>NC_140587.1:358044547-359244547 GCF_964204655.1 Triturus cristatus
CTCATGCGATAAGCAACAAGGAAGATGGAATGTCCAGATTGCTTAGCCGGTCCCTTGTCCTAGTCAGGGGAATGGCCGCGCTATTGTATTTCGTCACAAAACATTGGGCCTTATTCAGGTGAATTTGGCCATGAGGAATGATTTTACTTCCTTTTTGAATGAGACAGTAGAGGGGTTAAGTCTGGTTTCGGCTGGTAAGCATTCCAGATTCCTTGGTGCCATTCCTGAGAAGGTACGGTTGTATGTTTTTTTCTTGTTGAATCGCTGTGGTTTTAGTAATAGTTTTTCCGCACTTCTGGAAGATCTGAGCCCACCAGAGATAGTCAGCTTCTGTGTTAGATATCTAGGTGAGTTGTGGTGCATGGCTTTGTGCGTCATACACGCTATCTTCAAGTGAATTCTGGCTTCCAGGGGGAGCCAGTTCAATGATTTGAGGTCTGGTGAGATGTGTACATTTCTTTTCGAGCCGGTGATGAGTCTCGCTGCGGCATTGATTGAGTCTCTTAGTGGTGCCGTAGTTGCTTTGGGAAGGCCGCAGAGAGAGACGCTTCCGTAATCCACTCTGGGGATAACTAGTGCTTGTACTGCTTGCTTGAAGTCCTTGCTTGGTAGGAAAGGTTTCAGCTTCCTCAGTGTGTTGATCTGGTAGTTAGCTCCCTTTGTAGCATTGCTGATATGTTTTTGCATATTGAGGCTATTGTCAAGAGTTATTCCCAGTGATTTAGCTGAGTCAACGATGGTAGGTTGAACATTGAGTGCCTCAGGTGTTTTACCCACTCTTGCATTACAGGGACTTGGGTGGGTGGAGCTATAAGCAGGAATTCGGTTTTTTGGGCATTTAATTTTAGATGGTTTTTTGCCAGCCATATCTGAGTGTCCCCAAGCGTTGTGTTGAGCAGTTTGATGTCTTCTAAAGTGTTGATCTTGAGGTATAGTTGCGTGTCATCCGCGTACATGTGGTAGTGCACGTTAGATGCTTGAAGAAGTTCGGTGAGGGGTTCCATGAACAGGTTAAACAAAGTCGGGGATAAAGAGGACCCTTGCGGTACTCCTAGTGTAACTGGTACGGGTTTTGAAATGGTGTTGTTGGCCTTGAATTGTTGTGTTCGATTTTGGAGAAATGAGGTAAACCAGTTTAACACTGCACCTGATAAACCCATTCTATGCTTCAGGAGATCCAGCAGGTTCTCGTGCTTGACCGTATTAAAAGCTGAGGATAAGTCTTGAAGGATGAGTAGGCAGGCTCCGTTTTGATCCAGGATTTGTAGCGCTTCTTCAATTATGTGTGTCATGGCTGATTCAGTACTGTAACCTACTCGGAATCCTGATTGGAATTTATTCAGCAAGTCAAAGTGGTCAATATGCCTTGTCAGTTGGAGGTGTACACATTTTTCCAAGAGTTTGGCTAGTGTAGGGATGTTGGAGATAGGGCGATAGTTGTTTTGGTCTGTCGGGTCCGCCGTGGGTTTCTTTAGAATGGGTGAGACCTGCCCCATTTTGAGGGTGTCCGGGATGCAGCCTTGTTGAAGTGAGCTGTTTATGATCTTAGTCCAGAGGGGCAGAAGTAGTGGTGTTAGGTCTTTAACGGCGTTTGCGGGTAGAGGATCGGCAAAGTGATTGGCAGGGTTCATGTCCCCGAGTATTTTACTTATGGCTTCTTCGGAGTATGTCGCAAAGGATGACCAGTTGGCGTCGTTTTTAGGGTTAGGCTGTGATGGGAAGTGGTACAGTGCAATTGGTATTTCAGGGGAGGACTTTGTGTGCGATCCCTTGTGTAGGGTTAGATCATTGATGAGGTCCATCTTGATATTATCTGTCTTCAGAGTGAAGAAGGCCGAGAAATCTTCGCAGTTGGGTTGCCGGCAGTCTAAGTGTTGTGGACGTTGAGGGGTGTCCTTACATTGGGTTTTAATTAGTTTGAAGAGTTTTTGGGGACGATTTCTAGCCTGGTCTAGTTGGTGGCTGAAGAATTCTGCTTTAGTGCGCTTGATCTTTCTGAAGTATGCGTTTCTCTTTTGCCTTAGTGTATTTAGATGGCTGGCTGAGGGAGTTGACCTCCAGGTGCGCTCCAAGGCTCGGAGGGAGCGTCTGTCATTGTTGAGCGTGCCATTGAACCACGGTTTGGAGTCCTTTATGGAGGCTCTCTTTAGTTGCAGGGGGGCTACCTCATTTATTATCCTGGTCACACATCACTCACATAAATAAATTCAAGGAAATGGTGTTTAAACAATCTATGTTTAAAAATGATTCACGGTCACCAGGGCAGGAGTATGTGGCGAGCAGAGCTGGATCTATTAGGGGGGGGCTAAAATACTGGAGTCCTGGACCAGAACCCACTTTGCCCTGCCTTAAAATGTCTCTGAACACAATGTAATTTTTACAAGGTGATCTAGTCAGCTTTCAGCACAAAATAGCTTTTTTTCTATCCAAAGATGATTGGCGCTCCCATTTGTGCGGCAAGGAACGAACTGAGCCTAATATTTGAGGAGCTAAGTTATCAATACCTCAATGAAAGACCAACAATATTCAATATATACATGTGTTTTGGTAGAAAACTTGCAAAAAGCATCACATAAGCATGACTCTAGATGGCACACCTCCACATCAGTGACGTAGAACAAATGACCATCATCCTGCATCACATAGGCATTGCCTCACAGTCACAATGTACATTGACGATGCAGACACATGCATGGAGCACGCAGTGAAACCGCCTCCCCCTTCGCATTGAAGAGGGACAAGCAACGCCCACTGCACACAGACGTGTCATGATCATGAGCAATCAATCATGACAGCCTGGACGAATGTAGGGGCAGTGACTCCCACTTACGTACATGTTGCACATGTTGTGAAATTTGCATCACAGGGGGCATCCCTGCATCATGGTGGTACATAACTGACCCCACAAGGAGCCCTGTCGCCACCTGTAGGTCACAAATGTCGGCCAAAATAGAATGACCGTGGACACATGTGAAACGCCGAAGAGTGGGATACCCTACCAACTTTGACACACAGGACTGGCAGTTAGAATACGTGACACACCCACCACCCGTGAACACATCGTAAAATCGACATCAACACATGTCGCACTCACACCTGTCTGAGTGATCTGCCTGTACGGATGAGTGACATGCACTTAGTGAATGTAATTTGTAATGCATTTATTTGCAAATGCTATGCCCGTGGTCATTCTGTACTGTCCCATGATGGCCAAGGAGAGTCATAATGTGAGGTGATTATCAGAAAGAATGTGTAATGATGTCGTCCCTGCGGGCTATTCCTGCTGGGGCTGCAGTGAGGCGTGGTCCACCTGCCTCATCCCCATCCTCATCATGCGGTGCCTCTGGAACTGGTATCCATGGTGCCTTGCTGCGTACACATATGTTGTGCAATACACAACATGCATGGTTCATCTTGCACACGATGTCTGGGCTGTACAGGAGCCGTCCACCTGAGACGTTCAGGCACCTGAAACGTGACTTCAACACGCCAAATGTGTGTTCCATGATGCACCTGGTGCATTTGTGGGCCTCTGGGACTGTGTGTTCGGGGCACGTAGGAGTGTCATCATCCAAGCGCAGAGTGCATATCCTTGGTTACCTGAGACAGTGCAGAGAGACATGAGTCAACAGTTGGTTCTGCATGATGTGTTTGCAGGCTCACTGTGTCATTGGTGTGTGATATATGTGACTATGTGATTCCTGTATGACATGTACTGCTTTTTGCAAATGAGCGGCATCAATGTGTAGTACGTAGCCTCACTGCTGCTCCTCCCTCCCCCCGAGCCTAATCACTAGTGTGTGCAGCTCGGTTGCATCACCTGCACCCCTACGGCACACTATTGACATGCTCGTCTGCGCACGTCCACAAGCCTGACAATGGCACAGTGATGCTGCGTACTGTGCGTGTAGGCCTATGGTAAGGACAGGGTGGAAACAGATGTAGGATACATGCCTGGCCAAACTCGCCCTGCGCTTGAGGGTAGACCTCTAGCTCATGCTGTGGAAATAGCGACACACACAGCAGTTGGCATGTATGATCCCGGAACCCGTGCGGGCTTGCTCATCCTCATGTACCCAGAGGCCGCAAGCTGTGGGGATGCTACATAGCTGCTGGAGCAGGATTTTCTAATGAAAATCTATAGGGTTTTGAAGCTCTGGTTTGTCTATTTGTCATGATTAAAATTAATAATCATTAATTAATAATTATTTGTTTTGTGTAAGTGTGTGTTTAAACTTACCAACATACTAATGAGAAGAAAACCGACACGTGGGAACGCTTTTGTATTGCTATTGACAAATGTGCATGTTTTATTAAATAAACGTTGCTGAGTGCTGTTTATTTTAAGCACGAAACGCTTTTGAATTAATGCTTTTCTGTGTTGCTAAAGCTAGATAATTACATACACATAAGGGTATTAGTGGGGTTAACACTGTTCAATCACTATGCTGTGGTAACGTTGTTTTTGTCTCTTTTAATTAAGATGGTCCATTTTGGCCTAACCAAAAATGTCCGCCGTTTGCAGCCTGGCCTCGAGTGAGAATTTGTGATGAGAAGGCCTTGCTGAACACATTTGATCACAGTCCTTGCCTGGTTAAAACTTTCCGTGAGGACAGCAGCAGTTCTGGGCAGGTTTCCAGATGTATTGGACAGCCTTGGAGGACAAAGGAACTGTTAAGAAAGAACTCTGAGCATTGTGTCATCGCTGAGGAAATGTGGACTGTAAAGAGATACATTTTTATTTTTGGTTCCTGTTCTGTTTTTTTATTTTTGTGATTTTCCTGAGCGGAGATTTTCCAAATGTAGCGATGCTACATCCTTTCCTTCTCGCTTTGCTCAGAGGTTCAGCGGATGCGATGAATACTTTTTGTTGCTTTCTTTTGTCTAAAATATTATAAAAATTGTTAGCCTAGAGAGGGTTTTTGCCACTTTGCCATTTTCTTCCCAAACCTGCGTTGGTGAGGATCGATGCTGTGAGGACGGTGACTTGGGAGATTTCTACTGAGAGACTTGTCCTGATGACCCATTCTGACATTTAGCTAGAATAGGTAATTATGAGAAAATGATTTATTCTGATTAATTTCTTTTGACTAATTTTAGATAAAGAATCATAATTTTAAATACGGTGTTGGTGATTATTTCTTGTCAATTATTGAGTACTCTATTTGATTATTGATGTATAGATTGTTTAGATTATGACAATTGCAATAGCTAGGTCTTATCGACCTCGGTGTAGATGTGGGGTTTAGGAGTTTTAGAAGGTTTCTTTCCACAGGTTCAATGCTGGTAGAGTATTTGAGTGTATGTTAGTGAAATGGGCCCTAGTGTATGGTGAGTGTATGTGCGTGTAACTATGAAATTACTCTATCCGTGGAAGTAGGGAGATTTTGTACACCCCAATCTGCATCAAGTTCCTGGTAGCAGAGGATGGTTATTGATGATTGTCTTGATCTGATTAGATTGCTTGTACATTAGCTTATTGATTATTGATTATTGGTGATGTTGGTATATGTACTAATACTATATGTTGGAGTCGTCATGTTGAGTTATATGTAGTGCTTCTGGAACTTGGGAACTAGTAGCAGTTCCGTAGTAGGGCAGAGGGAAGTATATGCTGCTCTCGGGAAAGACTGGATTGTTGGTCCTGTACGTATGCAGGAAAAATCACATTGTCTGGGTTCGGAATCAGTGACATTGTTATATGTTACTATTAGAGATATTTCTGGTATATAAGGAGTGCATATGGTAGTGAAGGTTATCTGTGAAACTCTGGTTTTAAGTCCCAGGGATCCGTAAGTTTCGCCGTTAAAGCTTATCGCGGGAGAAGTAATAGGTATTCTCTGAGCCTGTTTGAGAAACTGGGTAGAAGTAAGCTGCTTGGTTGATGTGTGTTATAATTCTGTAGTGGAGCAGATTGTTCGCTGTTCTCGGGAAAAGCAGGATTCTGTGTGTATGTATTATATTTTCTTGTATGAATGTGCGTGAATGTTCGTATATTTAGTTGATTGTAAGACTCTTTGGACAAGTCCTAGAGGAAACAGTTAATGAATGTATGTTAGAAGGGCAGAGTAGAGGGATGTGCTACTGTGTCAATGAGAGGTTTCTTGTGAAATAGATTTTCTTTACTATTCTTTGGTTAGCGAAGCAGACAATGGAGATGTTTATATGTTGTAACTAATAGATTTTGTAGAAATTTGACACGGAGTCTACTGAGAAATTTTGTAAAGGAGGGGTAGACGAGTGACAAGAGACAGGAGACAGAAGCGACTGCAGCGACTGCTGACGTCAAACAGACCGCGCTCTGATTGGATATTAGATCAGAATAGTGCTCGCGCTGAAATTGGTGCGTTGGTGTGAGCCGCGCAAGGATTGGTGGAGCTATTCTAGTGACGTAACGTTCCAGGATTGGTGCGTTAGTGTGAGTTATTGGTTGAAAAATCATATTGTGTAGTTGTATTACGGAAGGGATTAGAAAGTTTTGGTAAGCATTAAAATGTATTACCAAGAAGAGAAAAAGAAAAAATCTTTGTTCAGAAAGATTAAAAATTGGTTCGACAAGGATAAAGATGTTAAAACGAGAGAGGGTGAATTGTTACCTCCATCGAAAACGCCTGCATCCTTCATGGCTGCGAGATATGGGTATCATACCTGTATATGGTTGGAGAATTGGGTTAGGTATACCAAAGAAGATAGAGTTTTAGCATTTCCTGAACATGGTTCATTTAATCTGGCCGTGTTGAAAAATTTACGGGAAAAGATGTTATGTCTTGACCCAAGACCAAGGCCGACACAGTTCGAGGCTTTAGTGGAATGGGAAGAGGAAGTACATGAGCGAGAGAAACAGAGGTCTGGAGGCAACTATAGGTATATGTTCGGGAGGAGACATGGTCGTGAAACTCATCATGATCGAATGACGAGATGGCGAGATGCTAGTATGTCAGAGGGATTATATCCTGTGAGAACAGTTGAAGAGGGAGCAGAAAGAGTTCCTGAGGCAGAAGTGAGAAGATATGGAGTTAATGAATATGTGGATGAGGTTTTAAATGACATGATTTACAAAAGACCACCTCCATATAGACCGGAACCAGAAGAGAGTACACCAGTTGTTTCTCCGATAAGAGATACGCATCGTATCATTGAGACAGAAAATGTGACACCTGAGTTAAGAAATGGTAATCCTTTCAGGGAGAGAGAGAATAGAAGCAGTGGCGAAAATACGAGAGAATTAGCCAGAACTACATCGGAGCTGACTGAAAGGATCAAGGAGCTGACAAAAAATCTAGATGCTGTTACGGTACCCGTAACCATAGGTCCGGTTATGCCTGTTTTTGATAAGCAGAGGAAGGGTGAGAATGGTTTAGTTATTCCATATGTTGGGAATAGATTGACAAGTTTGGCTGGTCCTTCAGGAGATTCAGGAAAAAGGGCAGGAAAATTCAGACATGACACCTGTAATGAAGGATTAGAGGAGTCTAATTCAGGACTGGATGCTGGTGAAGCTAGTTGTTCAGGGATGCCGATTTTAGAACCGCAGAAGAAAGTGGTTCCAGTGAGAAAATCTACTGAAATAACAGCTGAGGATCTGAATGAATGGATGAAAGTTCTTCAAAAGAGGGATAAAGATTCACAAGCAATTGATGTTGCTAGGTTACGTGTAGAATTAGAAGAGCTTGTTGCAGGGACAGTTCCAACAGAAATTCTAAAAAATCATCATGATGGTGAATTATTGTTTATGTGTAAGAATATCACCTGGAGAGCGAGAAATACACATGACAGATTAAGAGCGATAGCAAATGACTATGGAGTTGACATTGATAAAGTGAAAGTTTTGCAAAAGTCTTACAGGATGGATTTCACAGACAAAGACATAGAGAATTTGAATGGTACTGGTAGAACAGGACAGATTATCGCTTTATTGCGAAAATGGGGTGATGTTGAAGAGTGGAAGGATAGATGGTACAAAAAGAGAGAAGAATCAGGGGATAGGACTTATGCAGCATTTCCTGTGAGAGAAAAGGTAAAACAATGGATACTTATCCTATGAGAGAAATACCTGGAGGAGGATATGTACATGTTCCATGGACCAGACAGGATATTTTATCATTTACGAATGATTTCCCTCGATTGAGAGAAAAGCCCGTCGAGTGGTATAGGCAGGTAGACAGGTTTGTGAAATTGTCAAAAGTGCTGTGGATTGACCTGAATAGTCTGTTTGATATAATTGTTCCAGCAGACTTGTGGGCTGAGTGTAAAATAGTTGTGAGTTGGCCTACTGAGGAATATCCAAGAGATCAGAGAACAGGAGCACCAGATCCAGAAGTAATGAGAAAGTATGAGCAGGTGATCGTATACCTGAAAAATAAAGTACCTCCAAAAGAAACAGACTGGGTTAAAATAGATCGAACACATCAGGAAGCAAAAGAATCAGTTCATGCTTTTTACGAGAGGCTGATACTGGCATTTAAACAATTCAGTGGAGATGAACACCTGGGTGACAAGGATTTGAGTCATTTTGTATACAGATTTGTATATGGCCTGAGACCTGAGATTAGTGAAAGAATTCGTGAGCATACTGTGGATTGGCAGAGTAAGAAAATAGATGAGATTCTGAGACATGCAAAATACTTCAGTGATGAGATTGAAGCAAAACAGAGAAAGCTGAAAGAGAAAGCAATGTGGGCACAAGGGAAAGTTGCGGAAAGAGAGGAAGCACAGTTGGTGGAACAGGCGAATAATGCAGGAAATAATGCAGGGAATAGACCTAGGTATGCAGGGAAAGGAAAGGGGAATCTTGAGGAAGCTAAAAAGAAGTTCCCATGTCACAACTGTGGCCAACTGGGACATTGGAGATCAGAATGTACCAATCCACCATTAGTGAATAATGAGGGAAAATCCTTAAATCAACAGGTGCAGAACGAGGGGAATAATCAACAGCAGCAACAGCAGAAAGTTGTGAGACAGCAGAGTCAAGAGCCAAAACCGCCCTTGCCGCAGAATAGAGGAGCACAAAAGTATAATCCGGATTCGGGATTCTACAATGATGAGCAGGTAAACAAACCAAGGCGTTCTAACCAGGTACAACAGTACTTGTTAAAGAATGAAGGGAGTGAGTCTGAGGGTGATTATTGACGGTGCCGAAGAGAGGAGGAAGAGTGCATACTTGGTGCAACTCTAGAAATAGACCAGGCAGGACCATTTGTGGATGGAAAAATAAATGAAGAAGGTGTTACTTTTTTAGTAGACACAGGTGCGACAAGATCAACTGTCAGGTCAACAGATATTAGAAATCTTCCTCTCTCGGATGAAGCAATCCAAGTAGTTGGTGTAGCCAATACACAAATCAGAACACGTCTTACTGAACCAGTAAGAGTACAAATAGGGAAATTTTCAGACATGCACAGATTTATCGTCTGTGACACAAGTCCAGTGAACCTGTTAGGTAGGGATTTGTTATGTAAAATGAATTGTACAATTTTTTGTACACCAGATGGAATAGCTTTTGAAACACCAGATGAGGATGTTTTGTACCGAATGACTCTAGAAAATAGAGAAAGTGAGTTAATTGGTGCATATGCTGTGTTTGATCCGGAGGATTTGCCTCAAGAGCTGAGAGACACAGTGAAAAGGACAGTTTGGGATTTTACTGGAGAGGATGTGGGATTGATGAATAATGTAGATCCTGTGAAAATTTCAGTGAAAGAGGGAATTACTTATCCTAACATTCCTCAGTACAAAATGACACCAGAAATAATTGAGGGAATAACTCCTATAATTGAGAAAATGATTCAGCAGGGAGTTCTGAGAGAACTATTGAGTAGTCCGTGTAATGGGAAGTTCAGGATTGTACAGGATTTGAGAAAAGTTAATCAAATTGTGGTGGCATGTTGTCCTATTGTGCCAAATCCATCAGTGATTTTGTATCAGATTCCACATGATGCTGAGTGGTATACAGTGATTGATTTGTGTCATGCTTTCTTTTCAATTCCTTTGCATCATGACAGCCAGCCGATTTTTGCATTTAGATTTGGCCAGCGTATTTTAGCATGGTGTCGTATCCCACAGGGGTATACGGAGAGTCCTTCAATATTCAATCAGTTATTGAAAAAGTCATTGGAGAGTTTGATCATGCCTGAAAGTTCAGTATTAGTGCAGTATATTGATGACCTACTTGTGGCATCAAAGACACGTGAAGCTTGTGAAGTAGATACTATAGCTTTACTGAATCATCTGGCAGATGGAGGGTTAAAAGTATCTCCAGCTAAATTGCAATTCTGCAAGAAAGAGGTGCATTATCTTGGACACAATATTGAGAAAGGTCTGAGAAAAGTGACTGATGACAGGATCAAAATTATCAGGGAAATGAAAGCCCCAAAGACCCAGAGGGACGTGAGAATGTTCCTGGGAATGGTGGGTTATTGTCGTCAGTGGATAATTAATTTTTCGCTGATAGCAAAGCCACTGATTAAGCTGACTAAAAGTGAGATGACAGACCCATTGGAACTAGATGGGGAACAAATGGAAGCATTTGAAGAGTTAAAAAGTAGAATGTGTGAGGCCCCTGCTTTGGGTATGCCAGATTATGAAAAAGAATTTGAATTGTACTGCAGTGAGAGAAATGGATGTGCACTTTCAGTGTTAATTCAGAAGCATGGATTACTGAGAAGGCCTATTGCGTACTTCTCATCGACACTTGACCCTGTAGCTGTGGGTTTACCAGGTTGTCTGAAATCTGTGGCTGCAACATGCAGAAGCCTAGAACAGAGTGAGGGAATCATAATGGGATATCCTGTAAGGGTATTCGTACCTCATAATGTGGCAATTCTTTTGACGAGAAGCAGAACTCAGTACATGTCACATAGTCGGTTGACTAAATATGAAAAAGTCATTCTGGGAGCATCAAATGTGACTCTTGAGAGATGTGTGAATGTGAATCCAGCGACATTGTTGCCGGATATTGAAAATGTAGGTGTGAAAACAGAAGATGATCACAATTGTTTGGATGTGCTTGATTACTGTACAAAACCGAGACCAGACATAAGGGATCTTCCCTTGCATGAGAGTGATCATGTGTTGTTTGTGGATGGATCATGCCTGAGGAATGATGAGGGTGTGCTATGTGCAGCATATGCAGTGTGTAAGGTTTCAGAAGTAATGGAAGCATCATCATTGAAAGGAGTGAAATCTGCGCAAGTTGCTGAATTAATTGCATTGACAAAAGCTTGTGAAATTGGGAAAGATTTGAGAACGACTGTGATGACTGATAGTCAGTATGGATTTGGAGTTGTGCATGACTTTGGCCAACTTTGGCTACAAAGAGGTTTCTTGACGTCGAGTGGGACTCCAATAAAGAATGCTGAAGTGATTGGGAAATTGCTTGAGGCGATACAGCTGCCTAAAGAATTAGCAGTTGTGAAATGTGCTGCTCATGGACAAGGAGATGATTTTGTGACAGTTGGCAATAGACATGCTAACGACATTGCACAATATTGTGCAAAGAATAACCAGTCTATTAATCGGGAACGAGAGGGTGAAATGTCTTTTTGTTCCGTGATGTTTACTAATGTCTTAGAGACATGGGATGAAGTGAAACAGTTGCAGGATGAGGCAGAGGAGGAAGAAAAGAAAGATTGGATTAAGGCAGGTTGTGCCCCGAGAGAGACAGACCATGTTTGGGTCTATAGAGATGGCAGACCAGTAATGCCGAACTCCATGCTGTCAGCAATGGCAAGGATGTATCATGGCCAGGGACATTTAGGAAGGGATTCAATGATTAGGTCTTTTAAGCAGACCTGGTACAATGCAAAGTTCAGGACAATTGCAGAAAGTATCTGTCAAAGATGTTTGATTTGCCAGCAATTTAACACTGGGAAGAAGACAGTGGTGAGTCTGGGAACAATAGGCAGAGAAGGAGGTCCTTTTACAAGAATGCAGATTGATTTCATTGAAATGCCCCAAGTGAACAGACTGAGATATGTACTAGTGGTAGTCTGTTTGTTTTCAAGATGGGTTGAGGCCTATCCGACTAGGAGAAATGATGGAGTAACAGTGGCAAAGTTACTGTTAAGAGAGTTGATTCCTAGGTACGGATTTCCGGTAACGATTGAGTCTGATAGAGGTGGACACTTCTATAATGAACTCATGAGTTTGATTTGTGAAGCATTAAGCATACAGCAGAAGCTACATTGTGCATACAGACCAGAGGCTTCTGGTGTGGTTGAGCAGATAAATGGCACAATCAAGAACAGGATTGGTAAGATGTGCTTAGGCACTGGCATGAAATGGCCAGATGTCTTGCCTCTAGTGCTAATGACTATTAGATCTACTCCAGATAGAACTACTGGTTTAAGTCCGCACAAAATCATAATGGGACGTGCAATGCGACATGCATATGTACCTGTCAATAAGTTGATGACAATAACTGATGACATGATTTTGGATTACTGTAAAGGCCTGGCTGACGCAGTTCATTCTGTGTTTCACCAGATTGGAGAAGAAGCTACTACACTTGAGAAGAAGCAAGCTCATGATCTGAGTCCAGGAGACTGGGTGAGGATTAAAGTTCACAGAAGAAGAAATTGCTTGGTTCCAAGGTGGGGAAGACCAAGACAAGTCATTCTAACTACGACGACTGCAGTGAAGTGTGCTGGTGTGAAAAACTGGGTGCATGCGAGTCATACTCTGAGAGTTCCAAACCCAAAGGATGGTACTGGTAGAGAGTATTTTGAAGAGTCAGATTCCAGTGATGATGAAGACCCAGAACCAGTGAGAAAGAATCAAAGTTCAGGAAAAGAAGCAGAAAAGGCTTCAAGTTCAAGAGAACCATTGAGAATTTCAGAAAGGAGATCAGATTCTGAAAGAGAGCCTGAAGTTCCAAAAAGCAGTGGAGGAAAAGGAAAAGAAAAGAGCAGTTCCACAGAAATTACTCCTGAATCAGAAGAGGAGGAGATTGAAGAACCACTTGAGATTATATCTGAAGAAGTAGGGTCAGAAGAAGACAGAGAGGGACAGATTGCGGAAGACCCCCGAGGAGGTGTAGGGAACACTTCTAATAAGCTAGGTGAAGGGACAAGTAGACAGCAAGAAGATTGCGTGTCGGAGACCCGAGGAGGGAAAGAAGTAGGGAAGTCTCAAATAGTGGTGAAAAAGACTGTGGAGCGAAAGAAAACTGCTGAAGAACAAGAGCGAAAGAAAACTGCTGAAGAACAAGAGGCATTTGAAACAGAATCGGATGAAAGTGAAAGTGGAAAATCAGAGGGTCGAGTTCTGAGAAAGAGAACTTGGATTGGAGAAAGAAATAATACAGAAATAAGACCGAAAAAGGTCGTAAGAGGAGATTTTTGGCCTAACAACAGAGTAAAGAGGCTGAGATACAGACTGATAAGAGGAAATACATCGAAAGCTGAACAAGTGAATGAAGTATCGAGTCAAAACGAAGTAAAAAGGAAGGAGCAAAAGGAGTCAAGAGAACCTGAGGAAATAAAGAGAATTAGAAGACCCAACCAAAAGTACAGATCACCGGAATGGTCTTATGTGGCACTGTCTGAAGAAGGAGAAGAAGAAACAGTGACTCGAGATAATCCGGAGGGGATCTTGAGAAAAGTGGTTGAGGAAAAGGAAGAATCTGTTGGAATCTTAAAAGTTATTCTGACTGACATTGGAGAAGAGTCAGATGCACAGGATGTTGTTGATGATCTGATACAATTTGATGTTGCTGAAGAAGAAGGAGTGAAAAGTGATGAATATCCAAATTGAGTGAACTGAAGAAATCACTTGGGAAAAGTGAAAAGGAGAAAGTCTGAAACTCAGCTGTCTGAAGTAATCCAAAGTTTGAGAAATGACAGTAGTGGAGTAGTAGAGGCTAAGTCAAAAGACAAGGTCAAAGTAGTAAAATGGCTAACATAGAGAATAGTCAAAGTAGATGTGCCTTCTTAAGAAGATGGTGTAGAATGTGCTGCTGCTGTACTGGATTATTAATGCTACTATGGGGTATTTTAGCTTTATTAGTTACATTTAGAGTTTCAATAGGTACATTTGAAATACATACTGAGAATGAGACTAATGTAGAGAAGAATTTGCAAAAAGTAGTTCCAACTAGAATTAGTAATACTTACATGCATAAAGATAGGTCAATTAATGATTTTTCTAGTAATGTTTTTTCAAAATTGTTATACGAATATGTGAAAACAATGGAAGTGAGGGATTGCTACGTTTGTATGCAATTACCTGCATCCGTTTCAGAGGGTGTTACTTATCACCATCTACCAGCTACGTATGGAATTTCTTGTAGTGTATTAAGTAGTGTTTTTTATTTGTTAGGGAAAATAGATTATAAGATGTCTAACAAAGATAGTATTTTTGGGCACTTGCCAATGAACAAAGAGCTGAATCCAGCTAAAGAAGCTAACATTTTTGGTGAGATTTTTATTGAGAAAGAAGAATTAACATTAGATTACATTTTTAAGAATAATTTAACTTGTAGTTTGGAAGAAGAGGAGAAAGCTTTCCTGAACATGGTGGTGGAAAGGAGATTGAGTATGCATGAAAAGGCAGGGAAATATAAAGTGAGTGGGACAATTTGGGACATTGAGATGGGAAAAGAATTGAGAAATGGAGCTAGCTCAACTTTAGCTTTAGATGCACCACAGAAGGGTAAGCTGTGCATTACAAGAGGGAAATCCCAATATGATACATATTTTGTTGGGACTAGTGAATGTCATGATACATACTTCATTGCAACAGGATGGGGTTTCAGAGGTGGAGAAGATACAATTTTTCCAGGAGTGTATTATGTTTGTGGGAACAAGGCTTATTACAAGTTGCCTGACCATTGGTATGGCACGTGTTATGTGGGCCTGGTTTTTCCAAAGATTTTTCATATAGATAGAATAGAAGATGTAGAACATATTAATTTACTAATGCGCTTCAAGAGGGAAACTTGGTCTGAAATTGTGGGTGACATTTTTGGAGCTTTAATTCCAGCAGTGGGAATTTCTTTAAATGCTAATGGGATTCGGAAACTGTCAACAGTGGTGGATCGCTTATCGACAAATACCGCTGGAGGGTTTCTTTTGGTGAATACGGAACTAATTGCCGTGCGTGCTATGTCTATGCAAAATAGACTTGCTCTTGATATTCTATTGGCTAAGGAGGGTGGAGTTTGTGGAATGCTGAAAGTTCAACATTGTTGCACTTACATTCCAGATGAAAGCAAAGACCTGAAGGTCTATATCAAAAATATTACTGATTTGCATGAAGAATTGGTACCACTTGAAGCTGAAAGTATCTGGACTAAAATAGCTAATAAGGTGATAGCTGTTAAGAGTTTTATTGCAAAAATAGGTAGTACTATTATAGGTAAGATATTGTTTCCTTTAACTTGTATAATTGTTGCTTTATTAATATTGAGATTGGTGTGTTTGTGTTGTAAAAACAGGGGAGGGAAAAAGAAATTAATTAAAAGAAACAATGAAAAGAGAAATAAAAGGTTGAAAAGAGAACCACAAGAAATTGAATTGGAAGAATTAAGGAAGAGTGTCTACTTAGAAACAAAGAGGGATGATGAAAGAGTGTCTGGTGTGTAGTGTTGTGTAAGGAGGGAAAAGACATTTCCAATTTCTCCTAAAATGGGACTAAATTTCACTAAATTTTTTTTTTGGGTTATTTGGTGATAAAATCACCAAAGGGGGGATTGCTGGAGCAGGATTTTCTAATGAAAATCTATAGGGTTTTGAAGCTCTGGTTTGTCTATTTGTCATGATTAAAATTAATAATCATTAATTAATAATTATTTGTTTTGTGTAAGTGTGTGTTTAAACTTACCAACATACTAATGAGAAGAAAACCGACACGTGGGAACGCTTTTGTATTGCTATTGACAAATGTGCATGTTTTATTAAATAAACGTTGCTGAGTGCTGTTTATTTTAAGCACGAAACGCTTTTGGATTAATGCTTTTCTGTGTTGCTAAAGCTAGATAATTACATACACATAAGGGTATTAGTGGGGTTAACACTGTTCAATCACTATGCTGTGGTAACGTTGTTTTTGTCTCTTTTAATTAAGATGGTCCATTTTGGCCAAACCAAAAATGTCCGCCGTTTGCAGCCTGACCTCGAGTGAGAATTTGTGATGAGAAGGCCTTGCTGAACACATTTGATCACAGTCCTTGCCTGGTTAAAACTTTCCGTGAGGACAGCAGCAGTTCTGGGCAGGTTTCCAGATGTATTGGACAGCCTTGGAGGACAAAGGAACTGTTAAGAAAGAACTCTGAGCATTGTGTCATCGCTGAGGAAATGTGGACTGTAAAGAGATACATTTTTATTTTTGGTTCCTGTTCTGTTTTTTTATTTTTGTGATTTTCCTGAGCGGAGATTTTCCAAATGTAGCGATGCTACATCCTTTCCTTCTCGCTTTGCTCAGAGGTTCAGCGGATGCGATGAATACTTTTTGTTGCTTTCTTTTGTCTAAAATATTATAAAAATTGTTAGCCTAGAGAGGGTTTTTGCCACTTTGCCATTTTCTTCCCAAACCTGCGTTGGTGAGGATCGATGCTGTGAGGACGGTGACTTGGGAGATTTCTACTGAGAGACTTGTTCTGATGACCCATTCTGACATTTAGCTAGAATAGGTAATTATGAGAAAATGATTTATTCTGATTAATTTCTTTTGACTAATTTTAGATAAAGAATCATAATTTTAAATACGGTGTTGGTGATTATTTCTTGTCAATTATTGAGTACTCTATTTGATTATTGATGTATAGATTGTTTAGATTATGACAATTGCAATAGCTAGGTCTTATCGACCTCGGTGTAGATGTGGGGTTTAGGAGTTTTAGAAGGTTTCTTTCCACAGGTTCAATGCTGGTAGAGTATTTGAGTGTATGTTAGTGAAATGGGCCCTAGTGTATGGTGAGTGTATGTGCGTGTAACTATGAAATTACTCTATCCGTGGAAGTAGGGAGATTTTGTACACCCCAATCTGCATCATAGCAACATTGCACAATGTGTAATGGGTGGCGCAGACACCACACCAGAGACACACGCATTAGTTGCCTCTTTCTCGAGGCCTAACCTCAACCACGTCCAGAGGCACGTGTCACAAAACCACACCCCACGACATACTCCGGTCAACTCACTTATGCTCACAGGGGAGTCCGACACAGCCACATCTACACCACTGCCTGAGGTGACAAAGTTGCACACGCTGTACACAGCACAATGTGATGTGGTATAGCCCAGGGCCCTTATGCATACATAATGACCACAAGGACACAATGAGACAATTTGTGGTACGGGCCCGTGCGCCCGGCACCTTTTATTGCCAGGGTCACACATCCAGTGACGCCTGTGCTGGATGGGTGTTGGGTGGTGTAAGCAACCCCTCAGGGATTGGTTGGTGCTGGCAACAACTACAACAGTGATCTGACAATCAGAAGTCTGAAGTACACACAGCAAGAGCCCATGACTTGAGCTGCACAGAGTTAGTGGCCCCAGATGCACTGCGGCAGGCACAGGCACACCCGCAAGGGAAGGTGAATGTCACAGAGTGTTACGGGGACAGTGGAAGGTGTCCATCCACGGCATGCTGCAGAGGGCAGAAGCAAGCAAGGCACAATGGAGGAGATGAATGCTACAGTCCCCTCGTCCCACCATGTCAGTATCAGCTACATGATGAAGACAACCCCCAGGCCATGGACTCAGATGCCAACATAGTCAGTCTGCGATGAGGCATGTACACTGATATCAACTCTGCAATTGGCAAATCAAGAATCAGTTCCATATGTGCAACCTACTTGTCCTCTGTGCATGCCGGTGGAGTGCGTCAACGGGAAAGAAGTACTGCGGGCCTTGCACGAGATGGTCTGAGGAGGCTGCCAAGGTCACGGACCTCAGGCGTGGAGCTAGCACAGGCACGTGGTGGACACTCTTGGTGACACACATGTGTCGGCAGGTGAGCAGTGAGGCCTAGATGCTCAGGGGCGGACGAGACTGGTTCGGGGTGCAGCGGCCCGGGCTGCGGGAGTCGCACATGATCACAGGCACCGCCGCACACGGTGTCAGCCTTGTGGTGGGGTGAGAGATGCCGCCCTGCCAACCACGTTCGCCATTCCGGAAGAGAACCACGCACAGGGCTATGTGCTTTTTATTCACACCCCTACACTAGCCTGGCATTCGCAGGGCAAGCCCACTCCGCACACACGTACAGGGGAGACGTAAAAAGCTACATTTCCGTGATCTTCCCCACTGGCTGTGGTGACATGGTTTCCCCACTGGCTGTGGTGACATGGTTGCGTCCACTGTCCACAACACTAACACCATCAGCAGTGTACGTAGACATGGATATGTCTGTGGTGTGCATACTGCAGTCTGTCCAGCACATCCACGCCACACTTGGCAATGTGTGCATTCTCATTCATGGGTCACTAGCCTCCTTTGCACATGCCTGGTTCCCACCTCCCTACACATTTCGCTGGTGTGTGGCTGATGTGCCATGCCGTTGGTAGCTCATGTACATAGCTAGCGCAGGTTGCCACAGTAAGTTGTGCTGTCGTGTCTGGTGGGTGGGCATGTTGTTTGACATGTTGTATGTGGATTTGTGACGTGTGCATTGCCAGAGTTGTGAGTTGCATGATTGTGGAGTTTAGGTGTGTGGGGTGTACTTTTGGTGCTTACCAACGAGCACTGCATTTCCGTAGGTGCCATCCTGGAAGCGCCGATTGATGATGGACTGTCAGAAGATGTATGAGTCGTGCACACTGCCTAGTTAGTTGGCGACGACATTGGTGAAGAGTCCCCGGTGGTCCACTATTGCCTGCACATTGATGGAATGCGTGTGCTTTCTGTTGCAGTAATTGTGTGCAGTGTGAGCAGGGGGGACAAGTTGGATATGTGTGCAGTCAATTGCCCCCAACACGTGTGGGAATCCAGCTATGGCATAGAATCCTTGCTTGGTCTCCAGCTGTTCCTGCGCAGTGTGGGGGAAGTATAGGTACTGGGGTACCAAGCTGATGATGGCATCCAGGACAGGTTTGAGGAACTTGGATAGGGCTGGCTGTGAGACTCCTACGACTCTGGCAGTTGTTGGTTGGAATGTCCCAGAGGCCAACAGGTGCAGCACAGCCAGCAGCTTTGTCTGCGGAGGGATGTTGGTTGTCCACTGTGTTGGTACCGTCAGCCTGTGGGCGATGATGTTCAGGATGTGGAGGATGGTTGTGCGTTTCCTAAAGGTCCGCTGTCTTTGTCTGCGATGCCTCTGTGGTGGTCCGGGGGGGCGGTGGGGGTCTGGGTTGGGGGCGGCGATCCTGGCTGTGGTGGAGGTGGGTGTTGTGGCCCTCTTAGGGCTCCGAGCTGTATGATGAGTAGCTCCATGGCATCTGCTGTTCTTCAGGTGTGGCTCTGGGCTGGGCTCCCTTTGTGTGCCGGTTGTCGTCCGGATTTGCAACAGGTCGGAGCAGGTGTTAATTTCCTGCTGCTAACATGCCTTATCGCATGTTTTGTGTTCTTATCGCCGATGTGACTGGTCATTGTGAATGTTGCGGAGTGGTGTTGTGGCGGCCTTTAGCCCGGGGATGCCTACTCTGCATCCCATTAGCGATAGATGCTGGTGTAATCTGTGACAATGTTTTTGAGGATGCTATTGTCGGAAATATGGTGATATTAGCTGTTGGCACCAGCTTGTGAATGGGGCAGTAATTTAACGCGACTTTGGCTGCACCAAAGTGCCGACAACTCAGTGTTAGCTGCTTGAGAGTATGCCCCTTAGTGTCTCCATACCCCAATTCCCAAATGCAATGCGTGTACTTGGAATATACTCCGCAATTTAGGGGTGCAGTTACAACAAGTACCTTAATAATGTTCCAGATGTGCGGCTGGAAAACAACCAGGAAGAACTCCCAGTTTTGTAGGGACCAGCATGCTTTGGAAATGTGAAATGGGGGTGGGCCTGTCACTCTAAAGGGCAGGAGAGTGCAGAGGATGGCGTACAGAACCTTCACCTATTCATCCTATTTCTAAAGAGACAGTAATTAATTAGGTTAAGAATTCTTCTTCACTGTTGACTAATTACCAACTTCGAATGTTGGATGAACTTTGTAAGCGTTAGCCCACAGATACGTTCCTAACAAAATATTAATTCTGCAAATAAAAAAAAACAAGGAATTAAGAAATTGCCTTCAAGTTTGTTTAATGTTTTTTGCGACGTGGGACAAACTAATATTCATGCAAACATGCATAAAGCAGCTCAGGAGCGTGGCACCTACATCAGGTTGTAAATCGATGCTAGTGTTCCGGCACACAACTAGCCTGCTTTTTGCTGTAGTTTTAGTAGCTCATTCCTTTCAACTTTTGATGATCTTTTAATGCACATGAAGATGAGTTAGTTTATTGTGTTTCTAATGCTCTGTAGTATTACCGTCTAAAGCACTCGGAGGGTGTCTTGACAGCGATCAGTGTTCTACATGACTAAAGAGCACAATAACTTCAACACATGAAGACTGGAGGAAGCAGAGGATGATGACACAATTTCAGGCACTAAACGGTGCCTTTAGCAACATCTAAACAACATTACTCCACTTACTGCCTTACATTTTAACTTGAAATCTCTGATGGAGATAATATGATTTGCCATGGCTAGAAGCAATCTACTGCCTGTTTACGAAATTTATAAAAGTAGGAAACTTGTAACAGGAGAAAACTGCAGATTCCATCTTAATGAAAACACATCATCGGTGTATTTCTTCTGCTCTTACCACACTTCAGGCATATATATGAGATAAAGGAAAATTCTAGGAGTCATGAGGGGAAACAGAGTCAGTAAAGCAGAGAACATGCTGTTCTTTTTACCTAGCGACACATTTACTGAAACTACTTATGTGACCACGCAATTCATCAAAGAAGCTTGCAAAGAAAAAAGGACTTTATCAAGAAATTATTTAGACAGAAAAGTTACGAAACACTTAGGTTAAAGAGCTGAAGTGGCTGTTGTAAGTAATGTCCACTGTAGTATGCGTTGTCCGGAGCCGTGGAATGTCCAGGATTTCTATATTTGTAAGAGAATTAAACTAATGTAAACTTCCACCAGTCTTATTTCTGTGAATGCCTTAATGGTTCATGCAGTACTGGAATGTGCAGAAGCTTTTATTTATCAGGGCTACTTCTTATCGGAGGGATACATGCTTACTGATAAATGTGGACAGGGTTGCTACAAATTGTATGGAAGATATATAGATTATTTTGCCAAATAACAAAAGATCATCATGCAAGTTTAACAAAGTCCAATATACACAAACTCCATCATGGGCACATCGGATCATGAGGATAGTAAAGCAAAAATTGAGCATTCTGGCAACTCTCCTATGGAGATTTTTATGATTCTGAAGGATAGTACGGAACCTAAATCTTCCCGTCCCATCTCGGAAGCATCCGCTGAATGTAGTAACAACCAAGCTCTCTTCATTCATAAACTCATTTCTGATATCTACTCTTCCTTTCCCAAGGATCCAACTATTGTGAAGCCTTCAGGAAGGGGACTTCCTTCAGTGCAGTCCAAAGGAATGCTCTCGGCGTTGCCCGATCTCACTGTGAACCTGTTCTCAGATCTTCTAAATGAAGTAAAACCTAGCCCACCCCTTGACCTTGCTCCCCTTCATATCCTGCATCAAGGGTTTGACAGTATTGCCCCTACCCTGGTGGGTCTACTGAATATCTCTCTCATCAATGGGCAGGTTCCCCCAGAATGGAAGCATTCTGTGGTTAAGCCCCTCTAAAAAGTTAGAGTTTGATTCCCCCTGACTGAGTGACAAGACTATTTAGTTGCTGCCAGGTTGTACAATTGCAAGAATGAGTGTAACCAGCATAGATGATGAAACTGCATAGTAGTTATAGTAGTTTATTCTTCAGTTTCAAGTAGGAGTCGTGGTTACAGGAATTGTAAGTTATAAGATTGTAGCCCCACTGGGAGCAGCATCCCAGCTGCTTGGCCCACACACTCCAACTGGCATTCACTCTCCCAGGCACACATGATAGTTCAATGACATCGCACACATTATGGCTGAGCAGCAGGGCACAGAATACAAATGAAGAAATTCATAGAAATAAAATCAGGATACTACACAGGTCTTTCAAAACTCCTGGAGAAGCATGCTGACAAAGATCTTTCTGCATTCCTGTAGTCCAACCACATTCTTCACCCCCAAACAAATGGAGTTCCGATCACAGCAGAGCACAGAAACAGTTTTGCTAGCTGTGGACAAGGAACTTAGATCTTTGTTGGATAAAGGAGGTTTGGCAGCCATCATCCTTCTAGATCTGAGCGTGACCACACAACACTTATCCATAGCATATCTGAAGTGAGTGTTGTCGGCTGTGCCCTGAATTAGCTCTCTTTTTTCTTGAAGGATAGAACGTTCCAGGTGCTCAATCACTCCGGGTACTCTCATAGTCTGCCCTTGTGTTGTGGGGTGTCACAAAGGTTTTACCTTAGCCCCACTCTTTTTAATCTGAATTTGAATCCCCTAGCTGAGGTTGTTTGTTCTTTTGAGTTGTCATTGGTCTCCTATACCGATGACAGCTGGTGATTTCTAGCTCCCCGACCCTAATTACAGTCACCTCAGCATGAGCCCTTACCTTCAGAAGGGGGAGAGATGGATAGCTAACTGAAGCTTAATGAAGACAAGACGGAGGTAGTGATACTTTACCAAACACTTTAATAGAAAGGCAACATCTTCTGTGCCAGATTGTCTGTTGAGACTCCCCAGTCCCCAAGGGGTGATAAAGAGCCTTGGAATGTGGCTAGACTCTAGTCTCACCATGGAGCACCAATCAAAAAACTTGCACCCACTTGCTTTGGTGTCCTGAGACTGATTAGAATAGTGCTAAACCTTCCTCCCTTCTTCGCCAGAAGATTAAATGTCAAGTCTCTTATCACCTCCCACCTCGACTATGGCAACACTCTTTTCTTTGGCTCACCTCACTATGTGATAAAGAGGTTGCAATTACGCAGAATACCGCTGCTCAGCTTCTTATGAATATTCCTAGACATCAATCTGCAAAAAGGGCCCCAAATGACCTCCACTTGCTCCCAGCAGAGGGCCCTGTTTAAGATCCTTAGGTCATCCTACATTCCTGGAAGGTGACTTCGATCGTCCTCAGCACACTTATAGCAGGTCCCCAAGTTTAGCAGATCTCGTTGGGGTGGGCGTACATTTTCCCATCAGGCTGCCAAACTTTGGAACACTCTTCCCCTGTAATTGCTTTTGCTTTCCAATGAGCTCTCATTCCATGAGGCACTGAAAACATGGCTCCATAGTAACTAGTTCTGTCTGAGAGCTAATTTATATAATGAGTGTTGGGATGCCTTTGGATAGCTATGCGCTACATAGGACTCATTGACTAGAATAGAATGTCTGATAGTAGCTGGGCAATTATTGAAAAAATAGTGTATACATTTTTGTTCAATAAGAGACGCTATCTTGTCTTGGATATCCCCAATTCATCGATTTGTTTGTTTAAACAATAACATTCGTCTGTGGGAGCGATTATTTTTCAACAAACGAATTCTTCCGTATGTAAATCGATGTTTATGTTCAACATAAAAACCTCAGTATGAGGGGTACACCTTCGAAGTGCTCGAAAATGGATGCAGGGTCGAATAACAGAAATAATCTGATATAAAAAGGAAGACACTTAGTTTAATGCACAGCAAGGCTTTCACTGCTAAAATGGCTGACAGACAAAGAGGCGGTGAAGAGTTTATTGATAGCCACAGGTCCACACTTACCATGTATGGCACGGACAGTCAATTAAATGCCCTTGTATTTACACTGAGATGTAGCAGTACGATTGAATATGATCGACAACTTCTCTACTTGCTTGTATTAATGATGGCCATTAGCTCTGCTAATCCCAATGTTTGCTGAATACATTTGATGGATTTCATACAATTTACAGGGAGAAAAAAACGTAAAATCCCGTCTTGTGCATCTATGTAACTGCGGTTAAGTCAGTTGCCCAAATTGATTTTCATACAGAAAATTCTATTCATACTATACAGTACAACCTCAGAATAACCTAGCAAAAAAAGAATAAGAAGAGTTTGGAATTAATGGGTCCGACACACCTTATTGCAATTGTATCACTGCAAAACTGCAATTTGCTATTGAATTTCTCACATTTTGGCATTCTGAATCTGGATTTGCAGAGTTGGAGTTCCTAGAGGAATGGCTGATGTGAGTGAATGGTAAAAAAAAAAAAGTTGCAACTTTTTAGCTATTCACACACATTGACTATGACTTTTCTCACTCCAGTTGAGTCTTTTAAGTTTCGAAAGGCTGAAACAAGTGTGCAAGTGTGATGCAAATGATCTCATGTTTTTATGCTGCGCAGACGTTGGCGTTACTCCACTTGAAGTTATAAATGCGGAGGTAAAACAGGTAATATAAGCAAATGCTAATTTCCTACATACTTACTCCTGCTCCTTGTCTAGGCGGTGGCGCATTGTTAGGGCAGCTGGAGCACACCTGAACAATGATAATACCTTCTGGCATCTTACATTTCCAGTTTGTAAACTTTGAAGAAGCATGACAATGTCTTCCGGCTTCTAACAGCACTGTTACCACTTTAAACTAAGCCCCCCCCCCCCCCCCCGCACCCCCTCGGAAGACATCTTCCTTGACTCCTTCGAGGCAGGACAGATTGTCCCATTACTGAACAAAGGCCAACCACAACCAGTCAATATGTTAACTTAACTGTTGACCAATCACTGCTTTTATTTTCTAAAATAGATGATGCAGTTCAGAGAAAATCAATCCCCATGGCCTCCCTCGTCCTGCGGACCACAGTGCAGCAGAGAGAGAGAAACAAGCATTTCAATATGATTACAGACACAATAAAATAACAGTCTTCTTCAAACTATTGTAAATCCATAACCATTCCTATCACTCTGGCCGGGCTATAGACATACTCTAAAGATTACCCTTTGAAGAAGTGGATCTGTGTACACACTGTTTGATGGAAACACATCATAGTATTTCTGTCTATTATGTCAGCAATTTAGACATAACAGAAATGATATGTTCTGCCTTTACAGAGAAAACCCTTGCATTATGTTAAGCACAATTCCATCGACTGGGCTGTTGTCATGGATGAGGAGGGAGTGCAGGAGAGGCGGGAGGAGAGGGTGCAGACACTGCAAAGCTATCTGGGGGTTGCCTTTCTCAGAGAGGGCTTTAAAACATTAGTATTATATTAAAGTAGTAGTAGTAATAATTATTTTACAATACTCACCATTTGGCAAAGTTGCTGATTATTCATGGACCAAAATTGATACATAAATATTTACGGCTGTTCACAAATCTGGTTAAGTTACTGGTGATTACTCACAGATACATTTTAACACACAAATCTGATGAGAGTAGATGCTACTCACAATTCTTTGTAGTATTATATAAATATTTTTTACAAACATAATACAATACGATGGGGGTGCATACGCTAGTACTATAGAGCTGGAAAGGTGAGGTAAATGAAGCTATTGCTCATCCACAAGCCAGCTCGCTCATACGGGTTTGGGTATCGAGAATCAAAAATCTGGTTCTATGTGTTAATCATCTTCTAAATATTAATAGAAACACTTGACTTGGTTATGTATGCATGTCTCCTCATAATTCCTCTATACCGATAAACTGCAACAGAATATAGCAGCTAAGAACTGAACCAGGTATTCAGCAGCTAATGCAAGAACTACAGCTGGAAAAGGTCTGAAGGAAAACATATTTCATGATGATGATGGGAATATTTCGCACATTCAGCTATGAATATGGATTTAGTATTATGAAGAAAACAGTTGTTACCCAAAAGGATGCTAATCCCCTGTACAGGACTGTGACAGAGACATAGTAATCCCATAATCCTATGGAAATCCAGTTTAGTCTGGTGTACTTTGAGCAACTTCTATCACATGCCACTTTATTACATTTGATGTGTGTATTTAGTAACTTAAACATTATTTATGTTCTTATTTATAGTCCTGCTTGTTAAGATGAGTGGTTTTTAAATGTAGTAATTGTGTAAGATACCACTAAAATGCTACCTATATATTTCACACAATTTAGTCAGGTTTTTTCATGTGCTATGTTTAGTTACAATGGACATTTTCCAATTCATTTCCTCGTTTCATAATTTTGATATTTTTTACAAATACTCTTTGCAATTAGTATATTTGATACTTCTCCATTCTTTCGTGATCCGTTGCCTTGCAAGAATATTAAGGGTGTGAACGCCTTTCTCGTTCTTGCTTTATTATTTTTTTGCTTGTCACTCTTGAATTTCTTTTTAAGTTCAAAAAAAGATTTATTGATATAAATAAAGAATGTCACAACAAAGTACAGCATAATAAATGTATGTCACACAAAAGAAAATCCACCATGTTATTGACAGATCAGGTTAAAACAATAAAATTAAGAATAATGAATCGTCAGAAGCGATAATACAGAATACCTGAAAAAACAATTAAAAGCGGAATGAGTGGGGTGATTCAGGGGGGTTTCGAGACTTCTTGTTGGGACGGAGGCAGTTGAAAAGAATGACTAGCACATGCATCTAAATAAGTGGTAATAGGAGACCATAAATCCAGTCTTTTTGGCCTCAAGTGGATGGGAAATACAAAGGAAGTGTCCAATCTGTGATTATGACAAACAGCATACCACCATGCCCTATAAGACATTTTTGAGAAATCTTTCCAATTAGCTGTGATTTGCTGCAATGCAACTGCAATTAATAAATCAACAATTTTGACATTGACTGCCACGTTGTCCCAGCAAGAGGACAGGCTCCCTAGGAAAATATGGGTGTAGGCAAAAGAAAATGTAGTACCAAAAATCAAATTGATTTGAGACCAGACCTGTTTCCAAAAACACGCACACAATAGAGCAAGAAAATAACATATGAAATAAATCAGCTTTTGGTGAGGAGCAAGTCCAACAAACATCAGGTACATTAGTGTAATTTTTACTTAGAGCACTCGGTGATAACAAAAGTCTATTATACACAAAAAACAATGTTTGCGTTGTATTTGCAGCTCTAGAGGATTTGTGAATATTAACCCATATCTTGTTCCATAAAGACACTGGCCAGGATAGTGCAAAATCACGTTCCCAAGCTTCCTCGATTTTGGATTTCTGTCGAACTTTATCAATATTATGCAAAAATGTGTATAGTGCGGAAGCCTTAGGTATTGATTTCAATAAGGAGCGTAGTTGTGAGGGGGGATCCGGGCTAGTAGAGACGGGATGTGTTGTTGAGAACTCTGCACGCACATCCAGCACAACGTTTTTAAGTATAGAGTATTTGTGGATACATGACGGAGGTAAATTGAAAGAGCGACTAAGTGAAGAGAAAGATAAGAACTCTGAATGTGAGAAAAGCTGATGAATCCAGACTAAACCTCTGTGATACCAAGTTTTCCAGTAAAAGGGTTTATTACGTATGAGCAGACTCTTATTATGCCAAATTGGAGAGTTTAGAAAGGAGTTAAAAGTGTTATGCGGAAAGGGGAATAAAGGTGTTAAAAGTTTGGAAGTAAATTTAATAATAGGAGTGGCTAAGGCTTGCGGTTTACGTGAAAAAGAGAGGTATTCATTAAAAGTAAAAGGGGACAAAGAGAGACGCTCAATTGTGGTCCATAAGGGGCAATCATCTTTAGAGTCACGCAGCCACAACGAGGCCTGATGGAGAAGAAATGCTTTTTGATAAGCTGGAAAATCAGGGAAGTTAACTCCACCCTCAGATTTAGGACGAATTAACCTGTGAAGAGACATTCGAGGCTTCTTAGAATTTCAAAGGAAGGAGGAAAGAATAGAATTAATCTTCCTAAAGGATTTCTGTGGAATGGAAACTGGGATGTTGGAGATGGTGTATAAAATGATGGGTGACAGCATCATTTTGATGGTATCCAGACGACCCCACCATGATAAGTAAAGGGGGTGCCATTTGGTGGTTAAATCTGAAATCTTCTGCGTACATTTATCCATACATAAAGAGACTGTGCCCGAAATTGAGGGTGTGACATATAAACCCAGATATTTAATATAAGTAGGACTCCAAGTAAATTTAGAAGCAGCAAAATCAAGTTTAAATGTGTATTTTGTCAGAGGCAGGATCTCACATTTGTCATTATTCAGTTTGTACCCCGAAATATCAGAATGAGCCTGTATTTCCGCTAGAAAAGCAGGGATTGAGTCAGTTGGATGAGACATGAAAAGTAAGATATCATCTGCATATGCTGCAAGTTTAATATGAGAATGGGACGTCTGGAATCCATGTTAGGATTCTGGCGCAGTTTTGATAAAAATGGTTCCAGAGCCAAGTTAAAAAGAAAAGGGGAGAGAGGGCATCCTTGACGCACCCCTCTTCCGAGGTCAAAAAAAGGAGATATCAATCTATTAGCACAAACCGCCGCTCTAGGTCTAGAATAGAGGAGAGAAATCAAAGATATAAAATTGGGGCCAAAGCCAAACCACTTAAGAGTATATAAAAGGTACGTCCACTCAACCCTATCGAATGCTTTTTCATCATCCAGCGCTATTGCTGCCAAGGAGTCTTTAAAGCGTGAGGAGTTGAACAAAACATCAAACAGGAGTCGTGTATTATCAGTTATGTAACGACCTTTAACGAAACCAGACTGCTCTGTCCCTAATAGGTCAGGTAAAAAAGAATCCAATCGCATGGCTAGTGCTTTAGAAAAAATCTTGAAATCAATGTTTACCAGGGATATGGGCCTATAATTTTTGCAATGTTTGGAATCCTTACCTTCTTTAGGGATAAGGCATATATGAGCATCAGAGAAAGAACCAGAGGAAAGTCCTAATGTGCTGAAAAGAGTGTAATAAAGAATATAGCTTCGGTAGTAGTAGTTTGGAAAAGTGCAGATAAAATTCAACTGTAAAACCATCAGGTCCGGGTGCTTTATCACGTTTGAGGGAATGGAGTGCGTTCGACAACTCTAGCTGCGTTAAATCAGATTCTAAAGAAGTTAAATCTGAGGTGACATTTAGGGGCTTTTGTATAGAAGAGAAAAAATGTGATAGGGCCTGATCAGTAGGTTGTGTTTCGGAGGCATACAGTGTTTTGTAAAAAAGAGAGAATTTGTGCAAAATGTCAGTATCCTTGAACTTTAGATCTAATTGTGCATCATAAATAGATTCAATATTTAACTTATTATGTTTAACTTTCAGGTAATTGGCTAGAGTCCTCCCAGCTTTGTTTTTCCAACCATAAAATTTAGCACTGGATTTTAATAGATACAATGAGGCGTCCTCTGTGGACTTTTTATTATATCGGAATTTAGCTTGAACAAGAGCATTTAAACTGTCATTTGTATGTGAGGTATAATAGGAGTGCTCCAGTCTCTTAATTTCTTGGAGAAGGTCCGAGGTCTGTTTACGAGCGTTCTTTCGTTTTTTTGCAACAAGGGATATCATAAAGTCTCTAGCAGAAGCTTTAAAGGCCTCCCAAATCGTAGAGAAAACCATGGAGTCACTTTGATTTATCATAAAAAATTCATCAAAGAAGGCGGTGAATGAAGCCGTGAATTTTGTGTCCAGGATAAGAGAATTATTAAAACGCCACCTTCTGGGGCTGGTAATTTTGGGTAAAATATCAATGCCAATGGACACCGGGGCGTGATCTGAAATCAAAATGGGACCAATCTCTGCATGAGTAAGGGTTTGTGCAAGATTGTGAGAAACAAAGATATAATCGATTCTTGATTGGGAGTGATGAGACGGGGAATAGAAAGTAAATTCCTTGGTAGTTGGATTACAAAGTCGCCAAGCATCAAAAAGCTTGTGTTGGTTTATAGTGTGAACAAAAGATTTATGGGGCTTGTTGGGTATAAAGGAAAACTTAGAATTTCTGTCTATAAATGGGTCAAGTACCTGGTTACAGTCACCTGCTAAGATAAAATTATCATCTATGCATAGAGATATGTGCTTGGCGAGTGTGGGCCAAAAGGAGGGATCTCCGCATGTGGGGGCATAAACGTTCAGAAGTGAGACTGGAACACCCCTAAAAGACAACTTAACATTTAACCATCTACCACTAGCATCCGACTCTTGAGATATGAGTGAAAGCGAAAGGGACCTGTGGCAGAGTATCGCTACACCATTGCGTTTGCCGTCACCTGGGGAAAAGAACACCTCTCCCACCCAGCCACTTTTTAACTTTAATGATTCAACTTCAGAGAGGTGAGTCTCTTGTAAAAATGCAATGTCCACATGGAGTTATGCTAGATAAGTCAAAACCCGTTGTCTCTTAATGGGAGAGTTCAAACCCCGTACATTCCAAGTTACTAATTTTAATGACATAAATTAATAAAAACGGATAAACCTAAAATCATAAAATAAGAGCCCAATTCAAATAGAGAAAGATCAAAAATACAGGAGGAAAAATGAAAAGACATGTAAGTCGCCATCAAAGTAAAAAGAATATATGAACTATATGTGAAAAACCAGTAGAGAAGTTGTGATAAATAGAATGAACATGGCAGACTATCAACGTAGAAGAAAAATGTTGTGACTGGTAAAGAAAAACATACAGAAATTGCAAAAAGTGAACATACACAGACAAATGTAAAAGAAAAATAGAAAAAAAGGAGGTAAGAAAAAGTGTTGAAGACAAAAAAGAAACAGAGAGATACAATTTGTAAAACCATTGACATAAGTAGAGAGAGTACAGCACAAAAATCAAAAAACAAAACATAGAACATACTTACAAAAGGGAAATGTGAAGGGGGGGAGGTGAGACCACATGGGCAGATGGAACATCCGAGCACGAACACACGGGAGGCCTAGGAGAAACCACATCAGAAGAAAAAAAGGGGATCTGCGGAAGCAAGAAAGAACATTTTACAACAGATGGAAAGCAAGACAAAGTACGTGCCCTAAATTCAATACTAAGCAATAACTAGTGTGAACCAACAAACAACTTTACTAGGGAAGACAGCCTATGTAAAATAAACTACTAAGAGGAGGTAAAAAACTTATGTAAAGATCTTACAAAATGATGCAAAACACTGAACAGTATCCAAATATTAAGTTTGGAATGATGAAGAGGAGGCAGTCGAGTCCATGCTGGACGGCCCGCAGGAATTGATGAAGCTTCGAAGCCTTGTCGGGTCTTCATACTTGGTCGTCCTATTGTTATAGGTGACTTTAAAGAGACAAGGATGAAAGAGTCCATAGCGAGCTCCCATTAATCGAAGATCAGACCTCATGTTCAGAAAAGCTTTGCGTCTATTTGCGGTAGCTTTTGCGTAATATTGAGCAAAAAATATGGTAGAGCCGGACCATGTAATTTTTGGGATGGATTTGGCAGCTGACAAAACCTTTAACAAATCTGTATACTCCAAAAAATATATGATTACACCTCTTGGCTTCTGTGATGGTGAAGAAATGGAGGGAACCCGACCCAACCTGTGCGCACGTTGAATATTAAGTGCAGTACCATCTGGCAAGTGGAGTAACTTAGGAAGGAAGGACTTAAAAAAGGTGGGAGCATCTGACCCTTCAAGGCCTTCCACCAGGCCGTAAATGCGAAGGTTATTCCTCCGATTGCGAATTTCAAGATCCTTGACTTGTGGTTGAAGCGTCGAAACCTGGGTATGAAGTTGTGAGACGGAGGCACAGGAGTCCTGGAGTGAGGTGACATTTTGCTCAACTGCCGAAACTCTGGTGTCCAACTGAGACCAGTTCTCTGTGAGAACCTGAAGTTTAGCGTTAGTGTCCTCCATAAACGGTTGAAGTGCTCTAATTTCTTCCAGCAAGAGTTCCAAGGAAACTGGTGAAGCAGGTTTAGGAGGAGAAGGGGGATCCTTTTTCAGGCGCTTGGTAACAGATTTCCCGGAGGCTGCAGAGGTGGGATCCATGTTAGGCTCCAGAGATCGTTGCATAGGCACTAAAGAATTCTCGAAATTGGAAAATTCTGTGAAAAGTTTTGAATTCTTGACAACAATTCGCCGCACTGTCGAAGACGTCTTGGTTCTACCCATCAAGCCAACCAAAATGCAGAGCAGTGATGGGCGTATGTCAGAGAAAATGACCAAAACGAGAAATAAAAAAAATATATATATATTCTCCTTCAACAGCCAATGAAAAAGTGAATTATATGTGGAGCATAAGAATGATAGTTGTCAGCTAGGCCAAAAGATCAGCAAGAAGCAGACTTGCAGGCAGCAAAATACACGATGCCATATAGAAACATTCCTCACAGTCACTCGACCTAAAATGGCCACCGGGAAGTTCCACTCCCAATTGGCAAAAACTTGTGTGAAAAATAATGCATGACAGCTTGAGGATCAATAGTCAAAGGTAAGAAAGTGCTTCAGTACGCTTCCAAATGGTTCACTGTGCAGGAGGCAGGCAGAGACAAACTGTGTCGTCCAAAAACTCCATACGCGGTAAAAAAAGAAAATGGCGGCCGCGGTGGAGCGTCTCTGTGAGAAAGCGCAAGAGGCAAAAAAATGTTCGTTTCAGTGCGCGCTCACCTAAATCCAGAACCACAATGTCATCAGCATGCCTTCATAAACGGTTGAAGTGCTCTAATTTCTTCCAGCAAGAGTTCCAAGGAAACTGGTGAAGCAGGTTTAGGAGGAGAAGGGGGATCCTTTTTCAGGCGCTTGGTAACAGATTTCCCGGAGGCTGCAGAGGTGGGATCCATGTTAGGCTCCAGAGATCGTTGCATAGGCACTAAAGAATTCTCGAAATTGGAAAATTCTGTGAAAAGTTTTGAATTCTTGACAACAATTCGCCGCACTGTCGAAGACGTCTTGGTTCTACCCATCAAGCCAACCAAAATGCAGAGCAGTGATGGGCGTATGTCAGAGAAAATGACCAAAACGAGAAATAAAAAAAATATATATATATTCTCCTTCAACAGCCAATGAAAAAGTGAGTTATATGTGGAGCATAAGAATGATAGTTGTCAGCTAGGCCAAAAGATCAGCAAGAAGCAGACTTGCAGGCAGCAAAATACACGATGCCATATAGAAACATTCCTCACAGTCACTCGACCTAAAATGGCCACCGGGAAGATCCACTCCCAATTGGCAAAAACTTGTGTGAAAAATAATGCATGACAGCTTGAGGATCAATAGTCAAAGGTAAGAAAGTGCTTCAGTACGCTTCCAAATGGTTCACTGTGCAGGAGGCAGGCAGAGACAAACTGTGTCGTCCAAAAACTCCATACGCGGTAAAAAAAGAAAATGGCGGCCGCGGTGGAGCGTCTCTGTGAGAAAGCGCAAGAGGCAAAAAAATGTTCGTTTCAGTGCGTGCTCACCTAAATCCAGAACCACAATGTCGTCAGCATGCCTTCCGGTCGCGTTAAATGCGGGAAGCTTCAGCCGTATGTATCGTTTAGCGCGGTTTCGCCGAGGCGAACCCGGGAGATTCACCCGGGCGCCGCCATGCTCCATGGATGCCAAGCCACGCCCCCTTTCTCTTTCTTTAAGACAGGAGTTCATTTCATATATCTCGAGACCAATTAGTTCTGACACCAAGACTACTTGTATGGGTTGATGGAGTAGATTGTTGAAATGGGCCCTAATTTAGTCCTGTAATTCATACATCATTGACCAGCCACCTTTCACACGTTTTGCTGCTCGACCTGGCATTTCACGTTTGTAATAATATAATTTGGACAGTGCAGAGGTATGGTATATAATTATTTGCTCTGATGATGATCTGACCTCTTGGAGAAATGATCACACAATATTCTCAATTTGCTTCTAAAAGCTTCAAGTATGTGCTCGTTAGTACACATAATGCTATCATTAATTTCTCCATAGGATTAGTAAGTGTACTATCATTTTAATCATAATCATAACAATAATAAAACTAATTCTAATTATAATCATAAAATGTGTTATTTGTGACCAAACTTGTCAGCAATAATGTGTCAAAATCATCTTCATGTTCAAGAACTGTAATACCACATCATAAAAATATGAATGGAGCAGTTGAAAATCGTATAGCAATTCCTTTAGTCAGATATTCATAAGTTCCTTGAAGATGAACTACTGGGGGAAACCGGGCTATACCACTGTAGTGCATATTAGCCATGATAATCTAGATTTATCAGACTCCTCCATTCTATGGGAATTCATTCAATTAACTTTATTTGAAGAATCCTAGTTTCAAACATTCTCAAACGTCCATGACTAGGTTTTTGGATACTGGCCACCGATTTAGAGTCTGGATCTATTTCAATTTATGAAAACAGTGTATGAATATAACTCTTTCTTTATATGTTAGGCTCCTATAAATACTCTGGGATTTACCACTTTCAATTAGCATCTATACTCTCTCTAACTGTACAATATAACAGTCTAGGTTTGAAACATAGGCCAGAAGGTAATTGACATTTGAGACCTGGCAACCTCTTCACCATCTACATATTGATGTCTGTAGGAAATCTCTAGGCACAAATTATTGTTGAGTACTGTCCCACCGTTCATAACCATTACATCCCACAGCATGATATTGTGACCTCTAGAGGGCAAACTTTCAAGGGTAATAATTGGGTTGCCCGTAGTAGTGTTTGTTGATAATGATATAGTGATTTATCTGACTCCTCAGTTCTTCTGCAATGATTTCATTTAATCTTTTCAAAGAATCCTAGGCGCGTGAGCTGGTGTATCAAGCCATCTAGGCCCTGGTTACTAACTAGGGGCACTGTGTATGCATTTGAAAATGAATACAGATTTCAGATATACCTTTGTTGCTGCTTTGCAAAAGCTTAGGAAAGCTATTAGATCTCAGCTTCCTAATTCATTTGGAGTGATTAGCTTTTTAGAGGAAGTTTTCATTATTCTAGTGAAATTGTAGAATTACTTTATTCAATTAGTTGGGCGTTAACATTGCAATATCAGTCATTACTGGCAGCACCAGGAACAGTTTTCTAGGCAAGTTAAACATTGCAACATAATTGCTGTATCACATTTATCAAAGTAAGGGGCATATTTACTAGGGCAGCGATAAATAAAGGCCCAGCGCGCTTAGCGTTTGTTTATTTATCGCTGTCTATCGCAGGAATGTATCGCCCTGGTATCGCGTTATTAACATCGCGTTACTCCAGGGCGATAATATTCCAGAGAAATGGGCCAACATCGTTGGAAAACCAGCTATGTTGCACCCAAAACGGAGATAGCCTTGGTGATACGACCCTGTGGTCGTATCACCATAATCTACCTCCCATGTTAGCTATGCCTTAGTCAGGAATTTAACAGACATTAAATTCCTGCGTTAAGGCGTAGTTAACAGGATTTAAAATATCGCTACCCCTCGTTGATGATATCACGAAGCTGGGGTAGTGATATTTTCCCATGGTGTTTTGTCAGGCACGGCTCCTTTGTATCTCATTAGAGATGCAAAGCGAGGCGTGAACAAAATGGGAGCTGAATCAAGGAAACACGCGCTAGCGTGTCCTGGCAAATAATGCGATATAATTATCGCTGCTTTTCGGCCAAACGACCGCAAAAGCGGCGATAATTATGTCACCAGCCCTTGATGATATGCCCCTTAATATTTCCAACTTGATCCAAGTCATTCTGCATGTCAAACAGTCTCAGTCGTATATCATTTGATAAGTGAGACAATAATACTTTATTCCAGGCCTTTCCATTTAAAATTACTAACAATAATTCTCTCTTGATGTACAAACCTTTTGTCAAAATTTGAACAATTGGCAGGAAGATTATTGGCATCTTGGATGTCAGGAATTCCCATTCAGGATTTGCCTTCTGATATATGAAGGGGGTACCTTTTAGCTGTGAATCCTGCACCATGGAAATCGTCCCAACTGACTAGCAGAACTCTGAGGGAAATGGGGAAACTAATGGGCCTCTTGAAGCACTTGAAGCAGCCCTCTTTGTCCTGCCCTGCAGCTCTAACAATCGCCAACAATGGGTACTCTAAAACACTGATATGTTTGATGATGCCTGCTTGGATTTTGAGATGCATCTTGATTTAATTCACCGGTGGCCTCTTTTTTATTACAAAATCTTAGTTCTGATGATTTACCATGAGGACTGAAGTATTTGTCGAGTATCAACATATTCATATTTGTTTTCCCTGAGTTGAGATTTCTGCATGATCAAGGCCCTTGACCCAAAAACCATCTGTGCACATCATAAGCAGTAATGATAAGCTCACTGACATAATTGAGACATGGATTAGAAATGATTGTTGATTCTAGTTGCTCATTACTTTGAACGGGGTTTGTTGCGGTCTTTATACGAGCACTGATCATATGCATTAACATAACTTTTTTCCTATAATTAGGTGAATTCCTTTGCAAATATTTGTTAAATAAGAGTAAACAGATGCTCCCAGACATAAATGTAGCAATATAAGTCCGAAACAGCAAAATATACTCTATTTCTTATAAAACCCCTAATTGGAAAACAATTGAAATTGTCTAATGCTTAGTGGTCTGAAGAGGAGTGTTTCCCACTTCTCGCACAAAATATGCTTACCCTTGCCTTATGGGGGTGACATGCTATTTTGTAAATGCAATAATGCCCACTTTGTTTATAACTATTAAAATAACCACTAGGAAACTCCGTTTGTCTTTATAAAATAAATCCAGAATCTATATTAGAACATTGGAATGTTGGGAGCTCCATTGTAGACAATGGAGTGCTCCATGCTTCTACGGGCCGGTAAAGGCCCGCAGAGCAACATTCCAATGTTTTCCAATAGCTTATCGAAGCTCGAGGGGATTTAAATCCCCTCAAGCTTCGAGAAGCGTTTGTTTAATTTGTTAGAACATTCTGCCCTCTAGTGGCAGAATGTTCTAATAGCCTTATAGCCCTTCGTAGCAGGGCTATACCGCTATTAAAGTCCCGCTGCTTTTGTTAAAGTCCCTCGCCTTCGGCTTGGGCCTTTAACGCTGCAGCGGGCCTTTAATAGCCGGTATAGCCCGCTACGGCGGGCTATAAGGCTATAATAAAACAATGCTTTTAATATCAATGCAAGGAGAGAAAATGAATAAAAAATGCAGTTTAAAGTCCGCGGTAGCATGCAACATGGCAGCGCAATTGTTTGTTGCAAAGGAAATGTCCTTAGCTTCCTAATGTCCTAAAAATTACTAACCCTTTTGCTAATAAATTGTGAGGTTAAAAGGATACAGTTCTGTAAATGAAACCACTACAACTATCGGCAAATATCTGTTCTTACTTGTAGTATTCCACCCTGCTATCACTCCATCTCTCATGTCTGTTTGAGAAAAAGGGGACAGACCTTAGAAATTGTTTTTTTTTTCTGAGAATATTTTCTGGCAAGTAATATAATATGATGCATGTAAAGTGCATTGGGCCCAAGATAGGAATGGCCTTACCAGTCAGTGGGTTACTGCTTTTCTCACGAACATCCTTTTGTTACTGTGCAGTTCCTAAGTTACAATCGCAATCTAGGCTAGAAAGTTTGTTTGAGCAGAAATAAATTCTTATTAGTAAGGTCAACCCTAACCACTGTGATATGTTCTGAAACCTGAATTTGTGCTCCCCCAGATCAAGCACTCTTAAAAATGCCACGGATGACATGTGAATCCTACACCTGATAGTCCCCTTTTTCTTCTGTAACATTTTCTAGACACTGACTGAAATACGTATGATGCATTGTCTCTATATGTCTTTGTGATGTAAAATGCTCCGAAACCCTACACTTGTATGACAGGCATTATAAAACAAATGAAATACATGTGAGAGAGGGGCTATGGGGAGTTGAGGCACTGTTGGAGGGCGATAGTGAGGGAATCATTGAAGATCCCCAATAAAGATTGCCGCACCTTGGTGTCCTGTGAGGTAATCATTCACTATGCTTTAAAAACTAATAGAGTTGAGTATATAATGAAAAAATGTGTTGAAAATGCACCATTTTTATAATTTTTTAACCAAATGTTCTTGGGTGAGAGAACACACCAAGCCCCCGTGAAGTGACAGGTTTGATCGCTATTTAAGGAATAGGGGCTGGTCTGGCAAAATTTGCCAGAACTGCTTTGGGTTCTCAGCCCGGCCTTGATTTGGCCTGTAAAATGGAAGGCAGTGCTCAATTTGAGCTGGTGGTTGCCGGGGAGCCTATGGGCACTCTTTTTCTTGAGACCAGAATGTATTTGTAATCATTCAATTTTGACCAGGATAAATTGAGAGAAAGGAATAAAAGGGAAAGGAGGAGAAAGAATAAGATGGAAAAGCAGTGAAAAAGGGAGAAATTAGAGATGAAAAAGAAGCTGCAAGAGTGAGACAAAAGGGCAGGGGGAGTATGTTCGCAGAAGAAAGAGAAATGAGGTGAAATGAAGACTGTACATCCTTCATATTCAGCAACCCAAACATTCGATAGCATCACCGGCAGACTTCTGACGAACGTTTTGACCCTTGCACATATTATTTTACAAATTAGTTACTGATTGTAGGGTAATCAATATCATAAAGATTGTGGGGGTTCTTCTCCAAGGAAATTGTTTGAGATATACTATAAAAGGATTCATGTTCTAGCCTAGTTTACCCAGAATTCTTTTTAAAACCTGTTTGGATTTAAAAAGAGCATGGACGTTCCCCAAACAGCACAGCTGCAGAAACAATTGCACAACATTGCACTATCAAGCACTTTGAGTAACACATTTGTCAAAGCTGATTCTCTTCTCCTGTTATCCTAGACAACTCTCCTTCACATGGTTTTATATATATATATTCACTGAAAAAAACATAGGTTTCAGGGAGGTTATAGTTAGCTGGACATTTCACTCTTACAAAACCATAGAAATTCCACCGTTATAGTTAGTTCAGCGAACTATAACTCGCGCACCCGCGATGCACTGCTCATGACGTCACATATTACATCATTCATGACATGGTCAGTGACATCACTGATGACATCACTGATGACATCTCAATTACATCAATGATGACATCACTGATGACATCATCCAGTGACTGTATGTTTCTGTAAAGTTTAAATATGTATATTATATATATTCCAAGGTGTATTGAAGAATGAGTGGGTGTATAAGTGTCTGGATGGAGGATTTAGTAGGTGATTGACTGACTGTATAAGAGGGTGATTGAATGTGTCTTACTGAATGCATGGGTTAGTGACTAAACTGTGTGAATGTCTGTATCAGTCTGTTGTTGTGTAAGCTGCTGCATGGGTTGGTCAGTAGCTAAATGAGTGTCTATATGGGTTATTGATTGATTGTCTGAGTATTGTTTTGGGAGACTGAGTGTGTGTGTGGGTGGGTGGGAGGTGTGTGACTCTGTCCAGAGATGTGTGAGTGGTTGATTCACTGGTTGTCTGGGTTCAAGAGTGCTGTGGAAACAGCTGTATGGGTGGGGGAGTGTGTGTATGGGTATGTTGGTGGGTGAATGGATGTCTCATTGGTACATGTCCAAGTGAGGGGTGCAAAAAGAGGCAAGAGGGGTACAGAAAGAAGCAAGTGAGGTGCAGAAAGAGGCTAGAGAGGTACAGAAAGAGGCAAGAGAGGTGCAGAAAGTGGAAGAGATGGGCAGAAAGAGGCTAGAGAGGCGCAGAAAGAGTGGTTTGCACACCATTAGTATCAATTTAATACCCACTATTAGCAATAAGTAACAGGTGACCATTCTAGGTTTGCAAAGGGCCTTCCACCACGCTGTAACATTTGTCACTGCATTTGTGGTAACGTTTGAGCCAGAAACAAGGTTTTTTGTTCAAATCTGCAGATTATGCAGTAGATGATTGATTATATGACAAATGCGGTTTTGGAAGTGGGGGCCTTATCCCTCACCGCCGCCACCAAATGCTGGAGTCCCTGTCCCACACCGCTGCCACCATGTGCGAGATTCGGACCCCTCATTTCAATGATAGGCTAAGTAAGGACACTGTCTGAGATAGCCCTGCTCACCCCCTTAGTAGTTTGGCACGAGCAGCCAGGCTTATCTCCAAGGCACGAGTGTACAGTATGTGCAACCACACTCACAGCAACCCAATGATGTCACCACAAATAGACTGCACACGAGTTTTTATAAAATGAGTATAATCTTTATATAAGAAGATATACGATATGACCACACAATACAAAACCAACATATAATAATGGGTAGTATTCCTTCCGTTGGATTGGTAGGTTCTAATTCTAACCACCGCTTCTAACCAACAGTTAAGCTTACTTCTAACCATTTCCGAAACGTTAGGCAGGTTGTATTGCTAGAATCACACATGTTGCAAAAGATATGAAATACTGCAGTGCGTAACGATATACTCCTGTACTGTACAATAGAGAAACAATGCCATACGTAGTGCCACAGTCCTGTACTTTGCAATAGAAGGAATGATGCAATGCGTATCACTACCAGCATGCCCTGTGCAAGGAAGAAACAAAGCAATGCATCACGCTACAATCATGTGCTGTGCAATGAAGAAATAATGCAATGCGCCTCGTTATAATCGTGTATTGTGCAATAAAGAATTATTGCAATGCGCCACGTTACAATCATGTACTCTGCAAGGGAAAAATAACGCAGTGTGTAGCGCACCCAGCACGTAGTTCGTCAGGCACAAATAAGGTCAGGCGTCTTACGACAGTTCGATAGTTTGTTAGCAGTAATAATGCAAAGTGTAATACGACATTGCTCCCAACACGGATCAATGATGACACAAAAGTACTGCTTCTCACTCCGGCCTCAGAACTGCCCCTCCTTGGGTCAGCATGGGCCTCGATCTGATCCGAAGCAACCGGCTCATGCAGCTGACAGAAGCGAAAGGCCAAGAGAGTGTGCCTCCGAGCCTGCGCCCCACCCCAGGTGGTGATCCACATTACCTGGGGGCCGCGACCCTACTCTCCTCTCCTCCTTCAGCTACTCGGGCCTTGATCCAGAACTCCGTCAATTGGCACGGCGAGCTCAGGTTGGCAGCTCAGCTCCTCCGGGGCTGCCAGTCTGGGCTGCTACTGTTTAACTCCGAGGGCCCGATGACCTGGCCCTCCATCCGGCAGTCTCAGTAGACACCGAGAACTGCACTCAGCACTGTGGAGACTTATTTCGATTTTGGTGCACACACTACCCAGGCACTCCTCACCATCGCCTCTGGTTGCACCTTGACAAGCACTCTGCGCGTCTGAGACTCGCCTCATCTCTGGTGCCACATGATGACGAGGCGCTCTTCACCAATGCCTCGGCTTACACCTCGACACGCACCATTCGAATCCGAGTTTCACCTCTTCTCCCACTGCACACAATGACCAGGTGCTCTTCACCAACGCCCTGGTTGTACCATGACATGCACCCTGCACGTCTGAGACTCACTTCTTTGCTCGGTGCACACAACGACCAAGCGATCCTCACCAACGCCTTGGCTGCACCATGAAACGCACCCTGCGCGTCCGAAACTCACCTCTTCGCTCGGTGCACACAACGACCAGGCACTCTTCACCAACACCTTGGCTGCACCACGACACGCACCTTGCATGTCCGAGTCTCCTCTGTTCTCCCGGTGCACACAATGACCAGGCGCTCCTCACCAACACCCTGGCTGCACCATGACATGCACCCTGCACATCCAAGACTCAGTTTACTCCTGTGTGCCCACGATCACAAGGCAAAACTTCAGAGGGTCTCAAGCTGCAAAAGCACATGCACACTGCGTTACTTGGGACTTCTCCAGAAACTTTTATGATCCTGTGTTTCCAAACAGGGAGCCAGCTCACCTCGGGCCATTGGGGTTCAGGACACAGCACAAAGCACAGTCCTGTTCAAGAAGGAGGGGACATCACCCACTGCAATGTCCCTTCAGTCTCTTCCTTAGTAAAAGCTACAAACTTCAGGCCAGCACCAGATCACGAAGCAAGGGTCAGTCCTATCCAGCAGTCTCTTCAGCAACTTCTTCCTTGGCAGAGGTTCTTCTTGATCATGAAAGAGCGTAGTGAAGACAGGGTTTTGCCTGCACACATTGCTATGTTAGCATACGCATTTTAGATGTTAACGCCATCTTGCCACTTTGCTCCTTTTGCACACAACACTACAGGTAGCTGTTATTATAAGTAAAACTGTTTGCTTGCTTTTTCTTCACATGAGAACGGTCTGTTTTTCACATCCCGCACGTGGCTGCACAGTCTGTGTCACATGACAGCCTGCCCCGGCTGCTCCAGCTGCACACCTGGATGCTTGAATACTATGGAACAGTACCTCTGGCCCCATTGAGCGTAGCCTATGGATTGTCTTTCCGGTTCTCTTACTTTACTTGCGTGCAGCCTGTTTTCCATTGCCTAGATAGTTCATTTGAATAGGCTCTGGATTTGTGCCTGTCAAACACGGCGTCTCCTGCCCCGGATTATGATCGACTGATGAGTACCTTAGTGGCTCATGAGTTGGACTGTTCTGGTATCGGGATTATGGCCTGTGCAGCTGCGCACGAAATCCTAGGAAATTGGGACATATATGCAGCAGCCCATTACTTCCTGGCTCGAAGTTATCTTGAAGAACACGCAAGTTGTCCTCTGATGGTGCTAGAGGCTCCGGTTATCGAAGAACATGTATGTTCATTTACTTTATTAGATTGGATGGCTGAATCATTTACTGAAGATTACAATGACTTCCTCTTGGAGGCTGTTGCAACATATTGTGCCCATACGTTAATGGATTAAATTGGCAGTTGTCCATCTTCCGCACGTGCTAACTGGAAATGTTTTACTTTTTATTTTTTTACTCCAGAATGGGCTGTTTACTACCCCTGATTGATTTTTAGTTTTTTACTTTTTCCCAACAAACCTTTCGAACTTTTCACTACTAATTATATGGATTGGCAATATATGAACTTGGTTCTGTCTCACTGGACCTTGAACTCTGCGTTCCTACATTACTTCCCTATTTTGTTCGTGGTCCGATCAAGGGAGGGTGTAGTGAAGACAGGGTTTTGCCTGCACACTTTGCTATGTTAGCATAAGCATTTTAGATGTTAACGCCATACTGCCACTTTGCTGCTTTTGCACACGACACTACAGGTAGCTGTTATTATAAGTAAAACTGCTTGCTTGTTTTTTCTTCACATGAGAACGGTCTGTTTTTCACATCCATAGACGTGCACTGCGACCTTAGTCTGAAAACTGTGTGCAGAAACCGTCAAGGTCAAATAACAATGTATGCAGTTGAATTCAGGTTGATCGGCCCACGCTCTCGACACAACAAGCACACAGCTGCAAATATCTGAAACTCGGGTGCCTTTAATATTGCATTGCATGCATGATGCTGGCACTCTTGGAGAAAACCTTTCCAGACACCGAGAGCAGTGCTGATCCTGTGATGAGATTCACCTAAGCTGATCTTGGAGGTATGGGGTTCCCCATTCAAACCTAGAGACCTTCTATTAATATTATAAAACTAGCTTATTAGCCAGGGGAGGGTGGTACACAAGGTATTATAGGACCTGTTTCCACAATCTTTGTAATATGATTTCTCCCTTTGTTTTTTATGGAATTGTAACAATGCTGATGGTTTTATTTCTGATCATTTGTTTGCTTATGTTAGCCAAAATACTGCACCTTAGAGCATGTAGTTAAAAATAAACATTTTAAACTTTTCCGTGTCTCTGATTACTCATGTTGTGGACTGATATGTGAATAACAACAAAAAGGTGTTCTTGATTCCCACCATTCCTGAGAGTATTCTAAGTCGCATGTTCTGGGTTGTCTAATCATTGGTAGCTTCGATATTCTACGGAGAACGAATGAGACACTGATGCTAGTTGGATAGGGGTTCTAGGTACTGAGGTGAGTATTTTGGTACACCACAATTCACTGAGGTCCTGGTTTCCTGCGCATAGTTCTGTGCATGAGCAGAATCCCCGCAACATGGCGCACCTAACATTTTGGTTTTATATTTGAGAGGCCTTAATAGTGCTTATATTTGTCCACAACACCCTCACTCTTGTTTCCGGTTGACGGGAGTGACGATTTAAACCTACCTATATAGTTAACTTATAGGTTCGTTCAAGCTTGACAATTAAAAAGGTTGCATTTTGAATTACTGACCCTTTTTGTGCTACAGTTTGATATAAATTGTTTTCCTCTCTACGTCCTTATGGCTGAAGTTGATATTGCAGCCTATAGTCGAGCACCTCTCCGGCGTCATTTGACACAGTTCGGGGTGCCAGACGATGGAATGTCAATTATCTTTTTAGTGAGTGCCGATGCATCGTTCCCCTATGAGTTGTTTTACTCTTGGGTTACTTTTCCGGAGGTGAATGCGGAAAATAAGACGTTCCACTCATACACTCCTATGGCAGTTCCAGTAAATTACACGCTGTATAGGATGCAGGAAATTCCAATTTCCGCTTGGCAGCATCGTATTAGGTCCCTTGTCCATTCCTGGGCCCACTTGGCCAGTCGTGGCCGGGTTCACACCTCATCCACGATATTTGCTAGCCCCAGTGGATGACTTACGTCAGCTACATACCGCCTTGATTGCGGTGCACAGGGCTTTGGTGCAATATGTCTCTCGCAATGTCCAGGTGGGGGTACCTGGACTTGCGACGCAACCAGTTGGACCGGCCGGCATCACTATTAGTCCCGTCATGGTTAATTCGGTACTGGGCAAGCGCCCCCAGAATGAGGACGATATGCCTTATTGGCTTGCTGAGAAATTTGACCAGCTGGAAGCAGTATTTCCTAATTCTACTCCTGTTGAGAAACACAGGATTCTTACAATTACTTTGCAGAAAGACTTAGCCCCTGAGGTAGCAGATTGTGAGAGCTGAGGTAAAGTATTTGCAGCGGTCTATGCGAAGTGCTTCAGCACACCGTCTATGACTGTACTGCCCTCCGTGATTAAGCATGTTCAGGATGAGCACGGTCCGGAGGTGGTGGTCAAGTTGGGAATGAGGCTTGTCGGTGTATTCGACGTAGTTGCTGATCTCATCCTTGCTAATGTCAGGGGAGATGCGGTTAACTTTCAGGTGTTGAATGCAATGCGCCTCGACGACGACGTCAATAAACCCCGGCAGTTACCAAAAATTATTGCGGATGCATATCAGACCATTGGCTGCAATAGTTTGGGTGTTAGGCCTTTTGCTAAAACAGCAGCGCAACCGCAAACTCAGACGGCTAAGTCTACAAAAGACGACCGTCCTGTTTTTCCTAAACAAAATTGGAAAGGTAAAAAACAGGGGAAGCAGCCACAGAAACAGGGGTCACGTCCTGCATCACCAATACCAGTGACTACTGAACGCACATATGAATTGCACGAACGCACAAGAATTAGGTGTCCTGATAGATTTCAGGTTCCTGAACAATGTTCTCCTCGTTCTAAGCCGGTGGAGGTGAACGTGGCAGAGGTCGGGGTGCCCCTCAAGGACGCGAGCTGCCCCGCCCGGCTGAGGGTAAAGGCAAGCAGGACGACTTTTCACATCAACGACCTCCGTTTCAGAAAAAGAAAGTTGCTGCACTAACAGCGAGGTATGCCACAGATAGTGAGAACACAGCTTCGGAACCTGACATGGGCACTAACGCTGCTCGACAGCGCAGCAGAGGTTACATTAGTGTGGCAAGCACTGTGTCCATATCTGAAGGTGACAGCAACTGACACATTTATTACTGTAGAAACTTCTGACACTAGAGTGGCTCCCCCTGACAGACTATATGACATAGTCCTTTTAATTGAAGGTGACATACAGCGTACGATAAAAGGGATTTTTTGGGAAAATCTGACCTCTACATATGACATTTTGTAAGCAGAGGCGGACAGTTCCCCAGCATTCGTTTTGGCTGCTCCCAGAGGGGAGGAGGTAATCCTCCCATCTTTTGCGCACACAGTGCCAAAGGAGCAAGCTCAGAACTTTGCAGAAGAGTGGGCACAGGTGCTTGCTCCGGCGTTGTACCATACTCAGGTTGGGTGAGATAAGTTATCACCAAGCCACGAGATTCCATAACGGTCTATGCTACAGCCACAACCCCAATATCCCATGCGCCGAGAAGCTAGATCTCACATCGCAGAAATCCTTAAACAATTAGACTATCAAGGTGTAATTGAAACATGTGTGTCACCCATGAATAAACCTCTTTTCACTGTAAACAAACCTGATGGGCAGTACCGCCTAGTTTTGGATTATCGGCATGTGAACTCTCATTGTCGGACGTGCGCAGTACAAAACACCCACAGTTCTGCCCTTGTTGATAATCTCGTGAGAAAAAGGTTTAAGACCACTTTTGACATCTCCAATGGCTTTTATAGACCATAACCTGTCCTCTATTAGTAGTCAATGGACAGCCTTTACTGCTGGCGGCAAACAATAGCAGTTTAAAAGATAAGCCATGGGCTACAAAACAGTCCAGGAGTCTTTGCCGCACGTGTAGTCTCTCTGTTAGAGATCATTGACCCTGATGCATACTCGTATGTTGATGATATTTATCTCACAGATGACGAATTATGGCCGCATCTGTGTCGCGTTGACCGCATCATTGTCATGTTTGCGGACTTCGATTACAAATTTAACTTTGCAAAATCACACATTACAGAGTATACAGTGATGTTTTTGGGCTATGAACTCAACAACGAAGGACGAGGTTTAGCACCTCACTTCCAGGAGAAATGTGCATGTTTGCGCGCTCCAACAACGCTGAAAAAACTGCAATCTCTGCTGGGTTTTTTAAATTTTGGGCGTACTTACATTCCCGATTATGCCCAGCGTATCAAGCCGCTATATGCCTTGGTACAACCTTTCCAAATCGAGCTGGCTGCCAGAACATTCGGCTATACTGCACTCTTTGCAGGCTGATCTTCTTGCTTCTAAATACATCAAGTCAAGTCAAGTCAAACTTTATTCGATTAGTTAAAACCATCAAAGTACATATCACAAAACAAAACAATTCAGGCACAGCACATACATTCATTAAAATGACTCAATCAGGTTATGGTGCCTTCCTTGAAATTGCAATAAAACATCATATGAAAGAGTCGAGCCCCAGATAGTCCCTAATAGGAGAAACCAGAGTTAAGTGATCCAACCAAATTTTATCAGTCCTGGGAATTAAATAAATATCTAAGATAAAAATTGACTGGGTCAAAACTTAACCATTATCAAACGAGGTTAAAATAGAATAGTAAATGAGTGACATAATTAAGAAACAGAGTCCCCACTATGGTTCAGCGGTAGCTTGTTCCTACGCCTAATTGCGCCAACTATATAGCTTGCAACCCCAAAATACACCACAGGTGTCGCCAGCATATGCAGGTATGCCAGTGCTGGCCTAACTTGTTCAAAGTTGTGACCTTTTAGGAGGGGGATAATATATTTATTGCGTAGTGAGTCGTAATAGGCACAGAAAAATGTCAGATGGAGAGTATTCTGTTCAGAGAAGTTGTCACATGGGCAGGGACTTAATGACCCTTCTTTAAAAAACCCTTTCGGAAATGCTAGGAGCCAGGGAACCATATTATGCTTAAATCTTATTGATGCAAATAGATTGTAAGGTTTGTTTATGTAAGATAAGTATGGTTGCAACTGTCAGCGTGACAAAACTTCTCACGGTCGGTTTTACCAATTCCCTTTCCTCCCTTATCAGACTGGATCTGTCCAAGAACTGCCGCTTAAATCCTCTAATGGCTGACTTGCACAGAGCTCTGCGTCTCAAGAATAAGTCAGGACATCCGTAAATTTCTATCTGGGTCTTAATATAACGGACCCATGGTATGTCTAACCCCTTATCTATGGAAACACAGTCTTGGATGATCAGTTGATTAAGATTAGGGGCAGGTTGAGCCCAGATTCTTAAGCAACACAATAGGGGGGGGGGACCGCGATCTGATCAGAAATAAAACCAACTCCTAGGTCCTCATGTGTATTAAAAACTGGGGTAGAATTCGGGACCGACAGCAATCTACGGAAGAAAATATTTTCAACCGCTTGAATTTCTCTAGTGTCTGTGTACCACAAAATGTCGCTCCCATGGGTCACCATTGGGAGACACTCAGCATTGTAAATCTTCAAGAGGGCCTGGAGTGGCTTAGAGCCAATTCTTTTTGCAAAGCTTAAAATAGCCCCCGATGCTCTAGCTAATGTGTTCTTTTTGTGCAAGTGCTGCGTGAGGCACGTACGCCGATCATCAAAAAGAACCCCCAAATACGGGAAAGCAGGGACTTTTATTAATTCCATGTCCTTGCAATAGAATTTGGCCTTCCTTGCCTTTCCTGAACCAATGGACATAGAGTGTGATTTTTTAAAATTAGTAATCAAGTCCAAGGACTCCATAAAATCAATAAAACAGTTTAAAAGCGTTTGCAGTCCCCGCGCAGTCCTTGACACCAAGACCGCGTCATCAGCATACAGTAGTGCGGGGTTCATTTTTGTTCCAACTCTTGGGATGTCTTTACAGCATGAAGTCAGGGCATCCCCTAGTTTGTTGATATAGATTATAAACAACAGGGGGGCTAAAATGCACCCCTGCCGGACCCCTCTTTGGACAGCTCAAGAGTTGGTTAGGCTACCATCTTTATTATAGCGTACAACCGCTGTGGTATTTTCATGGATGGTGGCCAGAAAGGAGATCAGGTCAAAATGTAAACCTATGTTTTGAAGGGTTGCCCAAAGCTTTGATCTATTAACAAGGTCGAAGGCCGAGGTTAAGTCCATAAAGGCCAGATGGAGGTCTTTGCAACCATGTACTTCCCTATCACCAGGTGAAGATTAAGACATTGACCCAGCGTTCCCTTTCCTTGCCTGAAGCCGTATTGAAGATCAGACACGATACTGTTTTGGTCAAGCCACTCTGTGAGGCAAGCAAGGACAACTTTCCCCATGATTTTAGCCACTGAGTCCAGAAGCGAAATAGGCCTATAACAGGCCGGATCGTTTCTGTCTCCCTTCTTAAAAATCGGTATAATAACCACTTTGGCCCAAGACAATGGCAAGCCAAACTGGGTGGCTGCATTAAAAACATGAGTTAAAATTTTAACCCATAACTTAGGATCTGCTCTATAGAGGTCGGCCGGTACTCCGTCAGGGCCCGGGGCTTTCCCCCTAGATGTTGACATAATCGCCTTAGTAACCTCGTCCAATGTAAAAACCAGGGGGTGCGAAGCACGCCCACTGCCAGCTAAACTGGCAGGGGATCCATTACTCACTTCACTATAGACTCCCCCGAAGTGATCTACCCACCTCTCGGCCTGAATGTGGCAGTCTATAACAGTGTTAGGCGACTCATCAAATATAGGACTATTCACAACTCTCAAAAACCTGGTGCTATTTGCCAAAACACTTGCTTGGCTGAGCTCTTCCCATGCCAACTCTCTTAACTGCTTTTTCCGCCTCTAAATACTTATTGACACGTGATAACCACACAAACCTCGTAATCAGAATTGTGACTGGCGCAGTGGGTTTCACGTACTTGACATTTAATGAGGGAGACACAGTCTCTATTGCTTACAAGTCACACTTGTACACTTCAGCTGAAATGCACTTTTCCACCATTGAGAAAGTTTTAACTGCTGTGCAGATGGTGATTTTAAAAGAGAGAGCGCTGTCGCAAGGGAAACGCATGTTGGCTGTCACACTGTATCCTGCCCTTGAGGCAGTGATGAAGGCCATTGTACCTAATTCTAAAGCTTTGCATCCACGTTGGATAAAATGGGGCACTGCTTTGATGTCTCCGGACGTCACCTTCATCTTTGATGCCTCCTTGCAGGCTCAGGAGTATTTGCAGTATGAATGTGTGCATCCAGCTCCTCTGTCCTTGCACCGGCTTGAGGACTACTATTGTATCTTTAACACTGACGGTTCGGCGCAACCGGCAACAGAATCTAAGCATGCTTATTCAGCGGCCTGCGCAATAGTGGCTGGTACTTTTGTGAATGGAGAATTCAAGTCTGATATCGTGCATACGCAGACATTGGGTGATTGTACCGCCCAGTTGGCAGAGGTACGGGCTCTGGTGCTTGCACTAGAGTTTGCTGATCCTCGAGTGACTACTCCTATTGTGAGTGACTCCTACTACTGTGTACAGTCTTTCAACAACAATTTATTCTTTTGGTCTCAAAATGAATATCGTGATTCCAAAGGTAGCATAATCAAACATAAAAGGCTTTGCGTTCGAGTAGCAGAACTTAAACAACATCTGCCGCTCGTGAATGTAATTCATACTCTTGGTCACCAGCGCGTTGGGGTACACGCTGTTGGCAACAGTTTAGCTGATGAAAGCAGCGAAAAGAGCAGTGGCAACATATCTGGTAGCAGCAGTTCCAAGATCCAAAAGTAAAATTGATGATGACATCTTGGCAGCCATTGCTGCAACAGAGAAGGGTGATAATTACCCTCGGGGTTTCCCTTCTAAATACCCTTATCATTTAAATTCTGATAAAGTTTCCTATGTGAGAACTAACGACATTGGTGACAGGTTGATTCCCAACGCGGACCGCAGACTTGCCTTAATAACAGCCAGTCACGAAGGTATGGCCTCAGCCCATGCAGGCGTCTCAGCGACTGTTACTATCTTACAACAACGTTACTGGTGGCATGGATTGTATAAACAGACTCATGATTACTTGTGACATTTGCCAGCAGATTAAACCTTTGACTGCTGAGCGTCCACCTCAAACACAGTTGTACATATCTAATAAACCACTTGGGTGTGTTTATTTGGATCACTGCGGTCCTTTCTCCTCTGATACTGTGTATAAGTACCTCTTAGTTGCAGTGGATTTGTGCACACGTTTTCTATGGGTCTGGCCACAAAGGAGTGCTGATGCTCGAACTGTCATCAGGGATTTTTCATGTCTTTGTGGGAATTTTTGCATGTGGTACCCTCCATTCGGACCAGGGTCCAGCGTTCGCCTCTAAGGCGTACAAGGATGCCATGAGATCTTTGGGGGTCCAGGTCAAATTTTCATCTCCATATCGGCCTCAGGGCAATTCTGTTGTGGAGCGAATGAACCGTGACTTAAAACAAACCTTGACAGCTAGGGTTTTAGGAACTGGTTGGCCCATTTGTATAGCGTTCAACGTGCACTTAATAATCTCCCTAGAAGGTCTCTAGGTGGGCGGACCCCATACGAAATGCTCTTTGGCATAAAAATGTTTGTCCCGGACCTTGATGGTCTAGACATGGCGGCATCGGCCGCACCCTTTGACGTAGATGATCATTCTGCTGTGTTACAGAATCTACAAGAGGCTCGAGACAGTCTTGCAAAGGAACACTTGCCCTCCACAACTGATGCTGCACTTCAGATTCCTCTAGTTGGCTGGCTACCTCAAGTTGGTGACCTGGTCCGTGAGAAGTCGGAGAACAAGAAGGAGTTCGGCCCCTCTTACTACTGTGTACAGTCTTTCAACAACAATTTATTCTTTTGGTCTCAAAATGAATATCGTGATTCCAAAGGTAGCATAATCAAACATAAAATGCTTTGCGTTCGAGTAGCAGAATTAAACAACGTCTGGCGCTTGTGAATGTAATTCATACTCTTGGTCACCAGCGCGTAGGGGTACACGCTGTTGCCAACAGTTTAGCTGATGAAGAAGCGAAAACAGCAGTGGCAACATATCTGGTAGCAGCAGTTGCAAGATCCAAAAGTAAGATTGATGATGACATCTTGACAGCCATTGCTGCAACAGAGAAGGGGGATAATTACCCTCGGGGTTTCCCTTCTAAATACTCTTATCATTTAAATCCTGATAAAGTTCCCTATGTGAGAATTAACAACGTTGGTGACAGGTTGATTCCCAATGTGGACCGCAGACTTGCCTTGATAACAGCCGCTCACGAAGGTATGGTCTCAGCCCATGCAGGCGTATCAGCGACTGTTACTATCTTACAACAACGTTACTTGTGGCACGATTGTATAAACAGACTTGTGATTACTTGCGACATTTGCCAGCAGATTAAACCTTTGACTGCTGAGCTTCCACCTAAAACACAGTTGCACATATCAAATAAACCACTTGGGTGTTTTTATTTGGATCACTGCGGTCCTTTCTCCTCTGATACTGTGTATAAGTACATCTTAGTTACAGTGGATTCGTGCACACGTTTTCTATGGGTCTGGCCACAAAGGAGTGCTGATGCTCGAACTGTCATCAGGGATTTGCGTGTCTTTGTGGGAATTTTTGCATGTGGTACCCTCTATTCGGACCAGGGTCCAGCGTTCGCCTCTAAGGCGTACAAGGATGCCATGAGATCTTTGTGGGTCCAGGTCAAATTTTCATCTCCATATCGGCCTCAGGGCAATTCTGTTGTGGAGCAAATGAACCGTGACTTAAAACAATCCTTGACAGCTAGGGTTTTAGATACAGGCAGGAACTGGTTGGCCCATTTGTATAGCGTTCAACGTGCACTTAATAATCTCCCTAGAAGGTCTCTGGGTGGGTGGACCCCACACGAAATGCTCTTTGGCACAAAAAATGTTGTCCAGGACCTTGATGGTCTAGACATGGCGGCGTCAGCCGCACCTTTTGACATAGATGATCATTCTGCTGTGTTACAGAATCTACAAGAGGCTCGAGACAGTCCTGCAAAGGAACACTTGCCCTCCACAACTGATGCTGCACTTCAGATTCCTGTAGTTGGCTGGCTACCTCGAGTTGGTGACCTGGTCCGTGAGAAGGTGAACTATAAGGAGTTCAGCCCCTCTTTTCGTGCACCTGTTCCAGTGCTTGCCGTGCAAGGTACAAGAACAGTCATTTTACCTCCACTTCCTGGTCGCAAGGATAACAGGTACATCTCCATTGACAATGTCAAACTACGACGAGTGGCCGATTCTTCTTAGTATGACTCCAGCAGTCTCTTGTCCAGCAATGCTGAGAAATTCTGTTTAGGCTCCGGCAAATACGAACATGTCTGACATTGCCATCGAGATGCATACAGTTACTAATCCTTTATTGACTGCACCGGTTGGTGGTTCCCATGAAGATACTGAGTATACCTATCCCACAGATGTGTTGTTGCCTGGTTTGCAATCAAGTGCAGTTGACCAGTCACGTTTTTCATTTGACACTAACTCTACAACATTGAATGCCCCATTGAAAATTTCTATTTTTGCTGTTTGGTTTAAAAAACATTTTTTAAATCCCCCTTGGACTTATATTTGGCTGGTGCTCATATCTATTTTTTTGTTCATGTCAATTGGATTTGTAGTTGTCTTTTTTCGTCTAGTGAATGGACATTATCTTACTGAAAGATCTGCAATTAGATTAATTGGTGGAACTTTGGCACCCCACTCCTCATCACACATCATGAAGAGGGACCAGACGTTTGTAAATATTACTGCCTGGCCTGTGCTAGATGAGGTTGTGTGGAATGCTGTAACAATTCAAATTCATGGCCCTACAGAAGTGATTAATGCCCCCAATGTACTTCGTGTTTCTATGGGGGGTGTTGTGAAACAAAACATACGCTCTGATGATTGGGATGTCCAAGCTGTTTTTTCTGATTTGAAATATTATAATAATGCTGCTTTTGATGCTGAACATTTGTATTTAGACTCGGCGAATTATGGAGAGTTATTTTGTTACCAACACTATGGCAGTCATTTCCTGCATAAAGCGAAAACATTTAGAAATGTTGTTAATGATACACAATGGGAACATTGTCCAGCTCCCATTGAAGGCAGTTCCAAAACTCTAGTGAAAAGGTTTACATATTTTACCGATTTCAGTGTATCTAAACCTGAACCTTTTTATTTTAAAATGTCTGCTAAGTCAGCTTCTAAAGTAAGACTGACACACACTAAATTACTGTCCTTTATGGATGAATTAGCTATAGGGGACTATGAGCTGTGGAAAGATACCATTGATCTTAAATCTGTTTGGGGTTCTAAAACCTGGCAGGTGCAAGGCTCTGAGGCTTTGCTTTGTGCATGCCTTATCCCGATCCATATGTTATTTTTGAATTCTGTGAGCTCAAACATACTAAACTTCACCTCTCCATTTTAAACTTACAGGAAACTAGGCTAACAAACACAACACCAAGCCTCCCTCATTCTGTCCTATGGGCAGGATGGCTTTTCAGCAGTGAAAAATGAAATGGAGTGTTTTTCACTGTCAGGACATAACACACACCTTAGTATATGTCCTGCCTTTTACCTACACTGTACCCTGCCCAGGGGTTACCCAGGACCTACCATAGGGGTACCTCTGGTGTATGCAAAAGGGAAAGTAAGGCCTGACAAGTGGTTGCACTTGTCAGGGCAACATGCTAACTTAGCAAACTGCGCTCAGGCCCTACACTAAAGGCCTGAGTTCCCTTCTCCGCATGCCTTTGCATTACTAGCCCTGGCACACACAGTGAACATCACTAGGGAATTTACTAGTAAGGCAAACATACCAATCATGGCCAACCAATTACCATTACACTTTAAACAGGGAACCCTTATACTTTGACACTGATCAGCAGTGGAAAAGCATCCAAAACATCTAAATTGGCTACTCTATGTCAGAAAAACAGTCTAGGGGGAAAGTGGAAAGTTTAGGGAACTTTAGCCAAAAAGGCCAAGTCCTACATGTGTAAAATGTATAATCATGCAAAAGTCGGTGCAGCGAAACAGTCGCATAATTCAACCCCTCCTATTATCTCCAGTAAGTCCCACACAGCAGCACTGGTAAGTTCTCATAGCAGGCCACGCCCCCTTTGCCCACCACGCTCTTCGATGGGGATTAAAGTCCCATTCACTGCTGGGGGTGGTTAGGGGCCAACTATCTTACCTGTTACCTCCAGTAAGCCCCACACAGTGGGATTGCTGAGAGGTGGACACAGGCCACTCCCCCTTTGTCCACCAGTCTGCAAACATGCCTCCTGGCGCGCTTTTGGTTGGGGGATGAAGTCCTTTTGCCTCCTGATGGTCCCTGGGGGCCATATAGCCCTCCTGTTACCTCCAGTAAACCCCAAACATCCGGATTGCTGAGAGTGGTCCAAGGCCACACCCCCTTTTTACACCACTCTGCAAACACACCTCCTGGCTCTCTGCTGCTCAGGGGATGAAGTCCACTTCAGTGCTTAGGTACTCAGGACACAAGAGGGCCTCATCGCCCCACCAGCAGGGCACCAAGAGGCACGTTTGAAGAGTGGTGTAAAAAGGGGCATGGCTTTGGACCACCTCTCAGCAATCCCACTGTGTGGGGCTTACTGGAGGTTCTTGGTGGGCTAGTTGGCCCCTAAGGACCCTTAGGATTCAAGGGGACTTAATCCCCCAATCCAGAACATGCCAGGAGGTGCGCTTGCATAGTGGTGCAGGGAGGGGGAGGGGCATCCGGCGAGATGTTGGCTTCTGCTTTTTTTTATTTTAATGTGGGCTGTGTGGCCCCCTTCTCTTAATATCTTATGGGTCCTGTGGATCCCACCCCCCAGGGCCTCACCCATTTTAATAGAAAATATATTTTAAAAAACTGGAAGGGGGCCACGCGGCCACCCTCCCGAGGCCATTTTCGGCCCCAGGGACCCTATCCCCCAGAGCTGTGCCTCATTTTTACTTTTAATTTTATTTTATTACGGAAGGGGGACACATGGCCCCCCTTCCCTGGGCCACTTTTGGCACCAGGTACCCCATCCCCCGGGGCCTGGCCTCATTTTAAAAAAATATATTTTTTGATGGGAGGGGATCCGCGTGGCTCCCATTCCCTGGGCCTCTTTTGACATTGGGGACCCCAACCCCCAAGGCCAGCCCTGCTTTTCTTTATATAGTTTTGGAGGGGGATGCATGGCCCCCCTACTGTGGCCAATTTTGGCCCTGGTGACCCCATCCCCCGGGGCCTGGCCTTATTTGTTTTAAAAATAAAACAGGGAGGGGGCCAAGTGGCCCCCCTCCCGGGCCACTTCTGGCCCCAAGGACCCCATCCCCTGGGGCCTAGCAAGCCTTTGTTTAAGTGATTTGGAGGGAGGCTGCATGGCCCCCCTCCTGAGGCCAATTATTAGGAGTGGGTGGAATTTGCGTAGTCATGCTGCGCAAAGCGAAACGGTAACAAATCTCTGCGAGGAAGCAAAAGTTCCGCAAACATGCAGGATTGCTTTTTCCGCCCGTTCGCGATGCTATTTTCTTGTTCGCAAATGCTGTTTGCGTGCTCGGGGAGAAAGATCTCATGGACACGCATTTTGAAAGCGCAAACATGAAAAAATTCTGCAAAGCTGCGGATCGCAGAATTTTTGGCAATTCCGCGTTCTCCGCGGAACGCGAATGTACCCAAATTTCGCAAATTCCATGAGCGGAACGGAATTTACCACCCATGCCTACCAATTATGGCCCCAGGGACCCTATCCCCCGGGGCCTGGTCTTACGTTGGGGACCGCAGGGGAGCCTCAATGCCCCCGTGGTCCCAGCCGGCTCCCTGCCTCCTGCGGGAGCTGGCTTTGCTTTTGGACAAGGTGAGCTGCAAACATGCAGCTCCCCTTGTCTAAAGGCAATACTGCTTTGCTTTGTGGAAGGGAGAGCAGTTTTCCTGCTCTCGCTTCCGCAAAGCAAAGTAGAAGTTTGCAATGACAGGGCGGGAGCATTTCAATCTGCAATGTCCCGGGGTGGGCACCCCGGGACATTGATGGAGCTGGCTCTGGGGGTTGACGGTCCCCAGGGCCATTGAGGGCTCCCGGAGGGGGCCCGATTGGCCACCTCCCATCAGTATTAAAGCCCTGGGGAGGTGGTGGTTCTCGGGCCAGGGTTCAGCAATGGACAGCCTTATTTCAATAAGTAGTGCCCTGGGGAGGTGGTGGTCCATAGGGCAGTGTGGGGGAGCTCGAGCCCCCCCAACACTTACTATTTTTTATAGCCCCAGGGAGATGGCAGTCCCCAGGGACTCATAACTATGCAAAGCCCCAGGGAGGTGGCTGTCCACGGAGCTTGGGGGCCCTCAAGCCCACCCCACATAATGAAGCAAAGACCCAGGGACGTGGCAGTCCCAAGAGCTTGGGGGGCCCACAAGGCCCCCCCACACACAATTAAGCAAAGCCCTGGGGAGGTGGCGGTCCCTGGAGCTTGGGGGACCTTGAGCCCCCTCAATATCTGAATGGCCTGGGGAGGTGGTGGTCCCCGGGGCAGCGTGGGGAGCAGGAGTCACCCCATGAATTTTATTAAAAGCCCCAGGGAGCTAGTGGTCCCCGGGGCTGTGGGGGCCCGTGTGGCCACCGCATATATTTAGCATATTGCCCCCGGGACTTTGCCCACCAGGGGGCTAATTAAAACGAAGCACGGAAGACCGCACTTCATTTTTTTTTGTACTTTCACAGCAGGATTCACGCACCCAGAGTAATCCTGTCTTTTTTAAATTTTTTTATTCTTTTTGAGGCCCTGGGGGTCCATGTGGGACCCCTTGACCAGGCATATGGGGTCAGGGTGATTCTACCCTACCCCTTTTCTTTTTCTTTACCACTTTATCCCCTTTTTTCTTGTGACTCAGTTTTACACAAGATGGCTGCCAACACTTCTTGGTTTGGAGTGTTGGCAGCCACTCAAAATGAAGCTCATGATTGGGAGAGTTCGCAAATCCTCCTTGGTCACCAGATATCGATATTTTTCATTTTTGAATTTCTCAGGAACTACTGAACAGATTTACACGATTTAAAAACAAGGTTGCTTTCTGACCCAAGACCTACCCTTTTGCCAAATTTTGTGTATTTACGTTCAGCAGTTCGGGCTGTTGCTTTGACTAAAGTTTTCTATAGAAATTAACATGGAGAAAACGCGTTTTGGGACCATCCTTTTATCTCGCCCCCCGCTCTACGAATCACCCCGAAACTTTAAAAGCCAGCAGCTGACCTGAGCGAACCATTGGTTTTGACAATTTCGCGGAGATTCGTCAAATGGCATCACAGATATTGGCAACAAAAAAAAACGCTTTTGAATAGAAACGAGGTCCTAACAATATATGTATTTTCTCCCTCGTCTTTAATTTACACCACTCCTGCCTTTCCTTTTCACTCTCCCTGTGCCACTCTGCACCCTTACAATTCTTCTCTCCTTCTTGTAACTCTCCCTATATTTTCGTACTGCTTCTCCAGCCTCCTATTCATTTCGTCTCTTCTTTTTCTTGTTCTAATGTTCGCCATTCTTCTCCCTTTCATTTTTAGGTAAAGCATTCAAGACCTCTTCTATATATACTTTAGTATATACTTATATACTTTAGAATATACTTATATGTGTATGTACTATGTGGGCTCTGGAGATCAGCCCTAGGACTTGTATGCTTTCGCTTAGGGACTTTTTCTGTGCTCAACTGCCTCTATTTAACTGTCTTGATAGAAAACAACCAGCAGATGTCATTAAAATACCAGAATTGCTTTCTGCTGAGAGACTTTTTTTTTCTGGCAACTGCCTCTATTTAACGTTCTTGATAGAAAACGACCAGCAGAGGTCAGTAAAACACCAGAATCACTTTAGCATTCTCTAGATTCCAGCCCATAGAAATTGTCTTCCACGAGCACCTTAGACAATAATATTTTTTTAAAATCTTGTATTTTCAGTGATGTGACCAGTGAAGGCCCAGATTTAATATAAAAAAACAGAGCTTTGGACAATACCATTTCCCGCTGAAAGACAATATTTCTCTCCATGTGTTCCCATACCTGGCATGTCACGCAGTTTGGGGCTTACTTTCCCTCCATGTTAAAGAACAGTAGATGTTTCATCACCCAAGCTAATGTGCTGCATAGCTAAATACTTATAAGGTCTCAAATGCGAGACCAATTGCATTGCAAATGCTTGTTCCTATGTATCTGTCCCACTTGTGAGTATATATCTTTCTTTTATCTTCTTCATTTCCCTTTTTGGGGGCATATGTATCAACATCACCATTTGCGATTCTCAAATAGCGATTTTTAAAGAATCGCTATTTGAGAATTGCAAAACGGGATGTATTTAAAAAATTGCAAACTTTTTGCGATTTCTTAAAATTCCTTAATTGCGATTAGCAAATTGCGAAATCGCAATTAAGGAATACCTGCCCATTCAGTTCTATGGGCCAGGAGACCCATAGGAATGAATGGGAAGTAATTCTCAAATAGCGAATCGCAATTTGCTAATCGCAATTTGAGACTAATTTCAAAGGTGCAAGGGTGTCATGATGATACCCTGATGCACCCCTGAAATTAGCATGTGTGTGCATATGGCGCTCATACATGCCCTAAGGGCATGTATGAGCGCCACGTGGCACTTTGTAAAATTCAAAAAAGTGCTTTTTGAAAGGAAATCGCAAATTACCACCAACTGGAAGTTGGTGGTAATTTGCGATTTCTTAAGGATAATTCGCACAACTTGGGTGCTTTTTACATATCATTTAAGAAATCGCAATTTGCGTTTTCTTAAATGCTTACGCAAAATTAAGAAATCGCTAAATTAGCAATTCCTTAAATTTGCGATGGGGATTTGCCTCATACATCCCGATTACCGATTTTTTAATCGCAAACGCTGTTATTTTGCGAATCGCAGCGTTTGCGATTAAAAAATCGTTTGATACATATGCCCCTTGGTGATTTAACCCTTTTGTGTCCTTTTCCTCATCCCCATATAACTGCACGTCATTCATTCCTGATTATCATTCTTAGGGGATGTAGGTCATTTTTGTGCGTTCAAGCGCAGCACCTGCATCTATCTGCATGAATCCATTAACATGCACCACACCTGCAGAAGAACATGCAGAATGTGCTCCAGAGCAAAATCCACAAAGTTTCCAAATTTACAAAGCTCCAAATCCCGTATGTCTGTTTTATCTTTGGTGGACGGTAGGCCCGCGCAGTCGCTACATTAAGTGCATACAGAGAATTCTGGGATGTGGGGGTCGTTAATGGTAAACAAAAATACAGCCTCATTTTTTTTAGCCTCTTCCATGCTTGTGTGCTGAAGTAAGATGGAATGGAGTCTTTGCAACGCAATGACAGCATCACATTGTGGAGTAAAATAGATAAAGTGCCCGGATGTGCACCTAAGTTTAAGCCCCAATTAAGATGGTGATGCTAACTTTAAGAAATATCAGTAAAATGTTGAAGTATAACTTGTTACATTTAATACATCAACCACTTTTAAGTTTGTCTGTGCATTAAACCAAAGAGGCCGAATCAAGCCACACATTAATTTTAGACTGCTGCTGTTTCTTGCCCTTGGTGTAAGTTGAGGCTGTGCTTGCTCCAAACACCTTTTACCAACATTTTTTAAAAACAGGCCTCTGGCTGTAGATGTGAGTGACAAAGCAGTTAGTGCATATTTGTTATGTGGCATTATGTTGGGGTGGGATGTAGTCTGTTTTATTGTTTTTTGAGCAGCTGTGATTTTGTGCTGCTATATTACATTATGATATTGTGTTGTATTGTGGTTGCTGGGTTGCATTCTGTTTTAACTGTTTTAATTGTGTTCTTTTGTTCAGTACAGTTCAACTGTATTCGATTGAAGGATAATCATTAAAGTAGCATACAGTACATAACCAGCTAATAATAAACAATAAACAAATAAAGAACCAATAAAAACAGCTATCCCTAGAAGCCATAGCATCATAAAAGACTCATCAGGATGAAACAACATGTCAAACAAGATCGCAAACAGAAACCCTCAATTAACTTGTAGAGACAAAACCTTATCGTATGTGAAAGAAAGCAGGTCCAGTTCCATGTAAATTAGTAAAGTAGGTTTATTCAGGATAGATGTTACAATGTAGATAAGCCCCACCAGGAGCAGCCTTTGTGCTGCTCAGCCCATCCACCAACTGATTCTCTAACTCCCCAACATTCCAATGTCACCTCACACACCAACATTCCATCAACACAGTCACACTGGCTGAGCAGCAAGTATAACACATCTCCTTTCTTTAAATAAACAAAGATAACATTGCTACTACAACTTGTACGACTCGCACGTCAAGGTAATGAATGAACGGGAGGTACATGTTGACACATTGAATACAAAGATTATAAAAGACACTGCATGCAACTATGAATAACATATCAAATGTAAAGATGGTAAATGTCAGAAGGGAATGCAATGTAATACATGTAAGTGTGGAGGAAATACATGTATGCAAAGATAACAATAAATGACTCAGGAAAAGAATAAAACACACCACACAATCCACAACTTCTCTAAACACAGAAGCACCACTACAATCACCTCTTCTCCCTTTCCACTATGCAAAAAAACCAACCACATGCTCTACCACACCCTACCACAACTACCAAACCCCTGTGCCACTCACATACCAGCTGGGCAGGCTAACACGCAAGTGGTTAATAGGAAACCAACCAGTAGTAGCGGTAGGAAACCGTCCAAAATAAGTATGTGTGGGATACCACCACACACGAACCATGTGGCATCTAACTGCCCTTCACCCTTACCCATAGTAAGGGTGGAAAGTGTGAAAAAACAGTCCACATGAACCAAGAAAAGAACAACATAGTTCTACATCCAATCTCGTAGTAAAATAGAAATAGAAATAACTAGTGATAAAACACACATACCGCAAAAACCCGGCTCACTCTCTGCCCTTCACCCTAACCACATGGGCTGGGTGGAAAAACACTAAAATCTCATGTACTGTGGCTTCACACTGCCACACAACCCTGGCACCTCCATTGCCCTTAACCCTTACCCGATGAAAGGGTGGTAAGTATGGAACAACATACAACACCAACCGTGTGTCAAACTCTAAAAGCAAATCATCAATCCCAAATAAGCACAAACGTAACATCAAAAGCGGGTGACAATACTACGTCATCCGACAAACTCCAGAGTGAATGGTATTGCTGCACCATTCCATAACCACAAAATAGTGGGAGACAACAACACAATACCACTTCTAGACACACAAAATTTATCAGTGCCACACCATAGGGAAATCACTTAGCACACACTATCCAACAACTTCTCAAGAAAGAACAAAAGTCCCCAGGTGTGTAAAAAAAAAAATTACTCCTCAAGATGTAGTAGGAAATGTAACAAGTATGTCATACCTTCCACACCCCACCATGACAATAGAAAGTATAACTTAACATTTCATCCACCATTAAAATGAACCCATGGACCTGAGAAGAAAAAAGACATATTCCTGAACGGATTTCTTTGGAAACACTGCAAATGTTTGCCAAGAAATGAAATTTGTTTGTGTTCCCACTTGAAGTAAGCATTGTACACCAACTGACTCTCTCACTCCCCAACATTCCACTGTAACTTCACACACCAACATTCCATCAACACAGTCACACTGGCTGAGCAGCAGGTATAACACTTATACAGAGATTTTTAAAACACTTGATAAAAATCCAGACACATGAAAATAATTGTTGGAGTTGATAAAAACTGCAAGTGCAAAAGAGTGGGTCTTGCCTGTACAAAACTCATGGACAGATGGAGCAGCCAAATATTACATTTTGTGCCAAAGACTGTTACATTTTAGACAAAAATAATTATGTGCAAGGTATCGCAGGCAGAAATGTCGTCACACTCACACAAAGGGGGATTAGACTTCTTAAACTAGCAGTCATTAGAGTACAGCATCTGATGGAACATGCCCTGTCTAAAGTATGTCAGCAACTGTAAGTGATGACTGAACGTTATCAAAGTAAGGTAAGGTTCCATCCCCCTGACCGTCCTCACCAAAGATGTCTGTCAGATGGAACTCTTGAGAAAAGCAGATTCCTTTCAACCTGCTGCTGCCCCCTTCAGATTAAACCCCGCTTTATCTAAACAATATCTTCTTTAACTATCCTATCTGGATAATAGAAGAGTTCCGGTCAACCAAGCTCTTTCAAATTCTTCATAATGTAGTGTAACGAGGAGTAGTGCAGCATGTTATCCAGACCCAGACAGTCCTGGATAATTAACTTACTACACTTCAACTTCTCCTTCAGCCAAATATTTAACCAAAACAAAATGGGTCAGTGTTGTAGCTGGTCTCTGATTTAACCCAGACCAAGTCCATCATGGCCAACGTCAGAGGGAATCCCCTGTGGGACACCGAGAAGGCCTTCTTTTGTTGATTTCTGTATGTTACAGTGTTATGTTGTGGTTTTTACCTTATGTATGTCAACAAATATTTTCCATTTCCAGGAATAAGCAGGGCATGCCTTTAAAGTTTCTGTAACCATTTGGTGCCTGCAACCTACATCATCCTCAGGCCATGTGGCTAGGTGTAGCTGGCAGCTGGTCTTTGTTTATTGCTCCCAGACATTGAGTCAAAGGAGAATAGGTGTTGGCAGAATGGGCCATTCATGAGCGGAAGGAGCTGTCACTTACCTTGCTTGCACATCGCAAAGGCTCTGTCTGACCACCCTCACAAAAGGTTTGACACTAGTAATTTGTTACTCCCAAACAAGCTGGGGCCAGGGCAGGGACACAGGATATTTCAAGCACACCGGCAGGTTAAAACCTCCAGAATTTTCTTCTACTTTAACGTGGGCACCAAGCTTAAATAATGGATACCCAGACCCAACTCCTTAGTACACCTCTGGACCTCAGAAGGACTGTTGTGCTGCTCTGCAAGAAATATTGATACTCTGTTTCCCTGCTGCCCTGCTGCCTGAGTAAAAGGGCTGGGTCTGCATATTTCACCCAGGACCAGAGTGACTCCAATGGATAGTGGCTGGCCTGTTGATCAGAGCCTCAGGGATGGAAAAGGCTACTACCATCTTGAGCCCAGCTCCTGGATTCTGTCTGCTGTAAGTCTTACTCCCAAAGTGGTGCCACCCCAGTCCAGGACCCTTGGAAACTGGGCCTCAAAGTGCTGTGCCAGTCCAGTCGCGGTCTTGTAATCAGAACTGACGCACTGAGATGCATCTCCCCAAAGCACTGCTTTGGAACTGATGCAGCGTGATGCACCCCTGATTCTGAACCTCACATCGCACACGGCAGTCTCCTCGGAACCACCAATGCATCTTAAATGCAGGCCTTCCCATCACAAGCCCCTCATCGATGGCATCTTTAATGACAATGCAGTAATTCACATCGCAAGCCCCTCAGCTCCTTGGAATCGCTGCTGAGAAACGCATCTCCAACGCAGGATCTTGCAACACTCCCCAAACCAGGATTTGAGGCACTTTGTTCAAGGGCCCTATCTTGGTCCCTATATACTGGTCACGCTCCTTCGTGGTCAGCCTGAACTTGGGAATTTGTCACGGCCTGTCACGACCAGATAACCACATTTGGTTCTTTGTGCTTCTAGACACTATTTTCACATATAAATTAATTTATCATAGCATCTTGTAGAGTGTAGCTTGTCACCCAGGGGTTCTTCAGGTGCTGGGTGGTTGTGTGGGCCTTGTTCAGTGAGGTGGTGGTCAAAAAACCAGCTTTTTCCTGAAGTTCTTCAGAGATGGGGAGGTGCTTAGGTGAAGGGGAACGTCATTCCAGCACTTTGCGCCAAGATATGAGAAGGAGCGACCTCCACAGTGGCTACGACCGATGCAGGAGTGATGGGACAAGGGCAGAGTGGAAGATCTGAGCTCCCTGGTGTGTCAGTGGAATGTCAGGCAGTTGTTGATGTAGAAGGCTCTGGTATTGTGGAGGGCTTTGTAGGCGTGTGTGAGGAGTTTGAAGAGGCATCTCTTCTGGACTGTGAACCAGTGGAGTGCCCTGAGGCGCGGGGTGATGCCGGCTCTTCTGGGAAGGTCGAGGATGAGTCTTGCTGTCAATTTCTGAATGATTTGGAGTTGATTCTGGAGCTGCTTGGTGGTTTTGGTGTAGAGTGTGTTTCCATAATCGATTTGGCTGGAGATGAGGGCTTGGCTAACTATCTTCCTGGTTGAGACAGGAATAAATTGGACGATTTTGAAGAACATGAGACTGTTGTGGAAGCAGGCAGAGTAGTTGGTGTTAATCTGTTGCTTCATGGTGAGTTAGGTGTCAAGGATGATTCCAAGGTTGTGAGCGTGGTCAGTAGTGGTTGGTGTGGAGCCAAGAGCGGGGGCCACGAGGTGTCATCCCAAGGAGAGGGCTTGTTGCCGAAGATGATGACCTCTGTCTTGTCCGAGTTGAGTTTCAGACAGTTGGTCTATATCAAGGTGGCAATGTCAGTCAAGATGGTTCTTGTGGTGTTTGTGCCTTCTGTGAGGGATAGGACGAGTTGTGTGTTGTCAGCATAGGTGATTATGTTGAGTCCATGGTTGTGGGTGATGTTCCCAGAGGTGCCATGTAGGTATTGAAGAGGGTGGGGCTGAGGTAGGAGCCCTGGGGTATGCTTCATTTGATGTCTTTGGGTGTGGAGGAGAAGGTTGGTAGGTGGTAGGTGTTTTTGGCTGGTGAGGAAGGAGGAAATCAAGTCAAGTCCCTTTCCTTGGATGCCTATGAGGTGAAATCTGGTGATGAGGGTGCGGTGAGAGATGTTGTCAAAGGCTGCCGAACGGTAGAGGAGGATGAGGGCGGATGATCCGCCTAGGTCGAGGGGGGGGTAGATGTTGTCCATTGCTGCGATCAGGGTGGTCTCAGTGCTGTGATTAGGACAAAAGCCTGATTGGAAGGGGTCAAGCAAGTTGTTTTCTTTGAGGTATTCCGTGAGCTGGTGGTTGATGGCTTTCTCCAAGAATTTGTTGGGGAAGGGGAGGAGTGAGATGGGTCGGGAGTTTTTGAGTTTTGATTTGGTGTTAGCTGTTGGTTTCTTCAGGAGAGGTTTTACCTCGGCGTTCTTCCAAGCATTGGGGCTGGTGGATGTGTTAATGGAGGTGTTGATTTATAACTTTAAAATTGCATATCTACAGTTCTACTGTATTTTTGTCATTTTGGTCATTTTGGTCTCAAATTTAAAAAAAATGTCTGTTGCGGGATTTTTCTTCAGTTGTGTATTCACTTTATTACAGTTTGAAGTGTTGTATAAATAATTTACACATTTCCTCTAAGTTAAGCCTGACTGCTTTTATGCCATGCTTGTAGATGGTTAACCACAGCTTAATTTGCAGCTTGCTTGTGTTTCATCCTGACCGAGATTGTGTGGTTGAGTAGGGTTTCACCTCCCTCAACCAGCAAACCCATTTTCTTCAGTACTGAAAACTGTCATTTGATGAGCATAAGGGATATGTTTTTCTGTATCATAATATACTTTGCCATGCTTCAGTCCGAATAGGAAAATCCTAATACTGATCTTAAAGAGATTCACCAAAGAAATGATATTCATGGTCAAAGGTTTTATCATGCCAGAGTAGATGGGGCTCTGTCATGGACATTCTGGTAACACTTTCAAATGCAATACTCCAAGCATCTAATGTGAACTGGTCCAAGTATTTCCTTACCTCAACCCAGTGTTTAATTTGTGAAAGAATAAGTGCGGGCCCAAAGACTTGCTCCAAACCCACGTCCATCGCTTTTGAAGGTGGGGATGTCAAATACAGATAATGTAATCTTGATTGCACCTCTTGTCTCCATAATCCCCAACCAGACACTCCCTGCCTCTTCATCCCAAACTTGGAGGCTCTTTTTCATTCCTGATTTCTCTCTTTATCACTCTCTTTCTGTCTTTCTCTTTCTTGGTCCTTCCTCTTTTGTGTTTTTCTCACTCTTGCTCTGGGTCAAAGTTTGTTCAGAAAAAATAAGTGCAGGTCGGCAAAACATGGCTGCTGTTGTGCCCTCCCAGCAACCACTGACGCAAACGGAGCAGTGCCTCAAAGACACGAGGGTCCTTGGCCCTCCATTTTTCCAACTAAATACATTGATAAGCATTTACAAGGAAGACTAGAGGACCTGGGAGGGTGGACAAAACTGGCGCCTTAGATCAGGCAAACAATCACTTAAATAGGAATATGCCGGCCGATGCCTTTGCCTGTACCAAGCACTCATGAAAAACATATTCTTAAACTAATTCTGCTGAAGTGCTACCCCATGCCATACAATAGGGTCGTGGCTAATCAAACATTAGTTAATGTACAGGGATGATTGATGCATTCCAACATAGGGTGTTAGGCGAAGTCGTTTGAATGTGAACCTTGTACCCTTTGACCTGGAGGATCAAGGCTCTAGGCTCCTGCCAATTTTTACACCTCGCCCCATTCAGTTGTGCACACAGCTGGAAAAAACACTGCAGAAAGTGATTCTGTATTTCTCACTTTAAAAAGGCTGCGTCAATGGGTACATGTGTATACTTAACATTTTTCCCCATGAATGTCATAATTCTGTCAGCGCTGAAAATGATGTCTTTTTCGAAACTCCTCCGAGCGATTGAGGTGCTCCACGGTTAGAAATAATCAGTCTCCTGAAATAATGTGTCTTTTCCAATATCTAACAACTCGGGCTTACAGTGTCACTTCGACAGTAAGCGGATTAAACATATCCTGGGTATATGATGAGAAACTGTGCGCCGTTGCATAATTAGAATGCTAATGCATATTTCTATAGGGAGTAATCTAATGGGAAAGCATACATGCAAAGCCTTTAACTCAATCTACACCAGCATAAGCTATAAACCCCCTGACCTCCACGAAGTGTCTGCTCAGTGCAGGGTAATGTGGATTGTTTATTATACTGATTTTCCTATAATACCATAAAGATTCTTTTCAGAAATCATACATTCGATTTTATTTTAATTGTCTTTTCGACCCAAAGTAAAGAGCAGCATCAGATCTAATTTGAATAATACAAATCCTATTATGCAAATGTATTTCACTTGGGATAAAGGAAAGAATAATCTTTAATGTGATCTACTGGAAGAGTTTTCAGCACCCGTGTACTTGTGACAAAGACAACAGCTATGAGTAAGCTGCATTCAGCCACATCCTTTTCAAACATATTAGATCTGACTGAGATGATGGGCGTCTAAAGACGAGTGTGTGGGTAGTTCCTGGAAAACAAGTGTTTTATTGAGAGTTGGAGTGGCTGTGTCTGTCACTCAAAGTCTGATGGATGTAAAATGTATTAAAAAACATGCATCTGTGTTTGCTTAATGGTGATTCTAAGCAAAATGTTCACTTATTGCTGGAATTTCTACTACACGCATGCAGTGTTTTTCTCCACTTTGAGATACGTGATTTGTTTATTAAAAATGTTACTTCCAATAGTGGTCACATAATATAGAATTCTCTTTCATCACTCAGTTTGAACCTGTATCCCACCAGCCAGGAGACAAACACAGCTCATTAGTAGGGTCGAAATGTTCCAGATGTGTTCGATTTATGATTTTGAACTTGCAATCAGTAAAGCAAAGAACTGTTGACATGGAATTGAGCTGGAGCTGCAAAGGGAAACTATTTGTGTACCAGAATGTCATATTTAAATGTAGACATAAACACTAGCAGGGACATGAAGACCTCGGGAGGGGGCCAGCCAGCCAGGCCAGAAGAGGCTACTGCCTCCCTCCCCTGACAGAAGACCGTCCACCCTACCGAGAACACCCTGCCTGCCTGGTATGGATCTTCAAGCCATCAGAGCAACCACTGTTGTGGCAGAAACATTGAAGTATTACATTTTTACCTCACCGAAATCTGGGAATTTCAAATAAACATCAGCACTCACAGCTTGCAAGGCCTTGGTGTACCGGGGCTGGCATAAAAGTAATATACATTTTTGGTCCCCACTCGGCATTCTGGCTCCCCCTGTGGAAGTTCTGTGCCAGATTAGGTCACCTGTATGAGAAGAGAAGGGCACACAGACATGCCTCTGTTTACAGCCCTCTGTCCATAAACAATATTAATAGAATTGTACTTGATGTCCACCTCATAGTGCAACGTTTGTGCATAGGCATAGAGCAAGTTATGTACAAACTTCTCATTGTACATTCCTATATTTGAAATGGGCAATTGAGCATGCTCATGGTACATGTGTGAATGATCTCCTAAAGTGGTGGATCCTCCTAGACTTCACACACGAATCCTTCAAAAAAATCCACAACTCCTCATTTTGTTTTATTATAGTCACTGTGACAAGATCCAATAGGATCACGCTAATGAGCAATCAAAGAGAACATCATAACCTTGTCTGGAAAGCCATGTAGATAATAGTTCTGGGTGAATCAACTTGTGTTACCTCTGAAAGATTTGTCACAGTCATGCACAAAAGTATTGCGACCGTATTATTCACAAACATTATATATATGTGTGTTGACTATTCCTAGGTATTCAGCGCAATAATTGGATAGCATATCTCTCCATTAATAATTAACAGAAGCATTACTGACATTTTGTTATTAATTGCATCTCATCTCCCACACATATGGAGGGACAGATGCAGTCATCAAAAAGACCCTTACTTTCAGCCAATGTGTGCCAAGTGATAGAATGTGGACAATGGGCCATAAAGAAAGATGTGATTCGGTTTTTACAGAAGACACAGCCATTCCCAAAAGAGGCAGGCTTGTAACATGAATTCTGTGTAACTTTGTATATGACAGAGGCATTTCCCAGCAAGACAAGTCAATGATGCATACAGGAGAACTACATGAATAAGACATTTGTAATTGGATGTGTATATTTTTACATACAATTAATTTTGCATAACATGAAGGTAATCCATCACAGTCACATCACATCACATTAGCACTGAAATTTCAGAGTGTAAAGTAGAAATAAGGATACATTTCTGAAAAGCACTACCAGTGCCTAGTTTACAGTGGGGTGGATGCAAGAAACCTGTCTAAACGTTGTGGGCTTCCCGTTCCTCGCACTCTCAGTTCTCTACCTCATTTAGATATGGGCCACTTCATAATTTCGAACAGTTGATTTCAGACATTTAAGATGATAGAAGCAAGCAATTGACATCACCATAATCTGGGTATTTAGGGGCAGATTTATGTTCCCTGGCGCATCCCTGCAAATCAGCATGGATGCGCAAGGGAAGAAGCGTCACGCAAGTTTGCCCTTGCGCCACCGCAGATGCGCCGCATTTACAATGCGGTGCATCGTGGCGCAATGACAAGCAGATGCGTGACGTATCTGCCGGCGTAAGGTTGGCACAGTGTTGAAGTTGTGTCGCAAGCGCGACGCAAGTCCAGCACTGTTCCAACCTACCCTATCCCTAACATGGTGCATCAAGCCTTACGCCTACTTCAAGCAGGCGCAGGGTTTTGACGCTTCAGCGTTGGGAAAGTGACTCAGTGAAATCTTATAGATTTCACTGAGTCACTTTTCAGGGGCGTTCCTGTGACGGAACACCCCCCCTATGTCGCAACTCCCACATTAAACCTGACGCAGGTTTCATGTGGAGCAGGGTTTTACACCGTGACGCATCTCCATTGATGCGTCACGATGTAAATCGGGTGCAACGTGGCGCAGGGTTTACGCCGCCGCTGCGTCACAAAAGTGACGCAACGGCGGCGTAAAAGGGGCGCAAGTCCCACATAAATCTGCCCCTTAGTGTTAACATGGTGTCCAGTAATATTTCGAGCATTTTCACCAGTTGACCTTCTTACAAGCTGTATGGATGAGAGGTAGAGAGACGCAATCTAAAGTGACATGTTGACAGTAGACAGCAGCACCTTTTCTTTGTTGGGTCTTTATTTCCAAAGATAATTAGGTATTGTGAGAAATCTTTGTGGGAGAACATTTATAAGATAGTGGGACGCAACTTAAACTTAAACTACTGAGGATTTTCACCTCTGGTGTCCTTGTGTTCCTGTATGGCAGACCCCCAAACTGAGAACCAAGTACACTTGTTAAACACTCTCCGGTTTGTTCTTTTTCTATTAAAAGTGAACAGTACCATATTACACACAAAGTTAAATACTATTCATAAATTCGCAAATGCATACAGTTGGTTGGTGGAATTGCCTACGGGGACACCCTCTAAAGAAAGTGACACCAAAAAAAAGTCACAGAGATCAGGTAATTCTCAAAATGTACCCTGAACCACCTATGCCAGACACACCTTTATCTATTTTTTTACCAGCAAGCCCTAACAACATGATAGGTGCACTAACAAAAGTAAATCCTACTGGTTTTGCCAGAATGAAGTTCAAATAATCCAGTGACGAAAATAGCGTTCCAACCTCAATGCATTTGAACAATATAAACGTATAAACCATTTCATATGGCGTCATGAGTGTGCCTTAAACTTTCATTTGTGTTAGAAATATTCTATAACACTAAAGTGTGAACTTTTCATATCAGACTGTTATTTTCACATTAACACAGAAGCCTAGCAATCTCAGAGAAACTGACAACGAAGGTCTATGCACCTCTGAGGCTATAAAGCAAACACAAGGAGATGATGGACGGGGCGCTGAAACTTTTCAGAAACTCAACCCCAGTGACAGATCTGGGTTGAATCCATCATCGTTCTTTAGCTCACTTCACCACCCCAGTTTAGACCAAGCTATATGCAAGTCAGTCTTGACCCTGTGCCTCATGGGAACAGTCCAGCCCAAACTGCCAAGCCAGGTCTTCCCTGGACCAGAAACAAGCACTCTGTGACCGGTTTTAGGGTAACACCCCTCATCAGCCAGGCTAGCTTGAATCCAGTGGCAAAGTGAGTCTGTACTGGAATGGCATGGGGAGCAAAAAAACGATGGATATAGGCCCAGATCTCTGTACTGGAGTGAATGTTTGACATTGTGCAGCATTCTGTCTATCAATTGTTCTTTTTGCATTTGTCACGCCGAGTTGGACGGGTACGCTCAGATGTGGTTCCCATGCTCCCCTTGCCTCTGGAGACAGGAGTCAAGTTAGCCTGGCTGATGAGGGGTGATACCCTGAAACTGGTCCCAGGATGCTTGTTTCCAGTCCAGGGAAAACTTGGCCTGGCAGTTCGGGCTGGACTGTTTCCATAGGGTACAGGGTCAAGACTGATTTGCATATGGCTGGGTCTGAACTGTAATGGCATGGGGAGAAAAAAAATAATGGATTTAAGCCCAGATCTCTGTACTGGGGTTAATGTTTGACATTGTGCAGCATTCTGTCCATCAATTGATCATTTTGCCTCTGAAGCAATAGGCAAACAACACGGCTATAGGAGTACTTGGTTCTGATGAGAAACTCTTCAGGAGTCATGGATGTCACGCGCTAGGAGACTTAGAGTGAGTTCTCAAAAAGCTGACAGCGGTTCCCTGTACAGAACCACTCCTCAGTTGTTCTTGGGTGGCATCCAACACAAACCAACTGCTTCAGCAATGCCCATACCACCCCAAGGCACTGCAAGCAAAATACGTGCATGGAGGTGGTCCCATTGCTTTCTACTGTGTGTGAATCTTTATTTTCAACGGGTCTCCGATGAGGCTGCTAAAGTTTTACTTTTCCATTTTATAGCCGGTTCACTTTCTTTTAAAGAGAGTTTCCATATAGGACACCCATGCTAAATGCTGGGAAACCGTGCAGAAGCCGTAGTCCATGTGGCAGGCCAAATATGCACCTGGCTGGTGCATTTTCTTTGTGATAGTAGGGAATCCGTTCCTGCTGTTTGTGTCCCACCCTCTGGTGCTATCACAAGTGGGGCTGGCACATATTTATTTGTGCTTCTTAGACATCTTAGACCAGCAGAAGTAGTTTTCCAACCAGTCCTTGGCTTGATATGCCCCAAATGCCCAGCCAGGAGTATGTATTGGGTTCAGTTTAAGAGTATGTTAGGGGACCACCAGTGTGAGAACTTTGGTTGTTGGTTGAATGAATGAATGAATTTACATTTATAGGGCGCATGGCTACCCGAAGGCCTCCCAGTGCTAGGAGCAGAATCATCAGAGTACAGCAGTTAGGTGTTAAGGGAACAGGCAGGTCTTCAGGAGTTTCTGGAAGGATAAATAATTGTCCTCCAAATGGATATGATTGGGTAGCTGATTCCAGCATTTCACAGCATTGTATGAAAACATGCGCCCCCCCACACCGAGTTCTTTTTATTCTGGGAACAACTGCCAGATGTTTATTCCCAGAATGCAAGGACCTATTGGGACAGTAGGAAGAGATGATAGATTGGAGAATAGGTGGACCCTTGAACAATAAAGTCTTATGGACAATACACATAGCTTTAAATTGCACTCTTTCCGGGACCGGGAGCCAATGGAAAGAGGCGATGGACGATCTTGTGGATTTCCGATTAGGGATCTGCATAAGGAGGCATGCTGCACAGTTTTGAACGGTCTGTAGTTTTTTTATCGTTGACTGCAGGGATCCTAAGAATAGCACGTTGGCGTAATCAAGTCGAGAAAGGATGAGAGCCTGCACCAACAGTCACTTCGCAATGAAGGGCAGCAGGGGAAGGATTTTCCTTACCATCTTCAAGATCCCATAACAGGTACCTGCCACCTTCCGAGCTTGATCCTTAAAATTTTACTTATGGTCCAGCCAAACACCAAGGCTTTTAATCTTATCTTTGGGAGAAGGCATGATGCCCAGGCACCCAGGCCAGAATGAGCAGGTGTTAAAGGTGGGGATTTTGCCCAGGAACATCTACTCCGTTTTGCCCAATTGAGTTTTAGAAAAGAGCCTTCCATCTATGCGGAGACCCTTTCCAGACATCCGGCCAAGTTGGTGTCCGTATTATTGGAATGTTTAAGGGAAACGATCAACTGTGTGTCGTCAGCATAGGTGAGAATCCGGATGCCAAAAGGTTTGACGACCCCTGCCAGTGGACTCATATAAACATTAAAAAGCGTGGGGCTCAGGGAGGAACCCTGATGCACCCCGCATCTTAGAGGCATGCTTTCGGAGGTAAAGTTATCCTCAAATACTTGGAACGACCTGTTGTTTAAGAAGGACTCTAGCCACTTAAGTGCTGTTCCTGTCACTCCTACCTCTCTGAGGGCCTCATGTAGGTAGCATACCAGTTACCACTTCTAAAATACCGAACGATACCGAATCGGTATTTTAGAAGTGGTAACTCGTATGTAGGTAATGAGTCGGTATTTTTTACCGATTCGTTACAATTCGGTAATTACCGAATCGGTATTTACCGATTCGGTAATGAGGCATACCTTCCCATTGATGGGAAGGTATGCCTCATTACCGAATCGGTAAATACCGATTCGGTAATGTGGTGAACACATGCAAGGGTGGCAGGGTGTCACATTGACACCCTGTTGCACCCCTGATTCGGCCATGTGTACACATGTGGCACACATACATGCCCTAAGGGCATGTATGTATGCCACATTGCACACTGCTACGCGCGTAAAAATGCATAAACACATACATTGATTATTTACCACCAACTATAAGTTGGTGGTAAATACCGACTCTTAAACACACCCACACACTCCCCCTACATCTCGATTTTGGTTTCGGAATTTACCGAATCGGTAAAATTACCGATTCGGAAAAGTAACCGATTCGGTAACATTACCGATTCGGTATTATTACCGAATCGGTAATTTTACCGATTCGGTAAATTCCGAAACCAATAATTGTCCCCCTACATACCAATAGCCAAAATACCGGTCGGTAACGGTATAATTACCGAAAATCGGCCGTTACCGACCGGTATTTGGCTACCTACATGAGGCCCTAAGTCTTGAAATAAGAAGTTGGTGATTAACTGTGTTGAAGGCCGCACTGAGGTCAAGTAGCACAATTGGTGCTCTTCAACTACTACCAACAGGTCAGTCTCTGTGCCCTGTTGGGGCCTAAAGCCGGTTTGTGAGGGATGGAAATTCTTCTCCAAAAAAGCAGAGAGGATGGAGTTGACATATTTTTCCGCAATTTTTGATATCCCAGGCAGGAGTGAGATCGGTCGATAATTCGCAAATTCCTCTGGATCTAGATGTGGCTTTTTAAGCAGGGCTTTGACCATAGCCCATTTCCAGAGAGATGGAACGAGTCCAGAGGAGAGGCAGAGATTAATAAGGTTCAGCATAGTTGGGGAGACCATACTCGATACCTGATTCAGAATGGTGGGGGGGCCACGTCACAAGGGGATTCAGATTTCAATTGGTTAAGATAATTTTTTAGAGATTTCATATCCATGGGAGGGATTGCCTCCAAGGGGGATCAGGCGTTCGTACTTGGTCCTTCAAGGGGGATGTTCAGAGGTGGTGGGGTAGAGAAAGCCAAATGAATATCTTCGATTTTCTTTAAAAAGAATTTTGCCAGATGGTTACACCGCCCTAAAATGTCGGTCGAGGGCAAAGATGGAGAGTGGGGGTTGAGAAGAGACTTTGCAATTTGAAAGATTTTGCGAGGGGCGTTAGAGGCTAAGGTAATCCTATTTTTGTAATATAGGGATTGAGCCTTTCTAATTTCTGCCTTGTATGTTTTGGTGGCTTCTCTATATTTAGTTTTATTATCGATGGCAAAATCTTTTCTCCAGCTTCTCTCCAAGCATTTACATTTTTGCTTCAGCTCTCTAAGCATGGGAGTGTACCAGGCTATTTTTTGAGGCCTTTCTTGTTAGCCATCCATTTTTTGGGGACCAACAAATATAAAGAGGAATCCAGACAGTTAATAAACTTATCGTTGGCAGTTTCAGGGTCACCCTCAAGCACAGGTCTGGTGTTACTGAGAATTGGGGCGCAGGATTCCAGGAGGAGTTTTGACCAGTTTCGACACAATTTTTTTACTGTTTCCGCAGGCTTACTGCTAACCGGAGGGGTCAACAAGAAGGAGATCATATGATGATCCGACCAAGGAATGGGAATTGGCTTTTCAACAACAAGGTTGTTGATGTTAGAAAAAAAAGGGTCCAGTAGCTGGCCTTTTTGGTGAATGGGGCTGGTCACTTTTATATTAAGCAACAGAGCTCCTAAACTGTTGGTCAGTTCCGCTGCAATAGGTGAGGACGTGTCATTAAAATGGATATTGAAATCTCCCAATACAGAGAAGTTGGGAAGAGAGCTGACTGACTTGGCTGTTACCTCAGGTAGGTCTCTACTGAAGTGGCCAATAGCTCCTGGGGGTCGATATATCAAGACCCCAGAAAAGGTACAAATATGGAAGAGACCAAGTGCAAAGGAGAGACTTTCGGAATCAGAGATCAGACTTGCAGATATGCGCCAATTGAAGTTATCTTTATAAATAATGGCTAGGCCACCTCCTTTGTTAAGTTCCCGATCTTGCCTCTGGATCAAATATTCAGGGGAAAGTGCTTGTACCAACACTGGATCTGATGTGTTAGTGAGACATGTTTCTGTGAGAAACAAGGCATCCGGGTCTTCCTCTTCCAACAGCAGTCGCAGTTCGATTGCATGTTTGGGCATTGATCGGCAGTTCAGTAAGCACATTTTAAAAATCGTCTGAGGGAATGCGGTCTTTACAACTGAAGCTGTAGCCAGGGAGCCTAGTTCTTAGGGACAGTGAGGACATCTGCTCCTGGGCCCGGTTTCTCTGATAGGAGAACCAGGGGTTCTGGCCCCTGGGCCCGGTTGGGTGTGGATGGGCGCAGACGGGCTTGCCTTAGGCGCGCCTTTGGTGTGCCAGCGGCACGCCCGCTGTGCGTCCACTGTGCGGCTGTGTCACCCACCCCTTTTGAACTAGGGCGAACGCGGAAGCCATGGCAGCTAGACCGCTGACCTGGATTCAAAAATCCGAAGTCTCCCGCCTAAAAAAAACCTCCTGGAGCATTGAACACAGCTCCTTCCCCCAAACGACAATGTGCAAATTAGCAGGTAAAGTACAGTACAGTATTTAAAAAGATGTGCAAAATAGGCAAGGATTTTTAAAATATAAAATATCTCCGTGAAAGTTAACCACTCGCAGAAGCCCAGAACCGAACCGCTTATGTTCAGTGCATGGTGTTATCCCTGCTCAAGTAATAGCCACAATCCCTGTCAGGGTGAGCCACAAAAGTCACTCAATTAACCTGTCCTTAACCCTCTGGTAGCTTGGTACAAAATCAGTCAGGTTTAGCTTTGAGGAAATGTGTAAAGTATTTTTGCAGCACAGACACAGCAAAAAAAAAACACACCAATTTAGAAACATAGAGGTGATTTTAATAAATGAGTTAACACCAAGAAGACAAGATTGCAATTAGTGGAACTGTAGTTATGAATTTTTTAAGTTTAAGGAAAAAATAACACCTAAAATATCAAAGTACAAACAGCTGACATCTAGTATTGCAAGACTCAAAGTCAAAGTTGAAAAATATGGCCGACCCCGATGGAGCATGAGTCGCATGCAAGAAGTGGATTGGGCCTGGCTGGCACTATCCTTCAGACTTAGAAAATGTTTTGAAGAAAAGTATTCTGAGAAGGTGAAGTTCAGCAGAGCAAGGCAGCAGGCGGTGTCCGGGGAGGAAGCAGTGTCGTCTGAAAACTGCTGGACGAAGTCACTGTGAAGAATTCTACGTTCAGAATTAGTCTCTTTTTGGATGTAAAGAACCTACAGTTGGACGAAGCAGGGGGCTGTAGCTGACAAGAGTTAAATGAGGCCAAAAATCCCTTTCGGAAAAGGTCAGCTGTACAGGATTTGTTGCTGCGGGGAAGAACGTAGCAGGAGTCAGGAGATGCACCTTGGGCAGATAAGCAGGAGGTTGGTCCTGGTCTTCCCTTGCTTCTCAGAGCAGTTTTTAACCAAAAATATTCCAAGTCCCAAGTGATGGGTTTTGGCTATTTGGGCACCATTAACACCACCACCAAGGGTCCAGGATTGGAAGGGCAAAACTTGGAGGATTTTGACTCACTCAGGTGCAGGTTCAAGATGATTGGAGCCATTTATGTCCATTAGGAACAGATCAGGAGGCTAGCTATCTAGCCCTTGGAGTCACTCTGTTAGTCCTGTCACTCTATTAGTCCTGGGTTCAAAAAGTTGAACAGTGTTCAAGCATCAGGGCAGGCCTCTGAGGGTTTAAGGCAGGCTTCAAGCAGCAGAGCAGTCCTTCCACGTGCAGCACGCAGTCCTTGAGAGTCCTTCTGTAGGTCCAGAAAGTGAACTGAAGAGTGAGTCTGAGGGTCCAATTTTTATACCTGGTGCCTTCTTTGAAGTAGGAGAAGTTTCTAGAGAATCCCCTTTAAAGTACTTGAAGTTTCCTGCTTCCCCTGCCCTGGTTGCTGACTGTCTGCATGAACAATGCAGGGGTGAGAAGTCCTTTGTGTGAAGGCAGAGCACAGCCTATTCAGTTGCAAGTAGATCTCTGCCCAGCTACCATTCCTCTATCCTGACAGTATTTGGCTCATCCAGGCTCACCTAATTCCTCTATTGTGTGACTAACTGGGATGAATACTACACCCAATCATGTGACTCAGGATCAGGCTGCAGGTACCAAATGATTCAGGCAGGAAAATGCCAACTTTCTAAAAGTGGCATTTATAAAAGTATACATTAAAATCTGGCCTTACCATTGAAGAAGATTTTTTTTTTTTAAATAAACTATTTTATTAATGAAAAAACCAGCAACAATTCAGGCATCATAGGATCATCAGTGGCAAGGAGAAAATCAGTTTGAATTAGCAGTACATCAGTTATACAGAGTAAGAGGATACTGAACACTTTGTTTTGTGCAGCACTGAGCCAGCATGACAATAAATAATATGTGAACAAACAACGGAGACCACAGGGAAGTAAAGAGCATCTTCCAGCCCGCAGAGATCTAGTGGTGGCCACCAGGTGAAACAGTTTCTTCTGTCCCATCCCGTAGAGCAAGTAATAACTGCCTCTCCCTCCGCAGTTCCATCGTGAGAGAAATACATGTATTGCCCCTATACTTTTTCCATTTCCCCCATTTACCGTCCCACTTTTTGGAGCATCCCCGCGCAATAAACACCATCTTTTTAGCCACCATGACACAATCCATATCAGTCACCCAGTCTCTCACCCGTGGTAAGACCTCTGAGCCCCATTTTGGAGCGATATTACGTTTTGCTATGGTCCAGCCCATTTTCACCCACGATTGTTCCATCTGGGTGAGGTCTGTTGCGTCCCAGATGTTAAGGAGGCAAGTCTTGGGGGTGGGAAGAATGGTTTTGCCACAGGCCCTGGACAGTTGCCTGGTGAGGTCAGTCCAATAGGTATGTATGTGGGGGCAGTCCCAGAGTATGTGAGCAAAAGTGCCGGTCTGGTTGCAGTGTCGTAAGCAGAGTGCATCCGCCCTCCTACCTAACCTAAACAGCAGTGGAGCGTCGAAGTAGACCCTGTGGAGTATCTTTAGCTGGATCAAACGGAGTCTCCGTGGAATCGCCACCTCCCTGGGAGAGATGAGTGCCTCCCTCCAATCATCCTCCTCCATCTCACCCAGGTCACGCTCCCAACTCACTCTCAGTTTCAACATCGGGTCTATCCGGTTATTCACTAACTTTTTATAGGTAAGGGAGATTGCTTTGTGGTCCATAGGATCTAGTAAAGTCGGTCCTCTAAGGGGGAGGAGTCCGGGAGGGGGCAGTCTCATGGTAGGGCTGAGTCATTCGCTTGGTTGATTTGTAGATATCGAAAGGTCTCCGTGGGGGCGAGGTGGTATTTCGCTTGCAGGTCTGGGAACGTGGCTTTCTTACCCTTAACCCACAGGTCCCCAACCATGGAAATCCCGATCAGGTCCCATTTGTCAAATCCCGGGCATGTGCTAAGGTGTCCCAAGATATCCGGCTCCCACAGCGGAGTAGCTTTTGTGAGATGGTTGTGCCACCCCAACTTGCGCTGTACCGTGTGCCACACCTCAACAGCACGGGCTGTGGGGCCTGTCAGTCGTAATTTACTGTGATTGGTGTAGAGAACCCTGTTATAACCCTCCTTCCCCATCAGCCAATGGTCTGTGCGATAATTGGGATTGTCATGGGGCCCAAATGCCCATCTGTTGATGGGGACTAACTGCGACGCCTGGTAGTATAGGCTTAGGTCTGGCAAACCTATCCCTGCCTGCATACCACCCCATGGTAAGTTTAGTTATGGCTATTCTTGGGGGCCGACCGTCCCAGAGCAACTCGCGCACCACCGCCTAGAATTGAGAGAAATAGGAGTCAGGGATTGGGTATGGAGCATTTTCCAAGGCGTAAAGAAAGTGCGGGAGAGTGAGCATCTTAAGGTGCAAGGTGCCCACTATAACTAGTGGACAGCATACACCAGGCCAACTTCTCATAATGCTGTCTTGTGCAGGTGTGTGTACTGTGCCAGTCATGTATCTGGACTCTGTTTCAGCTGGCGGCTCTGACTCAGTTGTGTGACCTGTTGAACTGCGATACATACCTGCATGTGGTTGGAGACACACTGGTGGCAGCAGGTGAGCAGTGTGGCCTGGGTGCGCAGGAGAGGCACTGTCTCTCTCTCCCCCTCTCTTCTCTCTCTCTCCCCCTCTCTTCTTCTCTCTCTCTCTCTCCCCCTCTCTCTCTCTCTCTCTCCCTCCCCCTCTCTTATTCTCTCTCTCTCTCCCCCTCTCTTCTTCTCTCTCTCTCTCTCCCCTTCTCTTCCTCTCTCTCCCCTTCGCTCTCTCTCTGTCCTTTGATGTGCGAAGTACACACCTTCTCATCATGATTTTTGTCTTGCAGGCTGGGACCTACGGATTGTCCCGAGGGGAGCGGCCATGTGTCTTCATTTCATTTCAGTGTTCATTTTAATAAAGTTTCATTTGTTGCTTCGTAAGTGAATGTGTGCTGCTCTTTTCTGTGTCGACACATGCATGTCACCAGTTGTGATTGTGCGATGTCAGGCGGATTATTTTGTGCATGTTTAGGTGTAGCTGATGTGGCATGTCTTTGGTCGGAGGATGCCAGGGAGGGGTGGTCCTGGGGGTGGTGTCGGTGGGTGTTGTGGCCCTCTTGGGTGTCCGGGTTGCATGATGGGTGGCTCCATGGCTTCTGTTGCCCTTCGGGTGTGGCCCTGTGCTGGTCTCCCTTTTGTGGTGCAGGCTGCCGTCTGACTTTACTCCAGGTCAGAGCAGGTGTAGATTTCCTGGTGCTAACGCGCCTTATCGCCTGGTTCGTGTTTTTATTGCCGATGTGGCTGGTCGTTGAGAATGTTGTGGTGTGATGTTGTCGCGGATTTTGGCACGGGAACGCCCGCTCTGCATCTCATTAGCGATAGTTGTGCGGGTCCTCTGTGGCGATGTTTTTTGCGACTGCTATCGCGGTTAAACTGGTACTGTGGGCTGTTAACACCAGCTTGTGAATGGGGCGATGGATTTATCGCAACTTTGGCTGCGAAAAAGTCCCGTTGACTCGGCGATAGTTTCTTGTGAATATGCCCCTCAGTCTACTGATTTCTTTTTTTTTCTTTTTTTCAGCAGGAGTCTAGCCACAGCTTATCAGTTCTCCTTGTGCATTCCCTAGGGAGAAACAACAGTACATCAGTCTGCAAGATCAGAAGCTGCTGCAAGGCATAGATGTTGAATACGTTTTATACTGGTCATGTAGGGAGCTTGTCGGTCATCTAGATAATAATATATATGCTTTACATTTTTCTGAGACAAAGGTAGGAATTCCGATATTTAAGTGATATTTGTGCACGAAGAGTAACCTTGTTAGTAATATCTATCATTTATTTATCAATCTGCCACACCTTCAGAGAAACTGTCTCAGTGTCTGAGATGGTGTCATTGGGTGCTGTCACGGTTCTGGACTAAATAATTAAATTCCAACATTTATTAGTTCGAACAATAGATTAAATGATGTAAAAATATGCGTTAAGAAATATTTCCTCTTAGCATCTTCGATTTTTCTTGCGCTGGAGGCGTAATGTTGATTTCATGCTGCTTTAGATCTCGACATTCAGATCAGACATTTAGATTTCGAGGCTCCCCCTGCTTGCTCCTTCACCCGGTCCCTCCCTGGGGACACAGGACTTGGCAGGGGTGCCCGCGAGGCTCCAGATGACTTCCTCAGGCTGCCGGGGCATGCGCGGGACTTCCTCCGCAAAACCGGAAGTCCCGCCCGCCACCAGGCACATTGTTGCCTGACTTCCGCTTTGCCGCGACTCGGGCCACAGGGGTGATTTCTTCTCGGCGGCAAGAGGGTTAGGCTCCCTCGAGAATTAAAAGACAAAGCAGGGTGGGCTCCTGCTATAAAAATATAAAAATAGGCAGCCATGTGGGGTGGGCAACCATAATTAAATAACAATCAGCAAGGTGGGCACCCGTATCGAAGTAACAGCCTGAGCACTACAAAAAGCGGGGTGCGCACCTGCAACAGGCTACAATGCAGGGGAATCCCTACGCTGGGGATTCCCTCGAAGAAGGGATCGTAGTGCTCCTCATCTGCTGCAGGGAGCACAGCGCTATGCTAGGCGCTTATAGGAAATGAAATTAAAGCGCTCACAGGGTGCTAGGGGCCAAAGCACAAAGTCCTTTTAAGATTAAAGAAAAAGCAAAAGTTCCAAAAAGTCCTTGAGGCATCCTGGGGCAAAGCAGAGCCCAGGGAGGCAAGCCCTCATGGCAGACCCCCCCTGGGCCCCAGTAGTAGCACGCCCCAGCAGGAACAGCAACCAAGAACTGCAAAATTTCATTGGGTCACATTTATTTATATGCCCTTTTCCTTTGTGACAAAGCACAGGGCTTGGAGATACCAGTCAGAACTGGTTTAGGGGAGCTTTGGAGCACTTTGTTTTGCTCAGCTCCTTTGTCAGGTGGGGGCTAGGTGCTCAGACACACCACAGGGGGTGGAGCCAGCATTGTGGAGGGAAGGCACAGCCCTATTCATGTCCCAGGTGAAACTTCTCACTCCCATCTGCATGCAGATCTCTCCATTCACCACTGGGCAGACTCACCCTGGCTCCTGGAATTCCCCAGACCTGTCAGCTCCTGTCAATCACAAGCCAGACATGCACTCCACATCAGACAGGCAGACACACAGTACACAGAAATGCCAACTTCTAGAAATGGCACTTCTCCACCAGTCACCATAAATCTGCACACACCATTGCGCAGCATTTATTATCACATGTCCGCCACCAGTCACCATAAATCTGCGCACACCATTGCGCAGCATTTATTCTCACGAGTCCGCACATACTAAACTCGACCCTGCACTCCTCTCATACCAGGAATTACCATGGAAACACATATCCCCCATGCATTCCTATGGGAGGGCAGGCCAATCTCACCACACGCACTCAGAGCATGCACACACTTTACACTGGGCCACAGTGCTAAAGTGTGCAGCGGCCAAAAATCACTACCACTATGTCAGAGCTTAAGGCAAAAAGTTCAGGGGTGAACCTGCCAAAAGGGCCAAGTCCAACACATACAATGCATTTAGCACACTTTATCCAAAGTGCATACCAGAATTTAGCCAGGGAAAAACAATTAACCTGCTTGTATCGGTAGACAAAATTCTTAGCACCTCCAAGTAATGGCTGGGGCCAACCAGTCTGCACAGAGGAACAATCCACTCGGCCCTCAGATTTTGATTGTGAGGACAAAAGAAGAGCAAGTGGACTAAAGATTCTGCACTTGATTTGCAGGATGGGCAGAGATTATCCAGAGAAACATTACGGCTCTATGTACTGCAAAACAGTTTGCTTGGCAGAGTCTTACAGTGAAAATATACCTCTAATCCCAATATGGAGGATGGTGGCAGTTAAGGACCTGATTACGATTTTGGCGATCACAAACATGACGGATATCCCGTCCGCCATATTTCAAGTTACATATGATATAATGGAATTGTAATTTGGTAGACGGGGTATTTGTCACGTTTGTGACTGAGTAACCCTGTCCGCCAAGATCATAACCAGGCCCTAAATGCTTCAATTGCAATGAAGTATGATTGATCATTGCTTGCTGTAAATTCTCCTCCTGAACTGCTTTTATTACCAAAATTACTTTTCTATTCACACAGTTCTAAAAACAATTTTAAAAATCACGCAATCCTGGATGGGGGAATGCTAGGCTGTTTTATATGCTTGCAATAAAACTTGTGCATCTGACAAATGTTTTACCATGATGGGAAATAATAGTCCATGTGACCAATGTTTATCTATTGTTTGAAATATACATTGTGCAAATCATAACTTTACAGGCACTACTGTATTTAGTGACCTATGTGTTTAGATTACGCGGTCCCACAGGTCATCATGTTTTTGTGCATTGGTATCTGATTTGCAGAATGTAGTGTACATGCTGTCAGTTACATAAAAATGTCAACATTTTTGCAAGCATGTTGTAAATGTGTCACTAAAGAGATTACCATACGGAATGTAAACATCACTATAAATCCTAAAATCACAAAATCCTACTGTTTGAATTCTAAGAATTGCAACACCATACAGCAAATTTAGCTAAAGGTCCAACCCAACATCATACTCACAACATATATCATTCCCTCCTTCACCGTCAACAGCCGATCAGAATAAGTCACATGTATCCAGCAAAAAAACATGAATCAAAATCCGCAGCTAACCTTTATCAGCCAACATTCAGCCTACTTCCTCACCTCTTACACTGAACACCACATTTCTTTATTTTCTAAGGGGGATATTCACAAGCATCTATCGCTGAGTTAACGGCATTTTATCGCAGCCAAAGTTGCAATAAACATATCTCCCCAATCACAAGCTGGTGTTAACTTCCTACATCACCAGTTTACCCACGATAGCAGCCGCAAAAAACATCTCCAAAGATGACCTCCGCAACTATCGCTAATGAGATGCAGAGTAGGTGTTCTCGTGCCAATAGCTGCGACAACACCACTCCACAACATTCACAACGACCAGCCAGAACTGCGATAAGAACACCAAACAGGCGATAAGGTGCGTTAGCAGCAGGAAAATAACAGCTGGTGTGACCTGGTGATAAGTCGGACCACAGCCTGCACCACAAAAGGGAGCCCAGACCAGAGCCACACCTGAAGAACAACAGATGCACCTGACATGCAGCCCGGAGGGCCGAAAGGGCAACAACACCCGCCACCACCACCCCAGTACCCCCTCCTCCCCGGCACCCCCGACCAAAGACATGCCACATCAACTACACCTAAACATGTACAAAATAATCTGCATAATGTTGCACAATCACAACTGGTGACATGCATGTGTCATCACAAAAATGAGCATCACACATTACCTTTCGAAGCAACAAATGAAACTTTATTAAAATGAACACTGAAATGAAATGAAGACACATGGCGGCTCACCTCGGGACAATCCGTAGGTCACAGCCTGCAAGACAAAAATCATGATGAGAAGGTGTGTTCTGCGCACATCAACGGACAGAGAGAGAGTGAAGGAGAGAGAGAGAGGAAGAGAGGGAGAGAGAGAGAGAGCAGAAGAGAGGGGGAGAGAGAGAGAGAAGAAGAGAGAGAGAGAGAGATAAGAAGAGAGGGAAGAGAGAGAGAAAAAGAGAGGGGAGAGAGAGAGTGAGAGAGAGAGAGAGAGAGAGAGAAGAAGAGAGGGGTAGAGAGAGATAAGAAGAGATGTGGAAAGAGAGATAAGAAGAGAGGGGAAGAGAGAGAGTGACAAGAAGTGAGGGGGAGAGAGAGAGAAAGAGAGAGAAGAAGAGAGGGGGAGAGAGAGATAAGAAGAGAGGGGGAGAGAGAGAGAGTGCTGCCCCTGCGCACCCAGGCCACACTGCCCACCTGCTGCCACCAGTGTGTCTCCAACAACTTGCCGGTATGTATTGCAGTTTACCATGTCACACATCTGAGTCAGACCCGTCATCTGAAACAGAGTCCAGATACATGATTGGCACAGTACACCCAATTGCACAAGACAACATCACCTGCCTGCCCATTCACACCCAGGCAGAGGCACCCCGGCCCCTCCCGACACCCATCGGAGCATTTCCACCCATACACACCCAGGAAGAGGCACGCCAGCCCCTCCCACCGCCCATCGGAGCATGCCCACCCATGCACGACCAAGGCCTCACTGCTCACCTTCCGCCACCGGCGTGCAGACAGGAGGTCCCACCATGTGCCGCTGCAAGCCACAAGCCTGGGGCCTGTGGACATGGCACCCTCCACATCATGCAGCCCCGCTCTGCAGGCCACCAGGTCTAATGTTTGGTGCTGGGTTTTGATTACTCCATGGCAGAGGACATACCAGTGCACCCGGCCTCATCGCAGGCTGCACACCCGCTCAGCCCAATAGGTGCCACTAACTCTGGGATCCCGGAAGTGATGCCACGTGGCGGTAGTCCCGCTCTGCCCGCTGTCTCTGGCCTTCACTGTGGTCCAGCAGGGCACACAAAACCTGAGCTGTCTGGACTGCCAGGATGGGGCATCATTACAGGCTGCACACCCACTCAGCACTTAAGGAGCCCCTACCTCAGTACACTCAAAGTCACCGTCCCATGGCGGGGTGCCTGTGCCGGCCGCAAAGCATTGGGTGCCACTAACCCTGTGCAACCCCAGTCAGCGCCACATGGTGGTAGGCCTGTGACGGCCGCAAGGCCTCGGGTGCCACTAACCCTGCGCGCAACAACTCATGGGTCCTTTATGATTGAGAACCGTGGAGCGTCCGTCATTCAGTCGCCACCGGCAGAGAGGAATATGACGTCGTCGGCTCTTTATGTTGGCGGAGTCACATGGCCTGTGACCCCTGTGCTGGATGGGTGTGGTGTGTGTGCAAACCTGCCCTCAGGGAGTGGCTGTGACATGCTGACAACTAGACCAGTGACCTGCACACCACCAGCGAGTACCCCTGCGACGGGTAGCAATGAGGGCCCCCCCTCGGATCGTAAGTGGAGTGGTCTGGCTGGCCATACGCCGGACCAGCGCAGGGCTTGCAACAATGACTCGTGGGCTCTGGGCGTGGTTCACTCCATGTCTGGACATGGAAGTGACTGATGCGTGCATCCCTGTTGTAGTGTCCGCGGCACCCGGAACACAATGTGCAATGTAGTACCCTATGACTGGCATCCCACAGGATGAGCATCATTGACGCAAGGGAAATCACTGTTTTTACATTCATCCACACATTCATACATAAATGATGAATGATATAACATAGGTGCGTTACTGGATGTTTATTGCACATCCAGTGCAGTTTTGCAGCTGGAGCGGTACAGGGCAATGCCAAGCACACTACACAATATGGGCCCGTGGAGGGCCAGCCAGAGTCCATTCGGGGATGACAAGTACTGCAGAAGGGGAAGGGTACAGTCCGCAGTCTGGTCGCTGTGTCATTGGTCATCAAACAAGATATGGCAGTCCATGTCGCTGTCCAAGGTGAGTGCATCGGAGTGTATCGGGGGTCAGTGGAAGGTCATGGGGCCATGTGCGGCACCAAGCAAAAACAGGCCCTAGGTGGCGGAAATGAATGCTAGTGCCTCCTGATCACAAACCCATCCACGTGCTCTGCCCCACCTGTGAGTGTTGCAGTATCGGCTGAGGCACTGTGTGCCACTGACACATCAGGTGCTGGAGTGGATACGTCTGCCGAACTGTGAGGCAATGCACACCAGGGTGCGGAGATGTCGATGGTGTGGGGGCAGCAGCATTCATCATCGCCACGCCTTGTGGCAGCAATGCAATGATGATGATCTGCAGGGCATGGTAGATCCCAGTTACATTTCGCTGGTGTGTAGCGGTGGCTGCCATCCTTTCCGCCTCCATCCGCACCATGTTCCCCATGAGCCTCCGCATGTGTGCCAGCTCACGGCTGGTATCGCTGGAGCCCCTCTGAGCAGACAGGTGTTCTTCTCTTCGCGTCATGACTCCAGCGATGTCAGTCAGAGCTTGTTGGAGACCATGGAGCGGGCCTAGACCCCCCTGGATGGCGTCCAAATTGGTTGCCAGGAGGTCGAACCCCACCCGCACCTGCTCAGCCGTCTCCCTCTGGCCCTCCAGCACACGGCGTTGGAAGGCTGTGTGCTGTTCCTGGGGGTCTTGGGAGACTGCCGGGCCGTGGGTGCCTCCTGCTGGGTGGTTTGTGTGGTGGGTGGGGACTCCTCGATGCAGCTGGGCAGCCCTGATCCCGGAGGTGAGTCGCGGATGATGTCAATGATGTCTATGAGGGCTTGTGCGTCGATGCTGGGGTTGTCCTCCTCGTCATCAGTGAAGAGTGGCTGGGACCTCTCTGCAGGGGGTGTTGACGGTGGCCCTGCAATGTGAAGGGGAGATGGTGTATTGCAATGTATCCACATGTATGTAGCCGCATGGGACATGTTGACATTTAGACAGCATGGCATTGTACATTGTGACAGTCTATAGATCCGGGTGATGACCCAGAGTAATTGAGGGTGTGAACTGTGCACTGTGCTCTGCTGATTGTGCTTGTGTGCCATCGTGGCCATCTCCACCCGTCCCTCCAGTACCTGGTTGTCACTCACCCTGTTGCGGTTGTGTTGTGTCCTGTCGAGCAGTGTGCGGTCCCCCGACTCCGGCCACAGTATCTACACTGATGACTGTCGACACCAGCTCCTCCATGCTGGGCATGTCAGCATTGCTGCCTTCTGGTTGGCTGAAAGTTTTTCCTTTGTCTTTCGCTTGATGTCATTCCATCACCTCTTGACCTTGTCCATTGTCCTCTTGTGCTCTCCGACGGCATTCACCTTGTCCACGATGTCCCGTCATATTCCAGGTTTGGTGCCCAATGACAGGTTGGAGGTGATGAACAGTTGTTGATGGTGTTCCATCACCTCCGCGACTATGTTCCTGTTCGCCTGCGGACTGAACTTCGTCTTCCTCTTCTTCTTGTCCTTGCCCTTCCCTTTCCCCGAGGTCCCGGGCTGGTCGTCCGGGGTGCTTGTGGGGTTGCGCTTGTCCTCTGCACCTGCTCCAGCTGCCTCCATGGTGCTTGGGTGTTGGTCAGTTTGTGTTTGGGTGATTTTTCTACTTTTGTGGTGATTTTTCCCGCTTGCCAGGTGTGCAGGTCTGGTGCTGCTAATCGCTGATTTCCTCATCGCGGTTTGGCCCATCGCAAGTTTTTTAGCGTTGGGGTTTGTGTTTTTATCTCCGTTGGGGTGGTTGTATCACTGGCATTGGCCGCGGTTTCGGCAAACTATCGCATGGGGCCGCCTTGTTATAAATTCCACGTTGACACAGGGTTATTTTCCCGCGGTAGGCTGCGATGTGTAAAGTTGTGTTAACATTTTTTGGTGATGTTTAGCACACGTTCTTGTGAATATACCCCTAAGTCTTTTGGTAATGTCTACCAAAGCAGCCATTATTATATTTGTTATTTATACAAAACGAGTAGAAGATGACAAAACGTTATCATAGTAAACATTATAGTTACGATGCCGTAACACAAGCAAATACACCACTGAAACCAGATTTAGCCTCATCTGCACCAGTTCCACCAATACCAATAGACTACAGGACAAAAAGTTGCCAATACAAATGAATATACTCATTTCTATGAACTTATAAAAGGTATCCCTGATTGTAAACAGGCCAACATCCTACAAAAAAAGAAAAAAGGGTTACCTTTTATGGGCTCTGAACAGCCAGCCATAGTACTGATACAGGAAAAACAGCTCTCCATCAAGGATTGTGAAAAAACCAAAGGGAATGTGCGGGCAAAGTAATTTCTGCATGCAGAACCTGACCAGCACAGCACCTCTTTACAGGCCTCCTACCAGAAAGCTTGATTAGCCATTTAATCAACAAAGCACAGTCAGAATTTAAAAACATTGACGGACTTGAGCAGAAAATTCATACATGTCAGACTACTTAGTCAAAAATTCACAGTGATAGTGGTTACTTCTCCAATATCTCTATGGCAATTCTTGCCACTCAGAAATCTGGAAAAAGTGGCTGGTGACTGGAACATGGTATTGTGCCAAGTATTAGACTAATTGGGCAGACCTGACATCAGGAAAACAGAGGACGATATATGCTGCAGAATATTATTGATGTAGTAGTCGAAGACAGGGGTTACTCCAAAAAGCCGATCAAGAAGCAAAAGTAGTTAAATGTGCCCCCCTGGGGTGCTGGGGAAAGGCAGGGCACGGGTGTAGTATATCTACAAGGCTGACTGAATCTACCACTTAGATGACCAGTTTTACCAGTTGTCCCAGTCTGTGGTGGGAGCCACAAAGTCCAATCCCCTGAAACTCTTGCAGCCTGTGGAGCCTGGCGGGTTTGCTGTGGGGAGGCTGGACATAGGCCAGGGCCCAACTGAGCAATCTCCGGTCCTAGACAGGTGCCAGAGGCAACTAGGTGAGCGAGTGGTGAGCCATGCCTGCAGCTTCCCTGCTGCAGCCCAGGTTCATTCATGGTCGCACTCGGTGGCATACTTTGGGGACCCAACTACAACCCAGACCTAATATTTGGCTGCACCCAGCCCCACCTGCTAATAACGTGTGCATTGCAACCTGCTGCACCCCTCTGCTTGGTGGGGCCCCTGGAGTTCCTGTCAGGGCTGCTTGGGCTGGCCTCATAGATTGGAGACCATCCCCGGCGGCCCTGATTCTTACACGTTTGTACTTGCTGACTGATACTGTGGGGCCAACTGTATCCAGACCTAATACTTGGCCATAACCGGCCCCGCAATTAATGTGTACATCAGGCCAGCCACGCCCCTCTGCCTGGTGGGGCCCTTGGGCCTGGTGCACCTACCAAACCACTGGGTGTGATCTGTATGGACTGGAGGCTATCCCCCTACCCACCTGGATCTTTGTGTCGATCTCGGGCGTGTTCATGCTCATATGCCATGGGGTAAGGCAGGGCCCAGGACAGGGGACATCTGAGGTTTACCTACCTTCACACTGGGCCATCCCCTCGTGACTTGGTGGGCACACGACATCTTGGCTAGAGTGCTGATGGTCCAGGATTCAATTGCTTGAGCCAATCTCCTTCTGGGACAGGGGGCCCTCTATCCACCCTCAGGGCGACAGAGAAATGGGGAAACAAGATGCACGACAATCAAAGGTAACATTTGAGGGCAGGAAATGAAACCCAAACACAGACCAGGAGGCTCCCACCGAGGAGCTTTTGGACAGCACACACAGCAACCCTCAGCCTGATAATGATATCAAAGAATTCTTAGTGGAAGTCAAATTAAGTCTGCAAACCATAGATGTGAACCTCGACCTCTTGACGACCCACCTAGATCGCATGAAGGAGTGGGTTGATAAGCATGATGACCTGCTCGACCAACTTGAGACCTGTGTTTAGGATCGTGACGCCCAAGCCAATTTCATTGAAATCTTCTATGAATGGATAAGATCCTCGACCTCATCAAAGCCAAACACGAAGATCTTGAGGTGGATTCCTGATACAATAATCTTCGTATCACAGGAATCCCGGAGTCCACAGCTAATAATATAATGTAAGAGTACTTCAAGACCATACTCCGCACATCATCGGGGGAAGCCCTATCCTCTGTCTTCATTGTGGAGTTCACCCACGCCCCCCCAGGTGCCTCGGCTTGCCCAATATTTGCCAGACTGCTTAATAACCAGGACCCAGACGCAGGACTGTGAGCAGGCAAAAAACAGCGTTCTGTACAATATCAGGGCAACTTAATTTCATTCTACTCAGACTTTACAATGACTCTACAAGCAGCTCAGCAGGAGTACCTACCGGCCAAGAGACTCCCCCAGAGCTGTGCATCCCACATGAGGGGAACCTCACTACGTTTGCCAAACACAGCCCAGAGCTCATCGGTTGGAGGGCCCGCGTGGAGCCAGGGGGATACCCACCTCTGCGACAATGATTAAGCTTGTGAGATCTGGCCGCCTCCAGCCTGAATGATGCCAGCTCGGTGGTCCTGGGCAGCAGAGCAGCACAGCTGGTGAACTCATGGCAGCCCCTGGCTGTCAAGACCTTTGATTCAGCTCTATTACACAAGGAGCTCTTGAACTCACATCAGTCACGCAGTGATTCCATGACTGGGAAGTTCTTCTGGCTCTCCTCCATCCTCAGGTATAATTCACATGCCGGCTATCTGTTCTTGGGATGGATGTTGGTGGTAGGGGGTGAGAGTGTTGCTTTCACTCTTGTTTGGGGTTTGGAGTGGGTGGCTTTTGTTAAGTTTCAATGTTTGGTGTTTCCTTCTTCCCTCAGTATGGTCCCTGCACAGCTGCACAACGGGCATCTATCTGCCCTAGTGTTGGTATGCCATTGCCCCCCTTAGTAATGCCCCAACGTCCTATGCACGCATCTGACCACCACTAGATGTTTGACCTGAAACATCTGAGGGCTTAATGACTGCAGGAAAATCTGAATGGCACACACCTACCTTAATAGGCATCATATTGACATATGCTATCTACATGACTTACATTCAACACAACACAGCTCCAGGCCGGCTGCTGCAGGGACTCCTATGCCTCCTGTTACTCCAACTACATGTGGGGGATAGCAATATTGATGCATAAAGGGTTACCATAAATATCGAGACAAACCCTATGAGACGTGATTGATTGATACATGATCCTTGCCAGCACACTACATAGACACCCCGTCATACTAGCCGCAGTCTACTGCCCCAATGCTGACAGTCCTGGGCTTTTTTCTGAGGTCTGGATGCTGCTTGACAGGCTAGGCCCTGGAGCTGTCTTGTGGGGGGTGATTTGAATGTGACACTGGACGACAAGATGGACCAATCAGGTGGCACTAGATGCACTAGTCTTAATGAAGAATCCCAACTTAATATGTTCATACAGGACAACTACCTTAGCGACATATGGCAGCTCACGCATGACGCTAGCACAGAAGGCACTAGTGTCACAGTTTCCCATAATGCATGGTCACGTATTGGCTACTTTCATGGGATGCAAACACCTGGCTCGCATTCTCTCAGATCACACCCCTGTAATAATGCCCCTTGCAGCTCCTCTAGCCTTCACCTGGCACCTGCCTCCAGGCATCAATCAATCAATCAATCACATAATTTGTAAAGCGCACTACACAACCGGTAGGGTCTCAAGGCACTGGGGGAAGGAGGGGGTGGTGGTGCTGTTACTGGTCGATGCTCCAAGAGGCGGTTTCCTGTGACAAGGTTCACACTGCAATCGTGGACTACTTTGCTATCAGTGAGGGTTCCATGTCCTCCTGTTGACCCTCTAGGAGGCATTCAAGGTGGTTATCTGTGGCACATGCTTAGCAAAACAATCAGGCATCCTCCTTAGGGCAATCAGTGGGCAGCTTGATAAGCTGGAAAGGGACCTTCACCACCTAGCATTAGAACACGTTGCCTCCAAGAGCACTGCAATCATGGCAGCTATCGGGAATACGAGAAGGCTGAATGTGAGATTGACTCCCAGGGTAGTGAGGCCAATGCACGCCGGTGCAGGAAGGGTGAATGCCCTTGTAAAATTATGGTCTGGAATGCTTCGCAAACCCTGGTCTTCTGCCTTCATGCTGGAGCTGCTGGATTCAAAGCAGGAGCTGCAGACCACTCCCACCAGTACTCTACAAACAATGACCTCCTTTTACTCTAGGCTTTATGAGGCCATGCTGGTGCATGATGCAATGGAGCAGACTGAGTACCTCAACACTGTTCAGCTGCTGTGGCTGGACCGTGCTCACTGGGCATACCTTGAATCCCCGTTTACTGTGGAGGAAATTATGAAGATCATCCAAGGCCTTCTGATTAACAAAGCGCTGGAGTTGTATGGGCTAACCACTTCCTTTCTATAAAAAATTTGCTTTGATACTAGCTCCTAACCAACTAGAAATGTACGAGGACTCCTTGAAGTTAGGGGCCTTACCACCCTCCCTGTCGGGAAGCAGTCAAAGTATCGCTTCTTAAACCTGACAACCCAGAGGATCAATGCGACTTATATTGGCCACTTTCAATGATAAATGTGGACAATTTTTTTTCCGATAAACTGGTAGCTAATCACCTCCTCCCATTGATGCCCACTATTGTGCATCTGGACCAGTCAGGCTGTGTACCGCGCTGGTCCACTACACACAATGTACGCACAATATTGGCCCTCATGCATACCATGGACCCACAACTTACCGTCTCAGCTGACCTTTTAAATGCCATGAAGGCCTTCGATTCACTTGAATGACTGACCATGCCTGTTTCTGCTACTTGCACTCAGTGGCCTCAGTCCCTGCTTTCTTTGACAAATTCAGCTACTATACACGCCCATTATCCCCACTCTTATTCACTGTGGCGATGGAGCCCCTCGCTGCCTGGCTACGGCAACGCCATGCCCACTATGGTCTCGGATTCACAGCTAAGGGTCTAGTGGTGTTGCTGTATGCAGATGATGTAACAGTGTATATTCGGGAATCACGGGAGAATCTCACCCCAATGATTTGTAAGATTATTTGCTTTGGGGGGGTATTCTGGCATCCAAGTCAATTGGGCTAAATCTATTTGTTTCCTACTCCCCGAAAGCACATGTTTTTTCTTCAGAATAGCTACTGCAGTAGCCCACCGACCTAGTCCATTACTTAGGCATCTGGCTCAGCCAAACCCCAGACGAGCTCTGGAGGGCCAACTACAGTCGTGCAATTGCATGGCTGGAGGACAGGATTCCAATTTGGACTCGCTTGCCACTTTTCGTGACCGGATGGATAGCTATCGCAAAAATGGTGTCCTGCCTTGGTTTGTGTACCTCTTCACAAATGTGCACCTTCTACTCACAGCCCACTTCCAGTACCAGATTTGCTCCAATCTTGTAGTGCTGATCTAGGCTGGGAGACAGCCTAGAATTTCTTGGGACATACTCACTTTACCACTTGAACAGGGGGGCTTGGGTACTCCTGAAATGGCTCTTCATGCACTTTGCGCATTGGCACAATACATTCACTTTTGGCTTTCCCCACACAATTCCAAACATACACTGCAATTGAGGCAGATCGTGTGGCCCGCCTACCTTTGAACACAGCGCTGTCTATGCCCTACATTCTGCCACGAGGTGTGATAGACATGGTGGAGTGTGCGCGCTGGGCGTGGGATATTATGAGATAGCAAGCCAGACTTCCCTGACTATATGCACTTTCCGTGCTTATTGGGGGAAATTCCCTCTTGCCAGCCCTACAGCATGAGGGGACCAAGACAAGAGTGCTTTCCCACAACTAGTTACCTTTTACTACCCCAGCCTGCAGATGTCAGACCGCACACCCTGCAGTGCTTGATATCCTCCTCTTTCATCAACTGTGTGCTGACTGCCAGGTGATACCTGACACCTTTCCTGCGCCTCATCCATGCCGCAAATATTGGAGCACATCCTTATCACTCCTTCATCGTGCAAATCAGTTACCTGACTGTACTACACTCTGCAATCACGGTGCCAATCCAGGTACCAGCTGTACGCACAGCCTGGGAGACTGACACTGACCCTCCTATCACAGCAGACCAGTGGCTCTACTGCTACTGCTGTGGCCAGACTGTGAATCTCTTCCCTAATTATAGACTGCGACTTGTTCACTTCAACTTTCTCCACTGGCTCTACCGCATTCCGATACAGCTCCTTTGCATGAGTTTGGTGACAACGCATGCTGCCTTGGATGGGTTGCTTCTCAGGCTTTCTTTTTACACTTGGCATGGGAATGTCCATGAGTTACAGACTACTGGGCTGGGGTATTCCCCACCATACAGATCATCATAGATCACTCCCTACCACAGACCCCTTAAAGGACGTGCCTAGGGGAGAGTGCCGACTAAAAGCTGTGCCCCTACCACTAGCCAAGAGCTGCATGGCCATGCACGGGAGAAGACGAACAGCCCCTATTGTAGAGGTTTGGCTACAACTATCTACTTACTGGGAACTCATGCAACCACGCAATCGTTCCAAGGATATTTAAGAACCCATGCTATCCTTCTTATGACAGAGAGACACCCCCCTCTCCGAGTGCCGGCGATCTAGCACCTGGAGATACCTCCCTCCAGTCAGACCATACACACGGTTGCCCCTGAGATTGCAAACTTAACACTCTGATACAAGTGAATAGGTGGCTGGGTAATTCTGCTGCTGTCCGTTTAATAGAATACTGGCCAGCTTACAATGAGCATTTTTATGGAATTGCTTTAGTTAGACTCATCATGTATGGAAACTCTTGAGGTGGGTCACTGAGTATCTATTAATGGATTTGTGACCACATCAAGCTGTGCTTCCCTTTTCCCCTCTTCCCCCCTCCTATTTGTTGCTATTCTTAAAGCAATGTGTACACATTAAATGCCAAAAAATATAAAGCACAGAGAGATGAACAAGCAAATGCCACTAGCTCAGTCCTATTTTAAGATCTTAGTATTGAGTAGGGGGTCTCTCTTTTGAAATCACTGAGATATCTGTTCTATCCAATTTATTTTTATTTATTTATTTATAGGTTTTATAAGGTGCCTGAATCACCCCTGCAGGGGTATCTCTGCACTTAGGATGGAACACTAGACAGGCAGACAGACCTTATGGAAATAGGGCGGTCTTGAGAAGTTTTCTGAAACGCAGATAGTCAGGGCATTGTCTCAAGCCGGTGGGAAGCTGGTTCCAGAAAAGGGAGCGAGGTATGAGAAAGATTTCCGGCCTAGTCTAGTTTTCCTCACCCGAGGAACCACAAGAAGCGCCTTGTCGCCAGACCTGAGAGACCTGATAGGGGCATAAGGCTTAAGTTTCCTGGAGATATAAGAAGGACCTTTGTTATGCAAGGCCTTGTGTACAATGCAGCAAACTTTAAATTTAACCCGCTTGCGGATGGGCAGCCAGTGTAGATGTTGAAGCAGGGGAAGGGAGGGAGTTCTCGAAGGGGCATTCATAACAAGACGTGCGGCTGTGTTTTGGACCACCTGCAATCTGCTTAGTGAGGACTCATTAGCAGAGATCAGGTGAGCATTGCAATAGTCCAACTGGCTCATAACCATGGTCTGAACATGAGTTTTACGAGTAGAGTCCGGGAGGAGCGGGAAGACTCGTCGTAGCAATCGCAGCACATAAAAGCAACCACTGGCAGTGTAGGCAGCGTGCTCCTTCAATGACAAAGCACGATCGAGGCGAATGGCCTGGTTTTTAACAAGAGCCTTCGGGGCGGGGGGAGAACCGAGGGCTGCCAGTCACCAATCAGGTGATCACAGCAAAGGAGCCTCACCGAAGAGCATAATCTCCATCTTCTCTGCATTAAGTTGAAGAAAATTGCTTTTCATTCAATTTGCGGTAGCTGTCATACCCGCAGAGAAAGAGGACTGAGCCATCGGGAAGAATTTGTGAACGAAAAGAGAAGCTGGGTGTCGTCAGCATAAGAAATTGGCGTGAAGCCAATGGATCTAAGAAGATTGGCCAAGGGAGCAATGTAGATATTAAACAAAGTGGGGCTCAAACACGAGCCCTGGGGAACTCCCTTGGTCAATTCCAATTCCAGAGGCTTCGACCGAAAAGGACCCAGATTGACAGTCTGGGAGCAGGAAGACAGAAAACTCATCATCCACTTGAAAGCGGGACCTCTAAGTCCGATCTCCTCTAATCTCCTGAGCAAGATTTGGTGAGAAACCGTGTCGAACACTGCAGAAAGGTCCAAAGATATGAGAATCATAGACTGACCCCCATCTAGGGTCATTCTGATGTTATCTGTGACTTCTAACAGGGCAGACTTCATGCTGTATTCGGGCCTGAATCCAGATTGAGAGGGATCCAGGCTAAGTGTAGTCTCGACATGGTTCGACAGCTGTTTGTTAATGTATTTTTCCAGCACCCTACTCAGGAGAGGAAGTAGGGAGATGGGGCGAAGATTGGAAAACTCTTCAATAGGGACCTTAGAGTTCTTACGAATGGGGATGACTTGTGCTGTCTTCCATTCCCGAGGAAGATAGCCCTCGTTCATAGAGAGATTGAAGATGGTACCTAAAGTCGAGGACAGTTGTTTGGAGATGGAGGAAACTACTTTAGCAGGAATGTTGTCGAGGGGTGAGCCAGATTTAACTGTGTAAAGTAAGGTTTCCACTTCCTCGGTAGATATGGGACGAAAGCTCTCCAGCAGATGCGTTGTAACAATTGCTGGTGAATCAAGAGGAAGAGCATCCAATTGCTAGCTCCCAGAAAAACAAATCTTGTCATAAATACATTCAAATTTCTCCAAGAAATACTGGGCAATACCATTACAAAGCGCTTGACATGGAGTCTCAGGATTGTCATAAGCCTTCAGGTTAGTGAAGGATTTGAGTATTTGAAGTAAGGTTTTAGGGGTAGTCTCTGCCTCTTCTAACTGAGAGGCAATGAAAGCTTTCTGCGCACCCTTTATGTTTTTATGATAGGTAAAAAGGGCTCTCCTAAAATTGTCTTTATCCCTTGTCTCCTGGGATCTACGCCAGCATCTCTCTAGATTTCTGCATTGCCACTTTTCAGTGCGGAGCTCCGGGGAGAACCAGGCTGTCTGAGGATGCCTGGCTGAATTGGGCGAAGGTTTGAGGGGCACTTTTAACAGAGAAATTGAACAGGGCTAAGCCCTCTTCTAAGTTGGAAGTTTCAGTTTCCCAGGGAGTCAACACGGAAGACTAATATTACGATATTAGAGTTGCATCGTTGCTCAAGTATAGACAGAGATACCGTCTCTATAGATGAGAGCAATCCCACCCCCCACTTTAGTTTGTCTGTCCATTCTTGTGAGCCTGTAGCCAACTGGCAAGGCAAGGGGGATGGCGGGAGTCAGGTGCGGCTTAAGCCAGGTCTCAGTCAAAAAACCTACATCGGGGTTGATGGAGGTGAGAAGATCCCATACCTCCATAGCGTGTTTAGGGAGGGATCTGACATTACTTAAGACACCTTTCCAACCTGAGAGAGATTGAAGATGGTACCTAAAGTCAAGGACAGTTGTTTGGAGATGGAGGAAACTACTTTAGCAGGAATGTTGTCGAGGGGTGAGCCAGATTTAACTGTGTAAAGTAAGGTTTCCACTTCCTCGGTAGATATGGGACGAAAGCTCTCCAGCAGATGCGTTGTAACAATTGCTGGTGAATCAAGAGGAAGAGCATCCAATTGCTAGCTCCCAGAAAAACTAATCTTGTCATAAATACATTCAAATTTCTCCAAGAAATACTGGGCAATACCATTATAAAGCGCTTGACATGGAGTCTCAGGATTGTCATAAGCCTTCAGGTTAGTGAAGGATTTGAGTATTTGAAGTAAGGTTTTAGGGGTGGTCTCTGCCTCTTCTAACTGAGAGGCAATGAAAGCTTTCCGCGCACCCTTTATGTTTTTATGATAGGTGAAAAGGGCTCTCCTAAAATTGTCTTTATCCCTTGTCTCCTGGGATCTACGCCAGCATCTCTCTAGATTTCTGCATTGCCACTTTTCAGTGCGGAGCTCCGGGGAGAACCAGGCTGTCTGAGGATGCCTGGCTGAATTGGGTGAAGGTTTGAGGGGCACTTTTAACAGAGAAATTGAACAGGGCTAAGCCCTCTTCTAAGTTGGAAGGTTCAGTTTCCCAGGGAGTCAACACGGAAGACTAATATTGCGATATTAGAGTTGCATCGTTGCTCAAGTATAGACAGAGATACCGTCTCTATAGATGAGAGCAATCCCACCCCCCACTTTAGTTTGTCTGTCCATTCTTGTGAGCCTGTAGCCAACTGGCAAGGCAAGGGGGATGGCGGGAGTCAGGTGCGGCTTAAGCCAGGTCTCAGTCAAAAAACCTACATCGGGGTTGATGGAGGTGAGAAGATCCCATACCTCCATAGCGTGTTTAGGGAGGGATCTGACATTACTTAAGACACCTTTCCAACCTGGGTCGGGGCACTTAGACAACCTCCTAGGATCTGAGAAAGGTGAATGAACGTCCTTGGTGGTGTGAGAGTGAAGTGTATGGGCACGACACCCCGGAGTTCTAGGTGTGTGAGAATGATTTGTAATATTACATTGGAACTGACAGAGTATGCAAGAGAAAGGACTTTCACATACATACACATAACGAAACATAACAGTTATTTTGGAAAATACAACTGAGAGTACTTTTGTTTAGATGATGTCTTTGAGACACCACATGTTGTTACTGTGCTTCATACCCTCTCTAGATTCAATCTGTCTAATACCTTGGTACATCCTGAAGTGTGAACATTTGAACAATTACTTCAAAAAGACATCTATTACCTCAAACAAGAACATATATTTATATCCTTACAACATTGGTCATGTTGAACATGAGGCCCGACTGAAACTGAAACATAATGAAAGCATTATTAACAAACCATCAGATAAGCGAGGTGGGACAGTGATTCAAGACAAGATCAATTATGACCATAAGATGTGTCCCCAACTCAGTATCACAGAATACTACAGACCACTGGACCAGTCCATAAACCCCTGGATGAGATCCAAAATCAAATCAAGTCCCTGAATAAAAAAGCAAAACTGGAATATTTCATGAGTGAAAACGAATCCCTCTTTTTGAACAACAAAAAGCTAAGGACCACGGTAACATACACCCTTCCCAAAATACACAAATGTATCACAACTACCCTGGAAGACCAAGCAGTTGTGGCTCCTTTTTAGACCCAATGAATAGATATATTGTCAATTTCATGAAGGACATTGTACGCTGTACGGTTACATAAGCGAAAGACGGTACACATTACATCAGCTTAGTTAAGAACCTAGGGGCATATTATCAAGAAACAGAGTTAAGAAAACTGCTGCTAAAGCGGCGATAATGGGCTTGATAATATGCCCTTGAGAATTCCCATAGAAGCCCATGTTTTGCTGACAATATGTGCTTCTATTGGGATTCTAAAGTGCATATTATCAAGCCCATTATAGCCGCTTTAGCGGCAGTTTTCTGCAGCTAAAGCGGCGATAATTTTAACTCCATGCTTGATAATATGCCCCCTAAATTTTTTCCCCTCTGACAGAACTGTTTGTCACTCGGGACATTGACACTATAATCCCACAGAAAAAATGTTATGAAATAGACAGATACTCTCCTTAATAAGAGACTGGCACCCTTCTAACCAATAACCCTAATTTTGCCATTACTTTTGTAGATGCTCTCAAGACATAGTGTATACTGAGTTCTGAAAGTCATTTTTTCAATAACATAAAGATGTGGAAAGCATACATTGATGATGGATGTCTTTATGATATGGTCTGTAGATGGCAGAATTCATTTCGAATGTATTGACTGCCTCAATAATTACCAAACTGGCCTATGCCTCACATATCATAACAGTAATACAAGTATCAATTACGTAGTTCTTTCCATTATTAGGATACATGTTTAAATCGACGACCTACAAAAAAAGGATATATAGGTGGTATTATCAAATTACTAAGTACAAGGAATTTTGAATAAGTAAAGAAGGAAGCAGTGTGTGGGGTGAGGGGAATAAAAAAGTAGAGAAGAAATGACTGCTGAAAGTGAACAAGAGAAGGAGATGGACAAAGTAAAGCATTGTTAAAGTTAAATGTATAAAGGAAACAATTATGGGCTGTATCTGAACTGCACAAATTAATAAAGAAATTGTTCAAAAAAGAGCCTATCAGATAGCTCTTTACTATATCAACAAAACCATTTCCCTTCTGTTAGTAAAAACTGAAGTAAACATCTGAATTCTGTCCATCCCAAAATTAAGCTTACCTTTACTTTCCTGAGCCAAGCAGCTGCCATTGTTTTTCTAGCATCCTGTTTCTTGTTAAATCCAAGCTCTAGCTCAAAAAACACAAGGATCACTACACCATGATCCAAGAGAGCCAACAGCGGGATACTATGTAGCTGAGACATTGTCACCATTAAACAAGAACTTGACTCCCACTTCCAACTTCTACTAGTCTGAATCAACATTGAAGTTGCTTTTCATATGCTTATGATCATCCTTAGAGCATCAAAAACTCTCTTGGAATATTAGAATAAAATATCAATCATTGTCTATTTCTGCTCGTAAGCACTAGCAAACAGTTACCACCCGAAGGGAACATCTCCTGCTTCTAGTTATTTGGGTTGTCACCAGGAATCTATCTTGACACTTTTTACATTAAGCCTATGATATTAACCCTCATGAAAGGGGTTACTAGGTGTCTTCTAAGGTAAGAAATTGTGTCTGTAAATTACACAACCAAAGACACATCTGTATTTAAGAGTGCCTTCGCTCAAATGTATAACTAAAATGAATATACATGTTAGCCATCTACCTTAAAGTAAACCCTACCTAATGTATTTTTATGGAAACCCTCATGCCAACATGCAGTCTGGATTTGACCTGATGGCACTGGAGAGTTTATGCAATCAAACATTTACTAGCTACAGCTTCAAACTCAGCCCACAAAATAAGAAGAACAATCAGCTTTGTGTGATGGTCTTCTTCGCTGGAATCATAATTGCCTACATGACAGCACATGCATAGTGCAGCTCAGACTGCTTTTTCAAAAAGTGTCTCTTGAAAAAACTCATACGATATGGAGAACCAAGCCTGGACTATATATTTTGAGGGGCATGGTCCTTGGTAATCACAGCAATGTAAAAGAGATTTGTGCGCAAGGTGGAAAGGATTCTCCCTTGGCATTTGGTTTAAACAAATTACACTGTAGTGAGATTTTAAAGACACAATACATATTCCTTGCTTTTTAGATTCATAATGTATCCCAAGGAAATGTTGGTAACACTAGTGTCGCATGGTGCATTTTGTGACAGTAAGACAACTGAGTGGAGCTGGAATACAATGTTGTACTGGATTAGGACCATCTCTCCACAAAGGTGTTTGGAAAATTGTGCATTTTCAGGAACAATACATTCCTGAAAGGGCTGGAAAGGAAAATTATTGTTTTCCTCTAAACTAACTACTTTGGGAGGAAGACTATGAAGGGAAGGGGAGTGAAAGGACAGAAGACTGGGTTCTGCTTGTTTGGAATAGGGTTGAGACTTCTTGCTATTAGGCACATACACTGGCTGCTCCCCTGCACTCACTGGGAGTCTTGCCTGAACTATTAACATTTTAAAGAAAGCTGAAACCTATTTTTAAAATTATTGGGAGCGTTTTCTAGATACTTGATGGTTGCTTTTAAAAATTGTATTTCTTTATTGTATTGCTGTGACTTACGTTTGGAGGGACGAAGGGGCAGCTTTAAGACGCTTTGAGGGCTCTGGGGCTTTGTTTGACTGCCAACTAGCGCGACCGGACGCATCCGCCATCTTGGGTGAGGCGGTTGCTCGGTTGGCGCTCTAGTGCGAGGGCGTTTCCTGCCCCTCGCGCTATAAATTGGTCATTCTTTGTCGACTTCGTCCTATACACTGGCTGCTCCCCTGCACTCACTGGGAGTCTTGCCTGAACTATTAACATTTTAAAGAAAGCTGAAACCTATTTTTAAAATTATTGGGAGCGTTTTCTAGATACTTGATGGTTGCTTTTAAAAATTGTATTTCTTTATTGTATTGCTGTGACTTACGGTTGGAGGGACGAAGGGGCAGCTTTAAGACGCTTTGAGGGCTCTGGGGCTTTGTTTGACTGCCAACTAGCGCGACCGGACGCATCGCCATCTTGGGTGAGGCGGTTGCTCGGTTGGCGCTCTAGTGCGAGGGCGTTTCCTGCCCCTCGCGCTTCATAAATGGCGACGAATCCCCGTCCGCGCAGCGGGCGGGCGCAGCGGGCGCGCCGATGGCGCGCCGGAGGCGCGCCAGAGGCAAGCCCGTCTGGGCCCGTCCGGGCCAGAACGGACCTAGGGCCAGGGACCTTGCCGGTTTCTACAGGTAACCTGATTAAATACTCCACAGCAGACTTACTCATGCTAAAGCCGTCCGACTCACGCCATTGCTCACAGGGACTTAAACTTGATGTTCCTTCCATACCCTGTGAGTACTGTCCCCCCCGTAGAATCCTGGAGTGTCGTAACAAAACCTTTGTGAAGGACCCTCTTAAAATAGGACTTCTTAATTGTAGATCTTTACCAAAACACTCTATTCAAATTTCCGAGATGATTCTAGACACACGATTAGATATTTTATATCTCACGGAAACATGGACGTCAGACTTTTCAAATTTTGATTTAGTCAACTCTCTTCCCCCCGGCTTCTTGATTCACTGCCTCCATAGACCGCATGGAAAAGGAGGCGGTTTAGCCATCATCTACAGGGACAAGTTTTCTTGCAGAGTAGTCCGAGGCCCTATTTTGGACGCGGAAAGTGGTCACTTCCACATACAGCTTTCTCCGAATTTTTCCTTAGCTGGATTATTGGTCTATCGCCCCCCCGGGACGATTAAAAAATTTGCCAGCTCTATTTTGGATCATGTCCCTGTCCTAGCGGCATCCTCTCCCTATTTCATGCTTCTGGGGGACTTTAACCTCCATTTCGACCTACAGGAAGATAATAGTATAAATGACCTTAGATCGGAACTTAGAACAGCCAATATGAATCTACACAATTTGGAACCTACGCACGTGAAGGGCCACCTGTTGGATTGTGTGTTTTCAAATATCGCGCACCTCCAAACAGGCCCCCCTCTTCCCTTACCCTGGTCGGACCATTTCCTTGTGGTAGGGGAGCTCAATGTCAGCCTGGACTCTTCTTGTTCCCGGCCTCAGAAGACCCCCCCGATCTACAAGAGAATTTGGTCCCAACTCCCTACTGACAGCCTCTTGCGTTCCCTCGCTGAGTCCAGTCCCCCACCTGGCCACGGGCCTCTGGAGGCCGATATCGCTTTCCATGACTGGCTATGCCACGCGTTAGATGCGGTTCTGCCCGTAAAAAAGTGTACAAACAAAACTAACAGCCACAAATCATCTTGGTACACCCCGGAGCTGGGGATGATGAGAAAGAACTGTAAAAGGCTTGAACGGGAATGGCGGAAGGACTGGGCCGCCAATAGTAAATATAACTATTGAGAAGCTATGAGAGCATATAAAGCCGCACGGATCTCCACCAAGGCCGCCAACTTTGAGGAGCGAATAAATAAGGCAGGCAATTCTTCAAAGGAAGCCTATAAAATTCTTAAAGAGCTTATTACGGCTCCCATCCCCCCACCCTCTCAGGTGGAGAATCCCAATAGATGCAATGAGCTGGCTCAGTTTTTTGACACCAAAATACAAAATATCCTAGCTAGCCTTCCCCCTAGTTCAGGCAATATGAGCACAGCAGCCCCCAAGGGGGTTTTAGGCATGAAGGGCTTTGATTCAATCTCCCCCATCTCAAGGGAGGCCTTCTGTGAGGAGCTGTCGGCTCTGAAGAGTGGCTCCCCGCTGGATCCTATGCCTATCCGGATCCTCAAACAATGTGTGGATCTGATTGTTGGTCCTGCAATTGACCTTCTGAATGCCTCCTTCACCCATGGCATTGTTCCACCAAGCTGGAAGCAGGCCATTGTCAAGGCCCTTTTGAAAAAGCCTGGCCTTGACCCCATTGATTTGGCAAACTACCGCCCTATATCACTCCTGCCGGGCCTGAATAAGATCGCGGAGAAGTTTGTTAATCGCCAGCTCTCCGGCTTCCTGGAAGACAACAATCTATTAGGCCAGACGCAGACTGGCTTTCGCCCAGGTCAGGGAACTGACGCGGCCTTGCTAGCGATGGTGGAAGAAGGCAGATGCATCTTAGATTCAGGAGGTTCCGCGGCGCTGGTACTCCTGGATCTAAGCGCAGCTTTCGATACGGTGGACTATAATATTCTGATCCACCGTCTGGGAAATATTGGAGTAGGGGGACGGGCCCTCCAGTGGCTTCAGTCATACCTGAGTGGTCGCTCTTATCAGGTTTGCGATGGCGATTCTAGATCTGCGCCTATTCCCCTCCAGTGTGGAGTCCCGCAGGGCTCTTCGTTGAGCCCCACGCTTTTTAACGTCTATATGGCCCCGCTGGAGGAGGTGGTGGCACCCTTCGGAGTGACTATGGCAACCTATGCAGACGACACTCAATTGATTGTTTCCCTGTCTCTTTCAGAAAGCCAGGGGGAGAAGTTCACTGCTTGCCTCACCAACATCGTGGCATGGATGGCGGAATCCCGGCTCAAACTGAATGGGTCGAAAACGGAGTTAATGCTTCTTGGCAATTTGTGCTCGTCACTGCCCAAGTGTATGTGGCCGGTCAGTATGGGAGCCCTTCCGGCCCCCAAGGACGCTATAAAAAGTCTTGGGGTATGGCTGGAACCTGAGCTGTCTTTTATTACTCAAGCCAAGCGAGTGGCTGGGACGTGTTACGGGCTGCTTCGCTCAGTCCGAAAAATCCTGCCGCTCCTTCCTGATAATTCCAGGAGACTTCTGATCCAGGGTTTGGTGCTTTCGAGGCTGGATTACAGCAATGCCCTCTTCCTGGCGGCACCTGAATCGACTCTGAATGTGCTTCAAAGAGCCCAGAATGCAGCTGCGCGGATGCTCACTGGTACAGCCAAAACCACTTCAGCTCAGCCTGCCTTGGAGGCCTTGCACTGGCTACCAATTAGATCTTGCATCAAATTCAAATCCCTCTGCATGGTGTTTAAGACTCTACAAGGATCTGGCCCCCCCATTCTTAGAGATTTGATCCGCCCCTACAAACCTTCCCGTGCCCTTCGGTCTGAAGCTGGGAACCTGGTAGTGATACCCAGAGCAAAAAAGGTGAAAACGGGTGGACGTCGTTTTTCTATTAATGCGGGCCATCTTTGGAATTCCTTACCAGCGGTTCTGCGTAATGAATCCAACCTGATAAAATTCCGCAAAACACTTAAGACCCTTCTTTTCCCTTTGTAGGTTCCTTCTGATGTTCTGGGATAGTGGCTCAGTGTATTACTTAGCGCTGGGACGCTCAAGGGCAGCCATGCGCTTTAGAAATCTGTTTTCATTTCATTTCATTTCATTTCAGTTGATATACAGTGTTGACTGTTCAAGAACTTATTGTTTATCTACATTAGTTAGAAACCTTTTTAACACTTGTCTCAGTGCTGCTACATTTCCATGACACTACCACCACTTCTCAACAGGGCTGTCATCCCATTACAGGGATCTGCCATGCTTGAAAGGATTAGTATCCATCCTTCTAAACAGGCCTGCTCTGATTTTCTTTTAACAGTACTGTCACTCTTCTCACAGGCAGTCATACTTTGGACGATACTGGCATGCAGAGTGGGGGCCATACCTTTTCATGAGACAGAATCACCACTTCTCAGTAGGAGTGCTGACTTGAAATGGAAAGTAGGGCAGCTATACGTATCATGGACAGTATCACTTCTTTGCAGCACTGAACTACTTTCCATGGACAGTAGTGATAATGAGCAACAAGGCTTCCACACTATTATTGGTCATGTGCAACACTTATCTAATCAAGGTTTCCATATGCTTTTTGGTCAGTACCTGGGCTTAGAGGGGTGATATAGATAATTGCATTGTACGCAGAGCCAAATTGAGTTGCTCAATGCCACTGAGTAACCTTTTCAGGAGTGAGTTGCAGTGATAGCTTCTCCAGTAACCACTCACTCTTCTCTGGACACAAAAGGAAGACATCAATCATACTAATCAGTGTGCATGGTCTATTTTTTACACCTGTGACCCACCGGTGTGCATGTGAGTTATCCAAGTGATTTACACACTGTCTATTGCACGCTGTAATTGTCTATTTACTATTGGGAATGAGATAGTTCAACACAGTAGTAAACATAAGCCCTTAAACCTATACCTATGTAGTGCTACTTGTATGTTTCAGGGTTTCATTTTTTCTTACATACTTAGATGAGGATGATTGTGGGATTGTCCCTCAACTGTCCTTTCTTTATTTATCGTTGCATTATTTCCTATACAACAGCCATATGTGTGCAACCAGCTCAGACCATACAGTCTCCTGTTATGTAGGCTAAGTACCTAATCCAAATGTTCTCTCCTACATTGTGGAACATTTACTAGTGTATTACACTCAACAATATCACCTTTCATTTCTTCCTTGTTTGCAATGCAGCGGAGCATAAACACATTGATGAAGATTAAGTGGAGACCCAAAAGATCTCTTCAGTTTACCTTGCCTAAAAAAAAACAAGTTTGGATGATGCCTGTTAAGTACAACAGTTTTTCATTTTCTTTTTTTTTTACAGAGTTTTATATTGCGGGAACTTGACCCGAAGGTATCGGGTATCAGAGCGCTTTACATAGCACCAGTTGCGTTACATGAGGACACTTTCATTTTTGTTGGGCACGGGGAGATTAAGTGATTTGCCCAGGATCACAGGATGTTCATCGTCATTGACGAGACTCAAACCCGATTCCCCAGATTCAAGGTGGACCACCCTAGCCGTTAGGCCAACTCCTCTCCTCTCAGTTTGCACCTATATTGCCTCTTGCAATGATTACTGTTGTTAAATGGTTGTTGCTGGCTTGTGAGTTGTTGTTGTTTGTGGTGATGACCAGTGTACATTTCCCATGGCCTCAAAGAGTCTGTGGCTCTGTCTCTGAGCTAGTCTCCATGTTCTCATGTCATTGTCCATATGTCAGGATGTATGTGCCACTTTTTATCAAATCTGAACTATCTTTTCCATTATCCATCTTGTCTCTTTGCCCTAGTCTCGGTATCCTAGTGTCAGTGTCCCAATGTCCCTGCGCCATGACAGTATCTCTGTATTTCGCAGTGTCATTGTTTCCAAGCCTGTGTTTAGTCAGTCAAAGCTCGGCAGTCAACAAGCAAAATAACATTCCTGCCCCAATCCCCTGGTCCCACAGCCTCTTGGCTACTTGCAGGGAATCTCTGTGTCCGCAGAGTCAAGGGTGAGTTTACAGAAGTCCCACAAAACCATCCAGGGTCACCAGCAGGTCCATTCTCCCAACTATTCCTCAGGGGGGCATAAAAGTACCAGTGACGCTAGTCCTGGGGAGACCTATACTAACCATGGTGGTAACCTAAAGTCAAGTCTCAAAGTCCCATCTTGCAGGTTCATCAGGTGGCTTTTCCTTCCAGCTGGGCGTTCTTTCACCATTGCTGCTCCCATATTAAGTGTCCTCTCACCTGTGCAGGGTTTTTTAAGGTGTGGGTGAAAAGTTCTAGCAGTCAGGCACCCCTGGTCCACCGTAGGGTGCCACATCATCACTCCATCTTTGTCCCAACCCTCCAACACAGCATTCTCTGACATTTCAACATGTCTACTTCAAGCTGTCTGTGGAAAGAGTTTCCCTGAAAACCTCAGCTCCACCCCAACTTCAAAGTTGCGCCCCTCATGTGTTTGCTCCAGATGTCTGGACCTCCTCTTTTGTTGGGAAACCCCCTATGAGGAGAAGTTTCAAAACTACAAAAACGAAATGTGGGTTGGGGGTCTGGGAGAAATAGATGTTCACAGGGGGTTGGGTGCAGAAATTGGAAGGTGGTCTTTTTGCCTCCAAGGAGACGACACACGTTACTTGGGTGCACGATAACAAGGCAATCCACACGAAGGTCTCCCGCTGCACAAAGCACAAGTTCACAGCATCGTGGAGACTCACTTGGATTCCGGGAGCACGATAACAAGGCAATCCTCACGAAGGTCTCACGCTGCACAAAGCACATTCACACAGCATTGTGAGACTCACTTGGATTCCGGTGCACACAATAACAGGACAATCCTCACAAAAGGTTCAGGCTGCAAAAAGCACACGCACACAGCTTCACTGATCCTCACTTGGACTCCAGGTGCCCACAATCACAGGGCACTGCTTACGAGGGTCTCAGGCTGATACAGCCACGTGCACACGGCGCCGCTGAGGCTCTCCTGGAAAACTTTGTGTTCCTGAGTTTCCGTAACAGGGAGCCAGCTCACCTCGGGCCCTTGGGGATAAGTTACTTCAGGAAACAGCACAGCAAAGTCCTTTCAAGGAGGGGGACACAGCACACAGATTGTCCCATTACATGGTGAACTACGGAGTAACAGCGGTGAGTGCGTCCGACATTACCTAGGTCTTTCTAATGAAAGACTCTGTCTCTGAGGCACAATTTCCATATAGACCCAGCACTTTTAATTGCTGCATCGTGCTTTCTTTTTTGTCGGCTAACTCGTTGAAAAATGAAGGTCTAATGTCCGTAATGACACTTCAAGGGATGCACGTTTCCCATTAGACCATGATGTCCTTTCCCCTCGATTTATGTCTTGCGCATTTCAAGGGATGCGCGTTTCCAATTAGACCACGATGTCTATTTCTTGCGCATTTTGTTAACAATCCTAAAGTCCTTATTTTCTATGCGGACAGGGTCCTGTCCCCCGCATTGATTCTGTTCCCTCCCTCCCTCATTTAGGCTTACAGATTTAACCGATTGAAGTAACCAGGGATCTGATCTAAAAATTATTGATGGTTTTTTGACCACGGATTATTCCAACAGTACAGTTAATTACCACTGCCATGGACCAGATGTATGGACTTCATCTCATCATTTGAGTAAGATTTTGACAATATTGGGCCAATAATTTATTTTTCAACCCTATATTCATTTAAGGATTACTGACAGACACCTTACTTTTGCAGGTGTTCCTCACTCTCTCCTACTTATATTATCTTGGAGCCTTTGAGCCCACTTGGCCTGACAATATTTGTTCTTGTGAGGCCTCTCCTTATCCAGCAACGGTAAATATAGTGACCAATACATATATATGTCTTTGTTTTAATTAACGATATACATGACTATCCACCCTTTTATTTTACTCTCAGGTGCACCGTCCTTTACACTTTCACTTCAGTCCCGAGCAAGACCCCGTTAGTAAGGCTTAGAAGAACCTGCACACATCCAGGGGTGGAAAGGTCGACACGTCATTGATGCCAGTATCTTCAACAGTACTTGGCTTACTGTGATTATCTGTCTTACATGGCTATGTAATTCATTGTAATTATTCGGTATATATTATGTTATGAGTGTGCGGCATTGAATAACATGCCTAACAATTTGATTGTGATATTCACTACTATTTAATTTCTCGTACCTCACTACCTCACTTGAGTCACCATCCTTCCCCTTCCACTTATCCATTTGGGCACTCCAATGATGGTTTTTAAATGTTTTCCTTTATGTCTTTTTCCAAAATTGTGACATTTGTTCAGTTTGATTAAACAACACTGAAGCACCAGTATAGTTATCTTTTGATTTTCTGTTTCTTATACAATTTTATGTTTTTTACTTATACTTTTTTGATGTAACAATACTGGGGCCACCATATTCTATACTGCTTTCAAGGAGGGGGACACAGCACACAGCAAAGTACCTTCAGCCGTTCCTTTGTTAAAACAGCAAACTGCAGGCCAGCCCCAGAACACACAGCAAGGTTCAATCCTATCCTTCAGTCTATTAAGTTGTTTCTTCCTTGGCAAAGGTTCCTCTTGATCACAAAGTAGTTCCAGTCTTGTTCAATCTTGATCAAGCCCTTCTCCAAAGTTCAGAGGCTTCAGTTCTCATAGCTATACCGCTCAATGGCTTTGAAGTATTTGTGCTCAGTGGGCACTGACCCCTGTTCAAACCAGTTCTGGGTTCATCCCTGCCAGTGACACCTTCTTCCTTTGATTAGTGAGGGTCTGGATTCGCAATCACTCAGCAGGTGATGGGACAATTGTTTTATGGCAGTAACCCAGGCCTCTTCACCTCTAGGGGCTCCCCTTACACTCCAGATGCAGGTCAGCCTGTTGCTGTCTCACCTCCTCTCCTGGGTCAAGACATTCCCCAGATCCTATCACTTCCAAATCCAGACAGTCAATTCACAACCAGGCAGAGACACACAGAAATGTTAGATCACAAAAACCCAGCCACTTCTAAAAGAGTGGCTTATAAATACACAATGCAAAAACCACCTTCATAGAAAGATGTGTTATTACATTGTGAGTTCAGGCATACTAAACCTCACCTTTCCATCTTAAACCTTTAGGAAGACAGGCTGGAAAACATATCACACAGCCTACCCATTCTATCCTATGGGCAAGATGGCCTTTCCACAGTGAAAAACGAAATGGAGATTATTTCACTGTCAGGACATGGCACACACCTTAGTACATGTCCTACCTTTAACACGCACTGCACCCTGCCCAGGGGGTACCCTAGACCTATCATAGGGGTGTCTGATGTGCATAGAAAGAGAAGGGTAAGGTCTGGCAAGTGAGTGCACTTGTCAGAACAACATGGCCGTTTAACAAACAGCGCATAGGCACTGCAATGAAAGGCCTGAGTTCCCTTTTTAAGGCTACTTGTGTGGGTGGCACAATGAGTGCTGCAGGGCCACCAAGAGCATTTGCATTACCAGCCCTGGCACACATAGTGCACTTTACTAGGGACTTTACTATCAAGGCAAACATACCAATCATGGACAACCAATTACCATTACACTTTATACAGGGAACACTTGCACTTTCACACCGTTTAGCAGTGGCAAAGTGTCCAAAGCATCTAAGTTGGCAACACCATGTCAGAAAACAGGTCTAAGGGAGAAGCAAAACATTTAGGGAACTTTAGCCAGAAAGGGCCAAGTCCTGCACAACCCCCTCCCAGCCAAAAGCCAGGGTAGACCAATCAACTGCCTTGATGGAGTTCCCTGCTTAGGGCGATAGAACACAAACACAGCCCCGCTACCACAGGGACACCCTCCAGTTCTATGCCTTTCTGACTCCATGGGATTCTCTTGGTCACTACTCCCTGGGCCAACTATGCCGCTCCATGGGTGCTTCCAGACAATTGGGGCCTCTCTAGCGGTGCTGGTCCCTTGCCAACCCCCACCTAGGGCAGTATCCCTGGAAGACCCATAAGTCAGTACACTGTTGCCAGTTATCCTGTCCTGCAGATTAGATGGGGGTGTACCATGATCGCTCCTAGGGGACCCAACCCTACTGGCTGGACACAGTCCCACAGGTTTTCCCACGGAGGCACTCCTTCCTCCCTTAACCTTCCATTTAGATTTCTGTGCCTGCCATTTAAGAATGGCACCCACAAACTTCAGGACCACGGGAGCTCTGGTGACAGATGCTCCACACCCTCCTGACCCTGGATGTTCTTCCTCGCAGAGCTAGAAAGAAGTTGCTAGGCCTACCACCTGGTGCTCCTGTAAGGAACCCTCCAATCTCTGGGGTGAGGTGGTGAACCCCTGGGGATGCTGCTCACACTCCCTCCCTCTCCTTTGAGACAGGGCACTAGCCCGCATGACCCCCAAACTACTCTAGGACCTAACGGTTCTACTTTGCCTCTCTTTCCTCTCTAGGGCCCTTTCAGGCCCTTGGACCCATGACCAGGGGTCCGGCTCTTGTGCCAGCTCCCAGGAACCAAAGAGCTGGCACCCTAACACGGGTTGGTGCAATCCTGGAAAACAATTACTGAGCGTAGGTTCCCTAGGGGTAAGGTTGAGCAACCCCTTCAAATCATTTGCCATGCTCACCAACACCCAGTCATCCAGTGCACGCTTGTACTCATCCACACTTGGCACTGGCTGTACGCAGCCACCATTCAAACTGGACTCTGCCTTTTAACCTTAATGTCGAGTTCCCTCATGCTTACCTTATGAGCTACGAAAATCTTTTTCTCTTCCAAGGCAAGATTGCTCCTGCTCCCCTCTGCTCGTTTTTCACTTTCAATTAGCAGCTTTTTCTCTTCTGCTTGTGTTTTAAGTTCTAAAACCTCCAACTCATGCTCTCTGAGCCTTTGGTTTTTCCTCCAGCTCCTCTGGTGAAAAACTCCTCCCTGAACGGCTACTACCAGCCCCTTAAGCTGGTCCCTCCACTGGCAAATCCTGTGGACCAAATCCATTCCCTGGGTCATCCTCATCCACCTCGACATCACCCGCCTCCTGAGTCCCTTTGGCTTCCCACCAGGCCCTCAAGGCCATTTGAAGCTCCTCCTTCTTGGCGCTACTTTTCATGGGACATCCCAAAGCTCTGCAGAATTGCCTCAATTGACCAACTTTGTAGGTAAGCACTGCCTCAATGTCGAACTCTAATTCTGCAGCCTCATTGGCTCCTTGACTCCTCTGAGACATGATATGTGGCTTAAAGGTTGCTCAAAAATAGAAACAACAAATCAAGAACACAATATTTGGTTGCGTCGTGTTCTATGCTCAACTTGTGATGTACACCAATCACTGTGAGTGAATTTGCAAATACACATTCAAATCCCACACTGCTGACCATCAAAATGTTAGACCCAGGATCCCTTGTTGGCTGAGGTAGGTACCTTAGGCCAAATAGGGACCCATGGTTCCACGTCAGGGATAGGAAGGTCACCTTCTAAGATAGCCCCGCTTACCCCCTAGGTTGCTTGGCACGAGCAGCCAGGCTTATCTTCAAGGCAAATGTGTAAAGTATTTGCAACCACGCTCACAGCAACCCAATGATGACACCACAAATAAACTCCAAGCGAATTTGATAAAAAACAAGCATAGACTACACGATATAAATCCAACATATGTGTATTTGTAATATTCCTTCTGTCCGGTTGTTAGGCCAACCAGCACTTGCAAGTTCGAGCGATATTAATGAGCACTTCTAAACAGTCTACTGTAATCCTAACACCCATGTTAGGCAGATCGTAATGCTAGAATCAGGCACTTTTGCAATGTTAAAATAATGCAATGCGTACGCAACAATCAGGCACTTTGCAATGTAAAAATAATGCAATGCGTAATACAACCACCAGGTACCTCATTATGCAGAAACAAGGCAATGCGTAATACACTAATCAGGTAGTTTGTTATGCAGGAACAATGCAATGCGGCATATGACAATCAGGTAGTTCGTTATGCAGGAATAATGCCATGCGTCATACACTAATCAGGTAGTTCATTGTGCAGAAATAATGCAATACGTAATACTCTAATCAGGTTCTTCGTTATGCCGAAATGATGCAATGTGTAATACGACAATCAGGTACTCCGTTATGCAGACATAAAGTAATCTGTAATACTCTTGTGCACTGATCACGGTGGCTTAGGCCGTCCCTCCGCCACTGGTGCTAACTCGCAGGTAGCCTCTGACAACAGTTGCCCCCCACACAAGTATGGAATAACATAAAAAGTGCAGCTCCGCCTTCCGGTACTGCCGCTCCCTTGGCAATACGGGCCGTGATACGAGCCAAAGCAGAGGCTCTTGCGCTGCTGAAATGAGAAAGAGGCCGAGAGCATCTCCCTCTGAGCCCGCACCACAGGAGTCGACACACGTTACCTGGGGCGGGGCGCAAACTCACTCTCCTCTCCTCGTCCAACGACTTAGGCCTCCGATGCAATCTTTGGGACTGAGCAACGGCAAGCTCGGGCTGCGGCTCAGCTCCTCCAGGGTTACCGGTCCAGAGCCCTACTACTACGAAGATCTTAGGCTGCCACCGGGCACACACACCCAGCATCACTGAGTCCTCCTTTAGCTTCGTGTGCATGATCACCAGGCACTCCACACAAAGGTCTCAGGCTACATGATAAACACACACGCAGCGTCACTGAGACTCACTTGGATCATGGGTGCACGATAACAAGGCAATCCTCAGGAAGGTCTCACACTGCACAAAGCACACGCACACAGTGTTGTGAGACTCACTTGGATTCTGATGCACACAATAACTGGACAATCCTCACAAAAGGTTCAGGCTGCAAAAAGCTCACACACACAGCGTCGCTGATCCTCGCTTGGACTCCAGGTGCCCACGATCACAGGGCACTGCTTACGAGGGTCTCAGGCTGCAACAAGCACGTGCAAACATCACCGCTGAGACTCTCCTGGAAACGTTTGTGTTCCTGAGTTTCCGCAACAAGGAGCCAGCTCACCTGGGGCCCTTGGGGATAAGTTACTTCAGGACATACCACAGCAAATTCCTTTTAAGGAGGGGGACACAGCACACAGCCTTCAGACGTTCCTTGGTTAAAATAGCGAACAGCAGGCCAGCCCCAGAACACACAGCAAGAGTCAGTCCTATCCTTCAGTCTATTCAGTTGTTTCTTCCTTGGCAAAGGTTCCCCTTGACCATGAAGTAGCCCCAGTCTTGTTCAATCTTGATCAAGCCATTCTCCAAAGTTTAGGGGCTTCAGCTCTCATAGTTATACCACTCAATGGCTTTGAAGTCTTTGTGCTCTGGGGGCACTGACCCCTGTTCAAACCAGTTCTGGGTGCCTCCCGGCCAGTGACACCTTTGTCCTTTGATTAGTGGGGGTCTGGATTCTCAATCACTCAGCAGGAGATGTGACAATTGTTTTATAGCAGCAACCCAGGTCTCTTCGCCTCTAGGAGCTACTCCTCCCCCTACACTCCAGATGCAGGTCAGCCTGTTGCTGTCTCACATCCTCTCCTGGGTCAATCCATTCCCCATATCCTATCGCTCCCAAATCCAGACAGTCAATCCACAACCAGGCAGAGACACACAGAAATGTTAGAGCACAAAAACCCAGCCACTTCTAAAAGAGTGGGTTTTAAACACACAATGCAAAAATAACCTTCATAGAAAGATGTGTTATTACATTGTGAGTTCGGGCATACTAAACTTCACCTTTCCATCTTAAGACTTTAGGAAGCTAGGCTGGAAAACATTTTACTCAACCTTCCCATTATACCCAATGGGCAAGATAGCCTTTAAACAGTGAAAAACGAAATGGAGATTATTTCACTGTCACTTCACTGGTGTGACGAGCAGTGTGCGACCAACTTGTGTACAAATTATTACGGCTCCCTTGAGCTAACGGGCTGACGAGCCTTGGATCTGCACCTGCGCGCCATGAGAGGTACTTGACCTGTTTTTAATTACATTTTGGCAGTCCACACGGCACCCCTTACACTGTCCTGCTCCCTGCTGACGAGAGGCAACTACCTCGAAACACGTGTCCAGGGATGGCTAAATGCAACACATACTGTTCTCCTTACACATCGTGGCATAGGCGTACCCGCCGTCGCCACTACATTTACCACAGTCCTTTGGGGCAACTTGCTGGTGTGACGAGCAGTGTGCGACCAACTTGTGTACAAATTATTACGGCTCCCTTGAGCTAACGGGCTGACGAGCCTTGGATCTGCACCTGCGCGCCATGAGAGGTACTTGACCTGTTTTTAATTACATTTTGGCAGTCCACACGGCACCCCTTTACACTGTCCTGCTCCCTGCTGACGAGAGGCAACTACCTCGAAACACGTGTCCAGGGATGGCTAAATGCAACACATACTGTTCTCCTTACACATCGTGGCATAGGCGTACCCGCCATCGCCACTACATTTACCACAGTCCTTTGGGGCAACTTGCTGGTGTGACGAGCAGTGTGCGACCAACTTGTGTACAAATTATTACGGCTCCCTTGAGCTAACGGGCTGACGAGCCTTGGATCTGCACCTGCGCGCCATGAGAGGTACTTGACCTGTTTTTAATTACATTTTGGCAGTCCACACGGCACCCCTTTACACTGTCTTGCTCCCTGCTGACGAGAGGCAACTACCTCGAAACACGTGTCCAGGGATGGCTAAATGCAACACATACTGTTCTCCTTACACATCGTGGCATAGGCGTACCCGCCGTCGCCACTACATTTACCACAGTCCTTTGGGGAAACTTGCTGGTGTGACGAGCAGTGTGCGACCAACTTGTGTACAAATTATTACGGCTCCCTTGAGCTAACGGGCTGACGAGCCTTGGATCTGCACCTGCGCGCCATGAGAGGTACTTGACCTGTTTTTAATTACATTTTGGCAGTCCACACGGCACCCCTTTACACTGTCCTGCTCCCTGCTGACGAGAGGCAACTACCTCGAAACACGTGTCCAGGGATGGCTAAATGCAACACATACTGTTCTCCTTACACATCGTGGCATAGGCGTACCCGCCGTCGCCACTACATTTACCACAGTCCTTTGGGGCAACTTGCTGGTGTGACGAGCAGTGTGCGACCAACTTGTGTACAAATTATTACGGCTCCCTTGACCTAACGGGCTGACGAGCCTTGGATCTGCACCTGCGCGCCATGAGAGGTACTTGACCTGTTTTTAATTACATTTTGGCAGTCCACACGGCACCCCTTTACACTGTCCTGCTCCCTGCTGACGAGAGGCAACTACCTCGAAACACGTGTCCAGGGATGGCTAAATGCAACACATACTGTTCTCCTTACACATCGTGGCATAGGCTTACCCGCCGTCGCCACTACATTTACCACAGTCCTTTGGGGCAACTTGCTGGTGTGACGAGCAGTGTGCGACCAACTTGTGTAAAAATTATTACGGCTCCCTTGAGCTAACGGGCTGACGAGCCTTGGATCTGCACCTGCGCGCCATGAGAGGTACTTGACCTGTTTTTAATTACATTTTGGCAGTCCACACGGCACCCCTTTACACTGTCCTGCTCCCTGCTGACGAGAGGCAACTACCTCGAAACACGTGTCCAGGGATGGCTAAATGCAACACATACTGTTCTCCTTACACATCGTGGCATAGGCGTACCCGCCGTCGCCACTACATTTACCACAGTCCTTTGGGACAACTTGCTGGTGTGACGAGCAGTGTGCGACCAACTTGTGTACAAATTATTACGGCTCCCTTGAGCTAATAGGCTGACGAGCCTTGGATCTGCACCTGCGCGCCATGAGAGGTACTTGACCTGTTTTTAATTACATTTTGGCAGTCCACACGGCACCCCTTTACACTGTCCTGCTCCCTGCTGACGAGAGGCAACTACCTCGAAACACGTGTCCAGGGATGGCTAAATGCAACACATACTGTTCTCCTTACACATCGTGGCATAGGCGTACCCGCCGTCGCCACTACATTTACCACAGTCCTTTGGGGCAACTTGCTGGTGTGACGAGCAGTGTGCGACCAACTTGTGTACAAATTATTACGGCTCCCTTGAGCTAACGGGCTGGCGAGCCTTGGATCTGCACCTGCGCGCCATGAGAGGTACTTGACCTGTTTTTAATTACATTTTGGCAGTCCACACGGCACCCCTTTACACTGTCCTGCTCCCTGCTGACGAGAGGCAACTACCTCGAAACACGTGTCCAGGGATGGCTAAATGCAACACATACTGTTCTCCTTACACATCGTGGCATTGGCGTACCCGCCGTCGCCACTACATTTACCACAGTCCTTTGGGGCAACTTGCTGGTGTGACGAGCAGTGTGCGACCAACTTGTGTACAAATTATTACGGCTCCCTTGAGCTAATAGGCTGACGAGCCTTGGATCTGCACCTGCGCGCCATGAGAGGTACTTGACCTGTTTTTAATTACATTTTGGCAGTCCACACGGCACCCCTTTACACTGTCCTGCTCCCTGCTGACGAGAGGCAACTACCTCGAAACACGTGTCCAGGGATGGCTAAATGCAACACATACTGTTCTCCTTACACATCGTGGCATAGGCGTACCCGCCGTCGCCACTACATTTACCACAGTCCTTTGGGGCAACTTGCTGGTGTGACGAGCAGTGTGCGACCAACTTGTGTACAAATTATTACGGCTCCCTTGAGCTAACGGGCTGACGAGCCTTGGATCTGCACCTGCGCGCCATGAGAGGTACTTGACCTGTTTTTAATTACATTTTGGCAGTCCACACGGCACCCCTTTACACTGTCCTGCTCCCTGCTGACGAGAGGCAACTACCTCGAAACACGTGTCCAGGGATGGCTAAATGCAACACATACTGTTCTCCTTACACATCATGGCACAGGCGTACCCGCCGTCGCCACTACATTTACCACAGTCCTTTGGGGCAACTTGCTGGTGTGACGAGCAGTGTGCGACCAACTTGTGTACAAATGGCACACACCTTAGTACATGTCCTACCTTTCACATGCAATGCACCCTGCCCTGGGGGTACCCTAGTCCTACCATAGGGGTGTTTGATGTGCATAGAAAGGGAAGGGTAAGGTCTGGCAACTGAGTGCACTTGTCAGAACAACAAGGCAGTTTAACAAACCGCGCACAGGCACTGCAATGGAAGGCCTGAGTTCCCTTTTTTAGGCTACTTGTGTGGGTGGCACAATGAGTGCTGCAGGCCCACTAGTAGCATTTGCATTACCAGCCCTGACACACATAGTGCACTTTGCTAGGGACTTTACTAGCAAGGCAAACATACCAATCACGGACAAACAATTACCATTACACTTTATACAGGGAACACTTGCACTTTGACACTGTTTAGCAGTGCAAAATGTCCAAAGCATCTAAGTTGGCAACACCATGTCAGAAAAAAGGTCTAGGGGGAAAGCAAAAACTTTAGGGAACTTTAGTCAAAATGGGCCAAGTCCTACACTTATGAACTTCTGTTTACACCTTAGTAACACGTGAGGCCAACACGTATATTTATTTGAAAATTAGAATGAGGACTTTAATTTTGATTGAAATCCATGTGTATGGTGTCTTTGTGTAAAGTCACATAACATACAATAGCTTTTGGGATAAAAGGCTATTTTTATGACTTTGCAAGAATTACTCTGACCATCTAATCTGGTCAAAGACTTGTATATGCTGTATGGTAACATACCACTAAACATTGGCACATCACAGAGATAAATAACCGAAGACTAAACTCAAGTCTTAATATCAGAGGTGCTAGAGGTGTCCAGGGATCTAAAAATTAAAACCTTCAAGTATATTTAATTGAATGCATTTAATAAAAAGAAACACTGTTCTAGCTAACCATCAAATAAGGATTTAAGAGAATCAATAAAGCAAAATTAGATGCAAACAGCTTTAACGCTTTTAATGAAAATCAAAGAGTGGAACTCTTTGCATATAAATTCACCTAATTATACTAAAGGCAACAGAAAAATTAAAATGATACTGTGAGACTGATCATCATGCGATTGTGCAAAATGATAGCTTACTCATTAATGCATGCACTCAGGTAGCACATGAGGCAGGTTTGCACTGGAGAACAATGCTGCAACTGAAGTTTTAATGGGACATATTCCCCTTCAACAGAGGAATTACCGGAGTTGTATAAGACAAGGACTCCAAGGGATGGTAAGACAAAATGATAAAACTGACACCGTTCCTAGAAGTGACAAGGAGATGATGGTGCTTAATGCCTATATCCTAAAAGGCCTCTCAAAGGTTTGCGCGAGAAGCTTCATGGATGGGGTTTCCAAGTAGTCTGATATTGTGTTCTGAAATTCCCACAGGTGGCGTTTGGACTGAAATTCCAAGACTCTGGGGGTATTGATTGGGTTGAGCATCTTATGGTCAAGTCCCAGACTCGTCTCAGCCAGAAGGTAGGCTCTAACATTCAAGGTGAGTTCTCAGCAGATATTGGATTTCGTCATTCTGGCTTTAGGGCTCCAAAGGGAGGCATCAGCAGGCAGAGTTGTGCTGGGAATTGATCCATTAGCAGGTTTAACAATGCAAGTAGGAAAATGTAGCCCGGTATGAATCACTGCTGCAAACAGGAACAGCTCTTTTCCACTTGTTGGTCCAGGGAGTAAGAAATTGCTTATTAATTCATTACTGCTGAAATGTTAATTGTGCATAGATATTTATATTGCAAGCGAAAGCTTTTATGTTATTCCTTTCTCTCAGCTGACCTACATGCCTGCAGGAAACAGGGTTGCTGTCTATTATGCAGACGCTCAGTCCATGCACATTTTTAAGGTGAACTCACATCAAAGTCATATGAGCAATTTAGTGATCTCCAATCAATTGCCACGTTTTAGGGAAAATCACAAGCAGTCAGCGATTGGTTAACAGTTTCATACTGTCCAGAGGTTCAAAATGCCTGAAATCTCTGTCTATAATTATAAATAAAAATAATTACATTAAATGATAAAAAGCGGCACTCTGACAGCCAACACAATAAAAATTAATCGTCCACTAGGTAATCATCCACTAACAAGTGGTCTGCTCTGATCCTCTGGAGAATAGCAAGCCAATCACGTGAACTATTTACCACCTTGTTGAGCCTACTCAAGAGTAACTCTGTCAGTATGGTGCAAAAACATAAATTTATATCCACCGTTCAATTTTCAGGGTGGTTTCCCGCCAAGGGAAAGTATATTTTCAAGTTTGCACGACTAAACTAAAGTAACAATTTTCAAATGATAACATTGAAATGCATAAACATAATGCCACCAATGTTCATTTAAATTCTCATGCTTCATATACAATTGTGTATGCCCTTTGTTTGGGGTCACACCTCCAGATAGCCTTAGCTGTTTGACGAAACTATTGTCATTACATAAAACAAAAAACACACTGTACAGCCACTACATGTGTTCGAAATTGGATGATTGGTTGGGGCGGGGGGTGAAACCCTACTCAAACAGCAGCCACAATTTTTGTTAGAGTGAAGTCACCAACAAACCCCAATCTGGTAGTTTGGCTCAAAAGCCGTCGGCTCAAGTTAGAGGCAATGTTTAATTTATGCAGCGCCTCAAACAGTAATAACGTGACAACACAACAGAAGAAAAATCTCACACTAATTTAGACAAATAAAGCAAAATGTGATCAATTATTTGACACCAATACTACAAAAATCCAATTAGAAATGGAGATGTGGAATTTTAAAAATTTTAGGAAAGTAAAGCACCTAAAGTGCAAAGTGCCACTCACAGTCATCTGGTTGTGGGATGCTGGTTGAAAGTCAAAAATTCAAGCCAGCAGCAATAGAGTGCACGCTGGATACAGGGACCAGGTTAGCCTTGCTGAAAGAGTTACCTTCAAAGTCCAGCGCAAAGAGTTCCACTCGCGGTGGAATGGGCCGTGGGGAGAAGAGTGTGCGGCACATGTGGTCATCAATGTAGTGCGAAGAGCAGACTGGGCATCACAGACGGTCATCACTGTAGCTTGAAGATCCTGTCGGGCATTGCAGATGTTAGCTGCTGGACTTTCGCATTGGCAGTCACTTCCAACTGTTGATGCTGTAGCCCAAAGCGCAGATGCTGTGTTGGTGGCCGTACTGGTGGTTGCTGTGGCACATGGAGTTGAGTTCACTGGAGCTTCAAGTTGGTGGGCAGCATCGATTACAAGATCTGGGTGCAAGCAGGCCCATTCATGAAGAGCTCACAACTTCAGGGTTTCTCTTTTTCTCGAGAAGAGAGTTCAAGTGATGCCACACCTAGGTTCCAGGACCCGAGGGGCACTTCTTAGGGGTCACAAACTTACTTCAACAGAGGCCAGCTTGGCCCAGGCAGGTTGATTTGCAGGTCCAGGTGCCAGGTCAGCTGGGCAGTTGGACTCTGGAACTTTGTATGTCCCTTTAGCCTAGTTTAGGAGGTCAGACAGCTGGGATAAATGGTGCAGGTCCAGTCTCCCTTCTCAGAAAGCGGGCCAGCAGAGCAGCAGGGCAACAAAGTTGCAGTCTTCTGGCACCAAAGCAGCACATCAGTCCTTCTTTTGAAGTATCCAAAGGTCCAGGAGTGTACTGAAGAGCTGCGTCTGAGTCTCAAATAGTAATGCCAGGTGCTCACTTTGAAGTAGAAGCTAGATAATTCCCTTTGGAGTCCTTGAAGTCTCTTACCTCCCTGGCCCTGGCTCCAAGCTGGCTATATGAGCAATGCAGTGGTGAGAAGTCCTTTCTGTGAAGGCAGAGCACAGCCTATTCAGTTGCAAGTGGGGCTGTACCTAGCTCCTCCTCCCCCACCCTGGCAGTTGATGACCTAACCAGATACATCTAATTCCTCTAATGTGTGACTGTCTGGGAGGTATAAACAAAGTCAAACTACCAACTACACCCAATCATGTGACCTAAAGCAGCACTAAATATCTGGGACAGGAAAATGACAACTTTCTAAACATGGCATTTTCAAAATGGTAACTCAAAACTAAACTAAACATCTGGAAGATAGTGCTTCGATTAATTGTCAACCATGCACACAATCTAGCTGCCCTGCCTGATCCCCTTGCCTCATCACTCATCAATTGTTTTTAGTGCAGCTCTTCCTCTCTGCCCCATTCCAGTGCTCCCCCATCAAACTCATGTCACTTGTTTTATTTTAAATATCTTTTTTACAAGATCCCAAGCCCAGCAGCTTCAAAGTATTAAGGACTGCTTGCTACTCATGTATCTGATCCCGCACACTTCCTACTCTTTTTACTTTATCTATAATGTTAAAATGGATACTGGTTCCTCACAATACGTAGGAGCACATGCCATGACACATGCATATATATGTGCACCGTGGAGCTGTTTTAGAAAATGTTTTGTGCTATTCTAAAAAGCCCCCAAATGCATGCATGTGTGCACAACATATCATGTTGTGTTTACAATGGTGTTCTTAGTGCACGCATGCATCATAATACCGGATTGGTAATGCAAAGAATGAAACATTTCCTAGCTATCGTAACACAAAGTTTCAATTCTATTAAGGTCTCTGAGGTGAGAATTATGCATTCACTTTCTTTGTCTTTATTCACAGCAGCCATTTTATTATAACGATTAGAAACTACAGTTTCCAGGAACTTAACCCCTTCGGCGCTCATGACGGAACGGTTCCGTCATGAGCGTCGGTTGAGCTGTGCTCATGACGGAACCGTTCCGTCATGACCACGCCCGCGCAAGCAGCGCTCAGCACAGCGGGGGAATCCGCCCCGCATGGAAGGGGTTAATTGAAACAAATAACAGACAACAGTTCATCAATGTCCTATCAGCCTGCAGCCTCTTTGATATAGTCCCTTGTCCATATCAGTAGTGCCTCTTTCATAATTTGAGTCATGCCAAACTCCTCCTCTTATTAATCCTGCTTCCCATGTTCCACACCTGAAAAAAAGGCACAATCAGAATCTACAGCAATATCAATCCGACAGGCGTCAATGCATCCTACATAGGCACAATGCAAGCACTGGTTATTCAGGCAACAATCAAAGCAGACCAATTTTACACCAGTTAAGTAAAAACAGAGATCTTATTACTTACTAGTCACGGGGGGGGATTGCCAGATCAGAATCTGTGGGTGGGATAATCCTCACCTCCAAGTCCTCAATAGAATTGAAACTTTCCGTTACGATAGCTAGATAATTTTGTATTCTATGTCAGGACCGGAGGCAAGGATTATGCTAGTTCAAAGCTTACTAACCACAAAATGTGCCATATACAGCACTGGCTTAAAATAAAACCTTTTAAATGTAGAATCCGAGGAGCAGTCAGCCGCATTCATAACATCCTCCGCTGCACTTCTAGCTTGAACGCCTTTGAGGCCATCACACCCAGAGTAGATTGTGCCCCAAAAATTTTCTAATCCACCCATCCTTCTGTTTAACCCACCGTACTCAGTGGGCTATCGTGGGGGAAGTGTCAGCTTGCTGAGGTTTCCGAAGGGCGAGCAACAAATGGCACTCCCCCGAAGGGCACACTTCCACCAACATTTCTTCGTTGGCTTTCAAGCACTAAATGACACACAGCTTTGGAGAATCAGTGAATTCGATTTTTTTGTATACCAGCTAACAGTTAATGACACTCCAGGTGGAGAAAAGGATCAACCTATGATGTCAAGGGCCTGTACGTCAGACACCCTCCTATATTACAAAAATACAAAGTAACATGGTTGACTTGGTGTACAGCTCTTTCTGAGAGAGGAACCTGTTGGGTTACCATGATAAGAAAAGGTTGAGGAATTTGTTGACATCCCATAAAGTTGAATATCGTGGCTACGGTGGCAAGGAGAGCCAAACGCCTCTGAGAAAATGGCACACAAAAGGATGTCCCCCCACCGGGGCTCCATCCACCGGCCCATGGCGCAATGAGGTGGCTGAGCGAAAGGTATTAATAGAAAGACAGGCCAACTCTTGATGCTCTAGACTAGCTAACAAATTAGAGATTTGGACTGCATTGGCACCCACGGGATTGCAGCCCCTTTGCACACACCAACGGGACCATCTCATTCATGCAGATCTATAGCGCTTAACGATGCTGTCTGACCAGGCCTTTGCCAAGAGGTCCTCAGCCTGATCCAAAAGTCCCAGGACCGACTATCGACGCCTGTAATCTGCCATGCCATCAAGTTAAGCGGTCCTTCCAAGACTAGCGGGTGCAAACTCCTGTCCCGATTGAGAAGCAAAGTCTGAAATAGAGCAACACAGATTGGAGAATCCCCCCAAAAAGTTCTAGAAGAACCAGATACCAAACTTGTTATCTCCAAATCAGGGTGATCAAGACCACGTCCACCTTCTGACGCCTGATCTGGGCCGTAGCCTTTGTGATCATCTCAAACAAAGGGAACGTGTAGCCCTTCTCTGGACCCCAATCCTGAAGGAATGCATGCGTGGCTGTTGCTAAGGGATCTGGTCTGCAGCTGAAGACCCTGGGAAATTGATGGTCCAGTCTGGACGCAAACATGTCCATGGAGAAGAGGCCCCATCGGCCCTGGATTGTGGCGAAAACCTCAGGGTTCAGTCTCCAAGAACTGGAGTTCTGGAAGTGTCGAGATTGCCACTCTGCTACTTGGTTTTGGTTGGACTTGCCAGCCTGGTAAATATATCTCCAAAAACTGAAATTCGATGCTCTAGGCAGAACTGGCAGAAGTTGGTTGCCAGATCTGAAATGACCTTGGATCGGGTGCCCTCTAGGGGTGGGCGGAATTTGCGAAATTAACTTTCACAAATTATCGCGAAAATGTTTAAAATTATCGCAAACAAGCGGAAATATCGCGAAGATGCGGAAGTTTTTTTCCGGCATGTTCGCGAGATTTTCTGCATGGTTGCGGGTCGCCAACTTACCCATGTGGTTGCTGGCGGGCGCGGCCAACTTGTTTTGAGTTGTCTCGCGGTGCATGTTCGCGAGAAGAAAGACGTGATCGCGCGACGCATGACGTCACTGCGGGCGCGAACTGTCGCGAGACAGCGCAAATGGCTAAAAACAATACAACATCTCATGGAGAACGCGACCGGATCAAGAAAACTTGTCGGCGAACGCAGGGATTCAGGTAAGGCGATCGCGCGCGCGCGAGAATGTATTATTTTACAGCGCGAGCAAGAAACAAATTATCGCCAAGCTGCGGAAACCGGAATTTTTGACATTTTCGCGCTCTCCGCGGAACGCGAAAGTGTCAAATTATCGCAATTTCCGCGAACGGAACGAAATTTTCGCCCAGCTCTAGTGCCCTCTAGGAGATTTATATATATATGACCCCCGATGTTGTAGATGTTGAGCAATATGTTGGACTGAGCTTTGTCTCGCATCCAGCAGCGAACTGCGAATGAGCCCACCAGAAGCTCCTGACAACTGATTTGTGAAGTCTGCTCCTGGGGGACCATAATCCTCCTTTGGAAAAATCTCCACTCCAAGCACAACAGCTGGACCTGCTGGCATCTGACTCTATGACAAGATCTGGGGAGGATCCGGAAATCGCTCTCCCATTCCACGCCTCCATAGGCGAGAGCCACTATTGAATCTTGTCTCTTGTCTCGTAGGATAGAACCACCTCTTGAGAGTATGAGAGGCCTTTTTTCAAGTGTGCTGCCTTAATTCTCTCAAGGGCCCGATAATGAAGGGGACCCGGAAATATGGCCTGAATGGATTCCGATAGCAACCCTATCGGGCGTGCCAGCTAGTGCAGAGACACACGCTGATGGGGCAAGGCCCCAGTAGTGGCTGCTACCGGACTCAAGGGAGCAGGGGGGAATTGCAATAAAAACAAAAGTCTTACTTTTTACAGTCGGCCGCTGACTCTCCTCCATCCTCTGTCCTCATAATCTTCTTGTTCCGGCCGGTGACAGCAGGAAGCATCAGGGCTCCCAGGTTCTCCTGAGCCAATCACAACACTGCAATGCAGCGTTGTGATTGGTCTGAGCGCTGTGGCGTGGACTGTGGTGTAGTGGTGGAGTGGACTGTGCCAGAAAGGCTTCCCTTAAGCGTGCGACATTGCTAGTATCAACCTAAGCAGCCTGGGGGCATTTTGGTGGGATGGGATCTGCCTCCGAGGGTTGACCAGTTTGGTCAGGCAGTGTTTAGCCAGGGACTTTCTGTACCTGAGGCTGTGAAATCTTTGCACACTTGTGCGCAATCTGTTGCATAAGGCGCTGCTCCATAGGTCCCATAGCTTCCTCCACTGCTCTGTAGATAGAGGCACCCACCGCCTCATAAAACTCCTCATCCCACAGGAGGTATGCCAGGGAATCACCTCCCTCCTGGAAATCACCATTAAAGAACATACATTTGACCAGAAGGAAAGTAGCGACTTATCTTGGCTGCGAGAAGCGAAGAAAGATGCACTACTGAAATGGACATGGGACTATATGGTGGAGACTGCAGCCTGATTGGAAATTAATGAATTGTTGTCTGTTATTTGTTTCAGCTAAGTTCCCACTGGTTTATGGGAACTGTCGTTTCTGATGGTTATAATAAAATGGCTGCTGTGAATAATGACGAAGAAAGTGAAAGCATAATCCTCGCCTCCGGTCCTGACATAGAAATATACGCAAAGCCAGTACAACAACACTCGACTTTGAAAGGCAAGACCTATTGGCTTTACCAACACTAGTTTTTTAAATTTTATTTTTTAGATTTTCCTTAAAGATTCCTGATCAGCGCTCTCTGTATGTGCTTGGCACCCATCTCGACGACTCATCTGGTGCTCCCTGCTGCACCCCCATCCATTTTTGCCAACCAGCCCATTTATAAAATGTTTCTGTACATTGGCAATCTTATGATAATATATCCTTGATTTTATTTAGTGGTGATCAGATTTAGACCCATTAGGCACCTGTATGTCAACATGCCATTTGGTTCCTGCAAAATGCTGGAACAAGATACTTGAAAAAAATTCACTTTTCCTTCCCCACCTTCCCACTGAATGTAAAAGTGTGTTTTGCAAGGAGCTCTAGCCACACGCAAATGAATGCTAAATAGGTTTCACTTTAAAATTAGCAACAGGGGGGCACGGCTAAGATGCCAAACAAGATGGCTCCGCACCACCGTTCCCGTTAAAATTCCTTTTCAGGAGCTCAGAACCCCTGTTCTACATTCAGGATGCTGGATTTCTGCTTCTCATGACAGCGGTGAGCACCTTAATTATTCAAATGCTGCTTGTCCAACGTATTGTGGCTTACTGACGACGCAACCTATTTTCTCAGAACACGGCCACCACTTTAGATAATTTCGCCGCGAACATCGTTTCTGCTCAGGGCTCCTGTTTTACTTCAGGATGCAATATATCTGTTTCATAGGTCAGCGGTGAGCACTTTAACACCTTCTCTACTCAAATGCTGTTTGTCTACCGTTTTGTGGTTTATTGACGACGCGTCTATTTTCTCTGAGAAATGGCCGCCATTTTAGATAATTTCACCACGATCATTGTTTTAGTTCAGGACCCCTGTTCTACTTTCAAGATGCAAGATTTCTGCTCCACAGGATAGTAGTGAGCACCTTAACTTCTTTACTACTCAAATGCTGTTTTGTGCACCATTTTCTTGGCTTCTTGACAACACAACTGGCTTTCTCTGGAAATTGCCGCCATCTTAGATCGTTCCATCGTGAACACCCTTTTAGCTTAGGACCCCTGCAAGTTTTCTACTCCACATGGCAGCGGTGAGCATCTTAATTACTCAAATGCTGTTGGTTCACTGTTTTGGGGCTTGTTGACAAGGTGTCCTGTTTTCACTCTTCAAACCTTGTTATGCCTATACTCTTACGCTCAAAGTGTTTCTAATATAAGCCGGACTATGAATACCACGTAACTTTTTACAGATACTTCATTGATACTTCTTCAACTCTATTTTTCCTTTGGGTCAGCAACCACTTTGTTTCTATATTCGACATGCTTCAAGAAGTGATTTTTTCTTCAACATAGATGCACCTTTTTCTGCCGCTTTTGTTGATGCCATAGAATTTTAAGCTTCTTCTGAATTTTACCGCGAGGTTCTTTAATAAGGTCTCTTTGCCCTAAATCCTTTGGGATTTTGATGCTGGGTTTTGTCTTTCTGTGACTTTCTGTGAAGATTGAACTTTCATTTTTCAACCGTTTTCAGTGTGATGCTTTCTCTTGCAGTGAGTTAAGCAAATTGAGGAGTCAGAGTTTAAGTGTTTATTTCAATTCTTTCTATTCTATTCACCAAGCTTCAAGTCCTTTTATGGGAATATTGAGAAACCTTAAACTTTCTGCTACCTCCAAAGCTACTGAGCGCTCCAACTTTAACGAAATAGACGACAATCTTCATCAAAAATGTGATCAATTGTCAGGCACCATACCAAAAACTCAACTCTCCAGCAAGTTACCATCGATCTCCACCAAACGACCAAAGAAAGATCCTCCTTCACCAGTGAACTCTTCAACATCTTCTTCATCATCAATGGATTTAATCCTTGAGGAAATCCGAGCTTTAAACCCCTTCATAGAGGAAACCAGCAAGACTCTACAATTTTTGAATGACAAATGGTCTTCATTGGATTCACGTATGCTCATTGTAGAACAAAGAATGGAGTCTTTTCAAGTTTAATGCTCTCGTATCTCCTCTCTAGAATCTGAGATCTCTACGCTTAAAAAGCAAGCTGTAGATTTAGAAAACCAAAATCACAGCAACAATCTCAGAATTTATGGTCTCCCTGAAAACATTGAAGGTTCTAATCCAACGGTTTTCTTTCAGTCGTTCCTGCTTAAGCTCTTGGACTTACCTGCAGATTCTCCTCTATATATTCAAAGAGCTCACAGACTGGGTACTAAAATTTCTGCAAAACCTTGCGGTGTCACCATGCTATTCTTGCAGTATACAGACGTTCTACAAGTCTTATCTGCTGTCAAGATCAAGAAACAGATCATCTAGGAAGGTCATCGCCTCTTCTTCTCACAGGATGTGGCTAAAGTCACTGCAGTTCGTCAGAAGAAATTTCTGGAATTACGACCCCAACTATGAGCTATCAATGCCAGATTCGGCCTCTTACATCCTTGTATATTCAAAGTCACATGCAAAAAGAAGACCACAACTTTTGAAGATCCAGTGGCACTACAAGACTTCTTTCGCCACCATGGAGCTGTTGATTTGGACACTTCTTCACCTACATGATTGTTACTTATGTACTATCTGATATAGCTGTTTTGATTGTACTTTGAACTTTGTTTTGTCTTTCTTCTATCTTTGTATTGTTCTAGCACTTTTTTCATGCTATTTGTATTTTTCTCATGTTGTTTCTTCAATGTATACTTCCTATATTATTGTCTCTTCTCCCCTCATTTACAGGTGTCTTTGTCCATACAAACTTGTTCCTCTTGGTCTCCCATTGTGTTGAGTTCTATTCATGATTTCTTGGAGTTTCTAGTGCTGTCGTCATCATCTTCTGGTGTAGTTACTCCCTATTTCGTCTTGTATTTGTAGGTATGTTTTTCAGTCGTCATTTGTTTGACTTGTACTGTCTATTAATTTTTATTTTATCTTTCTTCTATCGATTTTTTCCTATATGATTCTTTTTCTGTCCTTTTTTCTCTTTTCTATTTTTCCTCTTTCACCTTCTCATTTTGTAAATCTTCCTTTCTAATGCAACTGCTTTTTTCCCCTGCCTTTTTTCTTTCTACATCTTCCAAGTAAAATTAGCTTTGTTTCTTGTAAGCTTACTGTTTGTTCATACTTTCCTCATTCAACTACATTTCAGGTCACTACCTGGAACATTAAAGGACTAAATAATCCTGTTAAAAGGCAACGGATGCTATCTCACCTGCAAAGTTAAAAACTGACATTGCTTTGCTCCAGGAGTCTCACATTTCTGAAAATTAAGCTTCTGAGCTGAAGAGGTGCTGGGTGGGGCATGTGTTTAACTCTCCTGCCCTTGGGAAGAAAAATGGTGTTTTGATTTTATGTCACAAGAAATGTAATGTTTCTGTTGTTCACCAAGAAGCTGATGTTGAGGGACGTTGGGTTATTGTTAAGCTTCATATAGATAAGATTCCTTTAGTTGTTTTTAATGTATATGGGCCTACTTCGATTGATAAAGTTTTCTGGACTAATATCTCTGATAAACTACTTACATATGATGATAATTACATTATATTTGGTGTTGATTGTAATCAGATTTTCAATCCCATTCTTGACAGGCATTCTAATGTTAAGTTTATCCCATCTAAAATGCAAGTACAATTTACCTCCACAGTACGGCGTAAAGCACTAGTTGATATTTGGCGACTTTGCCATCCTGACCTTAGAGAGTACAGTTTTTATTTGGCTGCCCATCACTCCCAATCCGTATTGATTACATCTTTTTAAGCAAATCCCTGACCCAACATACAACTCATTCTGAAATTTGTTCAATCCTAATATCAGACCATGCTCCAGTGTTTGTTGATATTGATTTGATCCCCTTTTCTCCTCACCCTGGAAGATGGTGCTTTAACAACTCCCTACTACTTGACCCCAATTTTTGTCAGAAGTTTAATTCTTTTGCTTCTGAATTTTCCACTATAAACAATACCCCAGATTCTCCTTTTGGGATGGTATGGAATTCTTTTAAAGCCGCTGCTAGAGGTTTTATTATGAATTTTGTATCTCAAAAGAAGAAGTCTTTCGAAACCCAGTCTTCTCAGTTACTTGATAAAATTAAGCAATTGGAATACACTTATTATAATTCTAATAATTAATCTGCTTTGAAAAATCTCCTTGCCGCCAAAATTACTTTTAATAAATTATCCACTGATGCAGCTTCCAACTATATACTAAAAAGCAGTTCCCGCTATTATGGAGGCCAAAACAAAATGGGTAAACTATTGGCTAACTATTTAAAAGTGAGAAAAGAGAGAACAAAAATAGATTCCTTGCAAGGCTCTGCTGGCACTTCTATTTATAAAGATAGAGATATTGTGAATGAATTTGTTTCCTTCTATAAGAATCTATATACTCCTGAAACTTTACAAGATTGGTCGGATGTCCTTTCCTATTTCCAATCCATTTCTTCTCCTTCATCTAATCATATTAATTTAGAACCTTTGGGAGCTGATATTTCATTGGCAGATATATCTAAGGCTGTTTCAGTATTACGGCATGGGAAGGCACCTGGACCAGATGGTTTTACCGTTGACTTCTACTCTCACTTTTAAAAAATTATTTTACCCAATATTTTACTTTTGTTCTAATCCTTTGGACATAAGGGCTCTTCTAGTGGAACGTTTCAAGAAGCACTGATCTGCTTAATCCCCAAGGATGATAAGGATCATTCTCTCTGTAAGAACTATCGGCCTATTTTGTTAGTTAACACAGATCATAAGATCTTTGCGAAGATCTTGGCACTGTGTATCGATCCTATTCTGCCCGATCTCATTGGTCCTGAATTAGCAGGTTTTGTTAAAGGACGACTTGCTTCCGACAACTCTCAAGTTTTCTTTAATATTCTAAGCAAGACCTCTTCCCTAGATCATCCTATTGCGGCAATTACCCTAGATGCTGAAAAAGCTTTCGACAGGATTGGTTGGGACTTTATGTTTCAAGCTCTGCAGTGGGCTGGTTTTCCTTCTAAACTAATAGCTTTAATCTCTTTATTGTACTCGGATCCCCAGGCTTCAATATTTGTTAACGGTAAGGCTTCCGATTTCTTCTCATTGCATAGGACGGTAAGGCAAGGATGCCCTTTATCTCCATTATTATTTGTTATAGCCCTGGAACCTTTCCTAGCAAAAATTAGAAATGATGATCGCATTACAGAGTTTCAATTTGGTCCTCATCAAATTAAGATGTCAGTCTACGCAGATTATTCTTCTTTATTGCTCTAACCCAGAAACCTCTCTCACTCCATTTCTTCAACAAGTTTCTTCTTTCTCTAAACTCTCAGGCTATTGTCTAAATGCTGATAAATGCGAAATCTTGCCTTTGAATTTTCTTTGTCAAAAACATCTCTTTGAATCCTCTGGTTTTACCTGGCAGCCAACTAAAATTAAATATCTGGGGTTATGGTTCGCACCTTTACTATCTGATACACTAAAATTAGATTTTGAATATATTCTTAAAAAGGTAAATTATACTATTACTCGTTGGCATCCCCTTTCCTTCTCATGGTGGGGCCGGTTAGATTCTATTAAGATGATGCTTCCCCTCTTGTATTATATATTATTTCTATGATTCCTATTCACATCCTCCATATTATTTTAAGACAATTGACTCTACTTTGATAAAATTCTTATGGAAGGGTAAATCATTGCGTATCGCCTTATCTTCTCTAAAGAAAAATAGACCTAATAGTGGCCTCAAGTTTCCCGACTTTAAGACTTATCACTCCGCTTTTTCATTAAAACAAGCTGCTAAGTGGGTCTCTACAGATATTCTCTTATATCCTCCTCTCTGGTTACAATTGGAAAAATCTCCTCTTGCTCCTTTTGATTTTCAAGAAATCTTAACTTTTACTGCCAATATTGCTTTGTTGCATTCCCCTGTCATCTCTCATTCTCGTAAACTTTTATTTCCTCTTATACATTCACCATATCCCTCTACTAATTCCCTCCATAGACAGCCTATTTGACATAATAAATCAATACGGATTCATAATCGTCCCATATATTGGAAAACTTGGCATTCTAAAGGCTTACGTTGGATTTCTCAACTCGTATTTGATGGTAAACCCTTAACTTTCTCTGATCTTCAATCTAAATTTTCGTTACCATCATCTTCTAAATTGTAATATAATCTTATCTATCCCTCTCTTACTCAGTTTCTTCAGAATCCAGTTATCCTTCAGCATCTAATATTTATAAATCATTACTTTTCTCCTCAGATAGAGAAAAATAAAAAACTGAGAGAGCGTGGGAAAAGGGTTTTTCCCAAGAATGGCCAAATACTGCATGGGATAAAATATGGTCTAAACTCCATAAGACCTCCCAGGCCAATAATACCACACAATTCATCTATCATTGAACATTATTCTCCAGAATGTCGATAGCTTCTTTTACACCAGACTCATCTCCTACAGGCTGGTCCTGCCCCGTCCTGTTGCAGATTTAAAACATATGTTATTTGAATGTCCCTCAATCCATCAGTTCTGGCAATTAGTTTGGTCCCAAATTAAGACAATCTTTAGAATCCAAATCCCTTTTTCTTTCCCAAATATATTTTGGGGTAGTCTATCTCCCCAATGGCCTAAAACGCCGCTGAATTTTTAACTTTTAGACTTATAATTAGCTATTGCATTTCATTTAATAACTTCAGATTGGAAACAAGCCGACAAAGTCACTTTTAGTGCCTGGTGGAATGCTGTCTGTTTTCACCATTGATTGGACACTAATTATGTTATCCCTAGCAATTAAAAGAGATCTTTTATGGCTTTCCTTAAGAACTGACTTATCTCAATCTGCCTCTTCCATTGCCTCCTCTAAAAATTTATCAGATGATGTACGGAAACCACCCTAATTGTCTCCCTTTGCCTTTTCCCTTATGGTTTTTCAATTGGTTCTTTATTACCGAATGAATTTTAATTCAGTGTTATGCTTACAATGTCACAATATTTGTACAATATGCATGATGTTTTACCTGCTCTATATTAATTACCTTTGCTTCCCTCTCCTTTATCCCCCTTTTTCTTTATTGTTTTTTTCTTTTTCCGCTATGTATTTCTTCCTTTTATAATCAGCTAAATAGTTTAACCCCTATATTTTCCTGCCACTTTACTTACTTATTTTTATTGTCAAATAGGATTGGTTGTATCCATTTTACTGCTGTTAATGTCTTTGATTATCTCTGAATGAATCAAATTTAAAAGAAAAAAAAAATTGGCACCAGGCCTAAATAATGTTAGGCCTTGCTCATGTTGACTCTGTGGGGAAGAAGTGTTGTCAATTTCATTAGAAGCATACCTGGATTGAGTAAAAAATATACAGCTTTATGTAGTTATTGGTAAATGGTATATTCCGTCACAAACACGTGTCGTATTATAAGTGCATTATAGCCTATGGAGCTTGTAATGTGACAGACGGGATATCTGCTATTTTTGACAGAGTATTCCATCTGCCAACCTCTAAATAAGTCCCATAGTCCTCAATATGTTGGAATTCCATACTTGTCTACAAATAAAATAAACTGTTTGGGGGTATAATATGTATTTCATTTTTATTTATTACTAATTAAGATCAGTTTATTTGGTAAATATTTACAGCTTCAATTAAAATGCATTTTATGACTTATTTATTTAAATAAAAACAATCCTATAGCTCTCGCTACATCGAATGTGGACAGTTAAATTCAATACCCCTAACTTCCGTACCAAACCCATATGCTCTACATAAGGGAATAATAAATACTCTTTATCCGGGAGACATTTAAAGTATTTCATTAAAAGATGATAAAATACACTTCAACGAAGAAAGTGACGTACGCAATGGGCACCACACTTACAAGATCTTACATCAGAGATAACATTGCATAAAGACCAACAACCTCAGTCGAGCACTTTATTTTAACTGTTTCTACATTTAGGAAACTGAAGAAGGCTAAGCATACACATCCTACAGCCCACTGAGACTCGCTCCTTAGTCTTTCCCATTCCCCACAGTGTATGCCATTGGTCATTAATCAAACCACAAAACAAATGTTATCCTAAATGTTCAAAAGTGAAGTTCATACTTTACATTATTTCATTTATACGGAGTAGCATATTATTCCATAAGGATATCAGAGCACTTTAAAGTTAGAACAGAGGACAGAATAGTTGAGCTATGCATCTAAAAAACAGATGTAGGGAACAACAAACGGTGCTTCTACAAAAACAATCAACATTTATTTGGGAAGACACAAATGTGATTCAACATTGGGCACGGCATCATAAAGTACATATGCATCATAAGTATCTGAATGAATAGGTTGAGGCATAAGAAAGAGTTCAATTGACAAAAATTCCTAAGGTGGTGACACAGACACACAACATCCTGGGGGTAGAAGTATGAGAAGGATGGGATAATGTGAATCATGAGAAGACTAAGTGGTCACGGGAATCCAGATGTTAGCTGCAGGATAATAGGGCCCTGCCATTCACGACTTTAGGATGCAAGAGGGAATATTGGTTAGTTCCTATGGATTTTTGTATTCTAGGACCACTAAATTAGGTTTTGGGGAAGGAAATAGCTATCTTAATGTCTATAACCACTGTTGGACTTGGCCCTTTTGGCAGGTTCATCCCTAAACAGTTTGCCTTTTCTCTGACATGGTGTTGGTGGTTTTAGGCCTCTGGGCACTTTAGCACTGTGGTCCAGTGTAAAGTGTGTGCGCTCTTAGTGTTACATTTGGTAAGGTTGGCCTGCCCTCCTATAGGAATGCATGGGGGATTCCCTGATCAGTGTGTCAGTGGTAATTCCGGGGATGAGAGGAGCAGCGTGGTCTAGTTTAGTATGTATGAAATTGTAATAATAAATGCGGCGCAATGGTGTGCGCAGATTTATGATGATTATTTAAGAAATGCCACTTTTAGAAGTTAGCATTTCTGTGTGCTATGTGTCTTCCTGCCTGATGGTAATTGCATGTCTGGCTTGTGAGTGACAGGGGCTGAGAGGTGTGTGTGGCTCCAGGAGGGGCAGGGTGAGTCAGCGCTAGGCTGAATGGGACATCTGCCTTCGGAGTAGAGGGAGGAGTAATCCTCCGATTCTGAGTAGACTGTGCCAAGCCTGGACAATGCTGGCTCCTACCCCCTGTGGTGTGTCTGATTACCTAGCCCCCACCTGACAAAGGGGAAGAGGAGCTTGGAAAACAAAGTGCTCCAATTCCCCCAAACTAGTTGCATCTGGTTCCCCCATGCCCTGTGCTGCAGACAAAGAGATTCAGGAATATAAATACAGGGGGTGTGACCCCAATATTTTCTGTGCTTGTGTGCTGGTTCCTGAACCTTGCTGGGGCGTGCTGCTGCTGGGGCCCAGGAGGAACTGCCATGAGAGCTTGCCTCCCTGGGCCCAGCCTTGCCCCTTGATTTCTGAGGAATTTTGCTGTGGCTCCTAGTGCCTGGTGAGCTCTATATTTTAATTCCCCTAGCAGAGAGGAGTGCAGGAGCTTCACAGCGCCATGCTGCGCATTGCTCCTGAGGGAATCCCCAGCGTAGGGATTCCCCTGGATTGCTGAGAACGAGCGGGATCCCACCCCGCTTATTGAGTATTTAAGTATGCAAGTGCCCACCTCGCTTATGTGTATATTTAACTTGCCGGTGCCCACCACGCGTAATAGTACCTTTTGGCGGGTGCCCAACTCACACTATCACCAAAGGAAATCACCGCCACGGCCTGGGGAAGAGGAGCGCCGAAGGAGGAAGGCAGGTGCGTCCATCTGACTGTGGGAAGGGCCCCGCGGGTGTCACTTCTGCCTTACCCCTGTCCAGGAGAAGGCGACCCTGAAGACCGTCAATGACTTGCGGGGCTCCCATGAGCTGAGGGAAGCCCCGTGTATGCCAAGAGAAGTCCCGGCCCCAGGAGAGGGACCGGGTGAAGAGGGGCAGAGTGGTCTGCCCGGAGAAGAGCGGAGTGCGGGACCAGACGTGGCACATTGTTGGTGCCGGTCCCAGCAGCGAGAAGAGGCTAGAACAGAGTCCTGCCCCCAGAGCCGGTGAGTGGGGGCTCGAAGTTACACCAGGTTGGTGCCTGTTGAGGAACGGTGTCGGTGCTTGGTCTGGGTGGTCCTGCAAGAGAGCAGGCCGCCCCAACGATGGGGGCCTATTTGTTTGTAGAGTCGTGGGGGTCCCGAGGGCACAGTGGTGCCGGCCATCCACCCTTTGGGGTATATTGTCACAGCTGCCTCACCTGACAGTGGGCAGCTGCAATGTGGCGCATGTTCATGCAGAGAGCCCCAGAACAGGGCCTCATGGTGATTTCTCAGTTGTGCTGCCGTAGCGGGCAACGTTTGGCACATATGTTTTAGAAATCCCTGAGTGGGACAAGAGAGGGCACAGTGGTGCCAGGCCTTCTTTGCTTCACAGCTGCACAGGAAATAGCATCAGCTGCAACATTCAGGCCAACATTTCTTTGGGGGCCTTGTGAATGAGATAGGAGTGAGATGCACTCCTCTGCCCCGGCGCAATTGCGCACTTTTGAATTCTGCTGCATTGGCAGCTGCCCTGGCATTTGGGACATAGGGCATTTGAGCCCTCTGAGAAGGCCAGTTGGCCAGGGGGACTGTGTGAGATTGATAAGGCGCCAGGCCCTACTGTGATTTATATGGTGCTAGGAAATGTGATTTACGCTCTATGATTTATGCCTCTATGATTTGTGTTTAGGAGGCTATTCCCTAATCTAAGAGTTCTGCTTATGAGGTTACTGCATAGTGTATTAATGCTTGTGAGGTTATTGTCTAATGCGTTTCAACTTATGAGATGATTGCATAATGTATTTATGCTTGTGAGGTTATTGTCTAATGCGTTTACAGTTATGAGATGATTGCATAATGTACTTATGCTTGTGAGGTTATTGTCTAATATGTTTAGACTTATGAGATGATTGCATAATGTGTTTATGCTGGTGAGGTTATGGCATAATGTGTTTATGCTTATGAGGTAGGCACAAAATGTATTTCACGCCTAATGTGATGCTGCTTGCATAATATGATTTATGTTGCAGGAGATGATGCCGAGTACAGTATTTTGCAAGTAGTTACTGGTTGTGTTCTACATGTATTATTGGTTGTACATGTATTATGTGTACTTGTGATGGTTCTGAAAGTGGCCCAATTGGCCCTGTCATGTGTATATAATCCCCTGTAAATACTGCCTTGTGCCAGTTGGCACAGTGTATATTGTGTGATTACTATTTGAATGTGTTTATGATAAAACAAAGGCTATTTTTTGATAAAACCTTGTGTGGAGTTCCTTTTGTGGTGTGCCTAGGGTGTTGCTGCTGTGTGTGTGTTGCGCAAACACTTTACACATTGCCTCTGGGATAAGCCTGACTGCTCATGCCAAGCTACTAAGGGGGTGAGCTGCGATTATATTCGGCGAGTTACTCTCTCGCCCTGACTAGAGTGGTGGTCTCTGCCTGGCTTTGGCGCAAGCCTTAGCCACCCAGAGATCCCATTTCTAACAACCATGTGGTTCAGCTCTTGCCAAAATCAGTGAAATCATAGTATAGAGCAGCTGAGGACTTGTTGCTTCCCAAAGCTCCTAAGTTGCAATTATTTGTTCTTAAGAGTTTTTCAGAAATAATCAGGCTGATGAGATTGTCACATGTTTCAACATATACCAAATAGAGACTGAAGGATAAAAGGGCGATGGCAGATGATATTAAAAGATTTTAAGCACCATCTGTCCATTCTGGACTTGCTTTCATAACAGCTGGAGTTCTTAAGTGTTATCATATAATTTCACGTCTGCACAAAGACTAGCTCTTTGGCAGGCCCCATTCAGATCATACCCCACAAATAAAGAGAAGAGAGCAGCTTCGGGTCAGCCCCTTGCAACTAATAGCTTGAGTGAGAGTGAAGTGCAAAAAAAACTCCACCAGGCCACGTGGAGTGCATTAGATAAATGTAAAATTGTGGGGGGAGTCCAGCACTACCTTCTCTTTAATCGTTATTTAGCTGTCACTTTTGTTCTATTTTATATAAACTTATTATTTCACCATTCAACGTGCATTGCTCATCTAATGCCTCCCTAGCACATAAGAACTATGTGAGGGCCAGGTTGATGTCACCTGAACATAAGCAAGCACAGCTATTTTTAAGATATACTGCCAATTTTCATCAATATTACACCGTGTATTTGTGCTTTTTTCCGTAAGGAATTTTAATTTTGAATCAATGTTTTAATCCAAACAATTTTAAACATTCACTTCTTGCAATTTATACATTCTACAATAACATTTCTTTGTTGCAATACAAAAGAAAAATCCATTCAAATTTTACAATTAAATTATCGCAAATAAATTCATTTCTTGGTCTTCGCCCAATGCATTTTGGGACGATCTAGTCCCTTCGTCAGGGGTAATATCTGTAAAACAACATATATATGTGTATGTCAGCTTACTACACTTTTTATGTGTTCAGTTCACACAACTCTATTAAAGTCAGTCAGTTGTAATTAGCATCTCGCTGATAATGACCTCTAAGATCACCAAATCCCAGTGCCCAACACCTTAACACACCTCAACGCGAGTCGTGATCGTAGCAGATAGCAGTCACAAGAAAATTGACTGTGTGGCGTTAACGTATTCTCAGGAAACTGCACTCTCATAACAATAAGGTACGATGCAGTTTTATTGGTTTTCTGTTTATTTTTGATGTACAAACCAATAATCATTTCTTGGTCTTCGCCCAATGCATTTCGGGACGACCTAGTCCCTTCGTCAGGGGCAATATCTGTAAAAGAACATATATATGTGTATGTCAGCATACTATGCTTTTTATGTGTTCAGTTCACACAGCTCTATTAAAGTCAGTCCGTTGTAATTAGCATCTCCCTATAGTGAGCGTTCATCCGTGACTACGTGTCATTTCTAGTCGCTAATGATAATGACTTCAAAGATCACCGAATCCCAGTGCCCAAAACCGTAACACTGTAAGATTCGCTTACGTCAATCAGAGTGAAGCAGTCTTGACATTTTTATTCAGCCTGTTAAAACCGAATGAAGAATGCAATTAACCAAGTTCCATGTTATCGGTTTGTACATCAAAAACAACCAGAAAACCAATAAAACTGCATCGTACCTTATTTTTATGAGAGTGCAGTTTCCTGAGAATACGTTAACGCCACACCGTCAATTTTCTTGTGACTGCAATCCGCTATGATCACGACTTGCGTTTTTCTCTTTCCGACTATTCTGCAAAAATGTAAATACCCTTAACACCATGAAACCAAACGCATGCTGGCGACATAATTTCAGGCTTGCAATGTTATTTACCCGTGTAGAGAGTATACCGCTAACTATTTTTGCCGCCAGTCTGTCAGTGAACAATCATTTCCTGAGTGCAACTAAATCTTTGCGCTAGCAATTATCGCGGGATTACGCGGCACCACCGCGGTGGTACATCGCCCGAACGCCGCCATCTTGGAGTGTCTAGTCTTAGTCATAGTTAAGTGAATGTCAATACTATTCGTCCTCTATAATCAGTGTCAGTTATTTCAATTGTCGCATAACTGTAGTTTCAGCGAATTGATTGAACTTTCCTGACAGTGCTGCATACAAAAAGTAATAATATGTCAAAATATAATTTTTATCAAAATTACAATCAATGTAGATTCATAAGAAACAAGACATCCCAAATTTGTCATTCAGCCCCATGGGTGCCAGAGAATTTAATCTTTTTATCCAAAAAGCTTCTCTTTGTAGAATTCTTTTGGCATTGTCAATCCCTTCCTGTTTAGGTGTTTGTTCAATAATCTGAAATTTTAATTGGGCTATGCTATGTCTCATTTCTGCCCAATGCTTAGCTATACTGGAGTTTTGATTCTTGTTCCTGATAGTACTTTTATGTTCTGATAATCTGATTTTTAATGCTCTTTCTGTTTTCCCTACGTATAATAATCCACAGGGACATTTAATACGATATACTATATTACTAGAGTTACAATCAGCAGAGTGTCTTAGTTTAATGCGTTCACCTGTTCGTGGGTGAGTCAGTGTATCTCCTGGTATAATATTATTGCAATGAATGCAATTATGGCATTTAGTCATACCTCTAAAGTCAATCATGGTTTTTGAAGTATTTTTGGATAGTATTTCTTTTAGGTTCTTAGATTTAGTGAATGCAAATAATGTTTTTTCACTGAATAATCCATGAAAATCTTCTTCTTCTTCTAACAATTCCCATCGATTCAAAATCACTTTCTTGATTTCTTTTGAGACAGTGGAATATTTTGAGATAAAAACCATCTTATTCTCATCTTTGCTAGGATGTTTTGACAATAAAACATCTCTTGTTTTTGATAAAGCTCTTTGCTTGTGTGTCGTTAGCAATTCTGTAGGATATCCTCTATCTATGAAATTTTTAACTTGTGTGTCCATGGTTGCGTCACATATTGACGTGTCTGTTGTAATTCATCTTGTTCTTAAAAATTGTGAGTACGGAAGATTTCTCACTAATGTAGATAGATGAAAACTTTGAAACAGTAACCCGCTATTTCGGTCTGTGGGTTTTTTAAATAATCGTGTGCTCAGTTGGTTATCTCTCATTTCGATCCAAACATCCAAAAACGATATTCCACTTTTAACTATGGTATGAGTGAATTGTATTCTTCCACCTAGTGCATTAAGTTGCTTTATGTTCTCCATTAAGACATCTTCTACGTTTTACTAAATTAAAAAAATATCATCAATGAAGCGACAGAAGAACACCAGGCCGTTTATCCACGTCTGGTTAGTTAAAATATGGTCATTTTCGAATTTTGCCATGAAAGTGTTAGCATACGATGGGGCTCCAGGAAACCCCATCGAAGTTCCATTTAATTGTATATAAAATATGTCGTTCCATTCAAAATAACTGTGTTTTAAACAGAAATCCAAGAGTTCCAATATGAAATATTTTGGTGTCTTTTCATCATTATCTCTAAATAATGCCCATTCAACAGCTTCCAAAGCAAGTGAATGTGGAATAGATGTATATAATGACACCACATCTATGGTGCAGAGTATCCCATTTTCACATGCAGCCTGTGGAAGTGATTGTAATTTCCTCAGAAAATCCGTAGTGTCTTCAATGTAAGTTGTCCATTTCTTGACAATTGGTTGCGGATGTGCGTCAATATACCTTCCTGGATTTTCAAAAATAGATCCACATCCAGAAACTATGGGTCTGCACGGTGGGTCTTGTAAATTCTTGTGCACCTTAGGGAGCATGTAGATCTTAGGTCTTCTTGGGAACAGAGTCATTAGGAATTGTTTTGTGGTTTCATCAATCCAATTTAATTCAACTGCTTTTGCTAGGATATTTCTGAGATGGTGCGTTATTTCAATGGTGGGATCATATTCCAGTTTGCCGTAAATATCCTCGTTGTTAACATGTTCATATACTTTCTGATTGTACATAGTACGATCCATCATAACAAGACCTCCTCCTTTATCTGCCCTTTGAAAAATGATTTCTTCATCTCTAGCTAAATCTTTTAACACACTGGATTCTATTCTACTGAAATTACTTTGTTGTTTCTGAGCATTTTTGTAATACATTTTTTCAAAATCCTTTTTCACGAGGATTGCGAAGGTATCTAAAATTTTGTGAGAAACAGGTGCCATAAAAGTACTCTTAGGCATAAAGTTGGTTCCGTAGAAATTGGAATTACATTGGTGAAAAAATGACGAAGTCTGAGAATTCTCATAAATTTGTAGAAATATATTTAATTTTCCAGAGATGTGCTGTGATAACTAGGGACGAATGATATTCCTTTATTCAAAACTGATTCTTGTGTCGTTGTTAAAGTTTTTGAAGATATATTGATTATAAGGCTTTGTTTTGGCTCCTCAAGCCCCCAGTTGTAATTAGCATCTCCCTATAGTGAGTGTTCATCCATGACTATGTGTCATTTCTAGTCGTTAATGATAATGACTTCAAAGATCACCGAATCCCAGTGCCCAACACCTTAACACCGTAAGATTCGCTTACGTCAATCAGCGTGAAGCAGTCTTGAAATTTTTATTCAGCCTGTTAAAACCGAATGAAGAATGCAATTAACCAAGTTCCATGTTATTGGTTTGTACATCAAAAATAACCAGAAAACCAATAAAAGTGCATCGTACCTTATTGTTATGAGAGTGCAGTTTCCTGAGAATACGTTAACGCCACACAGTTAATTTTCTTGTGACTGCTATCCGCTACGATCACGACTCGCGTTGAGGTGTGTTAAGGTGTTGGGCACTGGGATTCGGTGATCTTTGAAGTCATTATCAGCGAGATGCTAATTACAACTGACTGACTTTAATAGAGTTGTGTGAACTGAACACATAAAAAGTGTAGTAAGCTGACATACACATATATATGTTCTTTTACAGATATTACCCCTGACGAAGGGACTAGATCGTCCCGAAATGCATTGTGCGAAGACCAAGAAATGGATTTATTTGCGATAATTTAATTGCAAAATGAATGGATTTTTCTTTTGTATTGCAACAAAGAAATGTTATTGTAGAATGTATAAATTGCAAGAAATGAATGTTTAAAATTGTTTGGATTAAAACTTTGATTCAAAATTTAAATTCCTTACGGAAAAAGCACAAATGCACGGTGTAATATTGATGAAAATTGGCATATCCTAAAAATAGCTGTGCTTGCTTATGTTCAGGTGACATCAACCTGGCCCTCACATAGTGCATTAGATAAATGCCATTCGCAGTGATTTTCAGTGCCAGGTGCTTGTCCGCACTGTGCAATCATCGCGAACGGCACAATACACAGCGCAAGTGTGCGCTGCTTTCTTTCGCCCACTCAAGTAGATTTTTACTCGAGCAGCATCTTTCTCAATGCAAACGGACAGTTTCTGAATCCGAGTGATCTAGAGCCTACCCAACCACTCGCAATGAGAAATCTGACCGCTCAAGGTGAGAAATCACGCTGGGAGGTTGATTTTCCACGCTCACGTTTGCCGACTTGATGTTGACGATCGCAAACGACAAACAATCTCGCCGGGAGGTGGATTTTCCTCACTCACACTCACCAACTTGACGTAGATGAGCTTTTCAGAACTCTGTGAGTTCCCCTTAACACTGAGCGTAGCAACCTCTGCTCTGCAACGTGAAGTGGAGTTTTTCAGAACTCCGCGAGCTCTCAGTAACGCTTGAGTGCGGAAAACTCTTGAGTTCACCACCCAGACTTACCTATCAAGCGTTGTCTCCGTGAGCTACCAGTGTCCTTTTGGATCAGCCCATGCTATTTCATGGAGGATTATATCCATTTCTTCATCGGTGATTGGGACACAACGTAGGCCATCTTAGCTGCTGCAGCAGCTCTACGTCACAGTCTTCTGGCTCCATGGCAGGGACCACTTGATGGTAGCCACGGCAGGGTCACACCCTCCCTCCTTCCCTCCCTCTGAAGCTTGTGACTGCAGTGCTGTTGGCTGTTTCCACTACTCTTGCTTTACAAAGTATGAGGCATAAAAACACACTTTTAGGCTTCAAGTAAACCTAATTTCAATATAAAAGGTATTCCCTTTCCTACGATGGTGACAACGTCAATATTATGATGCACCAATCAAGGATAAGGGGATTACCTTTAAACTGTGAGAGCACATCTTGGGCCAGATGTCTGAAAGGGTTTAACCATCATCATCAACAAACTTTATTACGATCACACAGATCCTAAAAAGTATACAGCACAGGTAGTTTTTCCTTTAAAAACATACACCAGCAGTGCCATTAAAAACGTAAAAGTTAAGAAAAAAGCAATAGAACTTTTATACAAATTCAAAATAGGAGGGCCCCAAGAACAATTGAAAAGTGCAACATGCAAAAGCAGCCAAATGTATAATAGAAGTTGAAGTGCTTAGTGCTCATGCTTACACAGCCAGTGGTAAACAGTTTCATAAGATCGAAGTCAAGCAGCACTTTTTAAGATAAGGTATCTCCCATACAAATTTTCTTACATCTAGTCCAAAGGGCATGCCAAAATCTAGCAAGACCAAATACAGTAGATTGGCGAATGTCAGTGCACAAGAATCTAAGTATATCTAAGTAATGCCCCTGTCCTTCTAGGAAGCATAGCGGGACAATCCATTTTTTTCTCAGGGACTGGTAGCTCGGGCAAAAAAAGAGTAAATGGACTATGGATTATGGACTTCCATGACATTCAGGTCACAGATCAACCAAATCATTACAGGTGGACCATTTTGAGCGAAACAGTTTAGTGGGAAGGGATTTGTAACGAAACTGCAGAAAACATTTCCGCGCCATCGGCAGAACAATTTCGTCGATGGTTGGCTCAAAAAACGGAGAACATTTAAATTTGAGAAAGTCTTTGGTTAGAGTGGATTCTGCGACTGTAAGATCTTCTATTAAAATAGATTCTCAAAGCTGTTCTTTCATTCTCACTCTTGGCATTTGCCTCATACTTTCCTGGTTTGACCAAAAGGCATTCCAAACACAGTTTTGCTAGAGCTTTCAGTAGGGTGGTAAACCAGTTAAGTGTAGATGCCTTTGGGAATCTTAGGCGGTCTAACAAGGTCTCATGGTAAGACTCAAGCACTTCTAAAGTCCACAACCTAAACCAAAACATTATCAATCTGTAAGTTACCTTGTGTTTCAGTTGTCTGTGTGCCAGATCCATGTACAAAGGTTTGAGGGGGGTGCTAGAGGGGAGGTCAACCAAAGATCTTAAAAAACGATTCTCCACAACTGTTAGGGGCAATATATTTCCTATCCTCCACAACTCTACACCATACAATATGCTCCCCAGTACCTTAGAGTTATAAATTTCAAGTGCAGGAGCTATCTGTGGTGACACTTTTTTTTATGTATCTTACTAATATGGTTGCATTGAAAAATTTGATGCAGCTTAGTCTTTTCCTTATGAGCGTCCCAGTTTACTGATGGGGTTACACGAATTCCTAAGTAATCAAAAACATCTACTTGTTCAAGTAAGGTGCTCCCTGCCCTGATGGATCTGCTAGAGTGTTTTGTCCCTCTCTTGTTAAAAATCATATACTTAGTTTTTCCCTCATTTAAAAACAGCCCCCTGTCATTACAAAACTGAATAAAATCATTTAAAAGTTGTTGGAGGCCCTGGGGAGATTTCGAAATTAAAAGAGGATAATCCGCAAATAACAGGGCGGGAACTCTTCTGTTGTTTATTGTCGGGGCATGGCAACCATCCTTATCCAGAAAATCAATAACCCCAATAATAAAAAGAGTAAAAATAGTGGGCGCCAACTCACAACCCTGCCTCCCTCCACGATTTACGGGGAAGGTGTCTGTAACTTCATTGTTGGGGCCCCACCTAACCTGGGCTGTATTGGAGGCTTGGAGTCTAATTAAAATGTCTAAAAGATTTGGAGGCAGGCCCAATTCTTTCAGTACTGTCAACAGCTTGGTCCGGGGCACTGAATCAAAAGCTGTGCGCAAGTCAACAAAGGCCACATATAGTTTTCCCCTTTTTTTTTTTTTTTAAAAACACTTTTTATTGGCATTTTGAAAAACAATACATACAATAGCACATCTGGTAATACGATTTGATATGGGCCTACAATCAGGAACGCACAATCGCGCCCTGTGTGGACTTTGGAGCGTGCGAGCCGAGGGCATGTGGGTCTCCACTTAGTCTATGAGTTGCAGTCAGGCGTCCGGGGCCTGTGCCTAGGCATACCCAGCTAGGGCACATGGTGGTCGCCGCGCCCTGCAGGGCCCACTAAGTGTGCCTACTCCCCTTAGCATTTTACCGTAGAGGCTATGGGATTGCAGCCATATGTTAACCGTTAACAAACTGGGGATATGTGACCTGGGGGGATGCACTATGTCGTGAATGTTGAGCAGCAGTTATCTTGCGCCTGAGAGCTCCACCAATGCAGGGTATATTGTTGGAGTTTTGTCCACGGGCGCGGGGAGGGGAAGGAGGGAGGCGGGAGCGTTGATCACTTCCTGTGTGGAGGCATAATGAAGGAACAGTCGCAGGTCTCAATTACGACCCGCCGGGCGCCTGAACCCTTTGTATGTCTCCCTGGGTGGGCTCATGGGCCGCAGGGCCCCTGGGGGACCAATCGCTCGTGGGCCTGCCACCATTATTGTTTCCTGCGCGAAGGAGTGCATTAGCATGGCCCAGGGCATAGAAATCGGGTGTTTACGACGTCCTTGGGCTTCCTCCGCTCTGAGTAACGCTTCCTCTGCTTTACCCCACTTTTTGACTGCGCCCACCCATGCCGCCAGAGGAGGCCCCTCCGGTGTCTTCCAGTGCATGGTGATGCACCGTTTGGCCAGGAGGAGCACCAGGGAAGCAAACCGCCTCTCCACTTTCTTATGCTTGTGCCGCCTATGGATACCCAGGGCGCTAGCTTCCCATGTGTGTAACTCCTGTAACCCCGTAACCGTGCGAAGGGCGGTGTGGATCACGTGCCAATAACTGTGAAGTGTCGGACAATCCCAGAACATGTGTTTGAAAGGGGCAGTGGGCTCCAGGCATCTTGGGCAAGCAAACGAGCTGTCAGGGAAATATTTCTGTAGTTTTTCGGGAGTGAGGTATGCCCTATGCAGGATTTGCAATTGTATATTCTTGTAGCGGTAATTGAGGGAAACCTTCTTGGTGTGCTCAAGGGCCCTGACCCATTCCCCATCATGTAGTGGTCTGTGGAAGTCGGTCTCCCAGTACTGTCTGAGGGGTGCAAGTGTGGGTTGCCTTAGAGTCTGTATGGCTTTATAGATCCAAGTGACTAGGTGGCGTCCAGGCCCCATCTGTAGTATTGCATGGATGACCTGGTGTGTGGGGGGTTCCATGTCAATCGTACGCCACTGCCTGCGGCAGTCCGTGAGGAGCTGTCTATACCGTAGGAACTGTCCCCCGGGAAGTTCGAAATCGTCGACCAGTGCGTCAAAAGTCTGCAAGTGTCCCTCAAAAATCATCATCCCCACCTCTGTCACGGCGTGATCCGTCCATGTTTGCAGCATTCCCTCCGTATAATGCACCCGGCCCCTGGGGAACCCTATCAATGGTAGTAGTGGGGAGTACAGGGGCATATCCCGGTCCATACGATGAACCCGCGCCAGACAGGCGCGCGCAGTCTTTACTTGGAGGGGCTTAGTCGGCAGCAGTGCCGCTCCTGGCAGCAACATGCGGTGTATAGTAGGGGTTTGAATGCGCCCTGTTGTGGTGATCAGCTCCCCCAGTGCCCGGCCCGCTGTCCAGCGTGACACCCACTGCAATTGGGCGGCCAGGAAATACGCCTCAAACGATGGGGCCGCTAGTCCACCTTGGTCAAGGGGCAGCTGCAGTTTTGCCAGAGCAATACGCCAGCGACCATTGCCCCAGATGAGGGTCCCCAGCAGGGTGTCGAGCTCGCGGAATAGAGACCTTGGGGGGACCACCGGAAGATTGGAGAAGAGATATAGCAGGCGCGGGACAAGGATCATTTTTGCGACTGCTATCTTCCCCGTGACTGCCAGCGGAAGATCTTTCCAAAAGTGGACCGAGGAGCAGATGTTACCCATCAATTTGCGGTAGTTCCCCTCATAGATATCTTGCGGTGTATGGTATAGTCTAAGTCCTAAATTGCGGACCGCTTGGGGGCTCGACGAGATGTCCACATTACCCATTCGTATTTGACAGTGGGGCATAGCTTGTACTAGGGAATAGACAGTGGATTTGGGCCAGTTGACCCTGAGTCCTGCCACCTCCGCAAAGTCGTGCAGGATACGCGATATAGGGGTTAAGTCGGCTGTAATATCCTGGACATAGATAAGTACATCGTCAGCGTATAACGATACTGAGTGGGTAGAATCACCGACTGGGATGCCCCATTCCTCGCCCGCTGCGCGGAGCAGAGTCGCCAACGGCTCCATCGCCATTGCGAAAAGCAAGGGAGAGAGTGGGCATCCCTGTCTGGTGCAACGGCGGACTGGAAATGACTCCGAAATGAGGGAGCCTATTCGTGCTCTGGAGCTGGGCTCGGAGTAACTGAGCTGAGTATAGGCTTGCAGTCTGGGTCCTATGCCCATGCGTTGAAGGACCTGAAACAGGTAGGCCCATGAGAGGGTGTCGAAAGCTTTTTCGAGGTCCAGCACCAGACACGCTACCCAGGGGAACCGATCTTGTATCTGGTCCGGTACATGGAACAGCCGCCGAATGTTATAAGAGGTATGCCTGCCTGGGACAAGTCCGTTCTGGTCAGGGTGGATTAGCTGTGGAAGGATCGTAGCGTACCTAGCCGCCAGGACCTTCCCGTAGATTTTGTAATCTGCTGGCAGTAAGGCTATGGGTCGGTAGGAGCCCAGTTGATGCGGGTCTCTATCTGGCTTGAGGAGTGATACTATGACTGATTCGCACATGGATTGGGGTATGGCCCCCACGTCTAGGGCTGCCTGGAATTGTGACTCCAACTGAGGGACTAATTGGGACGCAAAGGCATGGTAAAATTCTAGTGGAAGGCCATCTAAGACGGGAGCCTTGTGGGTAGCCAACGCCTTCATTGCGTGTCTAATCTCAGTCGCCCTGATAGGTCAGTCGAGATCTTGGTGTGTGTCACGGTCTATGCGGGGCAGCCTGAAGCGGTCTAGAAACTCGGACAGGACATCGTCCGATACCGGGGGGAGGGGGTCGGCATATAATCTCGCGTAGTACTCTAGGAAGGCCTTGAGGATCAAGTCCTGCGAGTATAACAGAGTGCCTTGAGTGTTATGAATGGCCGTGATGGGTGGGAGGCTCGAGTCCTGCTTGACAAGCCAAGCCAACAACATGCCCGTCCGGTCGCCTTCTTTGTGGACCCGAGCTGCATATGCCGCAAAATTATACCGGCGCATACTTACCAGCGCCTCCGCGTAGGCAGTCTCGGCGCTAGCTATCTGAGCCGGCGCGGCGTTAGCCGGGTTGATCTCTTTGGTGAGCTCTGCCAGCCTTTGCTCCGCCTTCTGGATATCCCGTTCCAGGACCCGTCGGACTCCTGTGATGTGGCGAATGCAGGTACCCCGCATTACGACCTTGAAAGCATTCCACTCCTGCGCGCGCGTAGTGGCCGTGCCTGTGTTCTCCTGGAAATAATGGCGGATGTGATCCGCTAGTGTTTGTTTAAAAACTGGGTCGTCCAGACTGTCCCTAGGGAGGCGCCAATTAGGGACAGGAGGGTGTGGCGGGCGCCATCAGATCGTTAACGTGTGGGCATCGTGGTCGGATATGGTTCTACCTAGATAGTCAGTGTCTGAGACGATAGGTAGGATGGTCAGGGAGCAAAGGAAACAGTCCAGGCGCACTCTAAGGTCATGCGGTCTGGAGTGGAACGAATAGAGTTTGGTGGCAGGGTTCCGGGTTCGCCAAGCATCTGCCAGGGACCAGTGCTGTGCCCATGTTGCAAACTGCTTTGCCTGCACTACAATGGGGGATGTTGGGTGGAGTGGGTGGGACCTGTCCAGTGCTATGTTTTGCACACAGTTGTAATCGCCACCCAGGATCCAGGGTACCTGCGTATATGTGCTTCAGGGAGTGGACAGCGCTTCCCAAAATGTATTTTGCTCAGCGTTGGGCCCATAGATGCTGCCCAGTAATATTGCCTGACCATCCAGCCTGCCTAGCAATAAAACGTACCGGCCATCTGGGTCTATTATATGGGACTGTTCCTGAAAGGGAACCCCAGGACGCACCCATATAAGGGTGCCCCGGGCGAAGGCTGAATAAGTTGTGGCACATATGGTTCCCCGCCATCGCCTGCGCAGTTTCGCTACCTCCCCTGCTGTGAGGGGTGTCTCCTGCAGAAATGCAAGTTGTGCTTGGTGTCGCTCAATGTACGCATATATGGAATATCTCTTGCGTGCAGTATGCATACCGTGCACATTCAGTGTAAGTATTGTGGTTTTACCAGTGTGTGCCATCAGTGCGTATGTCTAGCGCATAGCGCAGGATGGGCCAGCAGGCTCCCCCGAAGGCTGTGATCCATTTCCCCCATATCCGCGCCCCTAGTGTGTCAGTGCAGCTGCTCCGCGACTTGTATACTAGGACATAGTGCAAAGAATTTGTGTTCAAGGGGAAGGGAAAACTGGGGTGAGGCAAAAATAACATGCCCCAACGCGGGGGACCTATCGTCAAAGGCGATACGTCCAAACTAGCTCTCAATTGGTACGAGAGCATCAACATAATTTAGGGGGTGTCGGCCCGTGTCTGATAGGGGCTCAACGTGTGGGCTGTGCGCGCTATCTATGACTAGCTTCTGGCCTGTCGAGCCGCACCTGAGGGTATTAAGGCCCGGGGCAGTGAGGGGACGCGCGCCGCGCGGGAGCCAGCAATAACAATGGGTTGAAGACATCACCCCCCGCTGTTAATACACAACCTGCTGCAAGGGTCCAGTCATATCAGGTCGTCCGCTGTTCGCGGGGTGACCGAGGGCAGAGCCACCGAGTCCCCACCGGACTGCGTCGCCTCACTGTCCCCTTCCTCCTCCGATGTGAATATGTGGGGGGCGCGTTCAAGGTCTGTTGCTGGGGAGGCCGGACGAAGGCCCGCCGAAGGCCCGCAGCCACCTTCAGGGCCTGGCGCCGCTCTTGAACTATCTGCTCCAGGTCCGGGGATCCCAAGCTGCGTGGAAGAGGCGCGGGGGCACCTGGACGGTGTCGTCTCCGTGAGCGCTGCCTCCTGGGGCCCGCTGCTCTCACGCGTTGCTCCTGGGTGTGCTCTGCCCGATGGCCCGCAGTACAGTTCTGGTCCGCCCAGTCATGCGCCTCTTCAGGTGTTGTAAAGAAGTTAGTATCGCCATCGTGTATGATTTTCAGGCGGGCCGGGAACAGCAGGGAGTATTGTATTTTCTCCGCTCGTAGGCGTCGTTTCACCTCCAGAAAGGACGCCCTTTGGCGCTGGACCGCTTGTGAATAATCGGGAAAGATCATGATGGATTTGTTCTCGACACGGAGCGGTCCCGACTGCCGGGCTGCCCGGAGCACCGCATCGCGATCTCTGAAGTGTAGGAATTGGCCAGCATGGGACGCGGCGGGGCTCCTGGCTGTGGGCCATGCGCCGGCGCCCTCTCGACGGAGAAGTACGCTGTGCGGTCATCACTGGGGGTGAATGATTTAGTCCATGTCTCCATATACTCCACTGCGTCAGTCCGTTCAATTCCCTCCGGCAACCCAAGGATGCGAATGTTGCAGCGTCATGACCGCCCCTCCAGGTCATCAATGCGTTCTTCCATGGTGGTCATGCGACCCATCAGGGTGTGCATCGAGTCCTGGTGTGCCTGCACCATAGGTTGGATATTGGTGACCGCTTTTGCATTGTCCGAGACTTTATCCGACAGTTTCCGATGATCATCGCGGAGGAGGCTGAAGTCCGTAGTGAGGGTGCCCAGCTGATGCTCCAGGGAGAGCCGCGACTGCTCTATTGCCGCCAGTACCTTGTCGAGCTTATCCGATAGAGAGGGCTCCCCCGATGATCCAGCAGCTTTGGAGGCCCCGCCGGATTGGCTGGCCAGGGCCTCTGACGCTGCCCCCGGGGCCGGTGCCGCCGCTCTAGGTTTGCCCATATTGTCCGCTGTTGGCCCCTCAGGCACGAAGTGGACTCTTTAGTGGGGGCGAGGCGTAATTGTAGCCGATGTTGGCCCCTCCGTCACAATAGTCAGTTGCTGCGCAGACAGGTGCCACTGCAGGGAAGTGTCGCCCGTAGGGTAGGCGGGGACGTGGAGGATTATGTGGCCGTTCTGGTGGCGGAGGCCGCCAGCGCCACGCAGCCACCGGGAAGTCAGCGGTCCCCCCTGTCCGCGGGGGCCCCGTCCCTCACTCCGTCCCCAGGGCAGCTCCTCTTGCCGGCGATGTCGCCGCTACACTGCCAGATCAGGGTCGGCACACCTCGAGTCCTCCATGGTCTCCCTTAGTGTCCAGACAATCCATGGGGGGCCGTTTCAGTGAAAGCGAGCACCAGGGCAGCGCCCCGGACCACAGTGAGTAACGCCCCTTCCTCCGAGGTCCTCAGCTCTCTCGTGCAGACCGCCAGGCCGGAGCAGGGTGAGCTGCCATCTTAGAGTCAGGCAGGCCGCCTCGTGGCTGCGAGGGGCAGCAACCCCCGCGAAGCACCGTCCCGGCACTGCCCCCAGTCCCCTTCACCAGCGTGGGAGCTCACCTCTGCCCCGGCGGCCGCCCGGGTTCCAGCAGCACGCTCACCTCCAGGCCTCCGAGAATGCGCTGCACGGCCCTCCAGGCCGACCTGAGATGGGGCCTCCGCAGGTCAGTTCAGGCAGAGGCGGCGTTCTCCAACGATGCGCGCCTCCGATTTCCCCCATCGCGTGTGGGCCGCGGTGTGTCTTCGGCAAGCTCCATACAGGGGGGGGCCCCCGCCACACGCTGGACGCCTGCACCAGCAAACGGCCACCTCGCTGTCTCCACCATCCTCTGGACCATCCAGGCTGTCCACACAAGACCGGAGGTCTAATAACGCCTCCTCCTGTACACTCGCTGTGCCCGCGCCCCCTCCGGATCAGCAGCCAGGGTGGGGAGCCGCGGGTCGAGCGGGCGTCATTTTGCGCTCGGCGCCTCCGCTCCGAGCTCCAGGTTTCAGTGTTCTCGGAGCTGAGGCTGCTTTCAGAGCATGGGCACCGGGTTCTCCACGCCCCAAGGGACCCCCAGGCGTATGTCCGACCCAGCCAGGCTCTCCGAAACCGGGCGAGGTGAAAGCCCTGTCACGGAGCCTCAGCAAGGCATGTCCGTCGCGGCGGCCATCTCAGCCACGCCCCACATAGTTTTCCCCCTTTGACATCAACTTCCTTCCAATAGATACAAGTAAAACGAAAAACCTGGTCTAAGGTGTTAACTTTAGAATGAAAGCCCGCTTGAAAATCACTTAAGACATGCAACTCTGTCATCCAATCTTGGAGCCTCCCCAAAACTTGTTTACAAAAGATCTTGTGGAGAGAGTCAATTAAACTTACCAGCCTCTAGCTCGATGGCTTAGTTTTTTCACCTTTCTTGTAGATGGGTACAATTTCCGCAACCTGCCATGATAACGGTACAGGTGCTCCGGACAAGATCAAATTTGATAAAATATTAATGTACGAGCCACATAGAAATGTATCCTCTTTATACAAGTCATTGGGGATTTTGTCTGGACCAGGGGCACGCGCTAGGGAACAAGATGAAGTCCCCAAATCTGTTTCTGCCATAGAAAAGCTCAGGGGCTCAAAGTCCCCGCTCACCCCCCCGGTTTGAGAAACACCCATCTCACCACTAATGTGACTATCTTTTGCATAGAGTGACCCAAAATAAGCCATGTATTCATCAGGCTGTATGTTAAATTCTAACAATATTTTCGCTCCCTTAAGCCAGTAAGTTGCCTCTTTCCAAAAAGACCGTTGATCTTTGTCATTCAATGCTATGTGTAAAGTTAGCCATAGCAAACTCTCCCACTCCTTTTTGCCACTGGTAATGGCCCGCCTATACTTGTCTCTGCAAGTCACAATCTCAGGGTGCACCTTGCGCTTTAGTGCACTAATAAGCTCTCCCTTGGACCTTTACAATCCTGATAGAACCAGGAACTTGATAAATTTTGCTTTGTGCCAGTACAGAGGCTACCACTTCCCAGTGCTTTTACAGGCCAATTAAACAATTCCCTAACCTCGTCAAAGAGATGCTCGTGGCATAAACATAAAATCAGAGCCACTGTTTTTTTCTTGACTAAGTCTAGCACTTCCAGATGCTTTTCTACCCAGCCCCACTTTACCGATCGCTGGTTATTTGTGATTGATAACACTCCCAGGTCACAATGGCCATTTGGGATGATCCGTGTATTACCTAACACAGATAGAGAAAGTGCAAGTGCATTATGATCGCTTTCAAATCTATTTTCCACTATCATATCATCAAGTACAGACCATAAGTTAGGAGTTATTAAACAATAGTCTATTCTAGTAGTATGATTTGGTCTGTTATACGTATGGGCTCAATTTGGATCTGATCTGGTTCTCTCATTTGTTGCTCGTAGGTCATGCTGGAGGGTTAAAGTTAGCAGCTGACCACCTCTCTTTGTCCATTTAACATTAGGTAGGTTTAGTGACGGGATTGACCATTCCCTATCCCACTCTTCTGTCAAATCTGGAGCGAGGGGCTCAAAGGTACAATTAAAGTCACCAGCCACTATAATGGGGATGTTATCCAAATACTTGACTAGAGCATTGTCCAATATACAGAGTCTCAGTTTCCTCCCCAGCTGAGTCCGCCCTGTTATAAACATTTAAAAAAATCCCCTTCCAACCACTGGATAGGGACAGCTCAAAAGCCAAAATGTCCTATGAGTCTACATGAAGGTGCTTAATTTTACTCCCTACTGCATTCTTTAACCAAACCAACAGAACTCCCTTGGGACGTCCCCGCATCTTCCTGGTAGCAGCGATGTCAAGGGCGTGGTAGCCACTTCTGTGGGGGCTGGATAAGCTCCAGGTTTCCTGCATCAGGATTATGTCAAAAGTGTCTATAAAAGTACACCATTCTAGGTCTGATAGTAGTTTGGAAATCCCAGCCACATTCCATGCCTAAATCCTGAGAAGAGTTGGTGGGGAAGACCCTACCTCAATATTTAAACCTATTCTGTGCCTTTGGGTGAAGGCTTTGGTACATGTGGCTCTTTGTGAATGGCAAGTGGCCCATGCACACGCCAGTATTTTAATCACACTTTAGGACTCAAAATACTTTTAATGTCATTGGCTTTGAACAGGCTCCTGGGCATGTGTTTCAAAGGTTCAGTAGTGCCGCATGCTGGATCTTTGGCAGCAGTGTTTAGTGAGCAAAGAGACATCCCATAAGCAGTGCTCCCGGTGAGCTTGGCCTGCCTCTTAATGTCTGGTCATTGTGGGACACTGCAGCCATCAGCGTGGCAGTGGTCCTGTTCTCACCCCTCTCACTGTATCCCCCTCGTGGCTCCACATCAATTTGGGTGTTGCACATGGAAGTGGAGAGAACATTGACCAGCAGTGATGTGACTCCTTGACCACTCGAGCCCAGCTTCCTTAGGAAACTCCAGTGAGGCCCCAGGTTCTCAAGCTGTGCCACCCTAGGATCTGCCACAGCTTTGGACACGAGTCTCTTCTACCCTCAGGAAAACGCTTGCGCCCTACATGTTGGTCGCAGTCATACAGGACCTTCGTTGCCAGCCATTGCAGCACCACGGATACAGCAGAAAACATGTATTAATAATAACAACAATTGCAAGGTGGAGGGATTTGAAGTGCAATGGATTTGTTTTTATCAGGGCTAGCTGAATTAATGATTGTTAATCTATATATTATAAAATAGTGGAATTAGAAATATAAGTAGGATGGTTGTAAGCAATTATAGTTATTATTAAAATGTTCTGACTCCGTATACTTTTGTAATCCTTTATTCAAGAACCTTCCGGGCGAAAGATAATTTTACATTTTAACATTTTTCTATAAGGAAACATGTTTCCTATTATCGGGCTGGCATAAAGTCTAAGGATTAGCTGCATTCCGTGCCTATGCGTCTCTATAAATGCATTTAAAAACAAAAATAAAATAATGAAGAGGCAAGTGTATGCGCTCTTTCATCACATTTGATTTCAAAATGCAAGGAAAACGTGCACTAAAATCCAACGCTAATATGTTACATTTGTTTATGTCCATTAAGTACCAATTTTCACCTTTCACACAGCTTCCTACTTTTTTCTATGCAATTAGTTAACTTCAAAAATAAAAACCCATTTAAGGCCTTAGGGTGCACTTCATGCTGCTTGGCTACTTTCTGTGGAGAAAAGTAAATCTAACATAATCTGGACTGGACTGGACTGAGGAACCAAAGGTAACAAGCATTGCTATAACCAATAGGTCTCGCCTTTGGGCCCTTATAAGTGCTTAGGAAGTCAGTTCCAGGGTGAAGAGGAGGCAGGGGTGAGAACAGTGAAAAGGAAGTCAGCCCTGAGGTGAAGATGGGGATGGGGTAAGAACAGTGGAACAGCTGGTCAGTGTCTGGGTAAAGAGGAGAGAAGAGGATGGTTGTGAAGAAATAAAACGAAGAAAGGGTGGTAGCGCTGGAGTGAACCGAGGACAGGGCAGTATGTGTGGAAACTAGTGATCAGAAATGTAGTAGTATGTCAGAGTAAAGGGAGGGTGCGACACAGAAATGGAAGGGCACTTGTTGTGAAAGTGAAGCGGAGGCAGCGGGACTGAAATAATAGGACTGGGCAGTGCCATAAAGAGAGGGCCAGGTAGTGCCACCTTGGGGAGACAGCGGGACTGAAATAAGGAGGAGAGCCAGCGTGAGGAGACCCAGGGACTGAAATAAGAACAGGGACGGGTAGTGCCATAAGGAGAGGGCCAGGCAGAGCCAACGCGAGGAGACCGTAGGGCCGAAATGCAGAGTCGTGCCAGCCTGAGAGGAGACTCCGGGGCTGAAATGGGGAGAGTCTTTGGCACGCCTGGGTGGAGAGAGGCTGTGGGCAGTGAGCCACCTTCGATTGTTTGCGCACTTCGGGGCAGATCTATATTGGAGATGCGCCACTTTTATGCCGCCGTTGCGTCACTTTTGTGACGCAGCGGCGCTGTAAACCCTGCGCCACGTTGCGCCATATTTACATTGTGACGCATCTATGGAGATGCGTCACGATGTAAAGCCCTGCGCCACGTAAAACCTGCGTCAGGTTTCACGTGGGCGTGTCGACAGAGGGGGGGGCGTTCCGTCGCAGGAACGCCCCTGAAAAGTGACTCAGTCAAATCTATAAGATTTGACTGAGTCACTTTCCCAACGCTGATGCGCCAAAACCCTGCGCCTGCTTGAAGCAGGCGTAAGGCTTGACGCACCATGTTAGGGATAGGGTAGGTTGGAACAGTGCTGGAGTTACGTCGCGCTTGCGACGCAACTGAAGCACTGCGCCAACCTTACGCCATCGGATGCATCACGCATCTGTTTATTCCTGCGCCATGATGCGCCGCATTGTAAATGCGGCGCATCATGTGTGGCGCAAGGGTAAACTTGCGTGACGCATCATTCCTGGCGCATCCTTGCTGATTTGCAGGGATGCGCCAGGAAACATAAATCTGCCCCTTCCTGTATTGGGCCTAGACCAAAACGTTTTTGCCCCTTTCAAGGCCAAACAAATTAAGAAATCAATTAGGTTACAAGGGAGCCTTTTTCCCGGCCTTTGGAGTTTAAACAACAATACCTTGGTGAGGTAATAAGAAAAGGCGGCGACAAAGGGCCGATTGTCGCCTTACAGTTAAGTTAAATCTGCCCTTTGTCTGGCTTCCAAAGCGCCGCTTTCAGATGCAATGGTTCTGCTAAGTGAAGTGTCGGAGGCACGGCCAGGGCGCTCTTTTCCAAAGGAACTGGGAATTAATTCACGGTGCCAAACACAGGTTTAAGAAGCCCTACACAAGACTTAGAACTATGTTCTTGTCCAAACTTTTTTTCTCCACTTTCGACCCTCTTGTAAAGAGCTGAACTGAACACATATTTCCCCCAAAAAATACTACCACAAAAGTATCACTGATTTAATTAGGAGATGTGCCAATGAAGTCTGTAAAAGAACGGAAGTAGACGAATATTAGATGTAATTAGCATGTGTATAGTTCGCTTAACAGAATCTATGCAAAGAGCTAAATCATTTGCAAGTAATCCACACCGCGCAGACGATTCCGATGGCCCATCAGGACAGAAATGGGTCTCAACTCGAGGACAATTGCAGCTGAGGTGCCTGGTGTCCAGACAGAGCAACATCCTCTCCAGCCTGGGTGCCAGGGCGGGCTTAAAATTAATGCTAAGGTTAATCCTCGAGTGTGTTTCAGAAAATTGTGGCTTTCCTCACAAAAGACACCCCACCCGGAAAGTTCAACTACCCTAATTGCACTCCCTCACCCCTGCTGAGGAAGTTAGAAATCACCACTACACATACACTGAAACAAATAATACAGAAGGGAAAATATTGTTAGAGCAAAAAGAGTGGAAAATATTTGTTTCAAATAAAATAATCAATGAAAAAGGACATTATTACATCGAAAATAATCACGGGGATTAGAGGTTGAAAATACTCAATATGACGACAACTCCAACTTTATTCCGAGCACATTTAAAGAAATGCATGTAAAGAATGAAATAAAAAGCCTGGCAGTTGGTGCACAAGAAAGCGCTAAGGCTGCAATTTGCTCCCCCAGTGGGCCGAAGGCATGGTTTCTCGACCAAGCGGTGTCTGTGACTTGCAGATCTGCAGACACAGCCAAGGGGTTATTCCTGGCACGGTTTCCCAGAAACAGGAGTTACAAGGCTGAGAAAACAAGTGCGTCTGTGAAAGCGCACTCTTGTGGATTTGGGGTGTGTCCCTTGCCCAGGGTGGAGGGGACGCGCCTGCTAATGAAAGCGGCAAGGAAACCTGACCCAAAACAGATGGCCCCTGCACGCCGCTGCTGGCTCCTGAGAGCAAAACCCTCTGGGAGTATACATTTCCCGAAAAGCTGGGACATCCACACGCCTTTGGCCAATTGCGTGCTTTCACTTTTGAAAGCCAGACGCAAAGGCCAATGGCAATTGTTTCCTTCCTCTCCTTGCACATTCTCTCTCTTCCATCCGTCCATTCTCTCTCCCTCTCTCCTTCTCTCGCTCTTCTCACTTCTCGATTACTTTCTCTGTACCTTTGCCTTCTGTCCCTCTATTTCTCCCCCTCTTGAAGCCTCCTAATGCTTGCTGCAATAAACCTCGGAAGCTGTGGAAAGTGACAAACTCACCAGGAGGTGCCCAGTTTTGAAAACCGGCCTCTAATGGCTACCGCCCACGAAAGGAATACCCAGTGGAATTAAAGCCCTGTTCGGCCCCAAGTGTACCCTATGTAACGTCATTTACAAGGGTGACCATGAGAACTCTCCAAATTTCTGTTCAGCCGAGTTTAGTTGGAATATTCGAGGACGACGTTCTTCAATTTCCACAAAAAAGAATATGACGTCATGAGACTGAGTGTTTTAGTGACAGCCGCAAAAGAGCAATCTTCCCCCACAAGCTCTCTGTAAAACTGGAAAAAATACAATTTGTGCAGTTTGAACAGGACTTCTTAGTAATTATTGCAGTGGATGGTACAAACATTGTTTGCCACTAAATCACAAACTTGATTTTGCGGAGGCAGTATTATGCGGCTAACATTTCTGTGCATGTTTCAGCAGGTGGACTGAATCTGAGGTTATACAATACACACTTCGACCTGAACCACAATACTACCTTATACTGAAAGAATGCAGGGGAATCTAGGCCGCAGATGAAGATGGCTGCTTCTCCTTGAGGCACTCAATCGGCCTCGGGGAAAGGGAGGTCCGAGACAAGGCGGCCAGCTCAGAACATTACTATACTGCCCTGCACCTGCTCAAACTGGCCATGGTGCACCCGACAGGCATTCAGCTAGCTCTCAGCGGCGTTAAGATGTGCATCTTGGATCACTGGAGATTCCCTCACAGGTGCTCCCATGAGGAGTAGATGGCTGAGATGGACAAACCTACTCCTATGCGAACAGAGGTTGATATGAAAACCTGGACTCCTGTCCTGGATTCTAATGCATTAGGGTCAATGATGCTCTGTTCTGTTATTGTGTTCTGTTTATGCTTTAATATACCTTGCGTTCTATTGCTGCTCGAGTGTTGTGTTTCTTTTACTTTCTGATTGTGTGGTCTTCTAATGCCATGCTGTTATTGCCTCATACTTGTGCATTTTGTTTTCTTTACAAGCTTTAACAAACGTAGCTATGTTTTGTGACATAATGAGCACATCCAATCAGGGCTCCGTAGCAAACAATTACCACTGCTAAACAGGCTACAGTGCTGCTGCCCAGCTCTGCATCAATACGCGATGCCAATCAGCACGCAATCGTGGCACGCGGAGCTTGCCTTAAATTACTCCTCTCGAGTTTACGTTTGTGCCATGAGGCACAAAATGGGATTTTAGATAGAAATGCTAGAATTTGAAAATAGTTAATGCCTCATGTGGGTTACTTTAACTTGAATGAAATATGCCCTTCTGTTCAGGCTTCGCACAACCGAAGATGCGTTTCCTTTGGGTCTGATGCTCTATGTGTCTTCAGTAATTACCATGGGGACCGGATGTATTTGGAAGCAGAACTGGCAACGCAAATGCTTAGGGACTATGATTGGAAACAATTTCAACAATAATATGACTTCTTGCATGCAGATCCTACGAGATCCTTTCAGGATACCAGGGGATCATTGCTGGAAGAACAGTCAGAGATATACTGCATACATTTTTATTGATCAGTAAAGAAACCAGCCTTGTTCACTTCCAATATAGTATTGTTTGCAATTGAACCAAGAAACCACTGCTAGTTAGTCTAATTTTTGATAAAGCACTGTTCAGTACAACAAACTATTACATGAAGCATTTCGGAGAACTGCAGTCATGGATGTTTTCTGAAATCCAACCTAATTTATATGGTCGGAAATGACAAATATACCAATTTGAACCTATAATAAAACAGCGAGTTAAAGAGAGTGGGAGCAGCTGAACCAGCATTTGCAAAAGCCATCGCCGAGTCCTTGAGGGGAAGAACTCCACAATAAATCTTTCGACATAACTGATGGAACACAAGGAGAGGATAATAAAGAAAGCTTTCCTTTATAATTCGGTTTTTCGGAGTGAACTTTTATACTTGCTGTTCTCAAAACTCCATTTATTATAGCTATCCAGGACAACTCCACTAATGTTCTTTTAACTCGGTTTTAAACTTTCCATTCTGAGTCATTTTGGTATAACATTTGATTTCAGATGTCACATTTATAGGGGGTTTTAAACACCTATTTTATTTGCATGCATATTTAAATACAAAAAATAAAAAACGGGTTTCTGATTAGATAGCAAATCACAATTTGGAACTGGCATCTGTTACAAATAGCAACTTGAATCCCTGTGTACAATGGATTGCCACCAGAATTCTGGTTGCAAACCATTGAAATGTTGCCTACTCTGAAGCTGGCAGGGTAACTCATTCGCAAAAGGGCAGGGGACCCTTTAAAACCTTTCCCTTTAGGAATTGGAGGACTGCTTCAGGGGGAGGAGGCTATGGACTAGGGGACCATTGCTCACTCTCACTGAAACTTTTCAATTATGAAGACATTTTTTAAAAACAGCCCCGTTTCATTTAAGGAAATCGAGGTGCTTTAATACAAAAACATTTCCAATTTTGGAAAGCAATCACAGGGACCCCTGCAGGCCACCATCCAGTGATTGCATCCAATCGCAGTGAGTTGAAACTGGAGCCCTGCTGAAATATTATTTGGTGTGTGACTCACTACAAGTTGGTATTCCGATATTCATCTGTCAGTGAATAGGGTGGTTTAAGAAATAAGATACTAGTTACATACAGAAGAGGGTCAATTTACGACCACTTCTTGCCCTTTTTGTCTTAAAAATTAGCATTATTATAATATATGTATATATATTACCTACTGGCGGTTGCCAGTAGGTAGTTATAGTTAGGACCTATTATCCATAGGAAATCTGCAACATTCTAATTGGAATAACTTTTGCGCCGGCTGACGAATCTTTGCAACATTTTCAAAACTGGTGGGGCGCTCCGGTCTGCTCCTATCCTGAAAGTCTCGGGGTGATTCGTCAAGCGGGGGCCGAGAAAAAAGGGGGGTCCCAAAACATGTTTTTCCCATGCAATTTCCATTGGAACCTTTAATCGCAGCTACAGACCGAACTGCTAAACGGAATTACACCAAATTTGGCAAAGAGGTAGCCCTTGGTTCACACTCATGCCTTTTGTTTAAATGGTATAAATCCGTTCAGTAGTTCCTGAGAAAATCAAAAGTAAAATCACATATATATCTGGGCGGAGCCTAACCACACATCTCATCGTGAGATCTGATTGGCTGTCAGCACTTCATCCAAGTAGTGTTGACAGCCATCTTGGGACCAATATACATGATAGCACCTCATTAAAAAGCATTACAGTTAATAGAAGGTTTTAAGACTTTAGTTACATTATAAATTATTTGTTGATGGTACCATACTCATTTTAGGAATTGTGGTGTGTTCTAAGGAGATTTTACCATGTGAAAAAGCCTTCTGCTGGGATATCATGAATCATGTTTGAGAGAAAACTATTTTCTCATGCTTTTCCTACAGAGGTTTGGAAGTTGATCTATAACCTAAACTGAGAGCATATTTTCTGTAAATTCACATTATCTTTCTCAGTCATGTGAGAATGAAGTCTGACATTCTCAGTAAAACATGTACATACAACTAGAGCGCTAAAAGTCCTACATATGACAAACGTATTGCACACCTGAAGCCATTTTGATTGGAATAAAGTGGTAACTCTTAAAACATTTAATTTAAAAAGGAACAAAATGAGGGGGTTCATTTTGCCATAGAAAGTATTATTAGTGCTGCAGAAAGACAAATTAGGGCACATTTTGAGTGACTTCTCAAATCCTCTTCTATTTCATTAAAAAATTCTGACGTGCAGACTGAAACATGCACTTTGAATACCAGCAGCAGACTTCCCTGGTGAGCAGTAGCTTTACTATATTGATCTAATGAGCAACTAGAGTACTAACATTCAGAATTTATGGCAAATGTGTGACACATCTGAATGCCTTCTCGATGGAACCAAAGTAAAAAACTGAAAGTATTTCCTACTGAGGAGAGTGCAGTAAATGAGGAAATTAGGAAACTTCATAACAAATAAGTCTCCAAGATGGCCACCAGAGACAAAAGAGCCCAAATGTAGCACAAATATCACCCAGATGTAGCCCAAGTATAGCCCAATGACAAAATGTCCCAGAGTGTTCTTAAGAACAATTAGAGCGCTTACTGTCCTATTTATGACAAAAGTATGGCACACCTGAAGCCATCTTGATTGGAATAAACTGGTAACACAAAAAATATTTAATTTAAAAAGGAACACAATGAGGGGGTTCATTTTTCCATAGAAATTATTATTAGTGCTGAAGAAAGAAAAATTAGGGCACATTTTGAGTGACTTCTCAAATCCTCTTCCATTTCATTAAAAAATTCTGACAAGCAGTAGCTTTACTACAGTGATCTAATGAGCAACTAGAGTGCTAACATTCAGAATTCATGGCAAATGTGTGACATATCTGAATACCTTCTTGATGGAATCAAAGTAAAGAACTGAAAGCATTTCCTACTGAGGAGACTGCAATAAATGAGGAAAGTAGGAAACTTCATAACAAATAAATCTCCCAAGATGGCCACCAGAGACAAAAGAGCCCAAATGCAGCACAAATATCACCCAGATGTAGCCCACATGTAGTCCAATGACAGAAGTGTGCAAAACACTTTTTATTTTTGGTGTTTTTGCAGTTTTATAGTGCAGACTTGTCAGGTATTGGAGTACTTTACATGAGCATTGGTTACATCACACAAGAACAAATTCATTTTGATTGTAGACATGGGGAGATTAAGTGATTTGACCAGAATCACTGAATGTTGAGCTGAAGCAAAAACTACAACCTGGTTCCCCAGTTGCAAAGTCTGCAGAAAATATGTCCTCATTTTAGTTTTTTAGAGCACTAACCATACTTTTGATGCAAATAAGACCCTCTCATATATGTAATTTCTAAAGGAAATGCTCTAGGTATTACAGTTGTGATTACATCAAGATGATGTCAGGTGTTCCACACTTTTGTAATAAATATAGAATGTTAGCAATCTAGTTGTTCATTAGGATACTGTTGAGAGGCAGAGGCCAGGGGCACGGACTCTGAAAATTAAAGGCAGGTAGGAGGGTGCAGAGGCAACAATTTGACCACACTGGTCAGGCAGGAAGGGCAGTTGCAGCACAACAGACTATGGAGAGCAGTGGAAAGGGGGGCAGGGGCAACAAACCAACAATACAGAACTGGCAAGAGAGGCTGTGGCAATATAATAGACCTTTGTGGGCAGAAGTAAGAGGCAGTGGTAGTACAACCATACATGCCAACAGACCCGATTCAGCCAGGAAATGTCCAATGTTTTTTAAGCTCAAATGGGCTTTATTTGATCTGTCTCCTGTCTACAATCTCCTCTTTTTCAATGTACCTCAAAGGGGAAAATCAATACCCCAGTACGCGGATCCTTCACGACGTTTCTAAAATGGCGGCTAGAATCCGCGCACCCACCGTGATGTGTACGCTTTGGGTGCGCGACTCCCATAAAATTTTGGAAAAAAGAAATTACAAAAGAAAATAATAGAAATATATTGGAATAAAAAAAGAAAACAAAAAATTAAACAATATTTCAGTTTGAATTTTGTTTATTTATTTTTGCAATTTTCAGAAAAATATATAATGTTATTTAATGAATAATATATTTATAAATAAATAGTTAAAAAACTGTAGAAAATCAGTACAAAAAAATAGGTATAACTACTATTACACTTAAAAATTAGCATTTAATACAGCTTTGAAATTCACTGAATAAACCACAGGTTTCAGAGACGTTATAGTTAGAAATTAGCATTTAAAAAAGCTTTTGAAATTCACTGAAAAATCCATAGGTTTCAGAGACGTTATACTTAGCAGTTAGCATTTAAAAAACCTTAGAAATTCACAGAAAAAAACATAGGTTTCAGGGGTGTTATAGTTAGCTGGACATTTCACTCGTACAAAACCATAGAAATTCCTCCGTTATAGTTAGTTCTGCTAACTATAACTTGCGCGCCCGCAATGCACTGCTGATGACGTCACATATTACATCATTCATGACATGGTCAGTGACATCACTGATGACATCACTGATGACATCTCAAATGACATCACTGATGACATCATCCATGTGACAATCTGATACACTTCATCATACACTAGTATAACCTTTCATCACTCACTGTAAAATACAGAGTACCATATTTGAAACCATTGACACACCCATACCAGTTACTACGTACCCACTCACTGATTCCTAAGTCTACACATACAACTACCCATTTAACAACAGAATCACTTATACATGCAGTCACTAATTAATAGAACACTATCAAATGCACTTATACACATATATGGACATTCACACATCAGCAGTCATCTTAGTCGGTTATGCAGTCATCCTACTCACTCATGAAAAAAATTAATCACACTTACATTTACTAACTTACACAACTTAAACAACTTGGCATTCTACAAGCCCGCAGGACTTTCCCCGAGTTTCGGACCCTCCCATCTTCCCTCGTTTCTGGACATATAGTTACTTCCCCTCCCTCCTTATCCCTGCCTGCTCAGGCTTCTGCCAACATGGAATTAGCAATTATATATCTTAACACTCGGTCGTTAGTCCGTCATCAACTTGACATTTGCCACCTTCTGGACGTAGACCGACCAGATATCCTACTTATAACTGAGACTTGGCTGAACGAGGATTCCTCCCCCGACATTCTGGCTGCCATTCCACCTGGGTATTATATTCTTCAAGCTAACCGCCCAGCTGGGAAACCGGGTGGCGGCGTAGCCGCCATTATTAAACTTCCCCTTAGGTTTACCTCCCTTTCCTTACCTGATATCCCTCAGGTCGACTACCTAGTTATTCGTTTTGAATCCTCGGTGTCTCCTCTTACCTGCGTCTTGGTATACCGCCCCCCCATCCTATGCCTAATTTTCCCTTGACCTTTGGCGATTTACTCTCCCAGCTTACAATCAACTACTCCAAATTGCTGGTTCTGGGAGACTTCAACTACTGGCCATCAGACGCCTTTGAATGCTCTTCCTCTTTGGCTTTCACCGACCTATTAAGTGGACTTAACGGCCTTCAACATATCCATACGGCTACTCACTCTAAGGGCCACACTCTTGATCAAGTGTGGACCTATAATCTAGGTATTAAGTCGCTCACAATCACACCTTGTCATTGGTCAGATCACTTTTTAATCTCTTTTTCTCTTTTGGTCCCTCCACCGCCTTCCCGCAGCCGAGGCCCTAGCCTCTTGGCCCGCAATTGGAATACAGCAAACCTTGATTTATTTTTTACCTCTCTAACTTCCTCGGCTCTGCCCAGTTCCGGCTCCATAGACTCCCAAGAAGTCGCACTTGCTAAATGGCTACAGTCTGCCAGCGATAAGATTGCCCCCCTTAAGATAATCAAAACTAAGCGTCCCCATGACGCACACCGTTGGTTCTCGGACAGCCTCAAATCTCTAAAATTGGGACTCCGCCAAGCCGAGCGTCGTTGGCGCAGAAATTACGATCACTCAGGAAAGCTACAATTTTTAAAACTCTCTGGTGAATATAAACAGGCCATTTCAGCTGCTAAAAAGGCCTACTTTTCTACCAAAATTCTTAACTCTGCACAAAAATCAAAAGAAATTTTCGCTATTGTGGAGGAGCTCTCACATCCTGATAGGGTGACCCTCAAACCCCTCCCATCTCAGGCTCTCTGTGATTCCCTCAATCAATTTTTTATTGATAAAATCTGTAAAATTAAACACAGTATCCTCTCTGGATCTCCGGTGATGTTCCCTACTGATATCACTCCCTTTTCTAATCCCCACTCCCTTACTCAGCTTCCCCCTATACTAGAATGCGACTTTCTTTCCCTGCTTAATAAAGTCTCATCTGGCTCTCCCACTGATTGCTGCCCTCCTGCGATCCTCCGTGCTGCCTTTTCGGCTTGCCCCACCCCTCCACTAGCCCTCCTGAACAACTCTCTTCTGTTCGGTGAGGTGCCTAGCCAGTTTAAGAATGCTGAGGTGGTTCCTATATTAAAAAAACCTAATGCCGACCCTACAGTCATGGGCAATTTTCGCCCTATTTCTCTTCTCCCTTACTTGAGTAAGGTACTCGAGACACACGTGACTGGAGTCCTCACCTCTTTTATTGAAGAGTCTAACTTCTTAGACTCCCAGCAAGCCGGGTTTAGACCTGCTCACTCGACGGAGGCAGTTATACTCTCGGTCATGGAGGAACTCCGTAGAGGTGCCGACTCTAATACCAGTCAAGCCCTGATCCTCCTAGATCTTTCGGCGGCCTTTGACACGGTCGACCATACCATCTTGGCCGACCGTGTCAAAGAGGCAGGTATCAGTGGGACGGCCCTCAGTTGGGTCCGCTCCTTTCTGACGAACCGCCATCAATCTGTTCGGCTCTCCCAGTTTTCGGCTGACAAACTGCGGCTTACTTGCGGCGTCCCTCAGGGCTCGTCTTTGTCACCACTATTATTCAATTTGTATCTTACCCCTCTCATTCGCTCCCTCCGGGGAAGGAATGTCACTGCATTTAACTATGCAGACGACATTCAGCTTGTTTTCAACCTTGACTCATCGGACGTAGCGATTCAAGATTTCCAACTCACCCTCTGTCATATCAGTGATTGGATGGGTGCTCACCATCTCAAGCTTAACCCCGACAAGACTGAGCTTGTCCTTGTCGGAGGCCCATCCAACCCCTGGAACTCGACATTTTGGCCCCCTTCTCTGGGTCCCTCTCCCTGCCCGGTTGACAAGGTGAAAAGTCTGGGAGTCTACATTTCCCACGATCTTTCTATGAAACACCAGGTCAGTGCCACTGTGTCTTCTTGCTTCTTCCAGCTTAGGAAGATTCGGAAAATAGCCCACTTTTTGACCATCGAGGCCCTCACCCTGGCATTACTGGCATTAGTCATTTCCCGAATCGACTATGCCAATGTTCTGTATGTAGGTATCCCACAGTATCAAATTAAAAGACTACAGTTGATACAGAATCAGGCTGCTCGCCTGATCTACCACTGCCCCAAACACTCTCATGTCCACCCTCTGCTCAAAGCCTTGCACTGGCTCCCTGTATCGGAGCGTTGCAAGTTTAAACTTGGCTGTCTGATTCATAAATCTTTGGCCGGTATTGGTCCTTCTTTCATTTCTTCTCTCTTGCATCCCTATGTTCCCTCTAGGCACCTTCGCTCTTCTCATCATGCGCTCCTCCAGACGCCTAGGTTTAGGCGCAAAAAACACGGTGGCCTCAGATTCTCTTTTCTAGCTCCCTCCTTCTGGAATTCACTCCCGTTGGATATCAGACTCTCTCCTTCTCACCCCCACTTTAGGTCCCTTCTCAAAACCCATCTCTTTCACTTTATTTATACATAAGCACTCTTCTTTCTTTCTCTGCCTTTTCTCAAGTAAGTGCTTAGCGCCAAGAAACCGTCCGGTGTAAGTTGCGCTCTATAAGAACTTTTTACATTACATACATTACATTACATTACATTACATTACAATTAACCACACAAAACCTCATTTATTCAAACACATAGTAACTCAAAGTTAATATGTTAAAAAATCACCATTGCAATTATACACTCATTCATATAGTTACTCTCACAATCACTGACTCTTATATATACTTATTTATATACACCATCTCTCACATACAATGCCTTTTATTTTTTACTTTGTTGAAGATGTACAACTAAAACATATATTCGCTCACCAACACACAAATAAATACACTCAGTCACCCAAACAGCTGTTTCCACATGCACTCATAAACCTATACAACTAGTCAATCAACCATTCACACATCTATGCATAGAGTTACACACACCCCATCCAACCACACACAAACTCAGTGTCCCATACAAATACTCACCCAATTATTCAATAACTAATCTACACACTCATGTAGTTAGTGACCAACTGATGCAGCATGTTATAGAACAACAGAGACAGTGATGCACACATTCACATAGTTTAGTTACTAATCCATGTATTAAGTGAGACACTTTTAATTACTCACTTAAACAGACAGTCAGATAGCTACTAAATCCTCCATCCAGACAGTTATATATCCACTTAATCTTCAATACAGATTGGTATATATATAATACATATTTAAATTTCAAACTAAACCACATTCACTGGATGATGTCATCAGTGATTTCATCAGTGATGTCATTTGAGATGTCATCAGTGATATCACTGACCATGTCATGAATGATATAATATGTGACATCATCAGCAGTGCATTGCGGGCGCGCGAGTTATAGTTAGCAGAACTAACTATAACGGAGGAATTTCTATGGTTTTGTACGAGTGAAATGTCCATCTAACTATAATTCCCCTGAAACCTATGGCTTTTTCTGTGAATTACCTACTGGCGGTCGCCAGTAGGTAGTTATAGTTAGGACCACGTTTCCATAGGAAAACCTCAACATTCTATTTTGAATAACTTTGGCGCCGGTCGACGAATCCTCGCGAATTTCTCAAAATAGGTGGGGCGCTACGCTCCGCTCCTACCCTGAAAGTCTCGGGGGGATCCGTCAAGCGGGGGCTGAGATAAAAGGGGGGTCCCAAAACGCGTTTTTCCCATGCATTTTTCCATAGGACCTTTAGAACGAGCTACAGCCCGAACGGCTGAACAGAATTACTCAAAATTTGGCAGAGAGGTAGTCCCTAGGTCAAGGAAGTGCCTTTTGTAGGTTTGGTGTAAATCTGTTCAGTAGATTCTGAGAAAATAGCCTTTAAATCAATATATATATCTGAGCCCGCTTACGGTACGCTTACCGTACGCTTACGGTAAGCGTACGGTGGCGTGCGCGAGCGCGATTCTGATTGGCTCTTAGATCTTAGTAAACATTCGAATCGGCCAAAACCAGGAAGCGGCGGCCGCCATTTTCTGTGTTTCACTCTGAAAAAAAAAGAGTGAAAACAAGAAAAGGGGGCAATGAGGAGAGTTACAGACCCCCTTACATTTGTGAGGGGGTCAAAGAAGGACTGTAAAGTACAAAACAAACATTTATTGATTTTTAAAAAAAATCACGGGGTACGCGTACGGTAAGCTTACGGTAAGCGTACGGAAGAAACATGGCGTGCGCGAAGGAGATTCTGATTGGCCCATAGATCTTAGTAAACATTCGAATCGGCCGAAACCAGGAAGCGGCGGCCGCCATTTTGTGTGTTTCACTCAGAAAAAAAACAGAGAAAACAAGGAAAGGGGGCAATGAGGAGAGTTACAGACCCCCTAACATTTGTAAGGGGGTCAAAGAAGGACAGAAAAGTACAAAAAAAACATTTATTGATTTTAAAAAAAATCACGGGGTACGCGTACCGTAAGCTTACGGTAAGCGTACGGTAAAAAAAATAAAAATAAATAAATGAAAAGCAGATTTAAGAGTTTGCTCATCATATGTCCTCCATGTGCGCACGGTGCGTTCATGGCCCATCTAGCGTAATGTGGGCACGCGGTGCGCGAAGCGCACCGCGTGCTCACTGTGCGCGCACGGTGCGCGAAGCGCACCGTGCGCGCATGGAACGAACTGCGTTAAGTGGGCGCGCACGCCACAAATGGCGTAAAGTAACTTAGCATTTAAAAAACCGTACAAATTCACTGAAAAAACCATAGGTTTCACACATGTTATAGTTAGCTGGACATTTTACTGATAAAAAACCAATGAAATTCCCCCGTTATAGTTACTGTAGGCAACTATAACTCACGCGACCATAATCCTCTGCTGATGACATATGTGTCTTTATGAAAAAAAAATATTTGTAATATATGTATAGCTAAAATTTAATGGAAGAAGACATGGGCAAATAAGTGTCTAAATACAGTATTAGCATCAGCAGAGGATTGCGGTCGCGGGAGTTATAGTTGCCTACAGTAACTATAACGGGGGAATTTCATTGGTTTTTTATCAGTAAAATGTCCAGCTAACTATAACATGTGTGAAACCTATGGTTTTTTCAGTGAATATATATATATATATATATATTATCTACTGGCGGTCGCCAGTAGATAGTTATAGTTAGGACCCTGTTTCCATAGGAAATCCGCAACATTCTATTTGGAATAACTTTGGCGCCGGTCGATGAATCCTCGCAAAATTTTCAAAATAGGTGGGGCGCTACGCTCCGCTCCTACCCTGAAAGTCTCGGGGGGATTCGTCAAGCGGGGGCTGAGAAAAAAGGGGGGTCCCAAAACGCGTTTTTCCCATGCATTTTTCCATAGGACCTTTAGACACAGCTACAGCCCGAACGGCTGAACAGAGTTACTTGAAATTTGGCAGAGAGGTAGTCCTCAGGTCAAGGAAGTGCCTTTTGTAGGTCTGGTGTAAATCTGTTCAGTAGTTCCTGAGAAAATAGCATTTAAATCAATATATATATGTGGGCGGAGCCTAACCACACATCTCATCCTGAGATCTGATTGGCTGTCAGCACTTCATCCAAGAAGTGTTGGCAGCCATCTTGGGACCAATATACATGATAGCACCTCATTAAAAAGCATTGCAGTTAATAGAAGGTTTTAAGACTTTAGTTACATTATAAATCATTTGTTGATGGTACCATACTCATTTTAGGAATTGTGGTATGTTCTAAGGTGATTTCACCATGTGAAAAAGCCTTCTGCTGGGATATCATGATTGAGAGAAAAATATTTTCTCATGCTTTTACCACAGAGGTTTGGAAGGTGATCTATAAGCTAAACTGAGAGCTTATTTTCTGTAAATTCACATTATCTTTCTCAGTCATGTGAGAATGAAGTCTGACATTCTCAGTAAAACATGTACATCCAACAAGGGCAGAGACTGTCAGTTGATTCCTTTGTGTTCTACTGCAGCTTTCCAGAGTGTTCCAAAGAACTACTAGAGCGCTAACCGTCCTACTTATGATAAATGTATGGCACACCTGAAGCCATCTTGCTTGGATTAAAGTGGTAACTCTTAAAACATTTAATTTAAAAAGGAACAAAATGAGGGGGTTCATTTTTCCATAAAAAGTATGATTAGTGCTGCAGAAAGAAAAATTAGGGCACATTTTGAGTGACTTCTCAAATCCTCTTCTATTTCATTCAAAAATTCTGACATGCAGACTGAAACATGCACTTTCAATACCAGCAGCAGTTTTCCCTGGTGAGCAGTAGCTTTACTACAGTGATCTAATGAGCAAAAAGAGTGCTAACATTCTGATTTTATGGCAAATGTGTGACACATTTGAATGCCTTCTTGATGGAATCAAAGTAAAAAACTGAAAGTATTTCCTACTGAGGAGACTGCAGTAAATGAGGAAATTAGGAAACTTCATAACAAATAAGTCTCCCAAGATGGCCACCAGAGACAAAAGAGCCCAAATGTAGCCCAAATATCACCCAGATGTAGCCCAAGTATAGCCCAATGACAGAATGTCCAAGAATGTTCTTAAAAACAACTAGAGCACTTACTGTCTTCATTATGACAAAAATATGGCACACCTGAAGCCATCTTGATTGGAATAAACTGGTAACACTTAAAACATTTAATTTAAAAAGGAACACAATGAGGGGGTTCATTTTGCCATAGAAATTATGATTAATGCTGAAGAAAGAAAATGAGGGCACATTTTGAGTGACTTCTCAAATCCTCTTCTATTTCATTAAAAAATTCTGACATGCAGACTGAAACATGCACTTTTAATACCAGGAGCAGACTTCCATGGTGAACAGTAGTTTTACTACGGTGATCTAATGAGCAACTAGAGTGCTAACATTCAGAATTTATGGCAAATGTGTGACATATCTGAATACCTTCATGATGGAATCAAAGTAAAAAACTGAAAGCCTTTCCGACTGAGGAGACTGCAGTACATGAGGAAATTAGGAAACTTCATAACAAATAAATCTCCCAAGATGGCCACCGGAGACAAAAGAGCCCAAATGTAGCCCAAAATCACCCAGATATAGCCCAAATATAGCCCAATGACAGAAGTGTGCAAAACACTTATTATTTTGTGTTTTTGCAGTGTTATATAGTGCAGACTTGTCAGGTATTGGAGTGCTTTACATGAGCATTGGTTACATCACACAAGAACAAATTCATTTTGGTTGTAGACATGGGGAGACTAAGTGATTTGACCAGAATCACAGAATGTCGAGCTGAAGCAGAAACTTCAACCTGGTTCCCCAGTTGCAAAGTCTGCAGTTCTGGAAGTAACACCACATCCTCTCCCCTATGTGCAACATTTAATCAAGTTGTCAACTAGATAAAAAAACATAAAGATAACAAATAATTTAAAAGTGCTTTGTCGCTATTTGAAAACTCAGAAAATATGTCCTTATTTTAGTCTTTTAGAGCACTAACCATAATTTTGAAGCCAATAAGACCCTCTCATATATGTAATTTCTAAAGGAATGCTCTAGGTATTACAGTTTTGATTACATTAAGATGATGTCAGGCGTTCCACACTTTTGTAATAAATATAGAATGTTAGCAATCTAGTTGTTCATTAGGATACTGTTGAGAGGCAGAGGCCAGGGGCACGGACTCTGAAAATTGAAGGCAGGTAGGAGGGTGCAAAGGCAACAATTTAACCACACTGAGCAGGCAGGAAGGGCCGTGGAAGCACAACAGACTATGGAGGGCAGTGGAAAGGGGGGCAGGGGCAACAAACCAACAATACAGGACTTGCAAGAGAGGCTGTTGGAGGGAAGATCTATTACGGGTCAAGGAAGCTAGGGGCGGTCCCCAGAGCCCCGGGAGCCACCACAGAACTGAGCAGGAGAGTGAGTCAGGGACAAAAGGGGCACCTTAATTTGAGCCGGGGTGCCTAGGAACGCTTGCTCCAAAAATGAAGAAAACAGACATATGAGACATGGAATTGGAGGCAGAATACAATGGCAGTTTAATGAGAAGATGCAACTTCAAAGAAACCGCAGAATAGAGACATAAAGTACAAAATACAGAATCCAGATAATCATACAGCTGTCATGATATTCTCTGTATCTCAATTAATGGACTAACAGAGAGAGAGAGAAAACACATCTATAAATGCATCATGAGAAACAAGTTACACCAAGGAAAATGTTACCTAGGGACACTCACATTTACTCTTAGAGCAAGAATTCCTGCAATTACAATACAACATCTTTTAAATGCAAAAGTAAAGAGAACAATGGTTAAACATAACATAACATTTCATATAGGTAAAATAGAATAAGATACTTCAAGCAAAGCAGAGCAAGACATTTTAAGCAAAGGAAGACAAGAGCTCCCAGTTCTTGGGGAAAACCTGCACAGCCTGTTAACCTACATACAGACGGCGAGGTTGTCCGTCGATATCTGTGGGTGCTCCCTTTTTATATCATTTTGTGGGCTCCTTTGCACGCTACATCTACCTACGTATGCTACCCAAAAGCTTCGTCTGCAGATTTTACCAGACATTTCGTCATTTACCCACTTAATGCTGACAATGGACTGGGTGAAAAGGTCAGTCTCTCAGGCCAATCGCTTATCGTAAGTTCCATAGAGCAAGCAGAAAATAATGGGTATTGTACAGGAATTCAATATATTCATGTATAAAATCTCCTCAGTTCTCCTAACTTGACGCTCTGCGGTTGCCACTTCCTTAAAAGCGGGAAACCTGCCCAGGAAGCAAGTACCAGTCCAGGATGCAGCCTACTGTATGTCGACAGCTTCAGGGGGATGTTGAACTTTGATACCGAGCACGGAGCACTCGGGTAGGGTGGGGGCTACTAGTTTGGAGCATGTGGTAAATATTTCTCCTTTACCGGGACTGAATTTGATACAGAAACATTATAAAATAGCTCAGTAAAATGAGAGGCAGAATCCGTGATATTAGAGTTTCGGAATGGGCTTTATTCCGGTGATCGATTATAATCGGATGCTTCAAGTTCCATCACCACGGGGGTTCAGGAAGTGAAGTACATACTTTATTGACAAGAAGTAACTTTTATAGTACATACATTATAATGAAGTGAATACAGTAGGCGTAACAATTGATAAGGACATTGACGTTTGGTTTGCGTAACCGAAAATGGGTGTAATAATGAGTAAAAAGGAACATGATTGGTTATGATGTAATACATAGGTGGATCTATAAGATAATACTTGGCATAGATGCGCGCGCAGCAGTATGACGTGTAATTGACGTGTAACTAGGGGGTGACGGGGACTTGACATTTAGCTCTATATGTGGAGACAAGAAGTCTGGGGGGTCAAGTCAACCTAATCCCAAATCATATCTAACATCCTATGTTTAAAGAACTATGTTATCCATAAAAGAGGGACTCTCGGACAGAATCTATTCTATACTGACTGTGCGTGCGTGTACAAGCGTCTAAGTGTCTACACTGAATGCGAGGGGGTAGGAATATTCCATGGTAACAGGGCTATGAATTACTTGCATGAGGACAGAGAAGATGGGCCTTTTTGCTTGGTAACTGGAAGAATGTTTACTTAAACTACTAGGCAGGAATGTGTCGGCTGAGGGGGAAGCAGATAATTCGAAGGTGAAATACAGTTCTTGGCAGAGAGTAAGCTGATGTCAGGCTTCGTGAGCCGCGCAGAGAATGAGACAAAGTTCATGGTCACAGATGCAGGCTCGGGCTGGAGCTTTTAGAGGCAGAAGGCAAGAAGAGTTTGATGACAGAATCAGGGCCTACTTGCCTGGACTGAAAAGTGGCATAAGTGAACCATATAAAGCCGATGGCCTTTCATATTTAGGAATGGGATATCCGGCCTATTCATGGCGGATCTGTCAAAGGACATGTTGACGGTGGACGCACATGTATTTGCGTCTTCATAACTGGAACTGGAGGGAACATACATGTACTTGTGACATGCACATGGAACCGTTGGGGTCCAAGATAGGGGACATAACTGACCAGGAAAATCCATATTTCCACATTCCCTCCTTGTCCCCTACTTGCCCTTCAAGAGATATCAATCTTCATCAATCCATTGATCTGTTCATATAGCATCATTTGTTCTTCTTTCTTCTTCCGGGATCTTGAATGAAAATCTTGATGTGGGATACACGATGTGGCACACAGACCACAAATTGCTGGTCCACATTGTAGACATAGACAGCAACTGAATAGTATGAGAAGGCCAATACCTAGGAAGGATAAAACTCTCCATCCCCAGGCTGATACCGCATTCCAAAACCAACTGGACCAAGTCCAAGTGCCTGGGTTCTGGTGTATCTGGCTTACAATCTTATGAAGGCGAGTGATGGCTTTATATACAGATGGCGAATTTTCTGGTATGAATACGCAGCAGCTTGATCCGATGACCCTACAAGCTCCGCCCCTATCAGCCAGGATGACGTCAAGGACAAGACGATTTTGAAGCACAACAATCCGCATAGCAGACTGCTCTTCCGTTAAATTGCCTAAGGCGGAAATAGTCTCATTCACTACTGCTTCAAGCGTTCTAGTTAATCTACGTATCAGCTTACTATTAGTAACAGTACCTATATAGGGAAAGATGCCTTTATTAAAATCTACATACTTGTCCCATGCCGTTTCAGTGTAATCGACAATGGGGAGATCTCTCCGTTCTCTGTTGTGTACTAAATGAATATTTCTGTAATAATCAGGAGGAGCTAGGAAAACAGGTGGCAAAAGGAATGCTATGTAGCAGGTACCATCCCAATCTAGAGGTAGACGCATATATGCAGTCTGACCACATATAAAGTAGGAGTGGCGAGAAGCTCTAAATGAAGATTTTCCTTGATCACTGAATTCTACCATAGTAGTGCATTTACTATGGCCCATATGTATGGAACCAACCTTTCTTACACATAATTCACCCCTCGCTGGGAATACTGACATGGTGGGTAAGACTAGTTCAATTTCAGATACGACATTTAGAATCATGAGATTAGGTGTAAAATTGCCTAATCCATATACTTCATTTTCTAGATCAGTTCCTGTTCTTTTGGGGCGACCCTCCTTGTCAGGGTAACAGACCTTGAGTAAAGCTAGGTTCAGATTTCCCCATACCCAATGATCTTGGTAAACTGCTGTGTCTGAGTCTATGGAATTAATTAAGCTAAACCATGCTCCACAGGAGCCATTATGTGTAAATGGATGTGGAAAGAAAGGCAGGACTCCTTCATAATTCTGATAGGGAGGGAGTCGGCCACACACCCAACAATTGGTGGCATTACTAGTCTGATGGGAATGATGTAACATACTAATGAAAGTGTTATTGCGCAGCGCAAGTCTATAAGACAATTCATGCGGAGGTAAGTCACTAAAAGAATGTTCAGCAGCAACATTATAAACATGTCTAGAAATAGGGTAATATATGTGCAACAACATACTTGTAATAATTATTAAAAGACTCAATAAAAACAAAATTAATAATGTCACTATGCAGTGGCTACGCAGTGATTTACAATACGCCTGTCGTTTCAACATTTTTCGGGTATTTTCTCTACTCAGGTCCAAGGGATACATGTCAGAGACAATTCAACCGCTTCACCTTGGAGAGGACTTAAACAATCAAATTGCTCGACTGGTTGGGCCTAAGCTTTAGTTTGTAATTTTCAGATTTGTTAGGTTCAACAAAAGGGAGTTTTGTATCAGTCTGTGAGGGAGTGCAGGGCACAATGTCTATATCCGAAGATAGTCCATGAAATTTCTTGATGTGGCTTGAATGAATCCAGCCCTTGCGGCCCTCGATCTTCACGGCTGTTCTTGTGGTCAACAGGACCAACTTGGGTGCTTTCCACCTGGGCTCCAGCTGAGTCTTTCGGTCGAAATTCCTCACAAAGACAAGATTACCCGGAACAACGTCATGGGGTTTCACCTCAGTGTTGTCGGGAAAGGCTGCAGCTACCTGTGAACGAGAAGATTGTAGTGCAGACATCAAGGAAGCCAAGTAATCTGTCAGCATATTACAGTCAATATCAGTTATTTTGCGTGGTATAGGCGTCCCCCACATATTCGGTGGTCTACCGAAGATCACCTCATACGGGGATAGCCCTGTTCTAGAGTGTGCTACCATTCTCATGTAAAAGAGTGCAACTGGTAACGCTACTACCCAGTCGACACCTTTCTCTCTGCATATTTTGGACAGTCTGATTTTCAGTGTCTGATTATGTCTTTCTACGAGACCTGCTGCCTCGGGATGTCGGACACAGTGGAATTTCCACTGATATCCTAACAGAAGTGAAACGTGTTTCATTAATTCGGATGAGAACGGCTGGCCGTTATCTGAGTAAACAGCACGTGGTAAACCGTATCGTGGGAAGAATTCTCGAACCAACTGTTTGGCAGTAGTCGGGGCAGTGTAATCTGAAACCGGGTATGCCTCCGTCCAACGGGACAGAGCGCAGACAACTACGAGAACATATTTGAATCCTCTGCATCGTTCCATCTGGATATAATCCATCTGGAGTACTTCAAAAGGATGATTAGGGGTATGAAATCCACCCTGTTCTACGGGAACGCTTTTTCCTGGGTTGAACTGACAACAGATCATACAGGTACGGACCTTTTGTTTTGCTGCTGCTCGTAAATGTTTATTGAACCAAATGTGTTGAATGCTGTCTAGCATAGCTTTTTCTCCTAAATGTGCTGGACTATGTATAGTGTTAATTATGACCTGGACCATTGAATCAGGAAGGAACCATACAGACCTTTCCTTCATCATCCATCCTTGGTCCGTTTGGATCCCTCCTAACTCGGTCCATTTCTTTATTTCGTCTGGTGTAGCATGTGTCTGTATGTCAATTACGTCAAGAGTAGGATCTTTAACGGTCATACAATGTGTCGGTGTCGGGACTATTGTCTTTGTCATGTCGGGGGTCTGAGTTTGAGCAGTCAGTTTAGCTGTTCTGTCGGCTAGATCATTGCCTTGGGAAATGATATCAGTAACCTTCGTATGGGCCTTACATTTCATAATTGATATTTCAGTGGGTAGATGTATTGCATCTAATAATGCGTGAATGAGGGGTCCGTGCTGAATGCGGGCACCGTGGGAAGTTAAATAACCTCTCTCTCGCCACAGCACGCCGAAGTCATGTACAACTCCGAATGCATAACGTGAATCAGTGTATATGTTGACTTTTTTATTCGTGGCTTGAATACAGGCTTGTGTCAGAGCGATGAGCTCTGCGGCTTGAGCTGACAAAGTATTTATACGATTAGTTTCAATGACCTCAGTATCTGTTGTGACTGCGTAGGCGGCTACTAACTCTCCTGTACTTGTTCTCATGCATGAACCATCTACATACAAGGTCAGGTCTGGATCTGACAATGGGACATCGGTTAAGTCTTGTCTGGGTTTTGTTGTTACAGTAATAACTTCAATACAGTCATGGGCTAGTGGGTCTGTTCCGACTACTGGTAAAAGTGTGGCAGGATTCAATGTGTTACAGCGTCTGATTTCTATATGTGGCTGAAACAATGTAAGCTCGTATCCTGTAAGTCGCGCTACAGTCAAGTGTTGTGTTTGCGTTCTATTTACAAGAACCTCTACTGCATGTGGTACTTGAACTGTCAATGGATGTCCTAACACTATGGCATCGCTTTGTCTGATTGCTAAAGCTGTTGCTGCTACTGATTTTAGGCATGCAGGCAAAGCCTGAGCTACGGAATCTAATGTACTAGAAAAATAAGCACATGGTTTGTGTGCTCCTGCTTGTTCCTGTGTGAGTACTGACAAGGCCGTACCTTCGCGTTCTGTAACAAAGAGTGTAAACTGTTTTCTGTAACATGGCGTTGCTAAAACGGGTGCTTGACATAAAGCTTTCTTTAAGCTTTCAAAAGCTTGTGTGTGTTCCTGAGTCCAAGGGAGAACAGTCGATGTGGCTGCCTCCTGTGTTGTCAACTGAATGAGTGGTTTTGCTAGAAATGCATACTGAGGGATCCACTGTCTACAATATGAAGTGAGGCCTATGAAAGCCCGCACCTCCTTCTGTGTCTTGGGTATTGACATGTTAGCAATTAACTGAATGCGGTCGGGTGTAAGCTGCCTTCCCTCCTTGGACAGCGAGTGACCAAGATAAATAACTCGCTGGACACAGAATTGCAGCTTAGAAGGGGACACCTTGTGCCCCTTTTCGGCTAGAAATTGTAAAACTGTCAGTGATGCTTTCTCACATTCGGGTTCGCTTCTAGCGGTGATCAGCAGATCATCGACATATTGAAGCAGGGCAGTGTTAACTGGCATGTGGATACTGTCGAGTTCTCGTTTCAGTGCTTGGCTATAGATGCTGGGGCTTTCTGTAAATCCTTGAGGTGCGCGTGTGAATTTAAAGCTACGTCCATTTAAACTAAATCCGAACAAATATTGGCTTTCCGGATCTATTGGGACGCTGAAAAAGGCATTTTTGAGATCAATTACAGTAAAGAATGTTGCTTCGGAATCAATAGCTGTCAATAATGACGAGATATCTGGGACCACAGGAAATTGTGGCACAATGCATTTGTTTAACTCGCGCAGATCAATAACCAATCGATATACTGGCGGCGCTGTAGGATCTGTTCGTTTAAGAATCGGAATTATCGGTGAATTACATACATTGGAGTCTGTTTCTACAACTACTCCTTGGGCAATAAGCTCGTCAATGATTTGTAGTAAAGCCGTTACAGCATCTGGTGGTAACTTGTATTGTCGCATTCGTGGTAGCACCACTCCTGCCTTTAGTGTGACTCGATATGGTGTAATATTCATGCAACCAACATCAGTAGGGCCTTGTGCCCATAGATGTGTAGGTAAAGTCTGCAGTCGGGGATCCATGTCTCTAGATACATAGTGACCTTTAAAATCACGTAAAAACAACCTTACTCCTTCCGGAGAACAACATATTATGGCTCCTAGGGCTTTCAACGTTTTTATTCCTAACAAGTTTTCTGGACATGATTTAGTAAGCAATAAATCTGTAGTTCGGGTCAGAGGTCCTATCGTAAGTGGAAGAGGCTGTGACACTTCATTAACAATAGGTTTTCCTGAAAAACCAAGGGAAATATTCTGTGAGCCTGAGAGGGGTGCCCCTGGGACTTCACTTCGTTTTATAGTTGTTCGACTTGCCCCTGTATCGAGTAAAAATTTTCTATCTTGACCTAATAATTTACTATGTACATAAGGTCCTTCTTGATCTACAGGAATCTCGATAAGGGGTAAGTCAACTTCCCTCTCTAGGCTAGTTCATGCGTAACGTTGATACTCCGGATATTCATACTGTGCAGTCTGATACATTTGTCGTGTCGTTGTCTGTGTGGCAGCAACAGGCGACGGTGGTGCAGCTGGCACAAACTGTATTGGCTGTTGTGCGGCTGGCATGGCCTGGGCATGCTGCGTAGCTCCTTGTTCATTCTGATCTTGTCTTAGTGGCCGTGATCTTTCTTGTGTTTTACCTATGGCGATATTATGTTTTAGCACTGGACAATCGTGTACGTAATGACCTGGCTTTTTACAATAATTGCATGTCCCTTTTACAGGTCCTGCTGAATCGGAATGTGTCATACCCTTTTTATGTCCTTCAGCTGGAACTGTCTGGGAAACTAGCATTTTCATTTTCGTGTCTTTCATGCGTCTGTGTTCATGTTCTTGTTCCTCTTTAATTCTATTGTGGTGGTACTGTAACATTTGTAACATTTGTGTTGGAGTGTTACCTTGCCAGGTACTCTCGAATTTTAATACTCTATTCTTTACTGGGGGCAGAGCATTTTCTACTAATTTTGTTACAAACAGATGCGGGTATGATTCGCTACTTGCTTTTATGCCACTATTTATACCAAAACATTTCTCGAATCGGGCATAGTAATCGCTAGTGTCTTCATCTTGCTTCTGTTTACAGGCTGAAATTGTACCCCAATCTTCCTTTTTCGTAGTTAATAAACGTGGCAGTACCTGTACTAGTAGTCCTGGTAGTGCTTTAGTTTTGTCCCCAAGCCCCGAACCTGGACCTCGGGCCCTTTCTTCTGCTTCTAATGCTGACCATTCTATCTTTTGATCACCTACCTCCCACTCTTTTTCCTTGAGTTTCTCATAAATGCCAGTAGGCATCAACACCTTTAATATTGTCATAATGTCGGGGTAGGTATACTCTCCCATGAGTAACATGTCTTTAATTTCTCGGTGAAAACCCGCTGGGTCCTTGTCATGACTGGGTACCACTTTCTTCATTTGTAACAATTCTATTTTCGATATAGGCGTATATACAAATACGCGTTTAAACTCATTGTCCTCACCCTTTATTGGGTGCACTTCTCGTAAGGGATTCTGTCTATCTATGTGATACGTAGTTCTTTCCTTGACGGACAATGGAACATGTTCTGAACATATAAAAAGAATATACTGCTTTCTTGATTCTAGAATTTCTTTAATTAATTCAGTACCTGGACCTCTCCATTTATTCATAAGCAATTCAGTCAATATGTCAGGTAGGGGACCAGGGTCCGAATGCTGACTCCGATATAGTATAATGAGTTGTTGAATCATATAAATCCCAGCTAACCTCTGCTCATCTGGGGTGAGATTCAAAAATGTGCGTACTACCGTCTCATCACTATATTTTCCGGGACTGTCCACCCAATGAACAGCTGCCCTTGCTAAATCTTGTTCATCCATAGAATCGAGAAAATGATAACCCCTTCGTTCTCGGAGTAGTTTGTCGGCGGTTTGGAACGAATGCTCGTTAGACCTTATGTTAATTATAGGTATTTGAAAATTCCTGTTATTATCTGGACATATCGGATGTATTGAGTCAGTGTGATATCTAGTCTTACTCCTATTACAAGATCTTCCTCTACCTACATAGGCTATGGTGTCCGACTGCCCTGTGGGCAGTCCTGACCCTTCTTCCTCGTTTTGTTCGAACTCGTCTACCTCTAATCGCTCTTCGTGTAGGCGTTCTATTTCTTTACGGATCTTTCGGCACATGGCTATTATACAATTTTGTTTATCATGTCTCCCTTCTGATATATTCTGGCTCCATCTTGTAAGAATTTTCATGGCTTCCGGGTCTACCCCCGGTCGGTCTTGATTTCTGATCACACAGTTTATGAGGAAACGTAACAGTTCCCCCTGTATCTCTACTTTCTGGTATTCCATAGCTCTGTAAATACATTCTGGATCTCGCCCTGTTTGGACAAAATGATATATATTATCTAGATGCGCAGTCATTCCTGGTAACTTCGCTAAATACACTGCGGCTCGTCTGATACGCAATGATGCTAGGGTCATTTCGTCCTCCTTTCCAGGCACCGGGTCATATCTACAATCTATAAGAAGTTCCTTAAGCGTACGATCACTTACGAATTTGGGTGTACGTGAATGCGCTGACTCTTGGAAAATAAGTTTATTTATTCTAGGTGGCGTAGAAAAAATATTGGTAGCACCTCCCGTGGCCCCGTCTGGGGCGTCGGGTGTGAAAGGATTCGTCGAACGTGACACAGCAACTATAGGTGTGGACTCAGCTATAGAAGTACTTGTAGGAACAGATGCAGAAACAGATGTGCTTGCCGGAACTTGTGACTCGATTTGTTGCTGCAGGGATACGGGTGCTGGATCTTGGCGTTGGACCTCCCTGGTATGCGGTCTACGTGGGGCGGAATTAGCATACTCGGGAGCTGCGTCATCTAAATATGAGGAAAGAAAAACATCTTCTGCGGTTCTAGGATGCCCCTTAGGATGTACCTTGATTGGGAATAATGGGGGTGGCAAGTCTTTCGGTATCTCTGGAGTAGCTTTAGGTAATCCTTCGGCCAGAAGGGGATACATACCATTCATAAGGGCATTTCTTTGTCTGTCTACTTGTTCTGATTTCACTCGGATACCTTCCTCAATTAATAGATTCTCTCGAACTTTATTGGAATTCTCTTTACTCTTCTCTTCCTGTCTACGTGCTTTTTCTGTTCGTCTATGTGATTCTTTACGCCATAATTCAACGGCGTCTTTCTGTGACTGTCTGACTTTCCTTTTCCATAACTCTTCCTCGACTTTCATGATGCACTCTGCATCCCAGGTCCCCGCTGTGGGCCACCTCTGACTTTCTGGTAATCCCTTGGTATAGTCTACCCATAAATCAAGAAATAATATAGCGTCTAAGCCATGTTTATGATACATAAAGTGCCCTGGAGTGTCCCTAGGAGGAATAGGGACGGCTTCTTCGAGAACCCCTTTTCTGGTAGTGATCTGTCTTAATTTCGAAAAGAGCGGCATATTGAGAACTGACCTTATACTTGATTTTGACCTGATACTTGAATTTGAACAGACTTAATACCATAAACACGATAATGAACAGTCATTCATACCACGATATACAGAACATACTTAAACACTTTAAACATTTAACATTAAACCTTTAACTGAAACAACAATGATGATCGTCTGCATAACTAATCACCAAGCTTAATTCTCGACAATAACTAGACAATAACTAGATACTTCGGAATACTTCGGAATACTTGATATACTGCTAAACAGTACAGATACACTGCTAAAACAGTGCAGACCGGATTTGTGTACCCAAACCCGTCTTGACCGGCACAACCTATGTGCACGTCAGAAATGCCTCCCCAGCAATGGTACTCACCGGGTAGCTTCAGAAACGGAAGGCCTCAGTAACTTGAACTTGAACCGGACTGGACTCGACTCGACTCGACTCGTCGGACACTGGGCTTGACTTCGGACTGGTGGGTCTCTGTATACCTCGGATCTTGCTCTCTCAGCTAGGCTCTGGTCGGGATACTTCGCACTTCTCACCGCCTCGTCTGGGTGTTGATCGCAGTCTCAGTCGCCCCCGCTTGACCGGAGGGAGATACAGGAAATCCTGCTGGTACGCGTTATTGTCCGTCCAGCTGTGGCAGGAGACCGGGCCTGCAACGCACCGCCGGCGCGTGAGATGAGAAAGTGTCCCTGTTCGGGCGCCATCATGTGGTAAATATTTCTCCTTTACCGGGACTGAATTTGATACAGAAACATTATAAAATAGCTCAGTAAAATGAGAGGCAGAATCCGTGATATTAGAGTTTCGGAATGGGCTTTATTCCGGTGATCGATTATAATCGGATGCTTCAAGTTCCATCACCACGGGGGTTCAGGAAGTGAAGTACATACTTTATTGACAAGAAGTAACTTTTATAGTACATACATTATAATGAAGTGAATACAGTAGGCGTAACAATTGATAAGGACATTGACGTTTGGTTTGCGTAACCGAAAATGGGTGTAATAATGAGTAAAAAGGAACATGATTGGTTATGATGTAATACATAGGTGGATCTATAAGATAATACTTGGCATAGATGCGCGCGCAGCAGTATGACGTGTAATTGACGTGTAACTAGGGGGTGACGGGGACTTGACATTTAGCTCTATATGTGGAGACAAGAAGTCTGGGGGGTCAAGTCAACCTAATCCCAAATCATATCTAACATCCTATGTTTAAAGAACTATGTTATCCATAAAAGAGGGACTCTCGGACAGAATCTATTCTATACTGACTGTGCGTGCGTGTACAAGCGTCTAAGTGTCTACACTGAATGCGAGGGGGTAGGAATATTCCATGGTAACAGGGCTATGAATTACTTGCATGAGGACAGAGAAGATGGGCCTTTTTGCTTGGTAACTGGAAGAATGTTTACTTAAACTACTAGGCAGGAATGTGTCGGCTGAGGGGGAAGCAGATAATTCGAAGGTGAAATACAGTTCTTGGCAGAGAGTAAGCTGATGTCAGGCTTCGTGAGCCGCGCAGAGAATGAGACAAAGTTCATGGTCACAGATGCAGGCTCGGGCTGGAGCTTTTAGAGGCAGAAGGCAAGAAGAGTTTGATGACAGAATCAGGGCCTACTTGCCTGGACTGAAAAGTGGCATAAGTGAACCATATAAAGCCGATGGCCTTTCATATTTAGGAATGGGATATCCGGCCTATTCATGGCGGATCTGTCAAAGGACATGTTGACGGTGGACGCACATGTATTTGCGTCTTCATAACTGGAACTGGAGGGAACATACATGTACTTGTGACATGCACATGGAACCGTTGGGGTCCAAGATAGGGGACATAACTGACCAGGAAAATCCATATTTCCACAAGCAGAAGGCCTCGCAGACCTGCCTTCAGACTGCTATACACTAAAATTGCAGAGCTATGGTCAATTTAACAAAGAGGCCTACATATTGAACAGAAGGGCCTACACAGGGGTTTTATGCTGGCTGAGTGGTAAGGATGTCTCGGGATAATTATATAGCAACACAGGACCCGCTGGTCAATTTAATACGGCCTACAAATGCGGCTGGCAGGGCAAGGACAAGGGTCTCATACTTCAGGTGTGGACAGAACGGGCCAGGGGCCCCCTGTGATACAAAATCTACCCTCCTTCAAGGCTGTGGCAATGTAATAGACCATTGTGGGCAGAAGGAAGAGGCAATGGTAGTACAACCATACATGCCAACAAACCCGATACAGCCAGGAAACGTCCAATGTTTTTAAGCTCAAATGGGCTTTATTTGATCTGTCTCCTGTCTACAATATCCTCTTTTTCAATGTAACTCAAAGGGGAAAATCAATACCCCAGTTTTTTTTCAAAATCTCCCTCTTACCAAGTTCAAAATGTTCGCAAGTATGGTACATTGGATCATGGAAGGAAATGGGATAGGGACATGGACTTGGATAACAGAGGACAGGAGAGACATGGAGAGGTGCACCAAACTGACCCTGCAGGGCAGGCATCAGGGTTTGCATCAGCACAATACACCACACAGGGCATGCAGGACGGGAGTGCAGCACAACAATCCATAGAAAGCAAGAGGGAGGGGACAGGACCATGCACATGGACAACAGAGAACAGAGGGGCAAGAGGCAATGGTAGCTAGCTGACCATAATGGACAGACAGGAGAGAAGGCTGCAGCATAACAGACCATAAAGGGCAGGAGGGACGGATCGGGGGCATTACAATGGAACAGACAAGCCAGGAGGGAGGGAGTAGGGGTCTGCACATGTAAACAGAGGGCTGGGGGCAAGGGGGCAGGGCAGGAGCAGCAAGATAGCCATGGAGGTCAGGCAGGATGGGCACTAGAAGCAAGACACAACATGAAGAGCAACAGTGAGACTGTGATGGCATACACACAGACCATGGAGGGAAGGTGGGAGGGGGTCAGGGGCAGCTAACTGACCACACAGGGAAGGTGGGAGGGGCCATGGCAGCACAGAAGACCATGCATGGCAAGTGGGAGTGTTAGTGGCAGCACAATGGCTATGATGGGCAAGAAGGAGGGTGCAGGGGCATGCACAAAGGACGATGGAGGATAGAAGGGAGGGTCAGGACCTGTGCACAGACAAGAAAGTTCAGGGGAAGGGGCCTCACAACAGACCACACGGGGCAGGCAGGAGGAGCAGTTGCAGCACAACAGACCAGGGAGGGCAGAAGGGTGTGGCAGTACAATGGACCATGTAGGACAGGAGGAAGAGGATAGAGGCATGGCATGTGGACAGGCAGGGTGGAGGTGGCAGGGACAGGTTACAGTCATCTGACAATGCTAGGCAGGTGGGAGGGGAGTGGCAGCTCAACAGAACACTCAGAGTAGATAGGAGTGGCAGGTCCATGGGACATGGTGGGCAAAAAGGATGGAGCAGGGGCATGCACAAAGACATCGGAGGGCAGGGGGAAGGAGAATAGGGGCAGCAAGCTAAGCACAGAGTTTAAGCAGGAGGTCAATGATGGGGCATAGAATTGGGCAATGGAGGGCAGGAGGAGTGGACTGGTACATCATACTAAATTGAGGGCAGTGGCAGCACATCAGACCATGCATGGCAGGAGGGAGGAGGCTAGTCCATGGATTCACACAACAGAGGATAGGGAGGAGGGGGATGGGGCAGCAAGCTAACTGTTCAGAGAAGGCGGGTATTAGAAACTTTATTGTTTTTAAAACATTTTGTCTGTGCAAACTACTTAAAATATGAACAAGTATGCAGCATAATCTCACTTTTATTCAGGAAGAAGAAGACGTTAGTGACTGTGACTCCGGGCTCACTTGGCAAAAACACCCCCTGACCCTCCACCCCCTATCGCAAAATGTAATGCCCGTGAAAAGGGTAGGTGAACACAGTGTTATATAGAACATAGTCCTGAGAGCACGATTGAAAATGAAAACTAGATATAGTGTATGGTATAAACTATGCACCAAAAAGTGTGATATAAGATGAACCATGCGTGAAATATAATATGCAATACATTGTGCGCAATGACAGATTCATTGGAGAGCGCGAGATAGCACAGGCACTAGCGCGTGCTATGCGATATGCGCCTTGGAGTGTAATATGCACAGGGCAGTGTTGTGTAACCTAACTAGTCTCTAAAGTTGTAATATAAAATATGTGCTGGGGAGTGTAACGTTGCATATGCACTGTGACAAAGATATGGATCCCAAATTGTAATATGTATGGCATAGCACTGTGCGTTATAACATAGGCATCGAGGAAGGCACGTTAGATAGGGCAATATAACCCGTGCGAAGACAAGTGTGGCATGACATTTTCACGGGGTGGTGTTACAGTGCACATGGCCTAGAGAGTGTCATAGCATATGCACTAGCTAGTGGAATACAATACAGAGGTGTGTGGCACTCGGCAGGCAATGGTGGGTGTAACACAGCATTGGGCTCTGTCAGGAGCGCGCTGTGACTCGCAAGTGATGTTCGTCCCCTTTCCAGAGAGTAAAATAAAAAGTATTACACATCCGGCAGTGGATGTGTGTTTTATTAACTGTGAGGTGGGGTTCTTGCATTGTTTTGGTCGAATTTTTGTCGAATCCCCTTTGAATGGCTTAGTGTGCATGTGTATTAAATGTGCCCGTCAATAGCTACCCATGTTTGTATAAATAAACGACAAGGGTGTCTACCGGGATTAGGCACGGTAGAGCATCAGACATGTCACTAGTGGTGTAAATACATTCCACGTGGATTAATTGCATGCATAGTCGCCTTTTAATGAATATCACGCAAATCGTCATGGTGATAGGTACGTACGGTTTGTCCAGCATGTCCTAGGTGTGTCTATAAATATATATTTTTAAAAAATATTAAAAAACAGTGGCCGGCCCTGGGGATTGGGGTCAAAAAAATATAATTAGGAGACAGGCCCTGGGGGATGGGGTCATCAGGGCCAATAAATTAGAATAAGAAGGGGAACCACACCGCCCCCCTTCTTAAAAAAATAAAATAAATAAAAGACTGGCATCGTCCCGGAGGCCATGCCCCCTCCATGCAGCACTCTGCAAACGCGCCCCCAACAGGCATCTCCAGTATGCGCCAGGGAGCTGCGCTGCAGACAGGTGTTCTGAGGCCAAGCCCCTTTTTACACCTCTCTGCAACGCAGCTCTGTGGCGCTTACTGGAGGTACCTAGTGGTCTAGTGTGACCCTAGGGACCCTTAGGATTCAAGGGGACTTAATCTCTCAACTTAGAACAGCCACAGGGCGCGTTTACACAGTGGTGAATGGAGGGGACGGGGCCTGAGGTGACGTGTGCAAACACGCACCATGGCACGTTTTAAATTGGGGATTAATTTCCCTTCAATACTGAGGGCCCCTGGGGGCTAACTAGCCCACCAAGTGCTTCCAGTAAGCGCCACTGAGCTGCATTGCAGAGAGGTGGTCCAGGCCGTGCCACGTTTTACACCTCTCTGCAACGCAGCTCTGTGGCACTTACTGGAGGTACCTAGTGGGCTAGTTGGACCCTAGGGACCCTCAGGACTCAAATGAACTTAATCTCCCAACTAAAAACGGACACAGGGCGTGTTTACACAATGGTGAAAGGAGGGGACGGGGCCTGAGTTAACGTGTGCAAAAACGCCCTGTGGCCTGTTTTAAGAGGTAGTTTTAATCCCCATGCCCTATTATATACTAGGGGCTTATAGAGGAGGTAAGGCTAATCACAGGGGGACCCCAACGCATAATGTTCCCTAGTGTATGTAGGTGTTTTCACTGTATTCTAAGTGTCTTTGAACATAGCACTGGCTCTAGGACTGGTTAGTCAGACTCAGTTACCACCAGTATCCGTCAGAAAAAGTTGAGGGTACAGGATGATTTTGCAACAAGGCTTCTTTCTGCTCTTCTTTTTGTTCTTTCTGCACATTATCCTTCTTCCTGCACTTATCTTCGTATTTGAGGACTTCTGTTGCTTCTTTCTGCACTTCTTTTGTTTCTTTCTGTGCATTTTTTCTTCTTTCTTCACATGTCCTATCTCTGTAGGCATAGTTAGAAATTAGCATTTAAAAAACCTTTGAAATTAACAGAAAAAACCATAGGTTTCAGGCACGTTATAGTTAGGAATTAGCATTTAAAAAACCTCAGAAATTCACTGAAAAAACCATAGGTTTCAGGGGTGTTATAGTTAGCTGGACTTTTCACTTGTACAAAACCATTGAAATTCCCCCGTTATAGTTAGTTCAGCTAACTATAACTCGCGCGCCCGCAATGCACTGCTGATGACGTCACATATTACATCACTCATGACATGGTCAGTGACATCACTCATGACATCACTGATGACATCTCAAATGACATCACTGATGACATCACTGATGACATCATCCTTGTGATAGAGTAGCAGACCTCCTCTCTCCCTAATATAACCTTTGATACACACATTCAAAAATAGAGACTAAAATTTTCAAAAAAATGGACATACCAATACCAGTTACAACAACCTCTTCAGTAATTCTAAGATCCACATACACATCCACTCATTCACCAACAGTCCAATACAGTCACTCATACATGTACTCACTCATCATATGTACTCATACACCTATACATCCTGTTACACAATGCCACTCATCCATAGAGTTACTCACACACATAGTCACTCATGCTAATAAAGAATCAAACATACATTTACTTGCATATACAGTTATACACACACCACCACACTTACTTCTACGGAAACTTACACATACTTAGTCTTTTAAACAATCACTTATAGAAACACATACTTATTCATACAGGAACTCTTTCAATCTCTCACTCTCACATATACTCACATATATACACCAATGGTCACATATACTAGTTTAAAACATATGTAGTTACTCATAAAGACACTATTGAGACAGTCATTCACTCACTAACACACCCATACACACACTCATCCACCCATACAGTCCTGCACACATACTGTGTTCAACACATACAAACAGTGAGTCACTCATTCATGCACCTATGCACTACGTAATACCCCCCACCGAACCATGCAGACACTCAGACTGATACTCAAAAAAACAACTAATAACCTATATAGACACCCATGTAGCTACTCACCAACCCATGCAGCCACTTATACACAAAGTGAGAGACTGATACAGATATTTACATATTTAAACATTACTCACTAAGCCATGTATTCACTATGATACACTTAATCAGTCAGTTACACAATCAATTTTTCAAAAACAAATCATCCATTTAGACACTTATATACCCATTTATTCTTCCATCGACCTTGAGATATACATATATAAAACATATTTAATTTTCAGAATAACACACATTCACTGGATGATGTCATCAGTGATGTCATCAGTGATGTCATTTGAGATGTCATCAGTGATGTCATGAGTGATGTCACTGACCATGTCATGAGTGATGTAATATGTGACGTCATCAGCAGTGCATTGCGGGCGCGCGAGTTATAGTTAGCTGAACTAACTATAACGGGGGAATTTCAATGGTTTTGTACAAGTGAAAAGTCCAGCTAACTATAACACCCCTGAAACCTATGGTTTTTTCAGTGAATTTCTGAGGTTTTTTAAATGCTAATTCCTAACTATAACGTGCCTGAAACCTATGGTTTTTTCTGTTAATATATATATATATATATATATATATATATATATATATATATATATATATATATATATATAAATATATATATATATATATATTCACTGAAAAAACCATAGGTTTCACACACGTTATAGTTAGGAATTAGCATTTAAAAAACCTTAGAAATTCATTGAAAAAACCATAGGTTTCACACATGTTATAGTTAGCTGGACATTTTACTCGTAAAAAACCAATGAAATTGCCCCGTTATAGTTAGATCAGCTAACTATAACTCACGCGCCCGCAATGCACTGCTGATGACGTCACATATTACATCACTCATGACATGGTCAGTGACATCACTCATGACATCACTGATGACATCTCAAATGACATCACTGATGACCTCACTGATGACATCATCCAGTGAATGTGTGTTTTTCTGAAAATTAAATATGTTTTATATATGTATATCTCAAGGTCGATGGAAGAATAAATGGGTATATAAGTGTCTAAATGGATGATTCGTTTTTAAAAAATTGATTGTGTAACTGACTGATTAAGTGTTTCTCTCACTTTGTGTATAAGTGGCTGCATGGGTTGGTGAGTAGCTACATGGGTGTCTATATAGGTTAGTAGTTGTTTTTTTGAGTATCAGTCTGAGTGTCTGTATGGTTCGGTGGGGGGTATTACGTAGTGCATAGGTGCATGAATGAGTGACTCACTGTTTGTATGTGTTGAAGACAGCATGTGTGCAGGACTGTATGGGTGGATGAGTGTGTGTATGGGTGTGTTAGTGAGTGAATGACTGTCCCAAAAGTGTCTTCAGGAGTAACTACATATGTTTTAAACTAGTATATGTGACTATTGGTGTATATATGTGAGTATATGTGAGAGGGAGAGATTGAAAGAGTTCCTGTATGAATAAGTATGTGTTTCTATAAGTGATTGTTTAAAAGACTAAGTATGTGTAAGTTTCCGTAGAAGTAAGTGTGGTGGTGTGTGTATAACTGTATATGCAGGTGAATGTATGTTTGATTCTTTATTAGCATGAGTGACTATGTGTGTGAGTAACTCTATGGATGAGTGGCATTATGTAACAGGATGTATAGGTGTATGAGTACATATGATGAGTGAGTACATGTATGAGTGACTGTATAGGACTGTTGGTGAATGAGTGGATGTGTATGTGGATCTTAGAATTACTGAAGAGGTTGTTGTAACTGGTATTCGTATGTCCATTGTTTTGAAAATTTTAGTCTCTATTTTTGAATGTGTGTATCAAAGCTTATATTAAGGTGAGAGGAGGTCTGCCACTCTATCACAAGGATGATGTCATCAGTGATGTCATCAGTGATGTCATTTGAGATGTCATCAGTGATGTCATGAGTGATGTCACTGACCATGTCATGAGTGATGTAATATGTGACGTCATCAGCAGTGCATTGCGGGCGCGTGAGTTATAGTTAGCTGAACTAACTATAACGGGGCAATTTCATTGGTTTTTTACGAGTAAAATGTCCAGCTAACTATAACATGTGTGAAACCTATGGTTTTTTCAATGAATTTCTAAGGTTTTTTAAATGCTAATTCCTAACTATAACGTGTGTGAAACCTATGGTTTTTTCAGTGAATTTCTAAGGTTTTTTAAATGCTAATTCCTAACTATAACGTGTGTGAAACCCATGGTTTTTTCAGTGAATTTGCAAGGTTTTTTAAATGCTAATTCCTAACTATAACGTGTGTGTAACCCATGGTTTTTTCAGTGAATTTGCAAGGTTTTTTAAATGCTAATTTTTTTTTTTATTCTTCATTTTTTTCAAACATATTTTTAATTCAATTTTCTTTCATTTTATAAAGACTATGCTTAAATTTTTAAAATCCTTAAATATTTTTTTTTAATATATTTTTTAAAATAAACATGTAAAATTTATTACCAGATTTTTTTTTTTTTTTTTTTTTTTTTTTATAGTACGCGTACCGTAAGCTCACGGTAAGCGTACGGTTTACGCAACGTCCGTAATCTATCTACGCTGCTTGCGTATAGTTACGCACTTTGCGTAGCCGCACGTACTGCGCGTGGGACGCGTGCGCGCTTACGCCACACGCGCACGTTACGCGGAAGTGCCGGGAAATGACTGTTATGCGCATGCGCGCAAGCGCGTGTCTTTTTTACGCGCACGCGTACTTTTTGCCGTAAGCGTACCGTAAGCGTACCGTAAGCGTACGGTAGGTCATGTGATCTTGAAACACAACTTTTGATTGGTTGAAACTACTTTCAGTTCTAGAACTCTCCTACACCACACCCATTCCCCTCATTTCTGCTTGTGATCCCTTGGGAGAAGGAGCTGGTTTGTCTTTGGGATACGATGGCAGAACAGCAGAGCTCTTCTGAGAGTGAGGCTAGCACCAGCAGCACTGTCTTGAGGCAGAGATCGAGGAAACAAAAGCCTTCTTATGTTTGGGATTATTTTACTTTTCCAGTAGGCCAGCAAAAGGTGAATGCACCCTTAGTTACTTGCAAGCTGTGTAAGCGTGTACTTTCTAGAGGTAATCCTAACAGGAAGTATTCCTTTGGGAATCACACCATGAAGAGACACCTCCAGGATGTACACAGAAGGACACATGGTCATCTTTTTGGAGGTAACTCTTCAGAAAGACGAGCCAGTACATCCACAGCAGCTCAGCCTGGACCATCATCTGCAGGGCTGACTCCTTCTTCTGCAGGTCAGGTGAGCCCTTCATCTGTGGGGGGAGAATCTCCTTTTGCTGGCCCTCTGGAAATGAACCTTCGATTTCGGAAGGTTGATATTCATTGCACATTTTGTAAAGGTCTAATTTGTCATAGGGAGACCAGTGTTTCCCTAGTGAACAACAAAATAGATCAGCACATTTGTAGCTTTGAATGATTTTCCCATGCTTCCTTTCCTTTGTCCCTGCATGAACACAACGGTTCTTTTAAGAGCCAACCTTATCTTTCATCTTTTTTTTACATATGTTTTTTAAAACCTTTTTTTTTTTTTTTTACCGTACGCGTACGGTGCGCGTACCTTTTTTTTATTTTTTAAAAAAAACACTAAAAATCAATTATCATATTACAAGGTCCTTGAGAGACTACAATTATTATTATTGACTTACCATACTCACTCAAAAAAATATTTATTCATTTGTTTTTTTAAAAAATAGTTTTAAAAATGGTTGTAGTTTTCGAAAATTTTCTATATCGATCTGAAAAAAAAGAAAAAAGTATTAATATTTTTTTAACAATTTATAATACAGTATACATATTTACATTTTTTTCAAAAAAATATTTTTGCCTTATTTTTGCTGTTTTCAGAATATATTGCATTTCACTATAAATTGTGAAAGCAATTGCATTCATCATTTTACAGCGGGCAAAAAAAAATAACAATCTCAAAGATTGTATTAAAAAAGCCCAGAATCTCTTCTCACTTAAACTTATCATTACAGAAATGCATATTATTCTAAAAAAATATCATCTAAAAACAATACTTATTTCTTTAAAATACCGTCTGATATGTTTGTTTCAGAAGTATAATCACAATATTATATCTCAAATAACTCCAAAATACATCTGATTTCATTTCCTTTAGGCCAAATAGTATTTTTTTTTTTTTTTTTGGAATAAATTTCCAAGGGAAATCCATTAAAATTCTAAAGTTTAATCTGTCCAGATCTCACCGATTCTCTGTAACATTTTGGTTCACGAAAATTTTTTGAATAATTTATTTAGTCCACAATAGAATTGCTTACTTTTCCACATGGCCAAATAGTAATTTTTTAAATCATTTTTGAAAAAATTTCCAATGGCAGTCCAATAGCATTCCAAAATTTAAAATGTGCAGAAGTTACCGATTATCTATAAATTATTGGTTTTTCAAAATTGCATTAAAAATTAAAAAAGTCCACATTACAATTGGTTATCTTTCCTTTAGGCCAAATGATAATTTTAAAAATATTTTTTCTACAAAATTGCAATGGTAATCCAGTAAAATGGTAAAATTATTTTGTCCAGATCTTGCCAAGTCTCTCTAAAATTTAGGTTTCAGGAAGATTAGATAGGAATTTGCTAAATCAAAAGTCAAACGTTGTTTGAAAATCAATTGGGAATCATTACACAGTGTCCAGCCTTTTTCACATTTTAGATAAACTGTGTAATGTCCAGAAGTAACAGTAGGTCCATCATGGAAAATTATTGCAACAGTTACAAAAGTTTTTCCTGAAATTGATAATTGCTGTCCTGTAAACTTCTTTATTAAAGTATCCAATTTTGAACCATCAGCTCTACATCGTTGCATCATTAAAATTACATACTGTCCGTATTCCCTTAAAATTAATGTTGAAAACATGTCAGAATTACACTCACCACATTTCATGCTATGATTAGCATCTTTAACTAATTTTGCAAAAGTGACTGTTTTACTCTCTGGCAATGTCAAATAAATAAACCTTTCATTATCAACAATAGAGCCACATATATTATAACAATTATCACAACTATGTTCCCATTTATAAGAGAGACCAAAAAAAATGTCAATGGGAACTCCTTCTTCTTCCACTACCTGAAGAAAATACATCAAAAATTCGTGTGCATCTTGCTGTTCATTTTGAGAAAACTGTGTTCGTCCTGAACATACATCTAAAAGTTTTCTAATATCAGTAGCACTTTCTATTTGAGTTTTATCTTTACTCAGCTTTTGAAAAAGGAGACTCAGCTCTGAACAGAATCTTTTTCCCTGATTTACTATTATCTGCTCTTGCAAACTTTCCAGATAAAATGCAACATTCAGCACTACATTAGCGTAGCAGTTGACACCAGAGCTATTTTCAAAATGACATCCTACAACCTGTTCTTCATTGTCCTTTTTCTTTTTGCTTGCAATTACATCACTCCTCTTTTTTTTCCTCTTCTCTATATCTTCATTACAGATATTCTCATTTCTCCTTTTACGAGAAACTACACGTTTCTCCAACACAGGATACTGACCTAAATGAGGAGCATAGCTTCTTCTTAATCTATTATACTCCTTTACACAGTTTGTATCAGCACTAACTTTTGAGTCATCAAAGTCTATCATGAATAAACCTGATAATGTTTTGACTCGTGACAAAGCTACATATGCCATACCTTCTTTGAACACAGTTGAACCAATGTTCACAAATGCACAATCTACAGTCAATCCTTGAGACTTGTGGATAGTTACAGCATATGCTAGAGAAAACGGAAACTGCTTCCTACGTACATATAAGTCTTTCACAAGCATAAAACGAACTGTACAACGACAAATATCTTTAACTTCATCTATCTGATCAAATTTTATCTGTAAACATTCAATTCCTTCTTTTTTCTGATAATTAATAAAACCCACAACTCTTCCCATCGCTCCATTCACTAAGCCTTTCTCAACATCCAAATTTCTCCTTAAAAATACTCTACAGTTCATGCAAACATATAGATTTTTTTCTAATCCTGCTGTTTTGGAGATGTTCTTCTCTAGTGAGTCCAATTTATTTTTCAGTTTGCCTGTTACTGTGACAGTAATTCTTCCATCCTCAATTTTGTCCACTGCTTCCAATTTCCTGATCTCTTCCTTTTCCAGTTTCAAAAGCTCCTCATTAAATATTGAGCATTCACGTAGAGTTGGCATTAAGCAGATGACACTTTTGTTTTCTGCAATATTCTTGTATATTTTCTCTGCAACTATTTCTTCCTTTGGAAATAAATTATGTAGCAGCCGACTCTGTAATGCTTTTTTCCCAACTTCTGTGAGTAGTCCAATTCTGATATCTTTCAGAATACTTCCATATTCTTCATCGTTTGCTTGCCTCATATTAGTTGTAAGTTCCTTGTACTCAAAGAAGGACCAAATATTTGTATTTCCAATGCTTCCCAATGACTTCTTCGTGTCTTCATGTGTCACAGTATTAAACACTGGTTGTCCTTTAACTGGAGTAAGTTGCAAAAGATCCCCAAAAACTATGACGTGTTTTCCACCAAATAACACGTCATAGTCTGTCTTCAAAATTTGCTGCATTCTTAAATGCACAAAGGCAAGCATTAAGTTTGATACCATGCTCACCTCATCAATAATGAGAACTTGCATCTTCTTCAATACTCTTGAAACTTCCAAGGATGCTTCTCCAGTTAGCTTGTTGAATTGTATTTTGTTCTCATGCTCCACTGGTAACATTAGCAAACGATGTAAGGTGATTCCTTTTATGTTATATGCTGCTAACCCAGTTGGAGCAGTAACCACACAAGACAAAGTAGAATCCGTTTTTTGCTGTAGGTAGCTTCTGATGACTTTTATTAGGAAACTTTTTCCAGTTCCAGCTTGTCCGCTTACATACATCCTGATTGGATGAAATGATGTGCATGAGCACTCTTTTTTTACATGTAGAAATCCGTGATCAATTTTGTTTTTGATCTCTTCATAAATTTGTTGCTGCTCTTGATTCAGTTGTCTTTCCAAATTTTGTAAGTCTATAAATTCTTCTTGAGCTTGATTCATAGCCGTTTCCACTTCATTCATGGCTATTGATGCTTCATTTTCAACGATTGGTTGTCCTAGGGGATCTTGACTGTATGTTCCTGAACTTTGGCTGTCCTGAGAACTGTCTCTAGCTATTTCTGCTGCAATTGTAGTTTCCTGTTCAATTTCTTCATTTAACATTTGCAGATAAGTTGAGAATGTACTGCATTGTATGCTGTCTTTGCAAGCATTAAAAGAATCTTCATAGCTCTGGAATTCTCCCAGTAGTTCATCCTCTGTACGCCATGGTTTAAACAGCTGTAAAAGAGCCAAGTAGTAAAATTCTTTCTTGTCGGTTGTGTCGCAACTCAGCTTCCGGTGATTTATCAAACTTCCTTTGGTTTGCTTCACCAAACATCCTTCTTCACCAACAACTTTATATTTTCCACTGTTGATGTCTTCTGCAGCTTTCCGTGAATAAATGTAGTTCTGCAGCACTTCATAGAGACATATGTTCTCCAGATGATGACTTCTCTTGGGATAATATGTGTCCAACATGTTTGTTTTCAATATATCTGTACTTTCTGGTTCATTCTCGGCCAAATATTCAATTTCTCCAACAGATTTCAGTACCCGATTTCTCATTGCTGCAAGGCCTAAACTTGCCCAAATTATTCTTCTTGACTTCGAGTAGAGACTTGCAGAAGATAACCTATCTGAACATTCGAAGGATCCAATTTCTCGATGCGATAACATCTTCAAACTGAAACTGTACAGCTTCTTACTGACAGTCTTCTCGTGAGAAATCTCTTCCCACATTTCCTTCAATTCTGTTTTTTCTGATTTCGTAATGTAAGACGTTACATATCGTGCCACAGCAATGGAATTGTCAGCTACATACTGTATATCCATGTTAGCGTTCCACATGGATAAAATGACTGGGTTGTAGTCATTTATATTTTTTGATTCTTCTTTTCTTTTAAGGTTGTAGGTATTCTTAGGTGATTTTCTTGTGATAGTATGTCTCACAGCTGACATAAAACTGTTGACTCTTCCATTTGAAAGAACAGGTCTAGGAAATCCAAATCGACATTTAGTGTAGTATTTTTCTTTGCTCTTGTATTTCCGTCGACAGTATTTTCCACACCGATGACTTTGGAAACGTAGAACTTGCTCCTTTAACTTGTTCTCTTCTTTGCTTTTTGGTATACCACATGTTGCATATTCTTCAATGTAAGATAACACTGCTTCATCAGTATCTGTTCCAAACTTTGGGGCATCCTTGATCCACAGCAGCATATGAATATGAGGAGCACCTCTTGCCTGGTACTCTTTTCTCCAAAAGAAATCCACTACTTCTCCAAGGGGTGGATTTTTTTTATTGCAGATGAAGGACATCATAGCCTCAAATCTATGATTGAAATATCTGCAAACATTAACCGGATCCAATGAGCACAGTTCTCCTGCTGTCTTGTATTCGATGTTTTTAATGTTTGAATTGGCCTCTCGTAGAAAATCCAGTAAATCATCCCAAGCGTACTCGGCACAGCTTAGGGTAAGGAACCATGTTGGTGTTCCTAAATTGCGTAACATGCATTTTAGTTCACCATGGCGTCGGTACCAATATTCATTTGTCCCACGCTGACAAGCCATCAGATTGATCAGTTGTGTTTCCAAATGATCATCTCGGTGCTGCACTTTCTCCATAAAATCCTTAGCAGACACATTTTGTAAATGTACTCCACTTTTTAAAATGTGATTTACTGCATAAGACAGTGCAGACAAGTCGCTTTCAAATAAAAGATGGAACAAATAAGGAATACTTTGTCGAAATCTGGGATCTTCAGCATATAGTCTTGTAGTCCGATACTCTGAAGCTGGAATCTGTTCTGGACGTTCATCGTATCGTCCTCCTTTTCCTTTAGGAAACAGCTGGGGAAAACATCGAGCTTCCAAGCTCTCCTCCCATACACTCACGGGATTTCCTTTTGCTTTCTTCATCTGAAAGAGATCAATATTGTCTCCCATAACTTCTTTCGAATGGAGAGGATGTATGCTAAAATGTTCATAAATTTCTTCTTCCTTTGACTTGTCCACTTTTTCAATTTGTCCAGTTGGTGTTTCTGTGTGTTCTTGAAAATCTTCTTCTTCTTCTTCTTCTTCTATATAAATTGATTCATACCATTTGTTATTTTTTTTCAAATACAAATTTGCTCTTTGTACTTTCCGCACATCTACCAGCTCCTGCCAAATCTTCTTATTCTTTGTAGGTACACCATTAACCAGAATAATTAATGGTTCAGTTTCCAAAGTATCCGCATCAATAGTTTCCATATTTTTTTTCAAATCCAAGGGCAAATACACCACTCTACCTTTTAAACCTCTCAGTAAATCTGAAGGAGGTAATTTACCAGTTTTGGGCTCCATACGTACTATGGTCTGGAACGGATGAACACATTGAATGAGTATAGACTCATATGTATTTAATTCAGAAAGTTCAGCAGGAATAGCATCCAATTCTAAATTATTATGTACAGCTCTGGTCGGCATTCTATTTTCCTCTAACTTGTTGTAACAGTATTTACAAATACGCTGATCTTCACCCAATTCAAAACAATTTTCAAGAAATATATATGTGGCAAAATCCATCCACTTATAATTATCTTCATTTTCACTCTTTCTGTAGAGATCAACATTCCTAGTTTGTTTTCTATAATGAGTTCTGCGGCAACAAATACAAGTAACATTTGGTCTTTCATTACAGACTATTGCAAATTTTGTTATGTGATCATTAAATGTGTTACTTACAGAGGGTTCTACATTCTCTTCCACTTCTGCCTCATTTACTGTGTCCTTCTCTGCACTGTTTTGTTCAGGACCAAAGTAACAAAACTGAATTTCATCAACAACCTTCTCTACATCTGATACCGTTCCTCGGAACAGAGCCCTATTCAATTCATTTAACTTTATTGCTGGACTTTTGGCAAAATACAACCGTCTCACAAACTTTCTCATTTCAGTATGATGAACAGCCAGCATCCTAAAATGATGGAAAACACTATTGCACACTTTTCTAGATAGACAAGCAAGAGAATGACCCTGCAAACCAGTATTCTCTCTCACTCTGCATGGATCCAGACTTTGAAGCACCTTAATCTTTTGTTTTACACTTTTTTTACTATATTCTCTTAGAAACTCTCGAAATCTGTCAATAGATTCCTGACGCACAGTGCAAATACTACTACAATTCCAAGTGTACACTGGGGCTTTAGGACGTCTCCCCATTGCCTCATCTGCCATCACTTGTACCTCATCTCTTGGAACCATTATCTCCTTCTCCATTATGCAACCATTTTTTACTTCGTATGAACAACCTCTGGTGTCAACTGCATGCAGCAAACTATTACTTTGAAAATAGCTCTCTTCATTAAAAAAAGGTTCACTACTTGAACTATGCATCCACTTTCCTAAAAACACTTTACAAAAGTTTGTTCTGTTCACTACTCTTTTGCTTTTGCTTTGTGATTTCAGTACATTAACCATTTTATCTAATGTACGCATCCTATTCAAAATTAATATGAATAGTTTCCTTTTTAATTCTAATGCTTTTGCTGCAATGGCTTCAATTTCTTTTTTTCTCTTGTAATATTTTGCCTTTTGCTTATATTTCTTTACATCCTTTATCAAATTGGACATAACTCTTCTCTGAAACATTTTTCTACGTATCTCTTTAAACGCTGTTTTTCTGTTTATGTTAAACTTTTCAATTGCAGAAGGTATATTTGCATTAACTAAATTCTCAATTTTTTGCTGTTCTCTATGTTTTGTTACATTTTTCCGAGGACAGACATTTTGTACATTTTTCTTTGTTTTGAATATTTTGTTAAGAAATTGTTTTTTCTGCTTACCAGAAGATTTTTTCTTTTTCCCAACATGAGCATCTTCTACTAACTTTGGTCCTCCAGTTGTCTTCAAATATAGTTTTTTTTTTAGCGTTTTTTGAGCTCGAGATTTTGTAGGCATCTTAAATTTTGTTCACTGTTCTTCAGCAATACCTGAAAAAAACTAAAAAAAAAATCCTTTATTGTATTTAAATATATTACTACATTTGTTTTCACAATAGTCATAAAACAAAATTTCTTTGCCAATTTGAATGCACACAAACTGCTCTTTTTTTTGGGCAAGTGAAAATCTCTTTTACAAACTGTCACATTATGAAACCACTTTTCAGATTTTTTAAAAAGCCCATGTCCACAGTGCTACACTCCAGCAAGGGCAACCAGCCTTAGTGAAGCTCAATGTATTTGCATTACAGACTGAAACCTGAAAACCCCACTCGCTTGTAAATACTTTGCATGACTATATACATGGCAAGCACATGGGTGTGTGCTAAGCCTCTGCTTCTTCCCCAAAAAATTCGCTCCCCCTTTCCATCTAATGCAACTGTGAAATCACCAGAGCAAGACGCAATAAATCTCTGCCTATAATTCCTCTATGCACACAGAGTCATGTTTTCACATTAGTCCCAAAACGAAATTTCTTTGCCATTTTGAAAGCACACTTACTGCTCTTTTTTTTTCGGGCCGAGTGAAAATCACTTTTACAGACTGACACATTATGAAACCTTTTTTAAAAATTTATTTAATTGCACATGTCCAAGCTGTTTTTTTTTCAGACCACCTCCATGTGTATTCTCTGTGTCTGCCTACACTCCAGCAAGGGCTACCAGCCTTAGTGATGCTGAATGTATTTGCATTACAGACTTAAACCTGAAAACCCCACTGGCTTCTAAATACTGTGCATGACTATACACGGCAAGCACATGGGTGTGTGCTAAGCCTCTGCTTCTTCCCCCAAAAATTCGCTCCCCCTTTCCATCTAATGCAACTGTGAAATCACCAGAGCAAGACGCAATAAATCTCTGCCTATAATTCCTCTATGCACACAGAGTCATGTTTTCACATTAGTCCTAAAACGAAATTTCTTTGCCAATTTGAAAGCACACTTACTGCTCTTTTTTTTTCGGGCCAAGTGAAAATCTCTTTTTACAATTTGAAATCACTTTTACAGACTGACACATTATGAAACCACTTTTTTTTCTTTTATTTAAATGCACATGTCCAAGCTGTTTTTTCAGACCACCACCATGTGCATTCTCTGTGACTGCCTACACTCCACCAAGGGCAACCAGCCTTAGTGATGCTGAATGTATTTGCATTACAGACTTAAACCTGAAAACCCCACTGGCTTCTAAATACTGTGCATGACTATACATGGCAAGCACATGGGTGTGTGCTAAGCCTCTGCTTCTTCCCCCAAAAATTCGCTCCCCCTTTCCATCTAATGCAACTGTGAAATCACCAGAGCAAGACGCAATAAATCTCTGCCTATAATTCCTCTATGCACACAGAGTCATGTTTTCACATTAGTCCTAAAACGAAATTTCTTTGCCAATTTGAAAGCACACTTACTGCTCTTTTTTTTTAGGGCCAAGTGAAAATCTCTTTTTACAATTTGAAATCACTTTTACAGACTGACACATTATGAAACCACTATTTTTGATTTATTTAATTGCACGTGTCCAAACTGTTTTTTTTTCAGACCACCACCATGTGCATTCTCTGTGACTGCCTACACTCCACCAAGGGCAACCAGCCTTAGTGATGCTGAATGTATTTGCATTACAGACTTAAACCTGAAAACCCCACTGGCTTCTAAATACTGTGCATGACTATACACGGCAAGCACATGGGTGTGTGCTAAGCCTCTGCTTCTTCCCCAAAAAATTCGCTCCCCCTTTCCATCTAATGCAACTGTGAAATCACCAGAGCAAGACGCAATAAATCTCTGCCTATAATTCCTCTATGCACACAGAGTCATGTTTTCACATTAGTCCTAAAACGAAATTTCTTTGCCAATTTGAAAGCACACTTACTGCTCTTTTTTTTTAGGGCCAAGTGAAAATCTCTTTTTACAATTTGAAATCACTTTTACAGACTGACACATTATGAAACCACTATTTTTGATTTATTTAATTGCACGTGTCCAAGCTGTTTTTTTTTCAGACCAACACCATGTGTATTCTCTGTGTCTGCCTACACTCCAGCAAGGGCAACCAGTCTTAGTGATGCTGAATGTATTTGCATTACAGACTTAAACCTGAAAACCCCAGTGGCTTCTAAATACTGTGCATGACTATACATGGCAAGCACATGGGTGTGTGCTAAGCCTCTGCTTCTTCCCCAAAAAATTCGCTCCCCCTTTCCATCTAATGCAACTGTGAAATCACCAGAGCAAGACGCAATAAATCTCTGCCTATAATTCCTCTATGCACACAGAGTCATGTTTTCACATTAGTCCCAAAACGAAATTTCTTTGCCATTTTGAAAGCACACTTACTGCTCTTTTTTTTTCGGGCCGAGTGAAAATCACTTTTACAGACTGACACATTATGAAACCTTTTTTAAAAATTTATTTAATTGCACATGTCCAAGCTGTTTTTTTTTCAGACCACCACCATGTGTATTCTCTGTGTCTGCCTACACTCCAGCAAGGGCAACCAGCCTTAGTGATGCTGAATGTATTTGCATTACAGACTTAAACCTGAAAACCCCACTGGCTTCTAAATACTGTGCATGACTATACACGGCAAGCACATGGGTGTGTGCTAAGCCTCTGCTTCTTCCCCAAAAAATTCGCTCCCCCTTTCCATCTAATGCAACTGTGAAATCACCAGAGCAAGACGCAATAAATCTCTGCCTATAATTCCTCTATGCACACAGAGTCATGTTTTCACATTAGTCCCAAAACGAAATTTCTTTGCCATTTTGAAAGCACACTTACTGCTCTTTTTTTTTCGGGCCGAGTGAAAATCACTTTTACAGACTGACACATTATGAAACCTTTTTTAAAAATTTATTTAATTGCACATGTCCAAGCTGTTTTTTTTTCAGACCACCACCATGTGTATTCTCTGTGTCTGCCTACACTCCAGCAAGGGCAACCAGCCTTAGTGATGCTGAATGTATTTGCATTACAGACTTAAACCTGAAAACCCCACTGGCTTCTAAATACTGTGCATGACTATACACGGCAAGCACATGGGTGTGTGCTAAGCCTCTGCTTCTTCCCCCAAAAATTCGCTCCCCCTTTCCATCTAATGCAACTGTGAAATCACCAGAGCAAGACGCAATAAATCTCTGCCTATAATTCCTCTATGCACACAGAGTCATGTTTTCACATTAGTCCTAAAACGAAATTTCTTTGCCAATTTGAAAGCACACTTACTGCTCTTTTTTTTTCGGGCCAAGTGAAAATCTCTTTTTACAATTTGAAATCACTTTTACAGACTGACACATTATGAAACCACTTTTTTTTCTTTTATTTAAATGCACATGTCCAAGCTGTTTTTTCAGACCACCACCATGTGCATTCTCTGTGACTGCCTACACTCCACCAAGGGCAACCAGCCTTAGTGATGCTGAATGTATTTGCATTACAGACTTAAACCTGAAAACCCCACTGGCTTCTAAATACTGTGCATGACTATACATGGCAAGCACATGGGTGTGTGCTAAGCCTCTGCTTCTTCCCCAAAAAATACGCTCCCCCTTTCCATCTAATGCAACTGTGAAATCACCAGAGCAAGACACAATAAATCTCTGCCTATAATTCCTCTATGCACACAGAGTCATGTTTTCACATTAGTCCTAAAACGAAATTTCTTTGCCAATTTGAAAGCACACTTACTGCTCTTTTTTTTTAGGGCCAAGTGAAAATCTCTTTTTACAATTTGAAATCACTTTTACAGACTGACACATTATGAAACCACTATTTTTGATTTATTTAATTGCACGTGTCCAAGCTGTTTTTTTTTCAGACCAACACCATGTGTATTCTCTGTGTCTGCCTACACTCCAGCAAGGGCAACCAGCCTTAGTGATGCTGAATGTATTTGCATTACAGACTTAAACCTGAAAACCCCAGTGGCTTCTAAATACTGTGCATGACTATACATGGCAAGCACATGGGTGTGTGCTAAGCCTCTGCTTCTTCCCCAAAAAATTCGCTCCCCCTTTCCATCTAATGCAACTGTGAAATCACCAGAGCAAGACGCAATAAATCTCTGCCTATAATTCTTCTATGCACACAGAGTCATGTTTTCACATTAGTCCCTAAACGAAATTTCTTTGCCAATTTGAAAGCACACTTACTGCTCTTTTTTTTTCGGGCCAAGTGAAAATCTCTTTTTACAATTTGAAATCACTTTTACAGACTGACACATTATGAAACCACTATTTTTGATTTATTTAATTGCACGTGTCCAAGCTGTTTTTTTTTCAGACCACCACCATGTGCATTCTCTGTGACTGCCTACACTCCACCAAGGGCAACCAGCCTTAGTGATGCTGAATGTATTTGCATTACAGACTTAAACCTGAAAACCCCACTGGCTTCTAAATACTGTGCATGACTATACATGGCAAGCACATGGGTGTGTGCTAAGCCTCTGCTTCTTCCCCAAAAAATTCGCTCCCCCTTTCCATCTAATGCAACTGTGAAATCACCAGAGCAAGACACAATAAATCTCTGCCTATAATTCTTCTATGCACACAGAGTCATGTTTTCACATTAGTCCCAAAACGAAATTTCTTTGCCAATTTGAAAGCACACTTACTGCTCTTTTTTTTTTCGGGGCAAGTGTAAATCACTTTTACACACTGTCACATTATGAAACCACCATGTGTAACTACAACAAAAACAATTCCCATTTCTATTATTCATTTCTTAAGTTACCACATACATCCCCTCTCAAACTCTAAACTCACCTTTAAAATTAGTTAGTTGTGAAAGAAATGTGACACTCAAACAGCAGATTATCAGAGCCAGGATCTCTGTTGTGTTCACCTCTCTCCTCTCAGCAGAACCAGATAATGGCAAACTTTCCCTCTATTTTTCCACACATATACATGTAAGTTTCAAATCTCAGTGCTTCCCCCTTTTTTTCAAATGTAATCACACATTTCTATTGGTTGAAAACCAACCCTTTTCCAAAAGTACCCTGCCCCCAACTTGACTTCTGCCTAGTACCCTTCCCCCAACTTGACTTCTGCCTGCTACCATAGCAACAGCTCATGGAACACTGCTGTGTGCAGTTAGGTCAGAAGTTCGACACACAATGTTTCAATTCCACAGAGCAAGAGTGCTTGACTTTTCAAACCTTACAGCAAATCCATAGTACTGTTCTTTGGTTACACATTTTTTTGTACCAATACAAAACATGCTTCTATTAATTTTCACATACAGCCTAGTTTTTATTCTAGAATGGTATGAAACAGCCAATCAGTTCTTTTTGTTTTAAAAAAATATGTATGCCTCCATTTCCAAACTGTCTTTCTTTTCATATTGCCATTCTACTGAAAGACACCTCCTGAGTGCATCCAGTTCTCCTTTGAAGATGTTCACAGTGTGGATTGTAGGGCACAGCTATGTCTTCTGGAGTGAAAAGTTTGCAGAGAAAACAGATATGGTGAGAGACCTTGCTTTGCCAAATGTAGACATTAAATGGATTGGTCAGAGAGGGTTAAAGTGGCACCAATTGATGCCATTGGTGAAATCCTTCATTCAAATCCAACACCCTGACCTCATAATAGTGCACTGTGGTGGCAATGACCTAGGCACTTTGACTGGGGTAGGTCTGGAAATGCTTATGAAGGACACCTTTGCACAACTGTTTACACTTTTCCCTAAAACTGCCTTTGTGTTTTCCAACATATGCCAAAGGCAAAAATGGAACTGGTCCAATCATTTCTGTCCACAGATTGACAAAGCAAGAAAGCACGTCAACAAATCTGTTTCTGCTTTCCTCCGTGACTATGGTATGGGTGCCATTTACCACAACAACTTGCGTTATGACATGCAAGACATTTATAGAGGAGATGGTGTGCACTTCAATGATGAAGGGAACAGAGTCTTCCTCTTGAACCTTAGACTCTGCATCGGTACTTACTTGTAGGTACCACTAAAAAAATGACTTCATAAACACAACAGCTCTTTTTAGAGCTCCCTAATTTCTAAACTCTTAAATCTGCTTTTCATTTATCTATTTTTATTTTTTTACCGTACGCTTACCGTAAGCTTACCGTACGCGTACCCCGTGATTTTTTTTAAAATCAATAAATGTTTTTTTTGTACTTTTCTGTCCTTCTTTGACCCCCTTACAAATGTTAGGGGGTCTGTAACTCTCCTCATTGCCCCCTTTCCTTGTTTTCACTCTTTTTTTTCAGAGTGAAATACACAAAATGGCGGCCGCCGCTTCCTGGTTTCTGCCGATTCGAATGTTTACTAAGATCTAACAGCCAATCAGAATCGCGCTCGCGCACGCCGCCGTACGCTTACCGTAAGCGTACGGTAAGCGTACCGTAAGCGGGCTCAGATATATATATTGATTTAAAGGCTATTTTCTCAGAATCTACTGAACAGATTTACACCAAACCTACAAAAGGCACTTCCTTGACCTAGGGACTACCTCTCTGCCAAATTTTGAGTAATTCTGTTCAGCCGTTCGGGCTGTAGCTCGTTCTAAAGGTCCTATGGAAAAATGCATGGGAAAAACGCGTTTTGGGACCCCCCTTTTATCTCAGCCCCCGCTTGACGGATCCCCCCGAGACTTTCAGGGTAGGAGCGGAGCGTAGCGCCCCACCTATTTTGAGAAATTCGCGAGGATTCGTCGACCGGCGCCAAAGTTATTCAAAATAGAATGTTGAGGTTTTCCTATGGAAACGTGGTCCTAACTATAACTACCTACTGGCGACCGCCAGTAGGTAATATATATATAATCTACTGGCGGTCGCCAGTAGAAAGTTATAGTTAGGACCGTGTTTCCTTAGGAATCCGCAACATTCTATTTGGAATAACTTTGGCGCCGGTTGACGAATCCTCGCGAAATTTTCAAAATAGGTGGGGCGCTTCGCTCCGCTCCTATCCTGAAAGTCTCGGGGGATTCGTCAAGCGGGGGCTGAGAAAAAAGGGGGTCCCAAAACGCGTTTTCCCCATGCAATTTTCCATAGAGACCTTTAGTCCAAGGTACAGCCCGAACGGCTGAACAGAATTACTTGAAATTTGGCAAAGAGGTAGTCCTCAGGTCAGGCATGTGCCTTTTGCATATATGGTGTCAATCTGTTCAGTAGTTCTTGAGAAAATCAAAAGTAAAATCACATACATATCTGGACGGAGCCTAGCCACACATTTCATCGTGAGATCTGATTGGCTGTCAGTACTTCATCCAAGAAGTGTTGGCAGCCATCTTAGGACCAATATACATGATAGCACCTCATTAAAAAGCATTGCAGTTAATGGAAGGTTTTAAGACTTTAGTTACATTATAAATCATTTGTTGATGGTACCATAATCATTTGAGGAATTGTGGTGTGTTCTAAGGTGATTTTACCATGTGAAAAAGCCTTCTGCTGTGATATCACGAACCATGTTTGAGAGAAAACTATTTTCTCATACTTTTCCCACAGAGGTTTGGAAGGTGATCTATAAGCTAAACTGAGAGCATATTTTCTGTAAATTCACATTATCTTTCTCAGTCATGTAAGAATGAAGTCTGACATTCTCAGTAAAACATGTACATCCAACAAGGGCAGAGACTGTCAGTTGATTCCTTTGTGTTCTACTGCAGCTTCCCAGAGTGCTCTAAAGAACAACTAGAGCACTAACAGTCTTACTTATGACAAAAGTATGGCACACCTGAAGCCATCTTCATTGGAATAAAGTGGTAACACTTAAAACATTTAATTTACAAAGGAACAAAATGAGGGGGTTCATTTTGCCATATAAATTATGATTAGTGCTGCAGAAAGAAAAACTAGGGCATATTTTGACTTCTGAAATCCTCTTTTATTTCATAAAAACATTCTGACATGCAGACTGAAACATGCACTTTGAATACCAGCAGCAGACTTGCCTGGTGAGCAGTAGCTTTACTACAGTGATCTAATGAGCAACTAGAGTGCTAACATTCAGAATTTATGGAAAATGTGTGACACATCTGAATGCCTTCTTGATGGAATCAAAGTAAAAAACTGAAAGTATTTCCTACTGAGGAGACTGCAGTAAATGAGTAAATTAGGAAACTTCATAACAAATAAATCTCCCAAGATGGCCACCAGAGACAAAAGAGCCCAAATGTAGCCCAAATATCACCCAGATGTAGCCCAAATGTAGCCCAATGACAGAAGTGTGCAAAACACTTATTTTTTGTGTATTTGCAGTTTTATATAGTGCAGACTTGTCAGGTATTGGAGTGCTTTACATGAACATTGGTTACATCACACAAGATCAAATTCATTTTGGTTGTAGACATGGGGAGATTAAGTGATTTGACCAGAATCACAGAATGTTGAGCTGAAGCAGAAACTCCAACCTGGTTCCCCAGTTGCAAAGTCTGCAGCTCTGGAAGTAACACCACACCCTCTCCCCTTGGATGCAACATTTAATCAAGTGGTCAACTGGATAAAAAAACTAAGATTACAAATAATTTAAAAGTTCTTTGTCGCTATTTGAAAACTTAGAAAATATGTCCTCATTTTAGTGTTTTAGAGCACTAACCATAATGTTGATGCAAATAAGACCCTCTCATATATGTAATTTCTAAAGGAAATGCTCTAGGCATTACAGTTTTGATTACATCAAGATGACGTCAGGCATTCCACACTTTTGTAATAAATATAGAATGTTAGCAATCTAGTTGTTCATTGGGATACTGTTGAGAGGCAGAGGCCAGGGGCACAGACTCTGAAAATTGAAGGCAGGTAGGAGAGTGCAGAGGCAACAATTTGACCACACTAGGCAGGCAGGAAGGCCAGTGGCAGCACAACAGACTATGGAGGGCAGTGGAAAGGGGGGCAGGGGCAACAAACCAACAATACAGGACTGGCAAGAGAGGCTGTGGCAATATAATAGACCATTGTGGGCAGAAGGAAGAGGCAGTGGTCATACAACCATACATGCCAACAGACCCGTTTTAGCCAGGAAACGTCCAATGTTTTTAAGCTCAAATGGGCTTTACTTGATCTGTTTCCTGTCTACAATCTTCTCTTTTTCAATGTAACTCAAAGGGGAAAATCAATACCCCAGTTTTATTTCAAAATCTCCCTCTTACCAAGTTCAAAATGTTCGCAAGTATGGTACATTGGATCATGGTAGGCAGGAGGAGTGGGGTATGGACATGGACTCGGATAACAGAGGACAGGAGGGACATTGAAAGGTGCACCAAACTGACCCTACAGGGCAGGCATCAGGGTTTGCAGCAGCACAATACACCACACAGGGCATGCGGGACGGGAGTGCAGCACAACAATCCATAGAAAGCAATAGGGAGGGGACAGGACCATGCACATGGACAACAGACAACAGAGGGGAAAGAGGCAATGGTAGCTAGCTGACCATAATGGAGAGACAGGAGAGAAAGCAGCAGCATAACAGACCATAAAGGGCAGGAGAGACGGATCAGGGGCATTACAATGGAACTGACAAGCCAGGAGGAGGGAATAGGGGTCTGCACATGGAAACAGAGGGCTAGGGACAAGGGGGCAGGGCAGGAGCAGCAAGATGACCATGGAGGTCAGGCAGGATGGGCACTAGAAACAAGACATACCACGGAGAGCAACAGTGAGACTATGATGGCATACACACAGACCATGGAGGGAAGGTGGAAGGGGGTCAGGAGCAGCTAGCTGACCACACAGGGAAGGTGGGAGGGGCCATGGCAGCACAGAAGACCATGCATGGCAAGCGGGAGGGTTAGTGGCAGCACAATGGCTATGATGGGCAAGAAGGAGGGTGCAGGGGCATGCACAAAGGACCATGGAGGATAGAAGGGAGGGTCAGGACCTGGGCACAGACAAGAGAGTTCAGGGGAAGGGGCCTCACAACAGACCGCGCGGGGCAGGCAGGAGGAGCAGTTGCAGCACAACAGACCAGGGAGGGCAGAAGGGTGTGGCAGTAAAATGGACCATGGAGGACAGGAGGAAGGGGATAGGGGCATGGCATGTGGACAGGCAGGGTGGAGGTGGCAGGGACAGGTTACAGCATAGTTTGTTTGAATTTTTGTCGAATCCCCTTTGAATGGCTTGGTGTGCATGTGTATTAAATGTGCCCGTCAATAGCTACCCATGTTTGTATAAATAAACGACAAGGGTGTCTACTTGGAGAGTACCCACCAGCGGGGGTGCCAAGATTAGGCACGGTAGGGTGTCAGACATGTCAGAGCTTCACTAGCGGTGTGAAAACATTCTACGTGGATTCCTTGTATGCACAGTCGCCTTTTCATGAATACCACGCAAATCGTCATGGTGATAGGTACATACGGTTTGTCCAGCATGTCCTAGGTGTTTCTATAAATATATATATATTTTTTTAAATAAAAAACAAAGGCCGGCCCCGGGGGATGGGGTCCCCGGGGCCATAAGTGGCCTGATGAGGGGGGCAACACAGCCCCCCTCCTAAAGAATAAAAAAAAAAAAAAAAGGCCATGACCTGGGGGTTGGGGTCCCCGGGGCCGATTAAGGCCTTGGGAGGGCCAAATTAATTTTTTTCAACGAAAAAAATTAGGGTGCAGGCCCTGGGGGATGGGGTCCCCAGGGCTAATAAATTAGAAAAAGAAAGGGGGCCACACAGCCCTCCTTCTTAAAAATAAATAAATAAAAGACCGGCATCGCACCGGAGGCCACGTCCCCTCCTAGCAGCACTCTGCAAACGTGCCCCCTGGCCAGTTGTAAGTTGAGGAATTAATTCCCCTTCAATACTGAGGGTCCCTGAGGGCCAACTAGCCCAACAGGTATCTCCAGTATGCGCCAGGGAGCTGCGTTGCAGACAGGTGTTCTGAGGCCATGCCCCTTTTTACACCTCCATGCAACGCAGCTCTGTGGTGCTTACTGGGGGTACCTAGTGGGCTAGTTTGACCCTAGGGACCCTTAGGATTCAAGGGGACTTAATCTATCAACTCAGAACGCCCACAGGCCCTGTGGCGCGTTTTTAAGTTGGGTAAATAATTCCCTTTCAATCCTGAGGGACCCTGGGGTCCAACTAGCCCACCAGGTGCTTCCAGTAAGCACCACTGCTCTTCGTGCCAGAGAGGTGGTGCAGGCCGTGCCACTTTTTACACCTCTCTGCAACGCAGCTCTGTGGCGCTTACTGGAGGTACCTAGTGGTCTAGTTGGACCCTAGGGACCTTCAGGATTCAAGGAGACTTAATCTCCCAACTTAAAATGGCTACAGGGCGTGTTTACACAGTGGGGAAGGGAGGGGACGGGGCATGAGGTGACGTGTTCAAACACGCCCTGTGGTGCGTTTTAAGAGGTAGTTTTAATCCCCTGCCCTAATATATACTAGGGGCTTACAGAGGAGGTCATGCTAATCACAGGGGGACCCCAACACATGGTGTGCCCTAGGGTATGTAGGTGTTTTCACTGTATTCTGAGTGTCTTTTAACATAGCACTGGCCCTAGGACTGGTTAGTCAGACTCAGTTACCACCAGTATCCGTCTGAAAAAGTTGAGGGTACAGGATGATTTTGCAACAAGGCTTGTTTCTGCTCTTCTGTTTGTTCTTTCTGCACGTTATACTTCTTCCTGCACTTTTCTTCGTCTTTGAGGACTTCTGTTGCTTCTTTCTGCATCTCTTTTTTTTCTTTCTGTGCATTTTTCCTTCTTTCTTCACATGTCCTATCTCTGTAGGCATAGCTAGAAATTAGCATTTAAAAAACCTTTGAAATTCACTGAAAAAAACATAGGTTTCAGGCACGTTATAGCTAGGAATTAGCATTTAAAAAACCTTAGAAATTCACTGAAAAAACCATAGATTTCAGGGGCGTTATAGTTAGCTGGACTTTTCACTCGTACAAAACCATAGAAATTCCCCCGTTATAGTTAGTTCAGCTAACTATAACTCGCGCGCCCGCAATGCACTGCTGATGATGTCACATATTACATCACTCATGACATGGTCAGTGACATCACTCATGACATCACTGATGACATCACTGATGACATCATCCTTGTGATAGAGTGGCAGACCTCCTCTCCCCCTAATATAACCTTTGATACACACATTCAAAAATAGATATTAAAATTTTCAAAACAATGGACATACCAATACCAGTTACAACAACCTATTCAGTAATTGTAAGATCCACATCCACATCCCCTCATTCACCAACAGTCCTATAAAGTCACTCATACATGTCCTCACTCATTATATGTACTCATACACCTATACATCCTGTTACACAACCCCACTGATTCTCAAAGTAAATCACACACATAGTCACTCATGCTAATAAAGAATCAAACATCTGTTTACCTGCATATACAGTTATACACACACCACCACACTTACTTCTACAGAAACTTACACATACTTAGTCTTTTTAACAATCACTAATAGAAACACATACTTATTCATACAGGAACTCTTTCAATCTCTCACTCTCACATATACTCACTTATATACACCAATAGTCACATATACTAGTTTAAAACATATGTAGTTACTCATAGAGACACTATTGAGACAGTCATTCACTCACTAACACACCCATGCACACGCTCATCCACCCATACAGTCCTGCACACATGCTGTCTTCAACACATACAAACAGTGAGTCACTCATTCATGCACCTATGCACTACGTAATACCCCCCACCGAACCATACAGACATCAGACACTTATACTGATACTCAAAAATCCAACTAATAACCTATATAGACACTCAGGTAGCTACTCACCAACCCATGCAGCCACTTATACACAAAGTGAGAGACTGATACAGATATTTACATATTTAAACATTACTCACTAAGCCATGTATTCACTAAGATACACTTAATCAGTCAGTTATACAATCAATTTTTTAAAAACAAATCATCCATTTAGACACTTATATACCCATTTATTCTTCCATCGACCTTGAGATATACATATATAAAACATATATAATTTTCAGAAAAACAAACATTCACTGGATGATGTCATCAGTGATGTCATCAGTGATGTCATTTGAGATGTCATCAGTGATGTCATGAGTGATGTAATATGTGATGTCATCAGCAGTGCATTGCGGGCGCGCGAGTTATAGTTAGCTGAACTAACTATAACGGGGGAATTCCTATGGTTTTGTACGAGTGAAAAGTCCAGCTAACTATAACGCCCCTGAAACCTATGGTTTTTTCAGTGAATTTATATATATATATATATATATATATATATATATATATATATATATTACCTGGTGGCAATTGCCAGTAGGTAGTTATAGTTAGGATCTTATTTCTATTAAAAAAACAATTTTTCTTTGGCTAATATCGTTGGTGCCGTTTGACGAATCTTCCCGCTCAATTCAGCTGCTGTGTTGAAAGTTGCGGGGTGAATCATCAAGCGGGGGCCGAGAAAAGAGGGGGTTCCCAAAACGTGTTTTCTCGATGTTAATTTGCACAGGACACTGTTAACGCAGCTACAGCCCGAAATGCTGAACGGAATTACACCAGTTTTGGCAGAAAGGTAACACTTGGTCCAGAGTGCACTCTTTTTTTAAATAGTGTAAATTCGAGTAGTAGTTTTTGAGAAATTTAAATATTTACCGATATCCATATTTCACCACAAAGGATCTGTAAACACTCCTGATCTTGTACATGAGATCTGATTGGCTGCCAACAGTTCCAACCAGTGTTGGCAGCCATCCTGTGATACGGTTGAACTGAGTGACAAGAAAAAAGAATTAAAAACAAGAAAAGAGGGCAGGGTAGTAACATCCTGACCCCCAGGCCTGCTCAGTGGGCCCCACAGGGACCCCAAGGTCCACAGAAAGAATGAAAAAAAAAATCTGCGGGATTTGTGTAAGGTCCACCAATCCCCTTGAAAACATTTATTTAAGCCCCCAGGTGGGCCAGGTCCCGAGGGCAATGCTTAATTATGATGCGGGGGCCTGCGGGTTCCCTCGCAGACCTGGGGACCACCACCTCCATGAGATATGTTAATATTATGCAGGGGCAGGTGGACCGCCACCTCCTCAGGGCTCTTTTAAAAAAGTAAATGTGTGGGGGGCACCTGCTCCTCCGGGGCTTTTTTTCAGAAATGGAAGTGTGGGGGGGGGCTGGAACTCCCCACACAGCCCCAGGGACCACAACCTTCCTGGGGCTTAAATGATTAAGGGTGGGAGGCCACACCGTGGGGATCACCACTTCCCCGTGGCACACTTTACTTAAATGCGGGGTCAATTGTGGTACTCTGGGGACCACCACCTCCCTGGGGCTTTAAGTGTGTTGGAGGGGGGCCGTGCAGCCCTACTCATGGAACCTTCCATGGGCCTGGGGATCACCACCAATAGTATATCATTCAGAAATTAGTGTTGCATTGTTTAACTTTTTTTATACAGCTAGTGAGATTGAAGTTACTAATCACATTATAATTGATTGAGTCAGAAATAATATAAAAAATAAAATGGAAATGTTAAACTTGAATAGTGTAATGTGTTGTGGTACATTAAATTTGTGCTTTTGTTTTGCGGATTTGTGACGGGTTCGTGAATCTGCAAAATATTTAAAAAGAGTATGTATGTTAAACAATAAATAAATTTGACTGCTGGGTTATAGGTTGGATCTAACAAGAGCCATTGTTTTCATTATGACTTTGTTGGAGCTACATGTAAGTGCGGATGCACAGCTTAAGGTTGGTGAGAAGCACTCTGTTTCTGTCATCTGTGAAGTGAAATCCATCACTTTTGTAGATGTCATGCATATCAAAATGTGGATTGTTGTTATAGATGGAGCCCATTCTATGGTCTCTGAGGAAAGCAGAAACAGCTTTATTGACATTTTTCCAAGCCTTCTCAATCTGTGAACAGAATTAATTTGACCACTTCCATTTCTGTCTTTGGCTTATATTAGAATATACAAAGACAGTTTGAGGGAAAAGCATCATCAATTTCAGCCATACCCAGTCAATGTGCCTAGGTCATTGCCACCACGGTGCACATTCATGAGGTCAGGGGGTTGGAGATGCAAATAGGTTTTAACCAAATGCATCAATTGCCTCCACTTTAATCATCTCTGTGCAAACCATTTAATATCCACATTTTGCAAACCAAGGTCTTTGTCAATACCTAAGAGATCCGCATATTTTTGGCCCCAGAATACATAGCTGTGACCTACAATCCATACTGTAAGCATTTTGAAAGGAGTTGTGGAAGGAATCAAAAGACGTCTGTAGCTGAGTAAGTCAGTTCTTGGAATGAGAGGTATCTACAATGGTGGAGATATTGCTGTTTTAGACAAAGCACATAACTGATTGGTTGGTCATAAACATTGCGTTCTTAAAAAAATAGGATGCATGTTACTTTCCTGAAGAAGCATGTTTATGATTGGTTATTGAAAAATAGTTCAAAGGTACAGATGTACAGTGGATAGGATAAGGTAAACTTTTGCAGAAGTCAACCATACCTGCTATTTGCATTTGTAAGCTGGTGTGCTGAACTTGAAAATATCGTGAACTTGCCACCTTCTGGTACAGTTGAATGTTGCAGAAAGTGTCACTATAGAAACTAAGATTAAGCAGAATGGGGGAACGGTTGAGCTGTAACTGTGGTTTTAAAATACGAAATTCTAACTTATATGTAAGTGATATGCTACTAAAGTAAGTTTTACCAAATCGGTACTATGTCAAGAAGTTGTGTGATGTTAGAAAATAATACTAGTATTATTGGAAATAGGTTTTTGAACTCCTGTAAGGGTTCACGATTTCATTATAGCACTACACTGCAGCACCATAATGGAGTCACAACTACAGTTTGGGCACTTTTAGAAGAGACTAATAAAGGATTATTGTGTATAACCAATAGAATTGGGTTTCACAATTTGAAATAATGAAGGAAGCATTTCGATTTGTTACTTACATTTATTTGTGTGCAAAAAGTGAGGGAAAGTTTGCCATTACTGGTTTTACCATGTTGAGAGCGGTGCATCACATATATTGGTGCCGATCACGATCCTGTAAAAACCGGGTACGAACCGTCGGACGGAGCACATTCCCCGTCCGACGCGTACCCGGTCGTCAAAATATACAAACATGGAATTACGATTCGCACGGAAACACCTTTCCCGTACGAATCGTACAAAACCCCGACTGAACAAAATAAACGTACAAATGCGATCCGGTAAAGCGCCGACGTGACGTCGGGACGCACGCAGCCTGCTATTCACGAACCAGGAATCACGATTCGCACCGACGTCATCCCGCACGGACAATATTTTCCGGCTGCCAAAAACTGCTGGGAAATCAGGACAACGCGAACAAGGAGGACCTGTACGCGACGGACAGACATGGACCCGAACCTACGTGTCATCGCGGCCCTCATAGCAGTCGACCTCCTCTACAGGTTACGACGCAGACGCCGCAGAAGGTCAGAACAACACCCATGGTCAAAGGGGGGGGGGGCAGGGGCAGGACACATAACCCCCACCCAAGTCACACAGCACACATGCCCTGGACATACCTGACCCTCAGGCCCTGGTCACTACGAGGGGGTGGGGGCGTGTCCAGCCAAGCCAGCGACCCCCACAACGGAAGTTCCTCACAACGCGAACCGGCAACTCAACCATACAGGTACGTCCCGTACCCACGCCTTAAGAGCGTGGGTACGAGTCGTACCATGCCCACACCTACGTCACCCCAACAATTGCGGGACGGCACGTACCCACGTGGCAAAGGCCTGGGGACGGCCCGCACAAGCATTCCACAGCGTGGGTATGGCAATGTACGGACCATACCCCCACCCGTGTATGCATGGAGTGTACCCCCCACCCCAACAGTGTAAGTGCGACACGTACCCCCACCTGCGTACGTACGGAGCGTACCTCCCACCCCAACAGTGTAAGTACGACACGTACCCCCACCCGCGTACGTACGGAGCGTCCCCCCCACCCCAACAGTGTAAGTACGACACGTACCCCCACCCGCGTACGTACGGAGCGCACCCCCCACCCCAACAGTGTAAGTACGACACGTACCCCACCCGCGTACATATGGAGCGTATCCCCCACCCCAACAGTGTAAGTACGACACGTACCCCCACCCACGTACGTATGGAGCGTACCCCCCACCCCAACAGTGTAAGTACGACCCGTACCCTCACCCGCGTATGCATGGAGCGTACCCCCCACCCCAACAGTGTAAGTACGACCCGTACCCCCACCCGGGTACGTATGGAGCGTACCCCCCACCCCAACAGTGTAAGTACGACACGTACCCCCACCCACGTACGTACGGAGCGTACCCCCCACCCCAACAGTGTAAGTACGACACGTACCCCCACCCGCGTACGTATGGAGCGTACCCCCCACCCCAACAGTGTAAGTACGACACGTACCCCACCCGCGCACGTATGGAGCATACCCCCACCCCAACAGTGTAAGTACGACACGTACCACCACCCGCGTACATATGGAGTGTACCCCCCACCCCAACAGTGTAAGTACGACCCGTACCCTCACCCGCGTATGCATGGAGCGTACCCCCCACCCCAACAGTGTAAGTACGACCCGTACCCCCACCCGCGTACGTATGGAGCGTACCCCCCACCCCAACAGTGTAAGTACGACACGTACCCCCACCCGCGTATGCATGGAGCGAACCCACACCCGTGTATGTTTGAAGCGTACATATTGTGAATTAGGAGGGGTGTGTGCAGAGTCCCCCCAGCAGTGCCCAGAGACAGGAGGGGTGGGTGCAGAGTCCTCCCTGCAGTGCCCAGACATATGAGGGGTGGGTGCCTATCACTCCCAGCAGTGCCCAGAGACAGGAGGGGTGTGTGCAGAGTCCTCCCAGCAGTGCCCAGACATATGAGGGGTGGGTGCCTATCACTCCCAGCAGTGCCCAGAGACAGGAGGGGTGTGTGCAGAGTCCTCCCAGCAGTGCCCAGACATATGAGGGGTGGGTGCCTATCACTCCCAGCAGTGCCCAGAGACAGGAGGGGTGGGTGCAGAGTCCTCCCAGCAGTGCCCAGAGACAGGAGGGGTGGGTGCCTATCACTCCCAGCAGTGGCCAGAGACAAGAGGGGTGGGTGCCTATTACTCCCAGCAGTGCCCAGAGACAGGAGGGGTGGGTGCAGAGTCCTCCCAGCAGTGCCCAGACATATGAGGGGTGGGTGCCTATCACTTCCAGCAGTGCCCAGAGACAGGAGGGGTGGGTGCAGAGTCCTCCCAGCACTGCCCAGAGACAGGAGGGGTGTGTGCAGAGTCCTCCCAGCAGTGCCCAGACACAGGAGGGGTGGGTGCAGAGTCCTCCCAGCAGTGCCCAGACATATGAGGGGTGGGTGCCTATCACTCCCAGCAGTGCCCAGAGACAGGAGGGGTGGGTGCAGAGTCCTCCCAGCACTGCCCAGAGACAGGAGGGGTGTGTGCAGAGTCCTCCCAGCAGTGCCCTGACACAGGAGGGGTGTGTGCAGAGTCCTCCCAGCAGTGCCCAGAGACAGGAGGGGTGGGTGCCTATCACTCCCAGCAGTGCCCAGACACAGGAGGGGTGGGTGCCTATCACTCCCAGCAGTGCCCAGACACAGGAGGGGTGGGTGCAGAGTCCTCCCAGCAGTGCCCAGACATATGAGGGGTGGGTGCCTATGACTCCCAGCAGTGCCCAGAGACAGGAGGGGTGGGTGCAGAGTCCTTCCAGCACTGCCCAGAGACAGGAGGGGTGTGTGCAGAGTCCTCCCAGCAGTGCCCTGACACAGGAGGGGTGTGTGCAGAGTCCTCCCAGCAGTGCCCAGAGACAGGAGGGGTGGGTGCCTATCACTCCCAGCAGTGCCCAGACACAGGAGGGGTTGGTGCCTATCACTCCCAGCAGTGCCCAGACACAGGAGGGGTGGGTGCAGAGTCCTCTCAGCAGTGCCCAGACATATGAGGGGTGGGTGCCTATCACTCCCAGCAGTGCCCAGAGACAGGAGGGGTGGGTGCAGAGTCCTCCCAGCACTGCCCAGAGACAGGAGGGGTGTTTGCAGAGTCCTCCCAGCAGTGCCCAGACACAGGAGGGGTGTGTGCAGAGTCCTCCCAGCAGTGCCCAGAGACAGGAGGGGTGGGTGCCTATCACTCCCAGCAGTGCCCAGACACAGGAGGGGTGGGTGCCTATCACTCCCAGCAGTGCCCAGACACAGGAGGGGTGTGTGCAGAGTCCTCCCAGCAGTGCCCAGAGACAGGAGGGGTGGGTGCCTAACACTCCCAGCAGTGCCCGTGCAACGCAAAGGGTGGAGTAGCCACAGATACCATGCCCACAAATGTCAGTCAGGTGCACAAAGACCCTGCAGTACATGTACCACATGTGGGCGAGGCTGGGAGTATACGCATGCATAGCACCGAAACGAAAACATGTCCACATGAAGTCATGTCAATAGTCCACACACACAAGTACTATGACTACCAAGGATGCCACGAATGATGCAGGTGGAGACATCGCTCAGCATGCATGTGCAAAGTTGAAGGAGTCCGTCAAACACCCAGCTGATGTAGACACAGCTCAGCACCACATATTGGGAACACCCTGCAGGGAAGATGTCAGGGTACACAGAGGAAGGAATACACCTTTGGACAATTTCACCATGCAGCAACTGCTTACATGAACACAGAAACCTAGCTAACACCGTGTAATGGCACACAGATCCCAGGGTCCCCCCTATGACCAGCACACTACTACATTTCCCACACAACCAACACATGATCACCACCCAAAATCATGTAGTAGCCCCACCAACACCAATATCAGAAAAGCAGTAGTGTTCAAAGGAAACAAAAATGGCTTTTATCAGCAAGATAAAAATTGTATGTTCGTTGAAAGTTCAATATTTACAAAGCCCATAGGGCAGTCCAGAAGTCACAGCTGGATGGGGGACACAGTGGGATGCGTGTCCCCTAGCTTGCCTGCACAGTTACATTCCGTTGTCTTCCACAGGGGTGAGGGCATCATGTGGGGGGGAAGAAACAGGCACCGCAGGGACAGGAGGGTGAAGGGTAGGCGTTGTGGGTGCAGGGATGGAGGACTCCACCACAGGGGGTGGGGCAGGGCCAAAGGTGGAGGCCAGGAGCTCGCTGCACACCTCAGCCAGGTCCGCCAGGGAATCCCCTGCACCCGAACGAACCACAGGCCCCAAGGAGGGGGGGGGTCAGAGGGATGGGTCGCAGCGCCACTGGGGGAGGATGTAGACAGGGGGGGAATCAACCACCCTGACCGAGGACTTCCTTGACCGCTTGCGTGGTGGCGTCACTGTGGGGCTCAGGGACAGAGCGGACATGAAGGAGTCTTTGGGGGAGATGTGGCCAGGAGAGCTGAGGGGAGGGGATTTGGAGGGAGTGGATTGGGTGGAATGCGGACTCCCACTCTGGCTGCGTGTCACACGTTTGCCCCCCGACCCAGTGGGTGTGCCTACTTCACCCTGTGTGTGCGTGTCAGGAGGTGTGCGGTGGACCTTCCCTGCTGGTGTGGTGCCTGTGTGTGTTGTGGTGGGCGCATGCTGACGTCTGGGTGTACGTGGGACAGGCATGGAAGTGGGAAGTGTGGATGGGGCAGGGGTAGGGGGTGGGACGTAGCGCTGCAGGAGACCCACTGCTGCAGTCAGTGTCGAGTCTATCGACCTCAGCAAGCTGCATTGGTCAGCCTGCGATGAATGAATGCCCTTCAAGTATGCCTCCATGTTGTTGAGGACCTGGCTGTGGCCATGGAGGACATTAAGGATCACAGCCTGACCAACCTGCAACTGCCGCTGGATGTCCACAGACTCGGCATTGGCGGCAGCAGTGGAGACAGGGGCAGGGGGTGCAGTGCCTGGCAGGAAGGAGACATGTGGTGACCGGGCACGTTGGGAAGGGACACGAGCAAGTGGGAAGCGGCTGATGGCAATGGAGGGGGCGGGGCGAGATGTAGTGCCGCTGTCAGCTGCTGGTGCAGCCGCCGCCCACTCGGAGAGATCATCCTCGGACCCGTCAGCTTCATACTCTGTTGTGCAAGTCGACAGGTCCCCGGCTTCACTCTCCTCCGCCTCAGTCCCACTTGAAGTGCCAGCCCCGATGTCACCGCTGGCACTGGTGCTCGGTCCCTCTGCTCCGTCAGTGCCCATGTCTCCCTCCGTGTCCCCCGACGATGCTGTGGGCAGAGTGAAGAGACAGAAATTAATCATACACCTGTATACATATGTCACATGAGTCCAATCTACATAGGTCACAGTGCATAGCCTGAAACAAAAGAAGAGTTACATCTACAAAACAAGGTACATATGTAGGGCATGCAATACACAGTTGTTTGACCCACCTGCCACCGAAACACTATGGAGAGCATGACACAATAGCAAATGAGATGGAATGGAATTTTGACTGAGGAGCAAGGCCCTGGGGACAATCCAGCACTGCATCTGCACCACACAGCGTGGCAGGAAATAGGGATGAGCGGTGACCATATCCAGGAACAAGAGGCACATGCAGCATAGGTTAAACTGAAAACATGCCCACCATGACTGGCCCACTGCACCTTGAGTGCATGTCCAGACAAACATCACACACTGGCCAGTCCTAGCAAGGAGATATCAGGTTGTGACATTAAGGCCATGGCCGCACCACCCACCCCCTACATGAGACTATTATTTGGAGACACAGGAAGCACTTACATCCCTTAGTCTGGGTGAAATACACAAGGGATGCAACAAATCAAGGTTGCACACAAAATACCCAAGGTGCGCCTGTCCAAATAATCATGTACAAATGGGCATCATCAGATGATTGTAACAAGACACACAGGCAATGTCCACCGTGAGTATTAACAAGGAAAATCAGGTCAGTCTGTACAGTGGACACTTGTACTACATTTCACGTCAATATACATTTGGCCATGGGACAATGGCACAGAGCACAACCTATGCTGTAGACACAGAGATTGTCAACATATTCAGATTACACACATGATACCTAGGAAAATATGCCCCTGGGGACAGTGGTGGCCACACAACTCCATGCTCCTGAATGGGAATGACTGCAACACACGCTGCCATCCCCGCACTATGCGTACCGCACACTCATGCACATCATGTCACAGGCCACCACATAGGACATGCGTGCTGTAAGGCCTCACACTTGAGAGACTAACTCCCATGTCTGGACTAAGCATTAGTGCCAACTGACATGGAACCCACAAGACCAGAACTGGACAGGGCACAGGCAAGGTCCCAAAACATGTTAAACACCACCCCCACACATGATGCTGCAGGCATTGTACAAGTGGAGAAGGTGCCAGGCTACATAACCTTGTGACGGAGTGACTTCACACAGACCAGGGAACACATTGCAAGTAGGGGAAGGGAGGCAGGAGAGCACTGCAATACTGTGGGTAACAGGATCTGCACAGCACCATTAAACCCTGGCAGTGGATCCATGGAACAGTGCACTTACAAATGCTGGTGAAACACAACATACACACATGTACCTACCCCCTTCTTGCTGCTGCATCTCCTGTAAGCGCCTGTCCAAGTCTGGAAATACCACCGCCAGCACACGCTTGTGGATGTGGGAGAGACGGCGGCGCCCGCGGTTCTTATGGCTCTCAGGTGAGTCCCCCAGCAGGACCCGTGCGATCCTCCGCGTCCAGCACCGGATATCCTGCCAGCGTTTCCTCACCTGGGACAGGCTCCGCCTCTGACCATCCGCACTCCTCACAGCACTGACGGCGGTCAGCCAGATCTGCTCCTTGGCAGAGGCGCCTACCTGTGAGGATGAGCAAGTGACACTACATCAATACACCTGCAACATGTCACAGAGACACATATGGGAACAAATTAGCTGGTTACAACAAGGCATTTCATGCAGCCAACGCATTGCACCTTTGCCATAGGGACATACTCCTCTGGGGAAGGGCATAAGCAGTACGTGCCAGTGAAAGTACACAGGTGGAATGAGGGCAAAGACACAATCAATTATCAAGGCTCACACTGTGCATCACACCCACCCCTCCTGTCTCTGGGCACTGCTGGGAGTGATAGGCACCCACCCCTCCTGTCTCTGGGCACTGCTGGGAGTGATAGGCACCCACCCCTCCTGTCTCTGGGCACTGCTGGGAGTGATAGGCACCCACCCCTCCTGACTCTGGGCACTGCTGGGAGGACTCTGCACCCACCCCTCCTGACTCTGGGCACTGCTGGGAGGACTCTGCACCCACCCCTCCTGACTCTGGGCACTGCTGGGAGGACCCTGCACACACCCCTCCTGTCTCTGGGCACTGCTGGGAGTGATAGGCACCCACCCCTCCTGTCTCTGGGCACTGCTGGGAGTGATAGGCACCCACCCCTCCTGTGTCTGGGCACTGCTGGGAGACATCAGGCATTCCCCCCCCGGGACCCCCCTACAGTACATAGCATGTGTGTCACACCTGGACACAATGGCAGAAGTCACAGTCACAAAAAAGGGACACAGTCTGTGCCAGTGGACACTGCACTCACCTGATAACCTGGTCGCCCATACAGCATGGGGTAATGTGGGAGGATCACATCCACCAAAGCCATGTTCTCCTCCAGGGTGAATGGCTGTGACCTCTCCACAGCCCTTGACATGGTTCCAGGGAATCAGTAGCAGCAGCTGGATCGTGGAATACAGAGATGTGCAGGCAAGTGCTCCCTCATGGGACCTGGCTGCCTTATATCTGCCTTGCTGGCCCATTTCATGCACAGGAGTGCCGAGTGATTGGTCACTCACATTTGCATCCTATGTTTCCTCCAATCCCTTCAAACCTAGCAGTCAGTGGGTTCTTATTCTGTTTTTTTCTTCAGCATGATGTCAACCCCACAAACACATTGCAACAAAGTAGATTCATTCCAACTGACTTCTGCTGTGCACCTTCCAGAACAAAATCAAAGTTTAAACTTGGTCTCCATGACAACCAGCATGCATGTAGGCCTTAATACTTGTCCCTCATGTGTCCCCTATGTAATTTGGAGCTTCACACACAGGTACGGTGCGTTCCGGGGCCCTAGGGCACCCCAAATGCATAGCAACGGCCCGTACACACGCCTGTACGCTCCCTATCACTATGGGTGTCCTCGGGTATGCGTACTCGTAGTGGTACGGCCCGTACACACGCCTGTACGCTCCCTATCACTATGGGTGTCCTCACGTATGCGTACTCGTAGTGGTACGGCCCGTACACACGCCTGTACGCTCCCTATCACTATGGGTGTCCTCGCGTATGCGTACTCGTAGTGGTACGGCCCGTACACACGCCTGTACGCTCCCTATCACTACGTGTACGCATACGCGAGGACACCCATAGTGATAGGGAGCGCACAGGCGTGTGTACGGGCCGTACCACTATGAGTACGCATACGCGAGGACACCCATAGTGATAGGGAGCGTACAGGCGTGTGTACGGGCCGTACCACTACGAGTACGCATACGCGAGGACACCCATAGTGATAGGGAGCGTACAGGCGTGTGTACGGGCCGTACCACTACGAGTACGCATACGCGAGGACACCCATAGTGAAAGTGAACGTAGGCACGCGTGTACGGGCCGTACCACTATGAGTGTTCTTGCGTATGCGTACTCGTAGTGGTACGGACCGTACACACGCCTGTACGCTCACCATCACGATGGGTACACATACGGCAGCACTCCCATAGTGATACGGGAAGGTACACAGGCCCTCTTAGCAGAAGTACGGTGTTTTTCACACATCACAGTGGTGACAGGCAGCACACAGGAAGGAATAGGGCTGACATACTTGTCCATGGATGGACATCAAGGCATTGTCTGGGCAGTACTACATGTGTGGGGCACAGGTGTGAAAGGCTGTGATGTGGCACAATACTCCTGAGTGGAGAAGGCACTAGATGTATGATTAGATGTGTACATATGTAATGTGTGACGGTGCAATGTGTGCCAGGCATGCCCTTGACTCCTTTGACATGTGTGCATGTCGTACTGCACACTTGGCATGAGCGTCACTGGCATGGCACGGACAACAACACACGCAAGTGTCCCCTGAGGCCCGGTACAGGGGTCACCACACCTGACATGTCACTACCCACGGTGCACGATGTGACTATGTCATGTATGTGTGGGGGGTTCACATTAGGTAGATGTTTGAGCTCCCTCAAAAGCTGCAGCCTTTGCAGCAACCAACATGTGTCTGTGTGTAGATGGCCATGGCACACTGTTCCGCACACCATGCCACATGTGGTTTCGGATGTGGGGTGCGTATGTATGCATGGGACACGGAGTAGCATAACAAGGACATGTCTGCATCCTCTCTATGAATGTGTGGTGAGTCATGACATGTGCACCTTCATGGCAAGGTGTGTGGGCTGTCCTAGTGTAATGTCATGTGACCTGTGGCTCTAGTGTTCCGCTACCAGTCTCTGCAATCGACATCCTACCTCTGCTGATGTGTGGGTGTATGTCACTCCTGTCTTGCGTCTGGCTGTTCACTTGCACTGGGACACAGCTAATCCCATGCCATGGCATGTGGAGGTTCTCAATCTGCGTGTGTAGCTGGGTCTTGGTAGGAGTGTCACCTGCCAGCCATACGTGTCCAGGGCTGTGGAACATGCCTGACTCCGTATGTCGCATATGTGTATAGACAGATTAACATGTGCTCAGGACAAATTATTTGTTGTTGTGGTGCACTCACTCTTTCTTGTCACTTCCAAATTACTGCAGAGCGCCGCCTCTTACCCGACCAATTCCGGACTTGGCTGCCATGCGGGAGAATGATTGTATCCGGTGCTACCGCTTCCCCCAACGGTTGATTCTGGATTTGACGGCGAGACTGGCACCACACCTGCAACTGCTGCACAGGTATCCTACGGCACTGACACCCAAGCTGAAGGTAATGGCAGCCCTACATTTTCTAGCCACGGGTACCTTTCAAAATACCATAGCTCATGTTGGTGGCATGTCCCAGAGCATGTTCTGCCGTGTGCTGCATGATTTCTTAGAGGCCATGTTGATTCACCTGGATGACTTCATACATTTTCCTACCCCTGAAATGTTGACTGGGGTCAAGCGTGGATTCTATGCCCTGGGAGGGATGCCCCATGTCATTGGGTCCATAGATGGGACACATGTTGCTTTGGTACCACCACACGCACAGGAGGTAGCGTACCGCAATCGCAAGCACTACCACTCCATCAATGCCCTTGTGGTGTGTCTGTCCAACATGGTGATTTCACATGTCTGTGCTCGTTTCCCAGGATCAGCACACGATGCCTACATCATGAGGCGTAGCAGGATGCCTGAAATGATGACGCAGCTGAGCAACGAACGAGCATGTGTTGTTGGTGGGTACAGTCTGTCTGTCCTGTATTTTGCGTAGACTTCCAGCACGACCGCTTCTCCTGTTCTAACGATGTCTATGTGCTTCCCATGTAGGGGACGCTGGCTATCCCAACATGCCATGGCTGATCACACCTCTCCGCAACCCCATCACGCCGGCCCAGCTCCACTACAACACCGCCCATGGCCGGACAAGGCGAGTGATAGAGAGGACGTTTGGCCTGCTGAAGAGCCGATTCAGGTGCCTACACAAGACCAGCGGCGCACTCCCATATGCCCCGGCGAAGGTCTGCAAAATCTTCATGGTCTGCTGCATGCTGCACAACATGGCAGTTGAGAAAGCTGTGCCACTCATCCTTGATCAAGATGACGAGGACCATCCACCCGTGGAGGACGAAGGGCTTGGCAATGGGGCTAGTGATGTGGAGGATGTGGAGCCGCAAGAGGACATCCGGACTCGGCTCATATGCGACTTCTTTGCTTAGTGGTGAGTACCGGTGTCTGAGTGTGCACGCATTGGTCCCCGTGTGGCATGTGTTGTGAAGTGTGTCTCCACCTGCATGTATGGCACGTGAGTCAGAGGTGTGTGTGGGTGTGTCACTGGAGTGATGGTGCCAGTGATGGTTGTATTTCCCCAGTCATAATTGTGACCTAGCATGTTGTCATCCATACATGTGTCGAGTACATGCACATGCAAGTGGCTGTGCTTTTTGTGGCTGACTTCTTGTGTGTCTCTCTTCCCCAGGTACTTGCGCATGTCGTCTGCTGCGTGCATTGTTGTGGCACTGCTATTCCTCATGGACACGTCATCATGTGCTGACTCAGCGTTACAGGCACGGACACGTTTGGAAGTCTCCTTAGGGTAAGGGATGCATCAGGGGTGTATTGGGTGTGGCAGTTGTTCACGATGTATGCACACTGCCCCTGTCGATGTTTGGTTCCTCTGCAGCCATGTTGCATCACCATGGTACACATGACATGCAGCTGGGTACACCTGAATAGATGGTCAGACTTGTTGACAGTCTTCAGTGATGGGATAGTGGATTGTGATGATGGCATCAATGTGTGTAACACTGCCCTCGGACACATACGGTTTGCATTGGCTTGACATGCTGTGGGACTTCCACATCAGCGGATCAATGGTGTATGGCAGGCTCTCCGTGTGCAGCTGTGGGTGTTTAGCTGTTAGCCGACGCTTGTGTGCCAGTTCCATGGCTATCACGCATTTGTGCTGCAGAAGGGGGGTGCCAGTGTTGGACCCACATGTTACTCCACATGAAGTGTTCATGTGTACTTCAAGTTGCCTCTGCAATCCCGAAAACATGACTAATAAAGGTGTCCCTATGCCTCCAAGGTGCCTCTTCTCAGTCAATGCTGGTGTGTTGCCACGGTGCATCCAGCATGTCTGGCATGGTTTTCCCTGATAGTGGCTATGTGTCTATGTGTCGAGTTGCAAGATGCAAGCTGTGTGTGTGGGATGAGACTGTGTATTGTGCATGATGTCCATGACTGTGTGGGTATTGTGACATGTGCCATCCCCATGCATCCAACGTTGGCCAGGCCCCCATTATGTGCATCCACCGGTCTCAAGCTTGCAGGACATGGTTCTGCCACCTGTCTACAGATACCTGGGTGCCCCCAGGACACTCGACATGATCCCTGACCTCTGCGCATGACTGTTGCTGTATTCAATATGTCTGTCAGCACGGTTGTGCGGCCACCCCCTCAGCTGGTTGGGCCCATCACGGGTGTGTATGGTGCTCCATGTCTGTCTTGCCTAATACACTGTGACCCGTGTGTCCTGTGCCAGACTCATGCCCCAGGGTGTGGATGGTTGAAGTCAAAAGAGAACTCAGGCATGGTTAGACTTTACAAGACACATGTAAGGTAATAATGCAACCGGCAGGCATCTTCTCTTCATGGTGTGACTTTTTATTTTAGTGGGGGGGGGGGTATGACATGAGGGGCTTTCCGGGTGTTTGGAATCCAAAGTTCAGTAGGGGAGTTGGTGTCCTTGCCATTTGAAATCCTCAGAGTCCATGCCACAGTCTTTGTCAACATTGGTCAGACAGTGACCAGCAAGGCCATGTGGCAGAGAATGTCTTTTGATGCTGTGCTGCTGTTGCTCCAGTGGGCCAGGTGCCAGGTCAGGTGTCCTGGGAGATGGTGCTGTAGCGCCGACCCTCACGGTCTTTTCCGTGGACGACCCGCCCTCCTGCGGGGACCCTCAGAAGCAGGCCGTGACGATGTCTGGGATGCTCCATCGGATGTATCCTCCTCCTCCTCCTGATCCCTCCCTGTGGGTGGTGATGTTCTACGCCTTCTGGCACAGGGAGGGTTGCCCATGTTGTCGGCCATCCGACGGAGTGTATCGTGAATTCCCGTGTACGCCGTCACGAGCTCAGCCTGTCCGTCCTCCATCCTCCGTTGGTGTTGCAGTAGACAGGCATGTAGCTCCGCATGTTGCTGGGCCTGCTGGGTCTTGATCCCCTCGAGGACGGACACAACCTGGGCCAGGCCCGTGGTGTCCTGCCGGTATGTGTCCAGGATGTTTCGGACATGGGAAAATACCGGATCCCCAGCCAACTGGTCAGGCTGGCGCCTCCGCCGTCCTCCACTCCCACCACCCCTGCCCACTTGCACCTGGCCTGCCCTTGTGGGCACATCGGGTCTCCGGGAACCCTGAGGGGTGGCATTGGCGTTGTCGCCTGCCTCCTCCTGGGTGCCCGGGACACCGTGTCCCTCCTGGCCAGCCTGGCTGCTTTGTGGTGGTGGGGCAGGGATCCTGGGTGTCTCCTGGGATGTGGCAGGAGTGGGGGTGGTGGTTGGCCCCGTTGTACCTGACGCAGGTGCTGCAGGTCGTTGGACACCAGAGGGGCCAGGTTGGTCGGGGTCGTCCACAGAGTGGTGATAGTCGTCGCTGCCGGTGGGATCGGCCTCCCGCAGAGCCGGGTCCTGTGAGTCTTCCCCCCCGGTGTTGGGGGGTGAACCACGAGGTTGACCTGTGTGTGAGAGAGACAATGTTAATTTTGGTCCATGCAACATCCATGTTTCATCAGTTTCAAAGTTGGAACATTTCCTCTGGGAATTTGGATCTGTCTTGCATTCCACTCACAGTGCACTTGTTCATGGGTGTGTCCCTTGGGCACAGCTGTGGCGCCTTTAACTATGTGTGGCACATTCTTACTTGCTGCGTCAAGTGTGACTGCAGTCAGCATTGGAGTGGGCAGGTGTGGCGAGCCGTGAATTGGCGCCTTCCGTGTTGCACTGTACGTGGGCACATGAAGTAGTTACACACACTTCAATGATGCAGGTAGCTGTCATTGTGCTCGTGCACAGGTTGTGACATGGCCCTGTGTTTTGCCATGGAGGAGAGGGGGGGTGCTGGCATTGGCCACCCTTGTCTACATGCACGCAGTCCACCTGCTGACGAGCAGACATTCCCACACACCACATGGCTGATTTGCTCTCCCTGTGTCTCCCTCCCTCTCTGTCCCCCTCTCCCTCCCTCCGTGTGTCAGCCTCCTCCCTCTGTCCATGTCCCTGTGTCTCCCTCCCTCTCTGTTCCCCTCTCCCTCCCTCCGTGTGTCAGCCTCCTCCCTCTGTCCGTGTCCCTGTGTCTCCCTCCCTCTCTGTCCCCCTCTCCCTCCCTCCATGTGTCAGCCATCTCCCTCTGTCCGTGTCCCTGTGTCTCCCTCCCTCTCTGTCCCCCTCTCCCTCCCTCCGTGTGTCAGCCTCCTCCCTCTGTCCGTGTCCCTGTGTCTCCCTCCCTCTCTGTCCCCCTCTCCCTCCCTCCGTGTGTCAGCCTCCTCCCTCTGTCCGTGTCCCTGTGTCTCCCTCCCTCTCTGTCCCCCTCTCCCTCCCTCCGTGTGTCAGCCTCCTCCCTCTGTCCGTGTCCCTGTGTCTCCCTCCCTCTCTGTCCCCCTCTCCCTTCCTCCGTGTGTCAGCCTCCTCCCTCTGTCCGTGTCCCTGTGTCTCCCTCCCTCTCTGTCCCCCTCTCCCTCCCTCCATGTGTCAGCCTCCTCCCTCTGTCCGTTTCCCTGTGTCTCCCTCCCTCTCTGTCCCCCTCTCCCTCCCTCTGTGTGTCAGCCTCATCCCTCTGTCCGTCTCCCTGTGTCTCCCTCCCTCTCTGTCCCCCTCTCCCTCCCTCTCTGTCCCCCTCTCCCTCCCTCTGTGTGTCACCCTCTGTCACCTCAGCCCAGCTTCCTGGGCACACACTGTTAGCAGATCTTTGAATGGCCCTTGGCTTGTTGATGTGAGTTTGTTTCTGATCTCCAGGCACCCATTGGGTGTAGTGTGTGTCTCTGCGCTGCTGCTGTGGTGGTGTGTGCTGCCACTCTTTCACAATGTTGGCTGTTCATTAGCTGCTGTCATGTGCAAAACAGTGCCTTCACCCCCATGTGTTAATGCAAGGCGTCCGCCATTTGCTGCCGAGTCTTTCCTGTGTGGGGACACACTGTTTGTCTGGCTGTGACCTAGGCCATATGGGCAGAGGGCATTGTTGTCTGCTTCTGAGTTGCACTATGTGAATTTTGGGGCCCACCCTCCCACCATCCGGGTTACCGTGTCATGTGTTGGTGTCTTCTGTGGCCTGTGACTTGACATTGTCCAGCTGGGTGCATGGGGCATGGTGGCGCCAGTGGCATGTGCGTGTTCATGGAGTGTGGTTGAGTCATGCGATAGATTGGGGTGGTTGCGTGCCTGTTTGTGAGTTTGGTTGTGGATGACGTTCCCCCCATGTGAGGTGCGTTGTTTGTGTACTCACCCGGGTCTCGGAGTCCTCCTAATCCTGCGACTGCCTCCACCGGCAGTATGGCCATCACCCTCTCCTCCCAGGGATGGTAGTGTACGGGTCTGCGGGACGGCCCTCCTCCAGTGATGTTGGCCTGGTTGTGTTCATCCGTCATCTTGGCTCGGACCCTCCTCCGCAGATCGTACCACCTGGCTTGGCATTCCTGTTTGTTCCTTCTGGTGTCCGCAACAGCATTCACAGCATCGACGATGGTCTGCCACATGGCTGTTTTTTCTGCAATGCTGGTCTGTCTGACCAATGTTCCAAAGAGCTGTGGCTCGACTCTGAGGATTTCATCGACAAGGACCTCCAACTCTCGGTTACTGAACTTTAGTGGGCATGGTGAGGGGTGTGGGTGTGGATGAGGGGGGGGGTGTGTGTGGATGGTTGTGGGTGTGGTTGTGCAGGTGTGTGTGTGAATGTGATGAGGGGGTGTTTGTGAAGGTGGTTGTGTGAAGGTGTGCAAGTGTAAGGTGTGGTGAAGCTTCTAGTTTGGTGCTGTAGGTTGTCTGTGGGGTCTGGCAGCAGTGAGTCTGTTGCAAAGGCTCATGGTTTGTGTGTGTTGGCCCTTTTTATTGGTCCATTGGTCGGTGTGGCTGTGTTTGAAGTTTGGGTGGGTGTGTTATAAGGAGTGGTTTTGTTTTGGGCCTCTGTTTGTTTTTGGCAGTTGCAGGTCAGTGAATGTGTTGTTTTGGTAGTTGTTGGACATGTTTTGTGGCTTTGTGCCATTCGAATGGTGTATTCTTGTGTCGTTTTGGTTTGTCCTGGTTGTGTACGTGCGTTTTTTGGCGTGTATACGGTGTGTACATGGCCCATTTTGTTGTACAGTGCTGTCCTTGTGTGTGGCTTGGTACGAGTCGTACATTCGGTTGTGATGTTGGGGCCTGGGGTGCGCTCCGTCCTTAGGATGTTGTGGTGGGGGTACGCTCCATGCATACGCGGGTGGGGGTACGACTCTGACGTACACGGGTGTAGGTACACGGGGGTACGACCTGTACAGGGGTGTACATACACGGGTGGGGCTTCGACACGTACAGGGGTGTACATACACGAGGGGGTACGACACGTACAGGGGTGTACATACATGGTGGTACGACACGTACAGGGGTGTACATACACGGTGGTACGACACGTACGGGGTGTACATACACGGTGGTACGACACGTACAGGGGTGTACATACACGGTGGTACGACACGTACAGGGGTGTACATACACGGTGGTACGACACGTACACGGGTGGGGGTAGGACTCGAACGTACTGGGGTGTACATACACGGTGGTACGACACGTACAGGGGTGTACATACATGGTGGTACTACACGTACACGGGTGGGGGTACGACTCGAACGTACAGGGGTGTACATACACGGTGGTACGACACGTACAGGGGTGGGGGTATGACTCGAACGTACAGGGGTGTACATACAAGGTGGTACGACACGTACAGGGGTGGGGGTATGACTAGAACGTACTGGGGTGTACATACACGGTGGTACGACACGTACACGGGTGGGGGTAGGACTCGAACGTACTGGGGTGTACATACACAGTGGTACGACACGTACAGGGGTGTACATACACGGTGGTACGACATGTACACGGGTGGGGGTACGACTCGAACGTACAGGGGTGTACATACACAGTGGTACGACACGTACAGGGGTGGGGGTACGACTCGAACGTACAGGGGTGTACATACACGGTGGTAGGACACGTACAGGGGTGGGGGTACGACTCGAACGTACTGGGGTGTACATACACGGTGGTATGACACGTACACGGGTGGGGGTACGATTTGAACGTACAGGGGTGTACATACACGGTGGTACGACACGTACAGGGGTGTACATACACGGTGGTACGACACGTACATGGGTGGGGGTAGGACTCGAACGTACTGGGGTGTACATACACAGTGGTACGACACGTACAGGGGTGGGGGTACGACTCGAACGTACAGGGGTGTACATACACGGTGGTACGACACGTACAGGGGTGGGGGTACGACTCGAACGTACAGGGGTGTACATACACGGTGGTACGACATGTACACGGGTGGGGGACGACTCGAACGTACAGGGGTGTACATACACGGTGGTACGACACGTACAGGGGTGTACATACACGGTGGTATGACACGTACACGGGTGGGGGTACGACTCGAATGTACAGGGGTGTACATACACGGTGGTACGACACGTACACGGGTGGGGGTACGACTCGAACGTACTGGGGTGTACATACACGGTGGTACGACACGTACACCGGTGGGGGTACGACTCAAACGTACAGGGGTGTACATACACGGTGGTACGACACGTACAGGGGTGGGGGTACGACTCGAACGTACAGGGGTGTACATACACGGTGGTACGACACGTACACGGGTGGGGGTACGACTCGAACGTACAGGGGTGTACATACACGGTGGTACGACACGTACAGGGGTGTACATACACGGTGGTACGACACGTACATGGGTGGGGGTATGACTCGAACGTACAGGGGTGTACATACACGGTGGTACGACACGTACACGGGTGGGGGTACGACTCGAACGTACTGGGGTGTACATACACAGTGGTATGACACGTACACGGGTGGGGGTAGGACTCGAACGTACTGGGGTGTACATACACGGTGGTACGACACGTACAGGGGTGGGGGTACGACTCGAACGTACACGGGTGTACGTACACGGGTGGGGGTTCGACACGTACACGGGTGTACATTCACGGGGAGTACGACTCGAACGTATGGGTGCTGGGGGGAGTGTTGGGCGTGTATGCGGGCACATGTCTCCATGGTTGCAATGGGAGTTCGGTGCGGACGGTGTTTTTACCATACGGTTGTTAGATCGGACGCACGGGTTGGATCGTGATTCCTCGGTCGGACTTCACTTTTCACATTTGTACGGTAAATCGTCCGAGGACGTGTCGGACACATTTTCCGACCCGAGGACGTGTGGGGAATAATTCCCAAGGCGGTTCGTATGGACTTTTTACCATCGTGATTGACAGTTTGTACGGCACTTGTACGATTCGTACGGTAAAAAGACCGGATACGAGTCGTACGGGGAATTTTTTTAACGGATCGTGATCGGCACCATTGTGTGAAATATAAAAAAATGTATGAGTTTCTATTATTTTTCATTCTGCAATACTGAGAGTTACAAATTTGTAAGGTGTGTTATGTATTGCGCAGTAGTGCTTTAGTCTTTGTAGTGATATTTGTAACTTTGAAAAGCATTATTTATCAAATTTGCAAAGTATTAGAGCAGTGTGATGTTTGAAATATGTTACCAAATCGACGAAAGTGTATTGTAGTTTGTTTAATTTGACTGAAATGACCATTGAAATAGGCTGTGCATGGGAATATGTGTGCTTCCTGAGTCTCTAATGAAGGTAGTACAGAAAACTGATGTTCAATTCATATTAATTGATGTATTAAACTATATCCCAGTCTAGATAACTCTATAACCATGTTCCCTGTATTATGATCAGAAAGGAATACATACACTTCTACATAAATGTAAAGAATATGCGGTCTGAAATGCAGATATTCAAGTACTACTTTGTTTCTTTTTGTGTATCATGTCACTAGCAAAAGACACAGACATAAGCAGGCATACATTCAGTAATATGGTTAGACATAACAGTGACATGGGAAAGAATGCGGATTGAAATTTGGTAGGTCTGATATTGTGAGCAGTAGTTGAAACATAAAGCTGCTGCAAAAAAGTGAGGTTTAAGTCATGTTGGCAGAGGGATTAGTGATTAGGGTACTTTGTATGAGTCACTGGAAAGGTACACTTGCAGTATGCTGTTAAAATTTAGGGGTATGCTTGAAACGGGAAAAGCAGTGTGTCAAGTTTAAAGGTCTGTGTTGTTTTGTGACTGAGGTATGTCTCTACTTGTATATGTATTCTCACACGTGTTATGCATCTGAAGATGTTAGACGTGAGAAACACTTTTATACAACTATTTGTATGTTTCTTTTATGTACCATGCCAGTAGCAAAAGGCATAGACACATGCATGCATGTTTTCAGGAATATGGTGGGACTCCTAACAGAATAATGGGAAAGACACAGACATACCCATGCATACGTTCAGAAATGTGGTTAGACTAATAAAAATAACATGGGTTGGATTGCTGATTTAAATTTGGGAAGGCCCAACATTCTGAGCAAAACTTATGTCTCTGCTTGTACATGTGTTCTCGTATGATTTATGCATCTGAAGATGGTAGACATGTAAAACACAGATATACATATTTTTGTGTGGTCCTTTATGTATGATGCCACTAGCAAAAGGCACAGATACATGCATATATGCTTTCAGGAACATGGTGAGACTTACAACAGTAACATGGGAATGATTGCTGTTTTAAATTTGGCAGCTCTAACATTCTGAGCAGTCGGTGAAAAATGAAGGTGCAGCTCAAAAATGAGGTTTAAGATATGTTGGCAGAGGGATTAGTGATTAGGGTACTTTGTATGATTTTCTGGAAAGGTACACATAAAGTATGCCATATAAATATTGATGCCTGCTTCAAATGGAAAATGCTGTTTGTCAAGTTTAGAAGTCTGTGTGGTCTTGTGACTGAGGTATGTCTCTGCTTGTACATCTATTCTCACACGTGTTATGCATCTGAAGATGCTAGACATGTGAAGGACAGGTATACATCTATTTGTGTGTTTCTTTTATGTATGATGCCACTCGCAAAATGGCACAGACACATGCATGCATGCTTTCATGAAAATGGTGAGACTTACAACAGTAACACGGGTAGGATTGCTGTTTTAAATTTGATTGCTCTAACATTCTTAGAAGTCGTTGAAAAATGAAGGTGCAGCAGAAAAGTGAGGTTTAAGATGTGTTGGTAGATGGATTATTGATTAGGGTACTTTGTATGAATCTGTGGAAAGGATGTGATCAACACATGTACACAGCAATTTATATGTTTCTTTTATGTATGATGCCAGTAGCAAAAAAGTCATAGACACATGCATGCATGCTTTCAGGAATATGGTGAGACTTATAACAGTATAAAGGGAAAGACACAGACAAACGCATGCATACGTTCAGAAATACGGTTAAACTTATAACACTGACATAGGAAGGATTGCTGATTTAAATTTGGGAAGGCCCAACATTCTGAGCAAAAGGTATGCTGTGCTTGTACATGTATTCTCACATGTGTTATAAATCTGAAAATGCTAGACGTGCAAAAGACAGATATACACCTATTTGAGTGTTTCTTTTATGTATGATGCCAGTAGCAAAAGGCACAGATACAAGCATGCATGCTTTCAGGAACATGGTGAGACTCACAATAGTAACATGAGAAGGATAGCTGTTTCAATGGTGGTAGCTCTAACATTCTGAGCAGTTGGTGAAAAATGAAGGTACAGCAGAGAAATTAGGTTTGAGATATGTTGGCAGAGGGATTAGTGATTAGGGTAGTTTGTATGAGTCTCTGAAAAGGTCCACTTGAAGTATGCCATATAACTTTTGGTGAGTGCTTCAAACGAGAAATGCATTTTGTCAAGTTTAAACATGTGTGTGGTCTTGTGATTGAGATATGTCTCTGCTTGTACAGGTGTTCTCACACGTGTTAGGCATCTGAATATGGTAGACGTTTGAAACACAGGTATACCACTATTTGTATGCTTCTTTTATGTATGACGCCACTAGCAAAAGGGACAGACATATGCATGCATACTTTCAAGAACATGGTAAGACTTACAACAGTAACATGGGAAGGATTGTTGTTTTAAATTTAGTAGGTCTAACATTCTGAGCAGTTGGTGAATAATGAAGGTGCAGCAGAAAAGTGAGGTATAAGACATGTTGGCAGAGGCATTAGGATTGAGGCTACTTTGTATGAGTCTCTGGAAAGGTACACATAAAGTAGGCCGTATAAATGTAGGTGTCTGCTTGAAATGGGAAGTGCAGTCTGTCAAGTTTAAAGGTCTGCGTGCTCTTGTAACTGAGGTATGTCTACTTGTACATGTATTCTCACATGTGTTATGCATCTGAAGATGCTAGATGTCTGAAACACAGGTATACAACTGTTTGTATTTTTCTTTTATGTATGATGCCACTAGCAAACGGCACAGCCACATGCTTGCATGCTTTCAGAATTATGGTGAGACTTATAACAGTATAATGGGAAAGACACAGACATACGGATACATGCGTTTAGAAATATGGTAAGACTAATAACACTGACATGGGAAGGATTATTGATTTAAATTTGGGAACGCCCAACATTTTGAGCAAAAGGTATGAGTCTGCTTGTGCATGTATTCTCACATGTGTTATGCATCTCTCTTGCCTCTTTCTGCATTCCTCTTGCTTCTTTATGCTCCTTTCTTTTTCTTTCTGTGTCCCTCTTTCCTCTTTCTGCACCTCTCTTATCTCATTCAGCACCTCTCTAGTCTTTTTCAGCACCTCTCTTGCCTCTTTCTATACCTCTCTTGCCTCTTTATGCACTTCTCTTGCCTCTTTCTCCACCTCTGTTGGTTCTTTCTGCACGTCTCTTGCCTCTTTCTGCACCTCTGCTGCCTCTTTCCACACCTTACTTGCTCCTTTCTGCACCACTCTTGCCTCTTTTTGTACCCCTCTACCCTCTTTCTGTACCTCTATTGCCTCTTTCTGCACCCCTGTTCCCTCTTTCTGTACTTCTCTTGCCTCTTTCTGCACCTCTCTTGCCTATTTCTGAAGTTCTCATGCATCTCTTTGCACCACTGTTACTTCCTTCTGCACTTCTCTTGCTTCTTTCTGCACCCCTCTTGCCTTTTTCTGTACCTCTGTTGGTTCTTACTGCACTTCTCTTGCCTTTATCTGCACCTCTATTGCTTCTTTCTGCACCCCGCTTGCCTCTTTCTGTATCCCCCTTCCATCTTTCTGTACCTCTTTTGCCTCTTTCTGCACATCTCTTGCCTCTTTCTGTACCTTTCCTGTCTCCTTATACACCTCTTTTGCCACTTTCTGTACCTCACGTGCCTCTTTCTGCACTTCTCTTTGTTCTTTCGGCATCTCTCTTGCTTCTTTTTGCACCCCTCTTGCCTCTTTCTGGACTACGTTTCCCTCTTTCTGCACCTCTCTTATCTCTTTCTGAATCTCTCTAGCTTCTTTTTGTACCTCTGTTGCTTCTTTCTGCACCCCTCTTGTCTTTATATGCACCTCTGTTGCTTCTTTCTGCACTCCTCTTGCATCTTTCTACAGTTTTCTTGCCTGTTTCTCCTCCTCTGTTGCCTGTTTGTGTACCCCTATTGGCTCTTTCTGCACCACTCTTGCCTCTTTCTGCACCTCTCTTGCCATGCCCTGTACTTCTTTTGCCTGTTTCTGAACTTTTCTTGTCTCTTTCTACAGTTCTCCTCTGTTAGTTCTTTTTGCACATCAGAGTCTTCTTTCCGCAGCAAGCGTGTCTCTTTCTGCACTCTACTTCCCTCTTTCTGTCTCTCTTTTGCCTCATTGTGCACTTCTCTTGCTGGTTTCTGTACTTTTCTTTTTATTAATGCACCTCTGCTTGTTCTTTCTGCACCTCTTTTGCTTTTTTAAGCACTTGTCTTGGTTCTTTGTATACCCCTCTTGCTGCTTTCTGCATTCCTTTTCCCTGTTTCTTCACCTTTCTTGCCTCTTTCTACACCTCTCTTGTCTCTTTCTGCACTCCTCTTGCTTCTTTCTGCACTTCTCTTGTCTGTTTCTGTACTTTTCTTGTTTCGTTCTATACTTCTGTTGCTTCTTTCTCTACTTCTTTTGACTCTTTCTGCACCTCTTTAGTTATTTCTCCACCTCATTTTCTTGTTTCTGGAGCTTACTAGCTTATTTCTACACTTCCATTACCTGTTTTTGTATCTTGCTTACCCTTTTCTGTACCTCTCTTTCTTTTCTCTGTAGGTCTCTTTTCTCTTTTTTACATCTCCTGCCTTTTTCGCAGCACTGTTGCTTCTTTGTGCACTCCTCTTGCCTCTAATTGTACCCTTCTTCCCTGTTTCAGTACCCCTGTTGCCTGTTTCTGCACCTCTGTTGCCTCTTTCTGCACCCCTCCTCCCTTTTTCTGCACCTCCCTCACCTGGTTCTGCACCTCTCTTGCCAATTTTTACACCTCTCTTGCTTCTTTTTGCATATCTCTTGTCCCTTTCTGAACCTCTATTGTCTTTTTCTGTACCCCTTTCCCTTTCTGCACTTCTTTTGCCGTTTTGAGCATCTCTTTTGCTTCTTTCTGCCCTCCTCTTGCCTCTTTCTTCTCCCTTCTTCCCTCTTTTTGCACATCTGTTGCCTCCTTCTGTATCACTCTTGCCTCTTTCTGATTCTTTATTGCTTCTTTCTTGACATTTCTGCCTCTTTCTGTACTTCTCTTGCTTGAATATGAACATCAGTTGCTTCTTTATATACTTGTCTTGTTTTATCCTTCATATCTCAAGCTTTTTCTGTACCTCTCTTGCCATTTTCTGTACCCGTCTTTTCTCTATTCCACCTCTCCTGCCTCTTTCTGCATCTCTCTTGCCTCTTTGCACACTTTTCTTGCATGGTTGTGCACCTCTGTTGCTTCTTTGTACACTGTTAGAAATGGGATTTCTGGTTGGCTAGGGCTTGCGCCAAAGCCAGGCAGAAACCACCACTCTAGTCAGGGCAAGGAAGTTACACACCAAAGATAACCCCTGCTCACCCCCTTGGTAGCTTGGCACGAGCAGTCCGGCTTATCCCGGAGGCAATGTGTAAAGCGTTTGCGTGCGCACCCAGCAACAACACCCAAGGCCCACCACAAAAGGAACTCCACACAAGGATATATATAAAAATTGCCTTTGTATTATAATAAACACATTAGATAATACTCACACAATTTACACTGTGCCCACTGGCACTGGGCGGAATTTACAGGGGACTATTTACACAAGACAGGGCCACCTGGACCAGTGTCAGAATTAGCACAAATCACCAATTGTAACTGTAGAAATGTAGAACAAATAATAAAATGTAGCGCACAACCAGTAACCACTGGTGAAAGGTAAGTACACCCTACGCAATCCTAAACACATTATGCATATATCACGCAGGGAACCATGAACACACTAGCATAATTTCTACTAGAAAAACAATCTCCTACGCATAGACACAGTTAGGAATAAACATAGCATAGAGGTACTGCACATGGCGCAAAAGTACACATGTAAAAATAACCATGTACCCTAGGTGAGGGCACAACACAGAAAAACTGTCCCCAGGCCAACTTGGCCTCTCAGGGACTCAAACGCCCTTTGTCCAAAATGTCAGGGCTGGGCTGCGCAGGCAGCCAAGAAAAAGCGCAAACGGATCCGGCCTAAACGTTGCAGCTGCCCACTACTTGCTGGGAAGCTGTGCAGGCTGGAATGTCAAAACGGAGGCCTGGGCTCTCAATGGCCCTTTCAACAAATATGCCCAGCGTTGGAGCCACACGGGGCTCTGAATTAATCAGTACGCAGTACTGGAGCCACCTAGGCTCTGGAAAATAACTATGCCCCAAAGAAGAAATCAGCGCGGGGGAGTCCCACTCGGGGGACTCCTAAACACAAATGCCCCCAACGTTGGAGCCTCTCTGGGCTCTAGACTGAGAATGCCCCCTTCGGTGGAGTCCCTCTGGACTCTAAAACAATATTGGCCCCCACTGGAGCACAGGATGGGCTTTTAATCAAACATGCCCCCGGGGTTGGAGCGGCCCGCTGCCATTCGGGGCCGCTCTGAAGGCAGTGCTACACGGTGCCTTTATCTGGCACCACCAATAGTTCCCACGGAGCGCCCCCAGCCCTTCGAGACTCACCGGGCTTGCTCTTGGGGACTCCGCTCCGTCTTCGGCTGTCTCCTCGCCGTCAGGTGAGGCGGGAAGGGCGGCGGTGCTCTCCACGAGCATGGGAGAGCAGGGTAGGCTCCTGTCTGCTTCCTAATCACCAACTATACCCTCTCTTCAACCGGGCCCCCTCCTGGGACCTGGGACTTGGATGCGGAGACTGCCGGCTCCAAACCCACAAGGCAGCACGTCCCAGTGTGGGGTGGGCTCCCGCCTGGGTCGAGGGACGCGGCGCTTCTCTTCCGGGCTCCTCTCCAGCCCCGCCCACAACTAAGGCTGCCGAGATCCACTTCCGGGTCGCCGCGGGCAGCGCGGCGGCACAGTGTTCTTGGCGGCACCGGCAATACGGGGTAGGCTCTCGTTAAAATTACCTCATAAGTGGGGTGGGCACCCGCCAACAAGCACCACAATGCGGGGTGGGCACCCGCTTTAAATCAAGGCAAACAGCGGGGGAATCCCTATGTCAGGATTCCCTCGGAAACTATCGCAGCTCGGCGCTGCTGCTCCCAACGAGGGCGCTCTTCAGCAAATCAAAATAAAGCGCTTCTCGGCCAGGGAAGAGACAGCGCTCCTCCCAGGCAAGGCTCAGGCACAAAGTCTTCTAGGAGGCAGGGGGGCAAGGGCTGGGCCCAGGGGCCAGCTCACAGGGCCCTCCAGGCAGGGAGGCAGTCCCCTGTGGCGGTCTGTCCTGGCGCCCAGCAGCAGCAGCAGGCCCCCCCCTCCGATTAGGATCAGAAGAAGAACATTTTACATGGGGTCACAGCCCCTTTTTATACACAGGTTTCCTTAGTCTCAAGGTGCAGGGAAGGGGCGAACCAGATGCAACTGGTTCCTGAGGACTTTGTTTTGCTCAGCCCCTCTCCCTATTCACAGAACAGGCCAGGGTCATCAGTAGCACCACAGGGGGCGGAGCCAGCATTGTGTGGGGAAAGCCCAGCCCTATTCAGGTCCCAGGTGTACTCCTTCCACTCATCAACATGCAGATCTCTCCACTCACCACTGGGGCAGACCCATCCTGACTCCTGGAGCCAGGCACACCAGCCAATCACAAGCCAGACAGTCACTTCACATTCATGCCAGCGTCCAGAAGTGGCACTTCTACACTAGACACAGTAACGCCGCACACATCATCGCGCAGCATTCACTCTCACGAGTTCGCACATACCAAACTCGACCCTGCACTCCCCACGCACCAGGAACTACCATGGACACACACATTCCCCATGCATTCCTATGGGAGGGCAGGTCAGTCTCACTAAAGACATACACAGCGCACACACACTCTCCACTGGGACACAGTGTAAAAGCACCTAGGGGCCTAAAACCACTCACACAACATAGGGGAAAAGCTAGAATAATTGCAAAAAGTTCTGGGGGTGAACCTGCCAGAAGGGCCAAGTCCAACATGCACCCATTTTGTCTCTTTCTGCACCTCTGTTGCCTCTTTCTGCACTTCTCACATTTTTCTGTAGCTGGGTTGATTCTTTGTGCTTTTCTCTTGGCTCTTTCTGAACCTTTCTTTTTCTTTCTGTCCATTTCTTTCTCTTTTAGCACCTTTCTTCCTCTTCCTGCATTTCTCTTGCTCGTTTCTGCACTTTTTTTTGTGATAAAGAGAATAGCAATGTAATTGTAAGTAATTGCTTAGTGGTTATTATCAATATTGACATGTAATAAATTAAAATTGTTAATTGATTTAACAAACTATTGATACTGGTCTTTGTATTTTAGAATTCTTTTTATTTGGATCACAAATTGAAGATGGCAAGAAAAAATGAAATGAGAAGAGAACAAAGAAAACAGTACTCCTTGAAGAAAAGTAAAAAGAGTGCATTAGAAAAAGAGCAAAATGTTACTCAGGATAAATTCTCCTCTGGTAAGAGCACTAAACAGTTTATTAAAACAGTTGTAGAGAGATTAAAGAAAGTCCAGAATAATGAACGGAAAAAGAAAAGTTTACCAACAAACGAGAAGGAAAAGAGGAATTGTAATGGTAAAAAAACATTAGTTTATGGAAAAACAACTCATTATAAGAAGGCAAAAACTATTCAAAGAGATATGTATAAGAATGTTTAGAAGTAGAGTAATTCCAAATGTATTAAAATATTGTAAAAAGTATAAGAGAAGATCAGCAGCGAACAAGAAGAAGCAATACATTGAGAGTATAGTAGTTACTGCTTTTGAATTGAGACAAAAATTATTTATCTGAATATTGAAGAGAATAAGAACATTGGATAAAACAATGGTGTTTATTTAAGAGAAAAACAAAAGAAAAAGACTTGGCATGAAAGATGGTTGTCCCATTCCAAAAGAAAAAATGGTTGTTAGGAATTTTGAAGAAGTAATAGCTGAAGAAGTTCAAGAGAGATGTACAAAAGCACTTATATATAAGGGGGATTGTAGCAGTATTTGCAGTATTCAATACGAATATATTGACAAATTAAGCATTTTTTATGACAATATGCAAAAAAAGAGTTAAACAGAAGATTAAGATGTTCAAGGATTAGATCCATGTAAAATAAGAAAATATAATAACTTGCAGGGTCATTCTCTGGCTTGTCTTTCAAGAAACGTGTGCCACAGTACTTTTCCTCATTTAAGAATGTTAGCTGTTCACCACTCTGAAATGCAGAAGTTAGTAAGGAGACTCTACTATGTAAAAACTCCTGCATTATGTTTAAGTGAAATGAACACAGCTCTTTGCACGGTTCCGTATAAAATGTACAAAAAGTTTGTGATGATATGCAGTTTCGTTTTTTTGGTTCAAAAGAGGAGTGTAGAGAAAGTGAGAGTTTGATAAGTGTAGGTGTTGAAGAACACGGGAAAGAGAATATTATTGATGATTTTGAGGCAGAAATTACAAAGTTTAAGACAGTTTAGTCTGAAAAACCAAACTATGTTTCTATTTGTTTTTGATGTACTCACTATAGAAGTCAAACTATGAATGTTGATTTATATTTAAAAAGTGAAAAAGAAAAACAATAAGTGGCAGCAATTTAGTGCTTATTTTTTGGTAGAGGGTCAGTTTGAGTTGGCTACTGATCAAGTTATTTGTAAATACTGCTACAGCAAATTAGAAGAGAGCAACATTCCAGCTAGACCAGTATATACCATCTTAGAGTTGGTACCTATTCCTCCCGAACTGACAGATTTTAATGCATATGAGTCTAGTATTATTCAGTTTGTACACCCAGTTAAGGCCATAGTTCGTATGGAGCAAAAAACAGGTAAGCTGCCACCAACAGATTTACAAAGAGGTCTGAAAGGAAGAGTTGTGCACTTGCCTTTAGAGTTTATGAAAAATATTGAAACTGTTGGTGTGGATGGGGAGGAAAATGAGCCAGTAGCTATTCTAGTAAATGGTGTACCAACAAAGAGTCGAAAGATCTGGCAAATGTTTGTAGATGTTAGTAAACTCAACAATGCTACAATGTACCTGGTACAGAATAACATTTTGTATAAGAATGTAAATGTTGCTGAAGAAGTAATATGCATAGAAGATGAATCACTAATGCCTACTGGCCAATAGAAAAAGTGGGCAAGTCCAGGACTGAAGAGATTTATGAACATTATAATATAAATCCACTACATTCAAAAGAAATTATAGATAAAATAATTAAATTATTTCAAATGAAGGAAGGGAACTCCCATGAGTGTATGGGAAAAAAGTTTAGAAGCTCGTTGTTTTCCACAGCTATTCCCCACTGGAGAAGGTGGACAATTTGATGAGCGAGCTGTACACATTCCAGCTTCAGAATACTCAACAAGATTGTACGCTGAAGATCTAAGATTTTAACAGTGCATTCCATATATATTTCATCTTCTGTTTGAAAGTGATTTGCTTGCATTTTCATATGCAGTGATCCACATATTAAAAACAGGAGTTAATCTTCAACATGCTTCTGAAAAAGAATTCATGGACAAAGTTCAATAAAGTGATGACTATTTTGAATCTCAGTAACTTCATTTGATGGCGTGTCAACGTGGTAACAATGAATATTGGTTTAGTCGTCATGGTGAACTTAAATGTATGTTAAGACACGTAGGTACAACTACATGATTTGTAACACATATCTGTGCTGAATATGCGTGGGACGATTTACTTGAATTTCTACAAGAAGCAAATTCAAATGTTAAAAACATTGAATTGAAGACACCTGGAAAACTCTGTTCCCTGGATCCTGTAAATGTCTGTGGGTATTTGAACCATAGGTGTCAAAGTATGATGTCATTTATCTGCAATAAAAACATTCCTCCTCTAGGAGAAGTTACTGACTTCTTTTGGTGAAAAGAGTACCAAGCCAGAGGTGTTCCTCATATACACATGCTATTATGGATAAAGAATGCACCAAAATGTTTAACTGATACTGATTAAATTGTTTTGTCTTTCATTAAACAGTATGTTACATGTACCATTCCAAGAGATGGAAGAGAAAAGAGCTTGAGACAACAAGTTTCACGGATTCAAAGTCATCGATGTGGGAAATACTGCCAACGAAAATACGGGTGCAAAGGGACATTTTATACAAAATGTCATTTTGGATTCCCTCGTTCCATAATTTCTAAAGGAAGAGAATAAAGTTTTTTCTCAGCAGTAAGGCATAAAATAACTCATAAATCTCCCAAGAACTCATACAACATAAAAATAACAGAAGCTTCAAAGTACATTAATGACTACAATCCAGTTATTTAGAAAATGTGGAATGCAAACATGGATATTCAATATGTTACATATAATTCAATTGCTGTTGCTCACTATGTTACATAATATGTAACCACATCTGAAAAGACAAAGATGAAAGAAATGTGGGAAGACGTTTCAGCACAGAAGAGTCTTAGCAAGAAATCTTACAGCTTTAGCTTGAAAATGCTTTCCCATCGAGAGATTGGATCCTATGAATGTTTGGATCGGTTGAGCTCTGCCAGTTTATATTAAAAGTCAAGAGGAATCATTTTGGTATGTCTAGGTCTTGCCTCCACACAAAATAGAGTATTGAAATCTTTACAAGAATTGGAATACTTAGTGCAGGATTAACCAGAAAGTATGGATATTGTTAAAACTAATATGTTGGATACATACTGTCCCAAAAAGAGTCAACAGCGTGAAAAATCCATGTCTGTATAAAATACTTCAACATTATAGCTTTAAAAGAGAATTTACTAAAAATGTAAAAGAAGAGAAATATGCAGTAAATGGATGTGAAGGATGTTTAGTAAAACATGCCAAATGAAATCTTATTAACCACAGAAAACTCAGTTTCTAAAGTTCAGATACGAGGGAATTTTTCTGAAACTGTTCAAGCCTTGGCGTGGTAAAACAGAATTACTTGAAGATTTTGACTGCTTTGGAGATTCTTTTAATGCAACTAAAGATAGCATTAAGTGCACAATTTTCCCAACTTTTCTACAAATGTTAATGATGAGATTGAACAAGAAACTACTATTATAGCTGAAATAGCCTGCAAAAATTCACAAGACAGTCAAAGTTCTGGTCCACTGAGTCAAGATCCACTGGAACAAACAATTATTGAAATTGAAGCAGCAATAGCCATGAATGGGGTAGAAACTGTAATCAACAATCACAACAGGATATTATTCCATTGGAAAAGTTAGAAGAGCATTAAATATTGAGCAAAAAGATATATATATACAAGTCAAAGAGCAGGTACAACATGGTTTGCTGCATGAAAATAATAATGCCAATGTTCATCATTTAAACCTATTATAATGTACATCAGTGGTCCAGCTGGAATAGGAACATGTTTCTTAATTAAAGGTTTGACCAGTTATCAAAAGAAAACTATAGGATCACATTTATCTTGTGTCGTAACTAGGCCTGGGTGGTAAATTCTGTTCCGCTTGCGGAATTTGGGTAATTTCGCGTTCCGCGGATAACGAGGAATTGCCCAAAATTCTGCGATCCACGGCTTTGCGGAATTTTTTGCTTGTTCGCATTCTCAAAATGCATGTTCGCAAGATATTTCCCCCTGACACCGCAAACAGTGATCGTGAACAGGAAAAAAGCATCGCGAACAAGCAATTCCGCGTGTTCATGGAATTTCTGCATGTTCGCAGAGATTTTTTACTGTTTCGTGGAGCTTTGTGTAGCGCAACTACGCAAATTCCACCCACCCCTAGTCGTAACATCTCCAACTGGATTAGCAGCACACAATATTAAAGATATTACTTTACATCGATTACTTATGCTTCCTGTTGAACATGATCATAAATTGGAATATCAGAAGCTATCTGGAGAAGCCTGTTATGAAGTCTCAAGTGTACTGAAGAAAATGAAACTTTTAATAATTGATGAGGTGACCATGGTCTCAAACTTAATGCTTGACTTTGTACACTTGAGAATGCAACAGATTTTAAAAAGAGAATATGATGCTCTGTTTGGAGGAAAACATTTAATTGTATTTGGAGATTTACTACAATTTACTCCTGTAAAAGGAGAACCTGTTTTTAAAACTCTTCTTCATGATGACACAAGGAAATCTTTGAGAAGTATTGGAAATGTTAATATTTGGTTAAACTTTTAATATAAAGAGCTTGTTAAGAATATGTGACAAGCAGATGATGAAGATTATGGGAATATTCTTAAAGATATAAGAATTGGCGTCTTGACGGAACATGGAAAACAAGCTTTAGAAAGTCGACTACTAAGGAACATGTTTAAAACTGGAGAACTAATGTACAATATTCTTGTAGAAAACAAATCTATAGTTCATCTAATGCCTACACTACAAGAGTGCTCTACATTTAATCAACAACTTCTCAAACAGGACAAACAAGAAATTGTTAAAGCAACACCAGGGAGTGACAATTGCTCTAACTGAGAAACGACAGGCTAAATTGGATTATTTGGAGAAGTCTGTATCTAAAACTGCAGGATTAGAAAAGACTTTACATGTATGTAAAAACTGACAAGCAATTTTGCGGCGTAATTGGAATGTAGAAGAAGGGTTAGTAAATGGAGCAATCAGAAAAGTTGTTGGTTTTGTAAATTTTCAAACTAGAGATGGTATAGAATTTTTTACTATACAATTTGATCAGTTTCCTCTGTCTGTAGCATATGCAGTAACTAATCATAAATCACAAGGTTTAAGTATAGACACAGCTTTTAAAAATATTGGTAGTACAGTGTTCAAAGAGGGAATGGCATACATTGCATTGTCTCGAGTAAGAACATTGTCTGGTTTGTATTTGATAGATTTTGATAAGAAAAAGGTTAGTGCTGATGCAAATTGTGTAAGAGAGTACAATTGTTTAAGAAGACTTTATGCTCATGATTTAGGTGAATATCCCATTTACGAGAAATGTGCAGTGTGTCCGAAACGGAAATATGTCATAGATGCAATTGAGGTTCAAAAAAGGAAAACAAGTTAAAAGTGTGAAGAAAAAGAAAATGGAAAGTGTTGATGACATTGTAGGATACCAGTTGGAAAACAGTTCAGGTATCAACTGTTATACTAATGTGATTCTGGATGTTGTGTTTCATCTACCAGATCTTCATCATGAAATCAAGGGAAATCATGAAAAAAGATTTGGGGCAGATTTACAAGCCCCTTGCGCCACTTTTGCGTCACTTTTTCCATGTTAAAAGTCACGCAAAAGTGGTGCAAGGGGCTTGTAAATCTGCCCCTTGGTTCTTTAGTGCATCATGTATTTCAACAGGTGATAAGTGACAGAAGCAAAATACATACTGCTTCTGTCATATGGCACCTTTTAGATATATGTACTGGTTCATTGACATTTACTCTCAACATACAACAAAATGCACAGTAAGATGCCCAATAATTGCTAATGCTTATGCTTGGAGTATTAAAACATGAAGGAATACACATTGAAACTTATTTGGACAAAGTTATAAGTGGAACCGTAAGTGTGAAGAGCTTTCATTTATTTCTACCACTGAAATACAATCCGAACGATTCCTATACTTGACAATACCAGACTGCGAAAAAGTACCTTTTAACAAATTGATAAAAACAGCAAATCAGAATATGAGATGCTCACGGTGTAGATTGGAGATGTTGTCTTCATTACATATGCAAAGATTTGGAAAATATCAATTTTTAATGTTACAATGATGTAGAGCAAATGGAAGAAAATTGGAAACAAAAATTACAAATTTTAAAGCACGTCAAATATCTATTTCAGGAAGCTCTTATATAAAATTAGCTATTATTTTCATAAATGACTTACTGCACCATCTGGGCACTATACTATTTGTCTAAAGTATAACATACGATGGGCACTTTGCAATGATGCTCACTTGGAATTCAAACCTAGATTGCCATATGGAATATAAAATTCTTATATGTTATTTCTGCAGTCAAAGTTTTGAGTACATCATTCGGCCTATTCGGGAAGATGTCAACAGAAAGTAGAGAGCACTGCAAACTATTAGTATCATAATTTATAATTAGTATGTTTATTATTATTTGTGCTAGTTGATATATTTGTTGTCTATATTGTATCACATGTAAATGAATTTGAGAGAAAAAATAGAGTTTATGTAAATAAAGGAAGTAATTCACAAAGTGTAGATTGGAAAATACATAGGTACACATATTGATAATGATAATCTAAACTCATTTGGTTTTTTTTCAACAATCAATTTGATTGGGTATTTCCCCGCTGTTCAATGACGATACTACATTTAATCACTATGCATGGTGAAGTTAAGTGGAATCTGAGAACAGCAAAGAAAGGAACTTGAGAAAGTTATGCAATTCTAAATTTATGTTGTGTTCTTAAAAATAAAATATTATCATTTCTACAATATATTATCATTAAATACCAGTTTTCCTTTTCTTCTTCATAGTAGCTCCTGTTGAATTTTGAAAACAGTTTTTATGCTGTATAGGATAATACTACTCTAAAATAGTTATTTGTCTTTAAAATAAATAATGTTCATCCTTTCGACTATTTAAAAATAATCATCACATTTCTGAGTAGTAGTATTACACTTACGTTTTACAAAGTGCATAGACCAATAAAAGTGCTTTTGTTGCAAGTATTTACTTCTCATTAAACAGCGCAGGTGTGTATTGAACTCTCTATCCAAGGACTTCTCACATGCATACATAGATAACAGATGCCTGCTTCTGTGACTCAAAACTCAAAGAGAACTGGTAAGATATGTGCACTTCTAAGAGAAACAAGATAGTTTTGAGGTTAGGGTCCTCAGATGCACAACACATGTCAGAATACATGTAGACGCCTACACATACTAGAATATGTCTGTTCCACACCATATGTTTTCCGAATTTGCGCACAAGAAGATGTATATATTAGTTTCTCCTATTGATGCAGGACAGGTGGGTATTGAAAGTACTTTTTATAATATTTGGAAATGTGAGTGTTTTGAAAGTATCTTCTTGTTTGAAGAAGTATTTTAAGACATATTGTATAGCTAATACAACTAGATTTTAATGGATAGATTATACTGTATACGGCTCAATTCATGCAGTCATCTAATCATTCAAACACTGTCCATGTACTAATTCATTCTTTCAGGTATTATGCATACATCCATCCAATCATCCAGATTCTACTAATGCAGTCATTCAGACACCTAAATATTACTCTTGCAATGTACCAATCACCCAGGCAGTACCCATACACTCAACCATTCACTCAGGCACTACGCATCCACTGCTCTATTCACCCAGCAACTACCTATGAACTCGTGGAATTACACAGGAACTACCCATGCACTCATTGAACCTAATATACACTATGCATGTACTCATTCAATCACCCAGGGACTACCCATACACTCATTCATTCACCCAGCTACTATCCATGCACTCATGCAATCATGCAATCCCCCATGCAATTCCCCTGCACTGAACTATTCACTAAGGTGCTACCCATGTACTCATACATTTACTCATGCACTGTGCAAGGACTTATACAGTCATATAGACAGTAGCCATGGGTTGATCCAATCACTTAGGCACTACTCATGTACTGACTCGATGAGCCACTCACTACCCTTAGACCAATCCATTAACTCATGTACTACCCATACAATCATTCAGTCACTCAGGCACTTCTCATGAACTCATGCAATCATTCAGGCACTACTCTTGCACTCAACTATTCACTCAGGCACTACACATGCACTCGTCCATTCTCTCAGGTACTACCTATGTACTCATCCAATAACCCAAGCATTACTGTTGCAGTCATCGTTTTACCCAGGCACTAGCCATGCACTCTGCAGTCATCCTTCTACTCAGGCACTGCCCATGCACTAATCTAATCACCCATGCACTACTCCAGCACTTATAGAATCACTCAGGCACTACTCTTGCATTCAACCATTCACCCAGGCACTACCCATGGATTAATCTATTCTATCAGGCACAACCCAAGCACTCATCCAATGACTCAGGCATTAAACCTGCAATAATCCATTCACTCAGACAGTACCCATGCAGTCATTCAATCACTCAGGCAATTCCTATGCACTCATGCAATCACTCAGGCACTACTCTTGCACTCAACTCTTCACTCAGGCACTACACATGCACTCGTCCATTATCTCAGGCACTACCTATGCACTCATCCAATGACCCAAGCATTACTGTTGCAGTCATTGTTTTACCCAGGCACTACCCATGTACTCATCCTTCTACTCAGGCACTATGCATGCACTCATCTAATCACCCAGGCACTACTCCAGCACTTATAGAATCACTCAGGCACTACTCTTTCACTCAACCATTCACCCAGGCACGAGCCATGGATTTATCTATTCTTTCAGGCACAACCCAAGCACTCATTCAATGACTCAGGCATTAACCCTGCACCAATCCATTCACTCAGACAGTACCCATGCAGTCATTCAATCACTCAGGCAATTCCTATGCACTCATGCAATCACTCAGGCACTAATCTTGCACTCAACTATTGACTCAGGCACTGCACATGCACTCGTCCATTCTCTCAGGCACTACCTATGCACTCATCCAATGACCCAAACGCTACTTTTGCAGTCATCGTTTTACCCAGGCACTACCCATGCACTCATCCTTCTACTCAGGCACTACCCATGCACTCATCTAATCAATCACCTAGGCACTACTCCAGCACTTATAGAATCACTCAGCACTACTCTTACACTCAAACAATCACCCAGGCACTACCCATGGATTCATCTATTCTTTCAGGCACAACCCAAGCACTCATCCAATGACTCAGACATTAACCCTGCACTAATCCATTCACTCAGACAGTACCCATGCAGTCATTCAATCACTCAGGTAATTCCTATGCACTCATGCAATCACGCAGGCACTACTCTTGCACTCAACTATTCACTCAGGCACTACACATGCACTTGTCCATTCTCTCAGGCACTACCTATGCACTCATCCAATAACCCAAGCATTACTGTTGCAGTCATTGTTTTATCCAGGCACTACCCATGCACTCATCCTTCTACTCAGGCACTACCCATGTACTCATCTAATCACCCAGGCACTACTCCAGCACTTATAGAATCACTCAGGCACTACTATTGCACTCAACCATTCTTCCAGGCACTAACCATGGATTTATCTATTCTATCAGGCACAACCCAAGCACTCATCTAATGACTCAGGCATTAACCCTGCACTAATCCAGTCACTCAGCCAGTACCCATGCAGTCATTCAATTCCTATGCACTCATGCAATCACTCAGGCACTACTCTTGCACTCAACTATTCACTCAGGCACTACACATGCACTTGTCCATTCTCTCAGGCACTACCTATGCACTCATCCAATGACCCAAGCATTACTGTTGCAGACATCATTTTACTCAGGCACTACCCATGCATTCATCTATTCACTCATGCACTACCCATGCACTAATGCAATCAAGGAACCAATACCCATACACACATCCTATCAATCAGGCATTACCCATACAGCCATTCAATCAACCAGGCACTACCCACGCAATCATGCAATCACTCAGGCACTGCTCTTGCACTCACCAAATCAACCAGGCACTTGCTTTACGCTCATCTATTTACTCAGACACTACCCATGCACTTATAATATCACACAGGCACTACCCATGCACTAATTCAATGTCCCAGGCACTACCCATTCACTCATCAAATCACCCAGGCACTGCCCATATACTCACTCATTCACCTAGGTACTATCCTTGTACTCATAGAATCACCCAGACACTGCTCTTGCACTTAGCAATTCATAGCGCATCAACCCATGCAGTTATTGATTCACTCAGGCATTGCCCATACAGTCATGCAGTGATCGCAGCAGTCCACATGCATATATGCAATCACAAGGACAATACCCATGCACTCACTAAATGAGGTGGGCACTACCCTTACACTAATCCATTTACTCAGGAACTACCCAGACACTACCCATGCACTCATGCAAACACCCAGGCACTACCCATACACTCATTCATTCCCCCATGTACTATCCATGCACTCATAGAATCACCCAGACACTGCTTTTGCTCTCACCCATTCATTCATCCATTACTCATCCAATCACTCAGACTCTACGTATGCACTCATACAATCACATACTCATTACACATTGAATCATCTATACGCACAACATATATCTTTTCTTTTTTATACTATTTTGCATTTTTTGTGTGTTTTTTTCATTTTAAAACTTAAATTTAAACAAACAAAATAGCACAACACACTGTGCCTAACTGCAGGAACAAAGAGAAATAACAATGATGGTTATAGTGTCCAGCGTTGTTTGCACAACCTGCCTCCCCACACTCAAAACAGTTATGCACTTTGGACACAAGAGTACAACTTTACCAAAATCAGGCAGAGTTGGTAGAATACTCTGCAGTTTGTCACCAGGTTTTAAATTGGATGAGTGTGTATTTTGGCCACCGTCAGAAGTGTTCAGTCTTGCCAATTCTGCTCTCACAAGACGGTTGCCATGCATCGTCCTCTAATACTTATACATAGAGGACTTGCCGCAGAGATACTTTTTCTTGGAGCCTCGAGACAGCACCTTCTGACACACCTTGCACGTCACCTTTTGTGCATATACTTTCTTTGTCTCCTCTAGAATTGTAAAAAACTCCCACACAATACTTTATTTCTTCTTCCGCGATGGCTCATACTCTTCCTCAAAGACAGTCTGGTCCTCCTCCTCTTGCAGGTCGTTTGATGCAGTCATTTAAAATTTTCAAAATCAAAATGTAAGAAACACCAAACCACCTGCAAAATAGCTTCTCATAGATGAAACTGACTGTTGGTAACTACAATCTAAAGTAAAAGAAAGAGGGTGGGATCTAGCAAGTTTAATGATGACAGTATGTTTGACCAATCAAATCGATTTATTTTGTGTCACATGGGGTGCGCGACTCCCATGGGGTGCCAAGGGATACCGAACGAAATTCTATTTTTAAATTTTCTTTTGCATTTCAACCATATTTGGTTCCATGTTATAATATTTCATTTACAAATAACTGTACCTCATCATCTGAATAAAAGTAACTGAAATCTATATTTATATGAATTTTTTTTTTTGATTTACGTCCAGTTCGCAAATCCAGAAGTTGTGTTCTATGTGGGCATACCGCGACCTCTGAAATTAATATTAAAAAAGCATTTTAATAACTTTAATTTATTAATATACAAGTTTAGTAAGTATCCCAACAAACCTCTAACCTTGAACTTAATATTATTATTGCCTATATATATATATATATATATATATATATATATATATATATATATATATATATATATATATATATATATATATATATATATCAAAAATGTTTCTTCGAATAACGATGCACACTCAGGAGTCCATTGCATCCACAGGTATTTATTTTAGACAATCGCTACGCGTTTCGACACACAGAGTGTCTTGATCACACGATCTCATCGGAAAATCATGACGTGTATATATTAACAAACATAGAGAAAGCACTTCCTGTTAGGTATATATTTTTGCCACGAGAGTTGGCATCCATCTTAAACTAGTTTGCATGTAATGAAATGCATCACTGTTTCTTTGGTTTGCGAGTCTCTAGAAAAAGAAAATTGATTCCAGCAGTAGTATAACATGTATTTCGTAGTCATATAGATATGAAGTATTCATTGTATTTATCACAAAAAATTGTTTCAGTATATACAATTTCATATTTAACAAAGTTAGTAACCTAGAGAGGGGGGGGGGGGTTGGAAATTTCTAATCTTCCTGTAAGTGACTTGCTGACTGAAACAATTTTTTGTGATAAATACAACGAATACTTCATATCTATATTGTATATAATGTGTTTTTAACCTATGTTTTTTTCTTGTTAAATTTCAGGAGGAAAGGAAGGGACCCTTCACTGGCACTAGCGGGCACAACTTTCACGGGCACCCTACCCTTTTCCTTCGTCAGAATCATCTGGGCACTCACCATCAAAGAGAAGTAAAAACACGTCTGATTATGTACAGCACTTTTTCTAATATTAGTTTATATGCTCATATGCACTTACCTGGAATTTATTAACTTGAACCACGTTTAAAGGCCTGGATCATAGCCACTGTGGCGTTCAATTTCTAAATGATCCATTTCACCTTCTTTTCTCAATAATAAGTCAGCTTATGTAGGGCACTTGCCTTTTCAAGCCATGCTTAGACTCTACCAACGCTGAATAATTTGGACACTAGATCGCATATATTTCAGTATGCCTTAAGATGCATTCCATCTATTTTGCTACAATAGCCTACAAGCACAATACTGGTAAGAATTTACAAAAAAACAAATGGAGTCTTGTATTATTTGGACACTTGTCGCATTATATAGAAATATTTTTTCATTTTTTTGTCTATAAACTTTATTGACAACCGACAAATGACTAATACGAGTTCATACAACTGTCAGCATTGATCTTAAGAATTTTCTTTCGGCTGATGAGTGACTTTGCAAATCTTCTGCACTTGCAGTTTACGAGCACAATACATAGAATTGTTCATTGAGCAATCGAACTAACCTCATAGCAATGCTGTATGATTGTTTGTGTTTTATTTAAATGTTGAACATCACCAGTTTTCAAACAACCACATTATGTATGACTACGAAATACATGTTTTACTACTGCTGGAATCAATTTTCTTTTTCTAGAGACTCGCAAACCAAAGAAACAGTGATGCATTTCATTACATGCAAACTAGTTTAAGATGGATGCCAACTAACGTGGCAAAAATATATACCTAACAGGAAGTGCTTTCTCTATGTTTGTTAATATATACACGTCATGATTTTCCGATGAGATCGTGTGATCAAGATACTCTGTGTGTCGAAACGCGTAGCGATTGTCTAAAATAAATACCTGTGGATGCAATGGACTCCTGAGTGTGCATCGTTATTCGAAGAAACATTTTTGATACTTATTTACCGGCTTGGGTTTCTGCCGGTCGACGCATCACCTGGCGAAGGGACTGATCTTGGAAGGACCCATATTTCTCTTGGTATATATATATATATATATATAAAATAAATGTGAAAAATCATGCGGGTGCCACGTTTTGCGCACGGATCCGGAACTAAGGCATGGCAATGTACAGAGATTCGCGTACGGTAATACACATTATATATATATATATATATATATATATATATATATATATATATATATATATATATATATATATATATATGACCTGTGGAAGGCATAACGCTGAAACGCGTAGACTGTCCTCTGTATGCACTGGCGTGTTGGAATGTTATAAAACGTACATATGAGAAATGACCTGTGGGCTGCTTTTGCCACTTTATGCCATAATCTGTTGTAAGGATCACTGCTGTGGATCAGGTACGAAGAAACACTTAATGATATATATATATATATATTTATATATGAGTTTATATTTTACATTTAAATACTATTCTAATTGAAAAAAACGAAATACATTTAAAAAATATTTAATACATATGTATATGTATAATTTTAATATGTTTATATGTATATTCACAGATGAAAACTGAGGTTTTAGGGAAGTAATAGATAGTGATTAGAATTTTTTAAAACATAGAAATTCACTGAAAAAAACAGAGGTTTCAAGGACGTTATAATTAGTAATTAGCAGTTAAAAACCTTCGAAATTCACTAAAAAAACAGAGGTTTCAGGGATGTTATAGTTAGGTATTTGCATATCAAAAACCTTAGAAATTCATAGAAAAAAACAAAGGTTACAGGGATGGTATAGTTAGGCTGACATTTCCCCCGTACAAAACTAGAGAAATTCAGCCAATATAGCTAGCTAAGCTGTGTATAACTCGAGACTGTGCAATGCACTGCTGATGACGTCACATATTATATCACTCATGACATGGTCAGTGACATCACTGATGACATCAGTGATGATATCTTAAATGACATCACTGATGACATCACTGAATTCTCGATAGCTCAGCTAACTATAATGGTAGGATTTCTCTGGTTAGGTATGAGTGAAAAAATGTAAGCCTAACTATAATGTCCCTGAAACCTATGTTTTTTTCAGTGAATCGCTAAGGTTTTTTAAAAATTCATTTCTAACTATGCCTACAAAGGTAGGATATGTATAGAAAGAGGAAGAAAGGTGCAAAAAGAAGCAAAAGAAGTGCTGAAAGAAGCAACCAAGGTGCAAAAAGAGGCCTACGTTGACTGTACCTTTCCACAGACTCATACAAATGAGCCTAATCACTAATCCTTCTCCCAAGATGTCTTAAACCTCCCTTTTCTCTTCAAGGTTCACTATTCATTGACTGCTCAGAATGTTAGGCCTACCAAATGTAAAACAGCAATCCTAAACATATCACTGTTCTAAGTGCTACCAAGTTTGTGAAGGTATGCATGCGTGTGTCTCCACTTTTCCCTAGTGAGATGTTACATAAAAATAAATATACATATACTTAAATATCTCTGTTTCAAACAGCATGCTCTGTCAATTTGTGTACAAAAAGGTGAATGTATTTTTTTATGCTTATTATACAGGGCACATGTGTATTCAATAGTATATTTGAGGGGCTTTATAACACCTATATACATAAGGCATGTCTGCCTATGCAACCGAATGACAGAGCAGAACTGAGAACCATTAACCACCTCTAAGAGAAGCTACCTGCTTTTTAAACTACCATCTTCAGATGCATAACGCATGTGAGAATACATATACAAGTAGACATATACCTCAGTCACGAGAGCACACAGACCTTTAAACGTGACAGCTTGTACTTCCTATTTGAGTACATTAAGAGGCAAGAGAAGTACAGACAATGCAAAAGAAGTGCAGAAAAAAACAAGAGAGGTGCATAAAGAGTAACAAATGTGCAGAGAGAGGCAAGAGAAGTGCAGAAAAAGGAAAGAGGGGTGCAGAAAGAGGCAAGAGAAGTGCAGAAAGAAGCAAACGAGGTTCAGAAAGATGTAAGAGAACTGCAGAATTAGACAAGAGAGGTGCAGATAGAAGCTGGAAAAGTGTAGGAAGAAGCAACAGAGGTGCAGAAAGAGGCAAGAGAAGTGCAGAAAGGGGCAAGAGAAGTGCAGAAAGAAGCAAGAGGAATGCAGAATGAGGCAAGAGAAGTGTAAGAAGAAGCAACAGAGGTGCAGACAGATGCAACAGAAGTACAGAAAGAGGGAAGAGAAGGTGCAGAAAGAGGCAAGAGATGCACAGAAAAGGACAAGGGAGGTGCAGAAAGAGGCAAGAGAAGATCAGAATAAAGCAAGACAAGTTCAGACATAGGCACGCGGGTACATACAAAAGCAAGAGATGTACAGAAAGAAACAACGGAGGTACAGAAAGAGGCAATAGAGCTGCATAAAGGAGCAGGAACATTGCAGAAAGAAACAACATATGTGCAGAAAGATGCAAGAGAAGTGCAGAAAGAAGAAGCAACAGAAATGCATAAAGTTGCAAGAGAGGTGCAGAGAGGGAAGAGGGGTGCAGAAAGAAGCAAGAGAGGTCCAGAAAGAAGCAAGAGAAGAGCAGAAAGAAGCAGCAGAGGTACAGAAAGAGGCAAAAGGGGTGAAGAAAGAAGCAAGTGAGGTGCAGAAAGAAGCAAGGGAAGGGCAGAAAGAAGCAAGCAAGGTATAGAAAGAGGCAAGAGAAGTGCAAAAAGAGGAAAGAGAGCTGCAGAAAGAGGCAAGAGAGGTGCAGAAAGAGGGAAGAGGGTGCAGAAAGAGGGAAGAGAAATGGCGAAAAAAGCAACAGAGATGCAGAAAGAGGCAAGAGATGTGCAGAAAGAAGCAAGAGAGGTGCAGAAAGAAGGGAGGTGCAGAAAGAAGGGAGGTGCAGAAAGCGGAAGAGATGTGCAGAAAGAGGTAAGAAAATTACAGGAAAGGGAATAAAGGTGCAGAAAGAAGCAAGAGAAATGCAGAAAGAGGCAAGAGAGGTGCAGAAAGGAGCAACAGTGGTTTGTGCACAACTATTACCAATTTACCACCCACATTAAGCAATAGGTAACAGGTGACCATTCCAGGGTTGCAAAGGTCCTTCCACCAAACTGTAACACTTGTCACTGCATTTTTAATAATGTTTGAGCCATTTGAGCTAGTAACAAGGTTATTTTTCTTCAAATCTGCAAATTATGCAGAGATGATGGATTATATGGAAAATGGGGAATATGTATAATAATGCAAAAATTGGAATAGCCGAACAGTCACATAATTCCAGTGGTCCTGCTCATAACTCTAACTAGGTACAGAAGTGCTCCCCAGTGGTTCCTTTTTTTGTCTCATTGAGTTAATAGTTTAGCTTCTATGGGAATGAGGAAGATTAAACCCGAGGATACCACTCCACAACACAGACTACCATACCACATAATTATTCACCATAACACATAATCCCACTCTACATAATTCCTATACACTAAATGCCATCTACTTTCTATCCACAAAATTTCACTGCACAGCATACCACATAATTCCACTACACACACAACGTACATCCACTTCACTCCAAAAAACGTTAGTAAAAAATGTTTACATTTACAATGCCAATAGCTCTAACTCTTGCAAATGGGAGGCCTATTACATTGCAAATGCTTCTTTAACTAGTAGTCGCATTTGCAGAGTGGTGGAAAAAAGGGGCTGGGCATCCGATCAGTGCTCAGGAATTTCACTACATAGTACTTACATAGGGTGACCAGAATTTTAAAGCAAAGAAAATTGGACATTTCACAAAAATAGAAGAAAGACTATAATTTTACATCAAGCGAGCGCACAGAATGACAGTGCTCCTCAGCAGAGAATTACAAAACAGGCAATAAGAACATACATAGGATGCTATTTTTAAACCCAGTAGCTTGCCTGTGAATTAAATTGCTTTCTTGGAACAACTGCTAACTATCCCCGATTTGTAAAACATAAAAAACACCTCCCCCCGTTTTTTGTCGACCTTCTCCAAAAACCGGGACATGGGGTCAATTTATCGAAATCTGCCCGGACAGCTGGTGAAAAACAGGGACCGTCCTTCTAAATCCGGGACTCCTGGTCACCCTAGACTTACAGGAAGTACCCCCCAAAGTTCCTCAGGAATAAAGACAGGGAGAATGTTGGCAGAGTGGTGGACTAAAGGGTGTATGGCCTCCGAAGACCTCTTAGCACGCCCACTATATGGGACTTATTGGAGGTAACAGAAGGGTACATCCTTGGTGGCCAACTACCCCTCCTATTACCTCCAGTAAGACCCACACAGCAGGATTGCTAAGTTCTCATAGCAGGCTACGCCCCCTTTGCCCACCACTCGGCAAACAAGCTCCCTGCCACACTCTTTGATGGAGATTGAAGTCCTGTTTGCTGCTGGAGGTCCTTAAGAGCCAACTAGACTACCTGTTGCGTCAAGAAAGGCCCACACAGTAGGATTGCTGAGAGGTGGACACAAGCCACGCCCCCTTTCTCCACCACTCTGCAACCTTGGATCCTGGCATGATATTGGTTGGGGGATGAAGTCCCCTTGGCTCCTGCGGGCCAACTAGCCCTCCTGTTACCTCCAGTAAGCCACACACAGCTGGATTGCTGAGAGTGATCAGAGGCTACGACCCCTTTTTACACCACTTTGCAAACACGCCTTCAGGCGCACTGCTACTTGGGGGCTGTATCCACTTTAGTCCTGAAGTCCTCAGGACACAAGGGGACCTCATTGCCCCACTAGCAGTGCAACAAGAGGCGCGTTTGCAGACTAGTGTAAAAAAAGGTGTGGCCTCAGACCACCTTTCAGCAATTACACTGTGTGGGGCTTACTGGAGGTACCTGGTGGGCTACTGGGCCTCTAAGAACCCTTTAGATTCAAGGGGACTTAATCCCCCAGCCCAGAACGTTTGCAGAGTGGTGCATGGAAGGGGCGGGGCCTCTGGTGAGTTGCCGGTTTCATAGTTTAAAAATTTCTTTTAGAAAGGGGGCTGTGTGGCCCCCCTTTCTGTAACCCCATCCCCCGGGACTTGGCCTCATTGTTGGGGACCCCATTGAGAGCCCCAAGGCCATTATAGTCCCAGCCGGCTCCCCACCTCTTGCGGGAGCCGGTATTGCTTTTAGGCAAAGGGAGCTGCTGACATGCAGCTCCCTTTGCCCAAAAGCAATACTGCTTCACTTCATGGAAGCAGGAGCAGTTTTTCTGCTTTCGCTCCCGCCTTTCCATAGCAAACTGCAATGTGCCTGGGGTGGCCAACCCGGGACATTGCTGGTGCCAGCCCTGGGGGATGTCGGTACCCAGGGCCATCTAGGGCACCAGATTTTTGGATGTGTTGGTGGTTATTGAATGTTTGCTTTTGTTGTCCGTTTTCCTGATGCGTCCACAGGGATCACAACATTGTCACAAAGATCCCCAAAAAATGAAAGAAACAAAAATCCCTTAGTATAAAACTTCATAACATTTCTGATTCTAGGGTAGTACTGACAATAACCGTGGCATTGGTTGTGTGTATATGGTGGCTATACAAAAGACTGGATCCAGAGTTTCTGGTTACTTAGAAACCACCTGTTGCTGTCGCAAATGTAAAAAAAGTAAGGAAAAAAAAATAACGCTTATTAATCCACTGAAGAAAATACAACCTTATGGAAATGACCCTTATAGAGCCTTTTTAGATAGAAAACGCAATATAAAAACCTTATAAGTTCAATAAAGAAATCATAGGTTACATGGACGTTATAGTTGGGTAATAACATTTGAAAAACTTTAGAAATTTTCTGAAAAAACCAAAGGTTACAGGGACGTTATAGTTAAGAATTAGCATTTTAAAAAACTTTAGAAATACACTGAAAAATCCAAAGGTTATAGGGATGTTATAGTTAGGAAATAGATTTTTTTTAAACTTTAAAATTGACTGAAAAAACCAAAGGTTATAGCGATGTTATAGTTAAGATTACATTTCACTTATACAAACCATATAAATTCAGCAGTTATAGGTATTTGAGCTAACTATAACTAGTCACCTCACAATGTACTGCTTAAGACCTCACATATTACATTATTCTTGACGTGGTCAGTTACCTCATTGAGTACAGTGTTCAATCTATGTACAACTGATCAGAGAAAGCCAAAAGAGGGAATTCTAGTTCCAAAACAAATGCATTACTATACACAGCTTTTATCTGTATCAAACCCTTGACACTCACCATACCTACAATGAGAAACAAAGGTGATATCTGTATAAAAGACTGGGTTCTGTTAATACTGTTTACTCTATTAAGAGCATTTACGCTGTACCACACTGTTTGAAAACAGTGAAGCTCATGAGAAATATACATCAGACAATTAAAAGAAATTGGGAAACAGCCATTACAATGTAGCTGTTACTGTGCATGCCTTCACCACGCAAATGTTACAATGCATTCACCTTTACCACTAATTTTTATATCGTACATATGCCTTTACCATGCATGCCTTTACAACAAATTAACATTGTACAGGTAAGCATGGTAAGGTAATATGCGTGGTATCAGTGTCATTGGAGGAAATGGAGAGACCATTCTGCTTCCTCTTTAAGAGCTGCACGGCACCTGAATAGATGCCTCATTGTTGTTGTGAGTGAGGTAAGGTGGATTGTGTCTGGTGGAGGGGGATGGTTTTAGGGCTTTAGGGGTGGGCGATGGTGTTAAGGCTTTAGGGTATTTTTAAAAAGGACAAAGGGGGAGATCGTGCAAGGGGCCTGTTTTAGGATGTCTGGGCAGGGGACAGGTAATTTTAAAAAGAGCTGGTGTTATGCAGGGGTACTGTTTGAAGGCTTAGTGCAGGGGACGGGTATTAGTTATAAGGTGCTGCGGCCCAGGGAATGAATGTGAGGGGGACTTGTTTTAGGGGTCAGGGCCGGGGTCAGGTTAAACCTGTACCACACATATGCCTTTAACATTCATGCTTTTACAAGGTAATCCGTGGTAAAGGCATATTCTTTGTTAGGAAATGCATGGCAAAGTTTATGCGTTGTAAAGGCATTTGCATTTGCATTGTAACTCACACATGGTAAAATATTGCGTTGCAAAGGAATGCGTTGTTCCGTCACACAACCAAAAAAATCTACTAAGAACAGTGTAAACCCTATGAAACTGTTGCCAAACAAGAAAATATTTACCAAAAATATTTAAGATCTGAAGGTGCAAAAGATCATACTACGCGCGATCTTCATACTGTGGTGAAATCTTTACAGATAGCCCATCTTCTGAAGCAGAACAAGCATACACACAAAGTTTAGTAACTGGTGCACACATTTCTCTATATTATGTAGAAACTGTCCTGCTGACACTATTCTCTCTGATTTCTCAAGGCTTCTTACAAAAGTTAGTATCTACTACAAAGAATCGTTCTCCCATTGAAAACGTTTTCTACAGAACCAAAAAATGTGCCTGGAGCATAATGAACACAGGTCAACTGTAACCTGTACACAGAGTTACTCTTCAATACAAAGATTTCTAATATGTTCAATACCCCTACACACCTGTGATGCATTATTAGCATGTGTGTTTTGTAAACACTTATATAAATTAGCAAGACACAGGCTGTACGAAATTAGGTTGAAAACTAATATGATAGTTACCAGCCACTTTGTGAACTATAAAACAAACTAACACACTAGTTGGATAATGTAATTAGTGGTGCCAGCCAGGTGTAACTGCTAAATTTCTTTTTTTTTTTACTTTATAAGGTTCATGTTATCACTGAGAAGCCTTAAAAGATTTACATTTATGTTTCGTTTATTTCCACCAAATACAGAAATCAAACCTGTAAAAGTCATACAGGAGTTTTTGAAGCTACCCACTTGTGCATTTATCTACATGTATTTCAGTAGTGCAAGCCTTATGAAAAATCTGCGGAGCACTGTAGATGGTCCAAGACAAGCATAACATCAACGAGTAATAGCAGAAGAAGATGGGTTGTGTAGGTTTAATCCATTATGATGTAGTGCTCTTTTCAGAGTTGAGGCTTCAACTCTTTCCTAAATTGGAGCAGCGGGGCTGCGGAGGTCCGTATGGATATAGGGATGTTATTCCAGATCCTTGAGGTCAGATTTATAAAGGGCTTGTAATGACCTTGCATCATGCATAGTGACACATGGTCAACACAAGCCTTTAGGTGAAATTTACTAAACCTGAGAGCTGGTCAAAAATTAAAATAAACATAAAAAAAAGCATCTAAATAATTCCCTTACCATAGACTACCATTAAACAATAACTGAACACATAAAAAAACTCTGTACATTATGCTAAAATGAAATGTATAACTCGAAGATCTAGCGAGTGACTCACAGGCCTCTTGCGAGAGTAATGAAACACCTTAAAAATAGATATTCATAGTGAAAACTAATACTATAATTTATTGTAAAAATTGCTCACTCTCTTTCTGAACTATTACGACTTTAATGTAAAACATATGCAAGGTCAATAAGAAGTATAGTATTAGAATATTAATGAACTTGCTGGGAAGATGTCTCAATAATAGAGTTACAAGAACTGAGGAGATGTACAATCCCAGCTGAAATATTGTTATATAATTGTTTTATACTCGCACATAATATTTTTTTTAATTTTTGCAAACTTTTAACATTTTCCTATTATACTGCAAATAAATATCATCCCCTTTCCATGTCTGCACACGGGATATATTATATTATTATTCTACTATACAATACACTCAAAAAGTAATTAATTTACTTTACAAAACCCCTGGAAATTCACTAAAAAAACCAAAGGTTGAAGAAATGCAATAGGTAGGTGTTAGACAAAGATTAGCTTTTGGTTAAAAAAACCTTTCAATTCACTGCAAAAAGTTAAAGTAACATTATAGAATTGACAAATTCACATAACTATAATGCTCACATGAGTCAAATACACAATCCCCCTTGTGGACACCGAGGGAGCTGTACTTTCTGTTCTTCTCTTTTTCCCCACTCTCGAGTTCATACATTTGGAATTAACTTAACAGCACTGTAAATATGAACAAATGTTGATTAACTTAGAAACATTGATTATGAATTGTTCCATTCAATATATAAAGAAATCATTTTTTATGGTCTCGCAATACGCTCATAAGAGGAAACACATCCCAAGCAACCTTGTTGTCTTGCTCTGATTGCCTTTTTGTTTTGGCATAGAAAAATGTCTTCATCAGATTCCAATGAACAGCCTGGTGCTTTTGCAGCACCTAAGCCACCTCATCCTGCCAAAAAGTCTTTGGTATTACACCTTTTTAACATGAGGCCAGGCAAGTAAATAATCTCTGCAAAGTAAGTTATCTGCAAAATTTGAAAGAAGGAGTTCAGCTGGGGGAGTAGAAACAAACGATATAGTAGGAGTACCACAGATATGTGGAGGCACCTCAGGTCTCTGCAGCCAGAAAGTCTAGCTCGGGCACAGTTAGCACATGCTGTGGAGCTAGACAATGCTTCAGGGACTTCCACCTCATTTGAACTTTGTTAGAAATGGGGGTCTCTAGTTGGCAGATATAGTTACCTTTGTCCAAATGGGGACCCTTGATTCTAGTCAGGCTAAGGGGGATACACACTCTAAATAATCCCTGCACACTCCCTGGTAGCTTGGCATGAGCAGACATGCTTAACCCAAAGGCAATGTGTAAAGTATTTGTACCAACACTCAGAGTAACACAGTGAAAGCACCACAAATGGACACCACACCAGTTTAGAAAAAGAAAATATCGTTATCTTAACTAAACAAGACCAAAACAACAAAAATCCAACATACACAGTTAAAAATATGACTTTCAAAAGGTTTCAAGAACGCGTACCATAGAAAACTATGGATGCATGACTTTTCACCAAAGTACCTCTAGATGCGTCAAAGTTCCAAAGCCAAACAGCCGCAGAATTGGAAAACAAAGAGATGCAAAACTCCAGAGACCATGGGGAGGTGATGCAACAGTCCCGCTGCATGCAGAGGAAGGGTTGCGTCAAATCTGGCCTGTATGGGGAGTGATGCGTTGACTCTTCGCGATGGTTCCAGTACGCAGGTGATGCGTCGTACGAACTCACAGCACAGGTACGATGCGTGGAAATCCGAGATGTGGTGGTGATCGATGTGGCGAGCGGCGCTGTGTCAGTCCTCTTCAGCCGCGGTCCCTCAATGCATCGATTCTTGCAGCGGTGACAGGTGCTGCGGCAATTTCCGTGGCGGTGACAGGCGCTGTGGCAGTTTCTGCAGCAGCGTGGCATTGCATGGAAATTGCTCTTGTGCCGTGGAGATGCATCGGGGAAACAGCTGCACGAAGAGTGATAAGTCGATTTCTGTAGTCCTTTGAGTTTCTTCTTTCTTTCAGCTCCCAAACAGTAGCAACAACCTCCAGAGGCCCAAAACTGGCACAGGCACCTCTTGGCAGGTCAGAACTTACAGCAGCAGGGTTCAGAGGAGCTGGGGTGAAGTCTTTGTGTCCCTGAGACTTCAGAACAGGAGGCCAGCACACTTCAGGCCCTTGAAGGCTGCCTTTAACCCCAGACACACATCAAGGGCAGTACTTCTCCTCAGTCTCTCCAGCTTTTCTCCTTGAAAAAGGTTCCTCTTGAATTCCAGGAATGATCTAGGGATTTCAGGTCTAATACTTATACCCCAAAATGTCTTTGTTCGCTTTGTTCGCTTTGTGTAGGGGGCTCTGAGCCCAGTTTGAACCAGTTCTGTGGGGCACGCTGCAAGTACACAACAACATCCATTGTCAGTGTGAGCCTTGGTTCCAGACACATGGCAGGGGGGCAGAGCCAGCATTGCGGAAGGCAGGCACAGCTCTATTCAGGTACAGGTGCTACTCCTCCCACCACTCCAAATGCAGATCAGGCCTATTTAGTCTAGTGCTGATTCATCCAGACTCCTGGAGTCACTGCACCTTCCCAGCCCCTGTCATTCCAAAGCCACACAGTCAATCCACAAACAGGCAGAGGCACACAGGAATGGTTGAAAAAGAAAACAGCTACTTTTTATAAGTGGTATTTTCAAAACACAATTTAAAAACCATCTTTACTAAAAGATGTGTTATGAAATCTTGAGTTCAGGGATACCAAACTTCGTGTTTCCATCTTATCCCCATTGGATGATATGCTTGTAAAATGGTGCAAAGCATTCCTTTTCTGTCCTATGGAGCAACATAGCCTTTCAATAGTGTAAAATGAAATTGGCAGTATTTCACTATCAGGACATGTTACACACACCAGTACATGTCCTACCTTTCACATACACTGTACCCTTCCTGGGGGGGTACCTTGGGTCTCCCATAGGGGTGCTCCATGTGTAAGAAAAGGGAAGGTTAGGGTATGGCAAGTGGGTGCACTTGCCAAGTCAACATGGCAATTGACAAACTGCGCACAGGCACCGCGGTGGCAGGCCTGTTACACCTACTCATGTGGGTGGAACAATCAGTGCTGCAGGCCCACTAGTAGCATTTGATTTACCAGCCCTGGAACACTCAGTACACTTTACAAGGGACCAACTGGTAAAACAAATATGCCAATCATGGATAACCAATCACAATAACAATTTACATATTCACTTTAGCGCTGATCAGCAGTGGTAAAGTGCCCAGAGTCCTAAAGCCAACAAACACAGGTAAGGAAAAATAGGTGGAAGAAGCAAAATGTTTGGGGATAACTCTGCAAAAAGGGCCATTTCCAACAAATTTGGAGACACTGTGCCTGCCCAGGTACTGTGTACTGAAGCAGATAAAAGCCCTGCTTATCTTAATAGTCATCTGCGGCGTTCCCCAAGGCTCCTCGCTCAGCCCCACCCTCTTCAATGTCTACATGAGCCCCCTTGCGGCCATCGCACGCCAACACAACCTCAACATCATCTCCTACGCCAATGACAGTGCCACACAGCTGATCCTCTCCCTCACCAACGACCCCGCCACTGCCAGAGCCAACCTACACCAAGGGATGAAAGACGTTTCCGAATGGATGACGACCAGCCGCTTGAAACTGAACTCAGACAAGACGGAAGTCCTCATCCTGGGCTCCTCGCCCTCCGCCTGGGACGACTCCTGGTGGCCCCCCGCCCTGGGCACCGCACCCAAACCGACAGACCACGCACACAACCTGGGCTTCATCCTGGACTCCTCCCTCTCCATGACCAGACAAGTCAACGCAGTCTCCTCGTCTTGTTTCAACATCCTGCGCATGATCTTCCGGTGGATCCCCACCGAGACCAGGAAGACGGTCACCCAGGCCCTCGTCACCAGCCGTCTGGACTACGGCAACGCCCTCTACGCCGGAACCACCGCCAAGCTCCAGAAGAGACTCCGGCAGATCCAGAAAGCCTCAGCGAGACTCATCCTCGACATCCCCAGACACAGCCGCATCTCCAGACACCTGAGAGACCTGCACTGGCTCCCGGTCAACAAGAGAATTACCTTCCGGCTCCTCACCCACGCACACAAAGCCTTACACAACCAAGGCCCGAGTTACCTCAACAGCCGCCTCAACTTCTACGCTCCCAAACGCCATCTCCGATCGACCAGTCACGCCCTCGCCGCCATCCCCCGCATCCGAAGAGCGACAACAGGAGGAAGGTCCTTCTCCCACCTGGCCGCCAAGACCTGGAACTCCCTCCCTCCCGACCTACGCCTGACCCAAGACCACCTCTCCTTCAGGAAGAAGCTCAAGACCTGGCTGTTCGAGCAGTAGCGGACCCCCCCCCCCAAGCGCCTTGAGACCCTCCGGGTGAGTAGTGCGCGTTATAAATGCCTTTGATTGATTGATTGATTGAATAGAGCACTATGTTACTGCTTATTTAGGCAGATCATTTTTTTTATCAGAGACAAGCAGGCCTGCACAGGACAAGCTTGTCCAAGATCACTTAAGCCCCCATATGCAGTAGTTTTTTTGATTTTAAGAAAATGTTTTTCCTACCCCCAAGTTGTATGTTTTAGTTCTCCCTTATTATAAAATGTGAAAGTACAGAAAAAGTCAAAATTGTTTTTTTAGTGAAAGTTGTTGAACATTTTTAACAAAAAAGCTATTTTCAGAGCTACCTTCTAGTTAAATTATCTATTATATTTGTAGTATGTTTCCCTTTTTTCTTCTTAAAACTCTTGCAAGATACTTGCGCAAGCCAGAAATGCCAATATTGCTTATACATATTGTATTTTCATGTCACTATGAGCAGTGGCTCTCACAACGTCCTGCGTCCTGTGAGAGTTCACAAGATGAACACAGGGGCACCCAAATACCTGCCCATACCCCTGTATTTATCCACCCATCGCGAGAGTCTCGCAAGCTCAACCATTTAATGTATATTTCATGCATAATAGGTCTACATCGTGACTTGTGTGTATTACACTGTGCAAACACACAACCCTCTGCATTGAAAATTCTATCTTGAGAAATATTTTCTCTACTCCTTTTTTTTTTATAAGCCCACAAGAGTCTTGTGAAATTTTAAAGTTTTTTGGAGGAAACTATTTACACTTTCCTTCATTACAGTGCTTATGTTTTATACTCCGCATTACTAGGGTGTGCGTAGAAAGTGGCCTCTTCAATTAGACTTTTTCACAGTATGACAACAGTGCATAGTAGGGTGAGAGGAGACACTGACTTCTCACTGAGACCTCTCCATAGGCCAACAACTGTGTATAGTAGAGTATCGGGAGGGACTGGCCTTCTCACTCAGACCTTGCATAAATATAACCTGTGTCTATAATAGGGTGTGAAGAGACACTGCCTCTCTGTTCACACCTTTCCCCAGGCTCACCACTATGCATGGTAGGATGTCAAAGTTACTCACCTTACATATAGGATCTCTTCATTGCATAGCAAGTACGCGTGGGGCTGGCATCTCCAACTAGACCTCTTCCGAGGGCAATAACCATTTATATTAGGTTGTGGGAATGGATTTGCCTGTCCAATAACACCTTTCCGAAGGATGACAGGTATACACAGTAAAGTGTAGTGAAACACTGTCTTCTCTACTAACACCTATCTCCAGGACACACTGGTTGTTCAGTACGGTGTGGGCAAGGAGTGGCCTCTCTGCTGACACATCTCCCTACAGCAACAGCGATATGCAGTAGTCTCTGGTAAGGAAGTCACTTGTCTGCAAGCACATCTCCCCAGGTTGAAAGATGTCTGTAGTAGGGTTTGCTCATACCTCTTCCCGTGCTGTCAGCTATATAGAGTAGGCTGTGGGGAGGAACTGCCCTTTTTACTGACTCATTTCCCCTGGATGATAAGAATGTGTGGTAAAATGTGGGAATATGCTGGCCCCTCTCCTGTGACTGCCTCTTGGATCATGATTGTGCAAATTAGGGTATGAAAGGGGGATTACCTCTCTGGTCATAGCTCTTCCCAGGATGATAGATGTACAAGTAAGGTGTAAGGATTTAATTACCTCTATGCTGAGAAGTCTGTCTTGCATAACAACTATACAGACTAGGGTATGGAGACACACTGTTCTGTCAGCTCAGACATTTCTCAAGAGTAACACATGTGCAAAGTAGGCTGTGGGTAGAGACTGCTCTCTCTGCTCATACCTATCATCATGACGATGACTGTCTATAGTAGAGTATAAAATGGAGTATCCTCTCTATTGACAACTGTGTCTTGGACAACTGGTGAGCATATTTGAATATATTATAATACACTCAGGTCTCCCTCCAACATCTCCCTAAGAGGACAGGCATGTGTGGTAGGGTGTATACAAAGACAAACTTCTCCGCTGAAACTTCTCACCAGAGTCCCAAGCATATATAGTAACATGTGCAAACCAACTGCCTTCTCCACTATCACATCTCCACCAGCTGAGTGCAGTGTGTATAGAGTATGAAAATTCACTGGCCTCTGTGCTAAGACCTGTCTCCTATATCACAGGTCACTATTCTAAAGTGTGGACAAGGAGTGATCTCTCTACTGCCACCTCACTGTTGTATTACTAGTCATTATAGTTGGATATTGAGATAATTGGATTAACCATTCCCAGGTTTCTGTAGCAAAAAATGTGGGCATAGTACTGTTTAGATACATGTACATTCAACAGTATATTTACGGTCCAGGAAGATGGAACTGCCAGTTTTAGTCAACGTGGAAATACAGTAATAATATTGAAATCTATAATAACTATTAAGCAAAAACAATTTGTAGATATGTTAAACTGTTTATTACAATAAAACAATTTAACAACAGTTCAGAAGTACAACAACTATATTAACAAACTGTATCAACAACTGTAAAACAAACAAAACAACCAACTTTACTAAATGTTTTGCCTGGACTCTGATCAGCAGACACCAATGACCCCATCCCTTTCCCTTAATTTTTCAACTGCATTTTGGTGTGGGTAGACCCTCTTCCCTTGCTCTTTTTCAGACATCTTAGAACTGCCAAAGAATCTTCAGTTTAGTATTGTTTCCTGTTTCATAAAAAATTAACAAGTTTTCACTGTGGCAAATTAGTCTCAGCAAAGTTTCACATATATATACTCTGTAAAAAGAAGTTCACTGGAAAAGTAGAAAGAAGCAGTACACAATTTACATTACAGGAATGTGGAAGCATTGAGGATCAATGCATTCACAAAGGTTAGCTCAGACAGAGTTAACTTGTGCAGCCGCCTAGACATTTCTTCAGGTTGCTTCCACGTCCTTACACCTGACATATAATATTTTATTCAGGTACTTACTGCTCCAGCAGACAACAACCCTGCTTACCTAAATAAAGCCTTTTTTCACTGTTTATGCTAACCGATAATTTTCTCATCAGAATCAAACTAGAACTGCACAGAACAATTATCTGTAAGACCAAAAATGTCTCCCAGGCAGTAAGAACATAATCTGTTCTGCAATTAATTTTTTTTCTTGACTTTCCATGCAGTTATTGTTTCCTGTTTCTACAAAAGTGAACACGTATTCTTTTCTCCTCCATATATTTTCTTGGCACAATAGTTTGTTTTTCGCAATCTGTTTCCTATTTTCCTCCTACAAAAAGACAAAGTACCAGAAAATTTAAACTTCTATACTAATAAATAAAAGTGATACATCACTATATTCTCTCAACTTTTCTACATCTTCCACCCACAATCACATATTTATGTCTAGTGTACCACTATCTTATTATTCCTTTGCTCTGACTAATTCCACACCCTCAGCCAGTTCATTATGTTTCACTCATATACCTTATGTATAATAAGTTTACCAACAGTAATGCACTTACTGCCACTTCTGAACTTGGAGCTGTTTCTCAAATGTATCTGAAGACAACTCACTCTTTCAGTTTCAAATTAGATTATATTTGCTAAGCACAACTCAAAGATTCCTCCTTCTCGTGCAAAGCACCAAGGTGAGCTATCTCTAGCTTTGCAGACAATCACATCACAACACTTGTTCAATCATTTAATAAGAATGTTAACTATCTGATGACCTTGATCCTTTTTCAACTTCTCCCCCTACAATCTCATGAGACTCTCTAAAACCCCTTGTGGTAGGCTCAGTCATTGTCCACGCAAGTCTTGCAAGATGTTTGCGAGATCACACAAACCTCCTGCAGCAAGCTTCCTTACTGAAGCTTAGACACTACTCTCATGAGAATCTTGCAGGATCACAACATATTTGTAGGGAAATAGTAGTATGTGTGAAGGACAAGCCTCCTCACTGAGACCCCTCTCTTGGATAATGGGTGTGTATACAAGGTTGTGAGGACCACTGCCCTCTCCTTTCAGACCTCTTGCTTAGATGACAAGTGTGTGTAGCAGGGTGTGGGGAAGGACTAGCCTCTCCTTGCATATCAATCTCTCAGATGACATATGTGTGTAGTAGGGTGTGTTGAGAGACTGGCCTCCCTTTTCAGACCACTCTCTCAGTGAGGGGTGTGCATAGTAGGGTTTTTGGATGGAGTACCCGTTCCTTTGAGACCTCGCTCTCAGATGACAGGTGTGCACAATAGGATATGTGGGGAGAGACTGTCCTCTCCACTGAGACCTATCACTTGGATGAGACAGTGTGCATAGTAGTGATTAGTGAGGGACTGTGCTCTGCTTTCAGACCTCTCTCTCAGATGATTTGTGTGTATAGTACGGTGTGTAGATAGATTGTCCTCCCCTTTTAGACCTCTCTCTCAGATGAAGGGTGTGCGTTGTAATCTGTGTGATGGAACTGGACTCTCCTTTGAGACCTCTCTGTCAGATGACGGGTACGCATAGTAGTAAGTAGTGAGGGACTGGCCCTTCCTTTCTGGCCTCCCTCTGAGATGACGGGTGTGCATAGTAGGGTGTGTGGATGGACTGGCCTCTCCTTTCAGTCCTCTCTCTCAAATGACAGGTGTGCGTAGTAGGATGTGTAGATGGACTGGCCTCTCCTTTCAGATCCTCTCTCTCAGATGATGGGTGTGCATTGTAGTGCATGGACAGGGACTGGCTTCTCCTTTGAGACCTATCTCTCAGATGATGTGTATACATAGAAGTGAGTATGAAGGGATTGGCCTTTCCTTTCAGACCTCTCAATCAGATGATGGGTGTGTGTAGTAGGGTGTGTGAGGAAGGAATTTCCTCTAATTTCAGACCTCTCTCTGAGATGATGGTTGTGCATATTAGGGTAAGTAGATGGACTGGCCTATCCTTTCAGACCTCTCTCTCTCAAATGACGGGTGTGCATAGTCGAGTGTGTGGATGGACTGGCCTCTCCTTTCAGAACTCTCTCTTAAATGACTAGTGTGCATAGTAAGGTGTGTGGAGTCCTCTCTGTCCTTTCAGTCCTCTCTCCTAAATAACAGGTGTGTGTAGTAGGGTATATGAAGGTTCCGGCTTCTCCACTGAGAGCGCTCTCTAATTTGATGGGTGTCCATAGTAAGGTGTGCAGAGAAGCTTGCCTCTGGCCACTAAGACCCCTCTAGTGTATGATGGCTGTACATAGTAGGGTGTGGGGAGAGTCTTAGCTTTCTACTCAGAACTCTTCCCGAACCGATGAACATAAATGGTAGACTCGGATAAGCACCATCTCCAGGAAGACCCCTTTCTACAGTAACAAATGTGCATACCAGAGTGTATTTAAAAATCTCCTACTCCTTCCTACAATCCTGTGCGAGTCTTGCGAGATTGTAACATTTTTAAAACAAACATTGGTAAATGCATTAGGTTTTGCCTATGTGAATAATAATACACTTATTTTGTTGTAAGTTGTAGCTTGCTGAGTAGTTGTACAATATAACGTACAGAACGTCTGTTAAAGTGTTATGACTTTTATATGTACAAAAAGGCAATATATTGTGCTGTTACTAGTGGTACAGTGCGGATAATAGCAACATTTTGAATAATGAACTGAAAGAGGGAAATGTTAGAGTTAATCGATGTAATAGCAATATAATGTATTTATAGGAGTTCTAACAACTTTTGTACCTGGTGCCACTACACCTGCTGCACCATTCAAATCATGCCCCTAGTGGCTGCAAGAAACTGCATTTGTGACTGCCCATTTAGTAATCAAATATAGCAATATTTTAGAGGAGTTATGACAGCTTTTTGCCCCACTGCCACTGCACTTGCTGCACCATTCAAATCTTGACCCTATTGCCTGTAAGGTAACTACACTTGCGACTGCCTGTTTAGTAGTTAAATACATCAATATTTGGTGTTTAGAGGATTTCTGACAACTTTTGGTCCAAGACCTCTGTACCTGCAGCACTATTGAAATCATGTGCCTAGCGCCTGCTAGATAACTGCACTTGTGACTACCTGTTTAGTGGGGTTCCTAGAACGTTTGTTCTCGGTGTCACTGCACCTGCTGCATCCTTCAAACCAAGCCCCTTTTAAATGCATGATAATTGCAATTGTTACTGCCAGTATATTAGTAAAATATAGCAATATTAGGTGTTTAGAGGAGTTCTGACAACTTTTGGGACAAGTGCCACTGCGCCTGCTGCACCATTCAAATAATGCCCCTTTTAACTGCAAGGTAACTGCAATTGTGACTGCCTATTTAGTAGTCAAATGTAGCAATATTAGGTGTTTAGAGGAGTACAGCAGCACTGTACATAGGAGAGAGTTAAAGACATAGCTTCATTATAGAAAGGGCCACTGGAATAATGTGGCAGGAGAGGGCCGAATTATGTGACAGAGTTGATTAAATTCTGCCGCAAGAAAAGACAAATTAAGTTTCATAATGCAGCACATTTAGCAACAGTATTACGTCCTTATTTTGTGATTTTAACACTGCCTGGGCATTGGTTGCACCTCGTTAGTTCCAGTTTGACAGCCAAACATAGCAATGAGCAACAGAAAGGTGACCCGTCCAGCGTTGCAAAGGGCCTTCCAATGAGCAGCAACATGCATCGCTGCATGTTTAGTAACTTTTGAACTGTTTGATCAAGAAGCCAAAAATTGTTTTCGTTTTAATCTGCAGATTATGTGGCAGATGATGGATTATGTGTAGGGCTCCCGGTTTTATGGTATTTATTTTTTTGCCATTTCCGTCTGTATTTATCCATATTTATTTTTTGGGTATTTTTTCTGTATTTATCCACATTTATTTTTGCTACAAGAAAAAGACGACGCTACAGCTAGTATTTTTCCACATTTATTTAAATTGACAATGCACACATGCGCTCGGTTGTTATTTGAGGGCACTGCCACTGTCAATGTACGCGAGGAGAGACCTCGGAGGGCAATAGCTGCTTGCATGGATGAGGGAAACCATTTTGAGGAATTTCAATCAATTGCTTGGCTAGGGCTCTGCTGGAGGGGGTTAGTGTTCCGCTGCATTGTTTCACAAACCAGTTAAAACATCCAAGTGGTCAGACCTCATTAGCATGGATTGTACAAGTTCCCGGATTGCACAGTGGGGCCATCTCTCCCACCAGGCACGCAACATCCATTTGGCTCAAAGGGCTCCAACCCCCCCCCTCATATGTGTCAACCCGGGCTGAGACAGCGTCCCGGGCTGGCGTCCGTCTTCTTGCAGCCGTATCCTAGTACTTCACAGGTCTTTAAAAAGACCAGTCCCTTGTTAACTAGGCTTTGTTGTTTTTTTCACCCCTTCTTAGTGCTCCTGCATCTTCACTGCCCTCAAACTTTCCTTCACAGCCCCTTGGCCACAGCACGCTCCGGGATGATTCTGCTAACTACTACTCACTTAATGGAAGCTATTTTCTTAAAAATAGCCCTGAAAGTATTCAAAAGCTGTGAGACGCTGAAAGTAATAATATGCAACTGAAGTCAGAGATAATTGATATGATTCAAAATCTGGAATCTGTTCTGAGGGGATAATAAAGTTGCACTGCCTAGTTAAATCACAATGAAAGCAAGGACATGACTATTAAACAATTGGCGCAAGATCACACGCGCCAGTGGTATTGCAGCGGTACCTTGGGCCCTAATGCAGGTTAAAAAAATGCTCCCTCATCCACGTCGGAACTTAAGGTGACAAGACTGCCATTACGGGCGTGTACTAGATAACTCATAGGCCTCCCCCCCGCCTCCCCCTTGTTGTGTGTCAGCCCTGGCTGAGACAGCTTCACGGGCACACACACACAGACAGTGTTTGGGCTGCCAGCCACACCGAGTACTTCACAGGTCTTTAAAAAGACCATTCACTTGTTAACGAGGCTTTGTTGTTTTTTCCACCCCTTCTTAGAGCCCCTGCATCTCCACTGTCCTCGAACTTTCCTTCACAGCACGCTCCGGGATGATTCTGTTAAAGACAGGCATCGCAGCATTGCGCGCATTCCCTGTGTCTGGCATCACACGTGATGTACAATGTCTTGTGCACTGAAGCCCGGCAAAATTTGCTAGTATTTGCTAGTATTTTGCCGTTTCTAAATATAAATACAGACAAAGGAAATACAGTTTTCCGTCTGTATTTATATGTATAAATCCGTGAAAACGGAAAACCGGGAGCCCTAATTATGTGGCAAATGCGGCAACTCTACAATTATGAAAAAATCACCGCACAATCATATAATTCCAGTGGCGCTGATTATAGATGAGAAGTATGAAGACACAGCCCTCTTGTAGGCTGCAAAGACTGGGGTGATGCTGGGGTTATGGAAATACCCTTAACATTAAACAAAACAAATCCCTAGAAGCAGTAGGAGCTCAGCTCATTAAATCATAAGAGGTTATTTGTGGGGGTGCTTGCTTGGTACAAATTGATATAATGCATTGTGTCGATTTATTTACCATTAAAAAGGACAGCATGAGTTCAAAATTGTGTGTAGTCACCTAAGCACCCAAAATGCCCCTATTAAAGCTAGATCATAATACGGAATCTTCGAAGTGCTAATCTCAATAGTAGATGGGGGAGTGAGAGTAAGCCGCTTTGCTCAATGTGGAGAGGTGGCCGTGAGGACATGAAACAAGTTTTGGAATGTTCACAAAGTCTTCTTACCACTGCTCGATTACTGATAATTGGCCAATATTCCTGTAAGTGACTTGCATGCAGAAGAGATGGTCCTCATGCATCCTTCCTGTTAAACTGAAGATTCATGCTTGCAGCACCTAATTACTGCTTTGAGTGGTACATCCTGTGTCATAACATCAATTAGATGCAAGCCATGGGAAAATGTTTGCGTGGCGTTGAGTACTAATGATGACATCAGCATTTGCTATGAGTATGTTGACTTGAAGCATCTGTGTTTTCCTTCTGTAATTCCTCCCAAGCCTTTCAACCTCTGTGTGTTGAATTTGTGTTCTAATAAAATATGTGATCTGATGACTAAGCCTGGCAACAGATTCGCAATTACATTTACAATGCCATATTGGGACACATAAATCTAAACAAAGAGGTAAAGCTCCTTGCAAAGCATCCCATTGTGCCAGCCCGGTTCCTTGCACTGTGCTTTATGGAACCTCAGAAACCCTTTGTAAATGGAACACTGTGGTATAATTGCAAACTGCACCTAATTGTCACTCTGTCATTAGTTGCAACCACATGGTGGCAGTGGGAGCGAGGGTTGATGGCAAACCACTGATGCGTGGAACACAAGTGCATTTCATAACAAGAGAAATAGAAGATGCACTAACCAGCTGCTCAAACAGGCCATATTACAGTATTAGTGCCAGGGAGAGCATAATAGAGAAGGCGAGTAAGCACCCAACAATGAAACCAGCTGGCTCTGACATCATCGGGTATTAGAGGTGTGAGAAGTTGGCCTGGTATATGCTGTCCACTAGTTATAGTGGGCACCCTGTACCAGTTCAAACAACCCCTTATTGGTTATAGGTTAAAGACAACCCTTATTGAAAGCTATCCTAGTGGTAGCTATGGAGACCAGCCATCAGGCTAAGTCTTGAAGGAATGTAAGGCAGCTTGTTTTACCAGTCTATAATCTCTTGAGTGCCTAAATGAAAGACACCCACACCAGGTATATATATAAAATATATGTATTTATTACTAAACACACCCTCCTAGTCTCTTTATGAGACTAGAGGTCAAAACCCATAAATTACATTTCAATAATCACAGTAAAATAGCACAAATACGCGTCAGGCCCTAGGAGTTCTACAATAGTGGTATAAGAACCATGACTTAACTAGACACAAGTCCTAGATCCTGTAGAATCGCTGGGACCCCGAGGATCCACCCAAGGTAGTGACACAGGGGACTCACGGGGGCCGTGTGCAGTGTGTGAACACAGCCGTGAGCTCCCGTTAGCTTCTATGGGGAAAGTCGCAGTTAGATTTTTAAAGATTAGGGACACTTAGAAATAAGTCAGGACCAAACCCTTTTGGACTTAGGAAGTTCTAGGGCTAACACCCACGGGAACACCGGAGTACTCGTGTTACCTCACCCAGGGAAACCAGGTGCATAGGTGTTCTTTGGTGTCGGGTCACGCCGTCGATTTCAATGGGAGCAGGCGAAGAAGTGCTGCTGCCATGAAGATGCAAAGTGTCCAAAGAAATCCAAGCCTGGGTTGAAGATGAGAAGAACCTGAAAGCAGAGCGGACAGAGTCTGGGTCACTAGCCAGTGACCAGGAAGGCGATAGGCAGGTGCCCACCGATGTTGGGTGATTTCAGGTGAAAGAGGTGAAGCTTGACTTTTCAGTCAAGAGGACCAGGAGGTGTCGAGGATGACCAGGAGCTGGATTCGAGCTGTCATATAAAGGATGTTGAGTGCTGCAGCATCGGTGCCCAGATTGGACATGACAAGCCTTGGTAACAGCAACCCACGCAGAAACAAGAAAGATGCTTCGGTGCAGACCAGCAAGAACTGAAGGACTCACCACTTGGATGGGAGTCAGGGCACGTCTGGAGCAACCAGGGAAGCCCAAGGAAATTTAAAGTTACCCCCTTAGGGACCCACCAGTCAACAGACCAGGGATCGCGAAGGGACCTCAAGATGAAACACAAAATGGTGACCCACGGGTCACTTGGGGTGACTAGGCCAACAATCTTCTGTGGATTCAGTGCTTGAGGTGGGGGCTATAAGTCAGCCCAAGCACGACTTCAGGAGATGTCGAGAAGTCAATGTACTTACAAAAGTACACGGTGACCAGGAGTTCCGATTCCACGCTACTCACGAGGGCTGTGGGTCTCAGCTTTGCTGGGACCCGGGTCGGCCTATGAGATGTCTGGAAATCCTCTTCCTGGGCTGCAAATACTTCGGAGTCCAGCGGGAGCTTCCAAAATGCAGACTGGCAAATTTCTTCATTGGTGCCTGCCAAGCAGGGGAGTCACTCCTTGACCCCAAGGGAGATTTCTTCAGTCCTCGGGTCTTTAGCAGAGCATCGAAGGTCCAGGATTCAGAGTTTTGTCCAGGGTAATCTAAAGTTCTGGTTACAGAGGTTCCTTACTTATACCTAAGGAAGGGGTTGGACTAGCTCTGGGGACCCACCTATGGGAGGGTTTGGAAAGAGGGGTGGCAATACCCATTTCCTTTGTCCAGTTTCACGCCAGAGCAGGGGCTGGAAGCCCCTGAACCGGTTTGAGCTGGACTATGCACAGGGACACCAAATGTGCCCCCAGTGCAGGACTTCAAAGCACTCAGAGAGTGCTCCCACCCAGCCTGTCTGGGAGGTGGTTACACCTCCCTGTGACAGGAAACCTATTGTCCAGGCCTCCCCTGCTGGAGTTTCAGTCAGCAGCAAGAGGCCAGACCCATGTCTGTGGCTGCAGCATCCATTTTGTGATGCCAGGGCTCTGTTAAGCTTATATCAGGTAACCCAGTACTGCCATGTCTCTCCCTCTAGAGGGATGGGATCATACTCCCACACCAGTTACTGGTGTGAGGTATGATTCCAAGGTGTTTGACACCAAACACGACATGTTTCCGTGCAGCCAGTCCAAAGTTAGCATTTATCGTTTGGTTATAATGCACTTAAGAGAATATGGTCAGGCTGCACTACAAACAGCATCAGAGAAGGGTCTCCGAATGCTGCAGAGGGGCTCTGCTCATGCAGGGGCACCCTCTCACATACGAACCAAGCACTCTGCCTTCAGGATTGATAAGGCCTGCCGTAGGAGTGACTTATAGGACTGCGGCAAGAGCTTTGGTGGGCCTTCCCCGCAGATGTTCGGTCAGAACTACCACTCGAAAATTGCATTGGCTGCCCATTGAATCTCGTATTCAGTTTAAAACCCTTACCATGGCATTTAAGATCCTCAAATCCGGATGTCCAGAGCTCTTGCGCCCACTCCTAACATCTTACGTGCCACAGCGCAATTTGCGCTCATTAGGCCAGCACTTAGTGACTGTTCCCCGTACAAAGCTTTGCCGTATTGGCGGTCGCTCCTTCAGGGTTTTGGGAGCCAAGCTCTGGAATTCCCTGCCACCGAACATCCGCTCTTTGGAAAACCTGTCTGCCTTCCGCAAAGCTATTAAGACCCATCTGTTCCCTTCCCCTTAGGATTCTCTGTCCTTTTTTTTATTCTTCTCCTTCTGCAGTATAGCTTTTGTGGTTCTTCAGCGCCGGGACGCCTCTTTGCTGGGGCAGCTGTTGAGCTTAATCAAAATGTTAACATAACATAACAAATGTTAACATATGTGTGTATATATGTAGTGATATAGGTAACCTATATCACAGTAGGGGGTGCATGCACCACCTTACCCAGGCTGCAGTAGCAGACCTGTGGTGTCATTTTGGGTGGCTTTCCAGGGGTGGCATAATACATGCTTCAGCCCCTGGTAGGCCTCTGGGGTACCTATGCCCTAGGAACATAGTATACCATATACTAGGGACTTATAAGGGTACCTCAGATCCAATCTGTAATGTACCTAAAGTACATTTTAGAGAGGAAGCAGCTAGGCTGGGGCCCTGAATAGCAGGGTCCCAGCCAGACTAAATTAAAAAAAAACAGTGAAACACCAGCAACAAGTGGGGGTAAACATGTGAAGCAGATGCTACTCTCCTACAAGAGGTGACCCCCCACATGTGATCTTGGCACTGCTCCAACTCCCCAGTAGCCACTAGAAGCATAGTGAGTCTTGGTACATACCTACCTTCAGTGTTATGTTGTATTTGAGTTCCATACTTTCACCACCTCCTAGAGTATTTCTTGACAGCTTAATTCTGCTACGTATGTAGCCTAGTGGCCAAAGGACATACAAATGTTATATAATTTAAGTGCAATGACATGGCTGTCCCCAAGTCTTTAATGTGATCACTTATGGGATCTGTACTCATTTCTGTCAGTCTCCGAGTAGTTGAATGCACGACAACATTTAGTTAACCAATAACCTACTTCATAATGAGACAGCACATTCCGTCAGCATTTTCATCCAGGTGGTCTCCTGATGTCTACAATAACCCAAAGTTGAGCAGAACAGCTCACTCTATTTGCCTGTCATAATAAGTGAATGCTGCTATCGGTAGCACAATTAGCTCACCAGAGGCCAATGTAATTGCTACTTACCTTTCATTGGGACTTCTATGTTCCAATATTACCTGTATTTCTTGCTTTCAGTAAGCACCGCATATGAGCATGTCACACATTGTTCAAGGACCCTGTTGATTTTGGTCACAGACAGACACTGGAATTAATCCATTTTTGCTTCCACAGTGTTTTCTGCATAATTATGGATTTGATGCATTTGCCGTATAATACATCATTCGCTGCATAATCTCCAGATTTAAAAACAATTCTAGCTCAAACAAATCAGAAGTAACTAAAAATGTAGTTACACTTGCTAGGAATTGGATGATGTTAGAAATGGGTTTTCTGGTTGGCTAGGGTATGCACCTAAACCAGGCAGATTCCACCACTCTAGTCAGGATAAAGGGAGTACACGTCAAAAATAACCCCTGCATACCCACTTGGTAGGTTGGCATGTGAAGTGTGGTTTAACTCAGTGGCAATATGTAAAGCATTTGGCCTTAACAAATAATAATACAGTGAAAACACTACAAATTTTTTTAGAAAAATATCAAATATTTATTTGTGTAAAACAAGACCAAAACTGTAAAAATCCAACATACAGTTGCATAAATAATGCAAAAATAGACTTTATATACAGTTCCTTTATAAGGGGCACAGCATGCATTTCTCCTAGTAGAATGTATTGACAACTAACCTACTCATTTTAAATATTTACGATTCCACTAGAGTCACTTGAGATTGTATTTGTTTTTAAATAATTTACATGTACATTTGTCACAGTACTTATACCTTGGAGGCCTCCACTCAAAATCTAGGGGGACAGGATGCCGTTCTGCTGCCCCCTTGTATAGCTTGTTTACTTAATTTCCACAACACCTGCAATTTTTGACAGTAAATAGTAGTGGCGGCCATTTCATTTCTAAAACTGTAATAGCCAGCCAATCAGAACGCTCGTTCTCATGAGACTCGTGGGAGCCTTCACACTTATGCAAGAGTATGGTGAATCAATGGGAAAATGGGCCTCTCAAATCACAGGGCTCCATTTTTTAATTCATGCTCTTGCGGAACACTCCCAAGACTCTCACAATCCTAATCATCCAAATATCTCTTTTTGTTAGATTTGTATCAAATCAATCTGTGGACCAAGCTTTAACTTCCTGCCGAATTTATTGCAATTCCGTTCAGCAATTTTTGCTGTAGCCTGAAGGGAGTCACCCTCGACCTCCTCTTAGCCTTCCAAGAAATTAAGAGCCGGTGACGCAGTGGAGAATACAAACCAAGTTATTTTATTGTAAATGCGCTGCAGCATAGTCCAGTCAGACTAGCCTCCTTAGATGCTACCGATGGTACTGACTCAGAACACTTGGTGGAAAAAAACAGCTTTGGCAGAGGCTGAACAAGGAGGCACAGAAGGTTGAGCTACCACCTGCAGAATGGGTACCCATTATAAGACTCCCAAGGTCGTCTTGTTCAGGCTCAACTCTCTCTAGAGTGGGAGCATAGCTACGATCAGGGATAGGCCTGCGAAAGCAGACTAAGCTATTCATTAGTACATCAGGGTTTCAGCCTTGAATGCGATAAGGGGAAATAAGTGAAAAGCAGTTTTCTGCTGAGGCAAGCAGAGAGGGTAACAGAGGCTTGGTTTCGATCGCAGTGCAATATGGCCACTAAATGGCAAAAATGGCATCACAGCTGCTAACTTTAACTCACACAAAGTTAGAAGGGACTGGTCACACAAGTATATACAGTAGCGGTCAATACAAAAATAGCTATATGAATGCTAACATAACACAGTATAGAGCATATTCAATTCTAACATACCTACCTTTCAGCATTCATAGCTACATTTGTATTATTGTTATCAGGTAAGGGACTTTACAATTCTAAAGGAGGAGGGGGAGAGGAAAAGCTCCATGAGTGACCATGTGTAATTTTAATGGTGTATGTCAGATGCAAGCCTATCCCTTCAATAACTTTCTGAAGCATAATCGTATATTTTGTATCTATGGATATCTTTGCTTAGCGGTAAGGGTACTCACACAGCAGGCAAGACAAACTGGGAGACAGTGTATGCAGAAGCAGCATGGAAAAATAGTATCAGCAGTTATGACTAAACCAAGAAGTATCGTCCAACCCCATGTCACGAACAAAATCCAAACCCACCCGATTATATCCATGTACCCGTTCCTTTGTATATTTCAACTGATAGAAAACATTTTCAATATTCGACAATCTATGCATGGCCTTATGCAGGGCCTACATAAGCCTTGTCTAAAGAAGTTGACTTTGTGTTTTACAACAACCTTTATTCTCACCCCCCCACTTGATGGATCATCCCAAAACTTTCCAGGAAGAAGCTGAGATGGATGACTTTTTTTGAGGGAAAGTTTTGTGAAGATGAATCAAACAGGGACAAATTTTTTAGCAAGCCAAAACATGCTTTGTCTAACTTTAACTACCTAGTGGCAAACGCCACGAGGTATATTACCTACTGGTGGTCGCAAGTAGGTAGTTATAGTTAGCACCTAGTTTCCGTAGGAAAAGCGTTTTTGTTTTCCCAATAACTTTGGTGCCGGTTGACGAATCTTCGCAAAATTTTCAAAACTAGAGGGGCGCTCCGGTTAGCTCCTGTCTTGAAAGTTTCGGGGTGAATTGTCAAGCGGGGCTGACAAAAAAGGGGGTCTCAAAACTTGTTTTCCCCATGTTATTTTCCATAGGAAACTTGAATGCTGAGGGTCCCCAGGGGCCAACTAGCCCACCAGGTATGCCCAGTAAGCACCACAGCGTTGCATTGCACAGAGCTGTAAAAAGCGGTGCGGCCTCAGACCACCACTCTGCAATGCAGCTCTGTGGCACTTACTGGAGGTACCTGGTGGGCTAGTTGGTCCCCAGGGACCCTCAGGATTCAAGGGTAATTAATCCCCCAACTTAAAACCAGCCAGGGGGCGCGTTTGCACAGTGGTGAATGGAGGGGGCTGTGCCCGATGTGACATGTGTGTACTTATGCAATCACTCCGCCAAAACCCAAGCACTTATAAATTCACCATGCACTCTCCTTGCAGCACTCTAATTATCCAGTCACTACCCATGCACTCATGCAATGACCCATGCACTAACTCATGCGCTGCTACAATACCCTAAGCACTACCCATGCAGTCCAGCCATCGCCCTGTCACTACCCATGCACTCCTCAAATCACCCAGTGAGCACCATGTACTTATCCAATCACGCCGTCAAAACCCAAGCACTTATAAATTCACCATGCACTCTCCTTGCAGTATCCATGTACTCATGCAATGACCCAGGCACTAACACATGCACTGCTACAATCCCCTGAGCACTACCCATGCAGTCCAGACATTGCCCTGTCAGTACCCATGTACTTATTCAATCACTCCACCAAAATCCAAGCACTTATAAATTCACCATGCTCTCTCCTTGCAGTACTCTCATCATCCAGTCAGTACCCATGTACTCATCCAATCACTCCGCCAAAACCTAATCACCTATATATTCACCTTACACTCTCTTTGTAGCACTCTAATCATCCTGTCACTACCCATGCACTCATGCAATGACCCAGGTAATAACTCATGCACTGCTACAATCCCCTGAGCACTACCCATGTAGTCCAACTATCGCCCTGTCACTACCCATGCACCCCTCCAATCACCCAGCCAGCACCATATACTTATGCAATGGCCCAGGCACTAACACATGCACTGATACAATCCCCTGAGCACTTTCCATGCAGACCTCTAACCATCTACACACTACTGATTCACTCCTCCAATCACCCATCCAGCATCATGTACTTATCCAATCACTCTGCAAAAATCCAAGCACTTATAAAATCACCATGCACCCTCCTTGTAGCACTCTAATCATCCAGTCACTATTCTTGTACTCATGCAATGACCCAGGCACTAACTCATGGCAAATACAGAGGAGGTCATGCTAATCACAGGAGTACACTAACGCATAGTGTTCCCTAGTGTGTGTAGGTGTTTTCACTGTATTATAAGTGTCTTTTAACATAGCACTGGCTCTAGGCCTGGTTAGTCAGAGTCAGTTACCACCAGTACCAATCAGCAAAAACGTTAGGGGCACAGGAGGACTTTCTGCTCCTCTGTTGGTTCTTTCTGCACATCTATTGCTTCTTTCTGTACTTTTCATTGTCTTTCTGGACTCAGGTTGCCTCTTTCTGCATTTGCCTTGCTTCTTTCTGTGCTTTTCTTCCTCTTTCTTTACATGTCCTTCCTTTGTAGACATAGTTAGAAATTAGCATTTAAAAAACCTTTGAAATTCACTGGAAAAACCATAGGTTTCAGGGACGTTATATTTAGAAATTAGCATTTAAAAAACCTTTGAAATTCACTGAAAAAACCATAGGTTTCAGGGACATTATAGTTAGAAATTAGCATTTAGAAAACCTTAGAAATTCACTGAAAAAACACAGGTTTCAGGGAGGTTATAGATAGTTGGACATTACACTCGTACAACACCAGAGAAATTCAGCCGTTATAGTTAGTTCAGCTAACTATAACTCGCGCCCCCGCAATGCACTGCTGATGACGTCACATATTACATCATTTATGATATGGTCAGTGACATCACTGATGACATCTCAAATGACATCACTGATGACATCATGACATCATCACATGATAATCTGATGCACCTCCTCATACCCTAATACAACCTTCGATACATCCACTCTAAAATACAGACTATCATTTCCGATACCATAGACATATCAATACCAGTTAATACATACCAACTCACTAATTCCTAGGTCTACACACACATCCACTGATTCACCCATACAGTCATGCAGTCAACCATCAATACGGCATTATCATATGCACTCACATATCTACACAGCCACTCACACACTGCCACTCATCCATAGAGTTACTCACACACCTAGTCAGTCATGCAAAGAATCAATCACACTCCCATTTACTCACCTATATAGTTATACACACACCACCTCACTTATTCAAACATATACTAACACATACTTACACTCTTATACAATAACTAATACAAGCACACGCTGATCTATACAGCCACTCTCACAATCACTCACTCTAACATATAGTCATTTATACACTCCAACACTCACATATACTGCCTTTCACGTATGCAGTTACTCACATATGTACCTCTGAGGCATCCATTCACTCACCAACACACCCATACACACACTCACTCACCCATACAGCCCTTCACAGATGCAATCTTGAACCCATACGCCCAGTGAATCATCCACTCACACATCTATGCACAGAGTCACACCCCCCACACACCCACACAGATACTCAGGCACCCAAACAGGTACTCAGACAACCAATCAATAACCCATAAAGATCCTCATTTAGCTACTCAGAAGGCATGTTTTCTGAGTGATGGAGAAAGGGGGTCATGGCCTCCAAAGATCTTCTAGCAATACCACTGTGTGGGACCTACTGGAGATAACAGGAGGGGTAGTTGGCCCCCAAGGACGTCCTTAGGGGCCAACTATCCCTTCTATTTCCTCCAGTAAATCCCACACAGCAGCATTGGTAAGTTCTCATAGCAGGCCACGCACCCGTTGCCCACCATTCTGCAAGCGCGCTCCCTGGCATGCTCTTGGATGGGGATTAAAGTCCATTTCGATGCTGAGGTCCTTAGGGGCCAACTAGCCTACCTGACACCTCCAGTAGGCCCCAGATAGTGGATTGCTGGGAGGAGGACACAGGCTGTGCCCCCTTTCTGCCCTACTCTGCAAATGCGCCTCCTGGTTCTTAGTTGGAAGATGAAGTCTCCTTGCCTCATGAGGGTCCCTGGAGGCAAACTAGCCCTCCTGTTATCTCTAATAAGCCCCACATAGCTGGATTGCTGACAATGGTCCAAGGCCATGCCCCCTTTTTACACCACTCACTCTGCTGCTCGGGGGATGAAGTCCACTTTAGTCCTGAACTCCTCAGGAAACAAGAGGACCTCATCACCCTACCAGCAGCATGCCAAGAGGCGTATTTGCAGAGTGGTGTAAAAAGGAGCTTGGCCTTGGACCACCTCTCAGCAATCCCACAGTGTAGGCCTTACAGGAGGAACCTGGTGGGTTAGTTGGCACCTAAGGACCCTTAAATTCTAGGGGTCTTAATCCCATAACCCAGAACACGCAAGAAGGCACGTTTGCAGAGTGGTGCAGGGAGGGGGCAGGGCCTCCGGCGAGATGTCAGCTTTTTGTTTTCTTCTTTTTTGTTAGAAGGGGCTGTGTAGCACCCCTTCTCTCAATATTTTATGGGCCCTTGAGACCTTGTTTTTTAAATGGGAAGGGTGCTATGCGGCCCCCATCCCGAGCCCAATTGGGGCCCGGGGACCCCATCCCACGGGAAATGGCCACATATTTTTATTAAAAAATATATTTTTAAGTAGGAGCGCTGAGCGGACCCCCCTCCTGAGGCCATTATTGCCCTTGGGTGCTGGAAGCGCTGTTTGCTACTGGTGCATGCTGCTATTGCACAGCTCTGATGTGCAGTTTTTAAACTTACCCCTTCGTTTTTCATTTGTGTTTTACCTCATTTGTTTTGCCCTGTTTTTATTCTGTGGCATTGGATGTTCGAGCTATTTTCCCCAGTCACGCATCTCCTGCACCCTAAATTGTTGTATCCACCGCTTTTAGAGCGGGTCCCTGCCCGGTAGAGCTCGATATTGCCGCCATATTGGGGGTAGGAAAGGCCGTTTTGGAGCGCCATTGTTGTTAGCGCTCTAGCGCTCCGGTGGTCAGGTCGGCGGCCTACTTAAATCCCATACTCAGGTGGGTCAGTCTGAACAAGGTACCCTTGGGTGCTGGAAGCGCTGTTTGCTACTGGTGCATGCTGCTATTGCACAGCTCTGATGTGCTGTTTTTAAACTTACCCCTTCGTTTTTCATTTGTGTTTTACCTCATTTGTTTTGCCCTGTTTTTATTCTGTGGCATTGGATGTTCGAGCTATTTTCCCCAGTCACGCATCTCCTGCACTCTAAATTGTTGTATCCACCGCTTTTAGAGCGGGTCCCTGCCCGGTAGAGCTCGATATTGCCGCCATATTGGGGGTAGGAAGGGCCGTTTTGGAGCGCCATTGTTGTTAGCGCTCTAGCACTCCAGTGGTCAGGTCGGCAGCCTACTTAAACGACTCATGGGTACGCGCAGCGGTCGAGCGCAGCGGGAGCGCTGTTTATGCGCCGGAGGTGCACCAGAGGTAAGCCCGTTTGCGCCCGTTCGCGCACGGTCGGGCTCAGGGCTCGGACCCTCTGCCCCAGTATGCATGCTGTCTTTTGTGTACTCACGTCAGTCTCTACTATCATTAAAGGGCTACACACCCCTGTCTTGCTACCACTCGTTAAATCTAGCCCGTGGACAATCTACGTGTACTAATTGTGCATTTGGGACCACAGAGAGTGACAAGTCAAGTAGCCGATGTGAACGGGACCTAAAAATGGCACTAGTAAACTGCCGTTCGTTACCTAAACATGCTGTCGGGATCTCTCTTTTACTTCTCGACAAGTCTTTGGATATCTTGTTTCTTACGGAAACTTGGTTGAGCCCCACCTCGGACTCTGATATCGTGCGGTCATTGCCCCCTGGGTATCTGATCCAGCACAAGGATAGAGGCGTGAAAGCGGGGGGAGGGGTCGCTATTATCTATAAGGATCACATCACATGTCGTTTACTTGAGCTTTCAATTTCGGATAGTGAGAGTGTGCACTTTGTCATTACACCATCCCCAGCTACCTGCTTTTCAGGCCTCCTGATCTACCGCCCCCCAGCACCTCTGGGGCTCTTTCAGGAAAACCTGGTTGTAACAGTGATTGATGTAGCCACTACTGTCTCTAACTTTTTAGTGCTGAGGGACTTCAACCTTCATTTTAATAAACACTCGGATTTGGCCGCTTCAGAAGTCATAAAGGATCTGGGCAGCTATGACCTAAGTCAAAAGGTATTACATCCTACTCATTCGAAGGGCAACCTTCTGGACCCCATTTTTTGTAACATTCCTGGCCTCATTACCGAAGTTCCTGTTCCGGTTCCTTGGTCAGACCATATGGTGGTCCCTTTTAGCTGGAAGATGGCTCAGCCTAACTCTTCCTCAAATTCTTATAGAGGGCTAGCCAGGCATTGGTCCAAGCTTGACCTTTCTAAATGGGCAAGCATCCTGAAGCGCACTGAACCATCAGTCCATTTGGACGTGGAGAGAGCCAATCAGGAGTCTAACCTGTGGATAGAGCGGTCCTTGGACAGTCTGGTGCCAAAAAAAACAATAACAACCAAGAAAGGCCTCACCAAGCATCCTTGGTTTAATCAGGAGCTGAGAGCTCCTAAACAAGAGTGTAAAAGGGAAGAGAGGCAATGGAGGAGAGATTTTGATGGGGAAAAAAAAAGCAGATACAGAGCGGTTCTAAAGAAATACAAGACCGCCCAGATTAATACCAAATCTGCTTTCTTTGCCAGTAAATCGAGTCCTCTGCTAATGCTCCCAGGGAGATATTTAGAATTGTGAAATTGCTGACTAAAGTCCCTGACCCAAGGCCTGCCTCGGACGAAGCAGGCAGTCGATGTGAAGAACTGGCGACTTTCTTCTGCACCAAGATTAAAAAGATCATTGATACGCTTCCTCCACTATCGTCAATCGCCTCTCAAATGCCACCTGTTAGTCAGAATCTATCGGATCACCCCAGGCTCTCCTCCTTCTCTCCTCTCAGGGAGGATCTTTTGCCTACTTTGCTGAATACCATCAAGAGTGGTTCCCTGTGTTATCCTGCTCCGATGAGCATTTTAAATGCAGCCCTTTCCACCGTCAGCAAACCAATTGTGAATATCGTGAATGCATCTTTAAACTCAGCTATTGTGCCTAGAGAATGGAAGATAGCAATGGTTAGGGCCTTGCTTAAGAAACCCAGTTTGGATCCAGGGGACTTTTCTAACTACCGTCCTATTTCTCTTTTACCGGGCATTAGTAAACTGACTGAGAAATTTGTCAATTCACAATTGGCTTCCTTTTTGGAAACTAATAATTTGCTGCATCCATCACAAACTGGGTTCAGGAAAGGACAGGGAACAGAAACTGCCTTGTTGAGGGTGGTGGAGGATGCCAGGAGGATTCTGGATGATGGTGGCAGCGCAGGCATTATCCTCCTGGACCTCAGTGCCGCCTTCGACACAGTTAACCATCACATTCTGGTTTCCCGCCTTAGCAATATGGGAATCACGGGCAAGGCTCTTAAGTGGCTGGAATCCTTCCTTGAGGACAGATTTTTTAGGGTCTTTGAAGATGATCATTGCTCTGGTCCGGTCCCGTTACAATGTGGGGTTCCGCAGGGGTCGTCCCACAGCCCCACATTGTTCAATGTGTATATGGCCCCTTTGGCGGAGATAGTGCTCCCCTTTGGGGTCCAGCTTTTGAGTTACGCCGATGACACTCAGCTGGTGTTCTCCCTGAGTCAGTTCAGACAGTCTCCGCTGCAGTTACGTAACTGTTTAGAAGCTGTGGCATGTGGATGGATCAATCCCACCTTAAACTGAATGGCGGGAAAACAGAGCTGCTGTTGCTGGGACGGCAGGCCAGCTTTGACAACGCGACCTTCTGGCCTTTGTGTATGGGGCCGGGCCCTATCTCTAATCCAGAAATTAAAAGCCTTGGGCTCTGGCTCGATACGGAGCTAACTTTCAGAACTCAGGCTAGGAAGGTTGCTGCCACCTGGGATTCTAAAAACCTTGCGAAAAATTCTCCCACAACTGCCGGAAAGGGCCAGAAAAATCCTAATACAATCTCTGATCCTTTCCAGGATAGATTATGCGAACGCTTTGTATTTGAGAGCACCAGCCTCCACGACCAAACGGCTTCAAGTCTTTCAGAACCCGGCGGCAAGACTTCTAATGGGCGTCAATCACTGCACCTCAGCTAAACCCGCCCTGAAATCTCTTCACTGGCTTCCGGTGAAAGAGCGGGTTTTCTTTAAATCTTTGTGTATGGCACATAAACTCCTCCACGGGAAAGGCCCTCCCATCTTGGAAAATTTGGTCATTCCTCACAAATCCCCTCTAAATCTTCGATCTAATGATCAGAACTTGGTAGTTAACCTTCGAATTAAGAGATCCCGTTCGGGTGGGCGTCTTTTTTCACTAAACGCCTCCAAACTTTGGAACACCCTTCCTCTGATGCTTCGCCAGGAGCCTTGTCTGCTTGTGTTTCGGCAGAAGTTGAAAACTTGGCTCTTTCCGAGGACTTAAGTCGTGTTTCCTGGTCTAGTTAACGGCTTCCTATTTTCCTTGGGCTACCCTTGTTGAGCGCTGGGATGCTTTCCAGTAGCCATGCGCTATATAAGAGCCTCTTCAATTCAATTCAATTCAATTCAATTGGCCCCGGGGACCCCATCCACCGGAGCATAACCTCGTTTTTGTATATTTTTTAATACTAATTTCACAGGAGGGGGGCCGCATGGCCCTGCCGCCCTGGGCCACTTTTGGCCCCAGGGACCCCATCCCCTCAGGCCTGGCCTCAACGCTGGGGACCATAGGGGCAGCCCCAATGCCCCCGCGGTCCCTGCTGGCTCCCCACATGTTGCGGGAGCCGGCATTGCTTTTGGGCAAAGGGAACAGCTAACATGCAGCTCCCTTTGCCCAAAAGCAATCTGACTTGCTTCATGGAAGCGAGAGCAGGTTTCCTGCTATGCTTCAACACAGCAAAGCAGCATTTGCTATGACAGGGTGGGAGCTGTGCTCCCACCCTGACATACAAAAACTGCAAAGTCCCAGGGGGTGGGCACCCCTGGATATTACTGGAACTGGCCCTGGTGGGTTGTGGTCCCCAGGGCCATGGAGGGCTCCAGGAGGGGGGCTGCACAGTCCCCCTCCCAAAATGATTGAAGCAGCAACAGACCCCCACCCTTAATTTAAAATTGCCCCCGGGAAGTGATGGTGCCCAGGGCAGTGTGGGGAGGGGTAGGAGCCCCCCACAAACTTTCCTATTAAAGTTAAGTCCTGGGGAGGTGGCGGTCTCCGGGGCTGGGGGGACCACGAGGCCCCCTGGCCTATATTAAGGAATGTCGTAGGGAGGTGGCAGTCCCCGGAGCAGCATGGGGGCAGGAGCCCCCCACACATTTTACTAAGAAGCCCTAGGGAGGTGGCGGTTTCCGGGGCTGTGGGGGCCCACGAGGCCCCCACAAATACTAACAAGATTGCCCCCGGGACCTGGCCCACCTGGGGGCTTTTAAAACAAAGCACAGGACACCACGCTTTGTTTTTTAAAAACAATTTCAGCCGGATTCGTATACCGTACGCGAATCCAGCTTATTTTTTAAAAAATAAATAACGTTTTTTTGCTGAGCAGGGTGTGTTCTGCTGAGTCACTAGATGGCTGCCAATACTTCTTGGTTTAAAGTGTTGGCAGTCATTCAGAGACAAGCTCGTGATCGGGAGTGTTCGCACATCCACCGCGGTCACCTGATATTGTTTGCATTTTATTTTTTAATTTCTCAAAAACTGCTGAATGGACTTACACCATTTAAAGCAAACAGTGCACTCTGAACCAAGAGCTAACTCTCTGACAAATTTGGTGTAATTCCGTTCAGCAGTTTGGGCTGTAGGTGCGACAAAAGTATCTTATGGAAATTGACAAGGAGAAAACGTGTTTTGGGAACCCCTTTTTTCTCAGCCCCAGCTTGACGAATCACCCCGGAGCTGTCCGGAGCACCCCATTAGTTTTGAAACTTTTGCGAAGAATTGTCAAACGGCGCCAAAGAAATTGGCAAATCATAAAATGCTTTTCCTATGGAAACTAGGTCCTAACTATAAGTACCCACTGTAACCATTGTTGATTGTATTGTATATTTACATATTGTCTGCCCATCTTCGAAAGTCAGTGGAACAATCAATTGAATATCATCTGCACAGGACAAGATTCCAAAGCTATAACCTTTAACAAGTTTGGCAAAAGGGGTCAGATAAATGTAAAAGAGCATCAGGCTTAGTGCAGAGCCCTGTAGCACCCCACAATCAATTTGAACAGGGATGGAAGAGAAGGGGTAAGCCTGACAGTTTGTTGTTGTTCTGTCCAAAAATCTGAAAGAGAGTGCCTTTAACACCAATTTCCCCCAGGGAATTAATAAGAATCTTGTAGAAAAAAGTGTCAAAGTTCACCAAAAGATCTAGTGCCCTTATTATCCATTATATATTTTAGGCTTTCCGTCATCATGAGCAATAATGATTTTGAGGAGTAGGCTATCCACAAACTACATAGTGTGTATTACAAAAGATTATGAGTGTCTAGATATTGGGTAAGTAAGAAATTGATGTGAGAGTCTAGCATATTAGTTAAGACCGGTAATAAAGAGATAAGCCTTAAGCTATCTGGAATTAACGGATCAGCATTAGGTTTCTTCAAAATAGTAGTAACTACAGACGATTTCCAGGGAACTGGAGCCGATGTGGATTTAATTGATGAATTTAACAGAGTACAAAGGAAAGGCAGAATAGTAGGAGTGCCTAACGTTATAATATTTGGAGTCAAGGGTCAAAAAGTAACCCTGAGGAACTCACATTCAATAATTTCAACATATCCTGGTCCTAAACGAGAGAAAATCCTCTCAGATGCTGACTTTCACACTTTGTGTTTGACAGAATAGGTGCTAATACAGGTCTCACAAAAGAACAGCGTACAGTCATAACTTGTTGTTTAAAGTAAAGTGCTAAGAAATCGCAATTGGCTCAGGAATGATTGACTTGTTGTCTAACTGAGATCGGGGAGGTAATAGAATTGACAATCTTAAATATGGCCTTACCAGAATGTTTCCCTGATGCGATCTTGGTTGCATAATAGGCCAATTTGATATCTAAATTGTATGATTTCACACATACTACATAGACTTCTTTGTCCCTAGCCAATGGAGGAATGCACCATTTCCTTTTCAGCTGTCATCTCTTGTGCCCATGTGCCCTTTGTTGCTGACTGGGGTTTCCCTGCCTTCTGCTCCACCGGATGTTTCATGTATTTGGGACCAATGTGTGGGTGTGTGTGAACATGAAGTCAGCCCCACATCTCGCAGCCCCCCGAGCGTGTGGTAATCATTGGTCTAAGTCACACATTTAGTCCCTCTGAGCTCTATGTGCAACATTGGTCTGGTCACACGTCTCAGCCCCTGATCTATCTCTATGTACAAGTGTTATACTGAATTCAGTACCTGTACCAGTTGTTTAATGATTGTACATAAGTATTGTTGTATGCCCCCGAGCACTATGTGTTGTGTGGATTGAGCGACACTAACAGATTTGCTGAGATCTCTCCAGATCTCGGCAGTCTCGGTGACCGTCTTATTTAAACTGCACCCAAGGAAGGAGGCTTGCTTTGCTTTGAGAGATGCAAACTTGAAGGAGAACACATCGTGGAGCTCAATACTTACCTTACTGCAACATATCCTGTTTCTTCTGAAGGGTTTGGTTCAGCATCAGCTGGACTGGAAAACAGACATCTGAAACCTAGTAAGAAAAGAGAAAACAAAACAAGAAAGACAAAGAGTATGGCACAAGCAAAGATACAAACCAAAGAAAGACACAGTAATTGAGGTTGATTATCAAGATTAGGCATAAAAACAAGAGTAATAAGATTAATGTTAAGGAACTAACACTTTAATTTGAAAGCAGACACTTCAGTGCATATAAAAAGAGAGCCTTAATTTCCCTTGTCTAACGGAGTAGTCACATCAGCAAGAAGCCAAGCAAAGTATGTTAGGTAAACTAACCTATTTGTGAAAATATTTGTATAACTATTTGAGTGTGCATGACTGAAGTGTGGAAATCAGGTGTGAAACAAGTATGTTGAAGCATAACTAATGTGACCTGTATTTCTCCACCGTAGATAACGATAATCAATAGAAGGTGAATAAAGGATATCCTCAAATCCTGGTGAGAAGTTATCACCCAAATACCATAGATATAAAGCACCGCATCTTTTGAGGCACATCTGCCAGTTCATCGCAGGTACCAGTTAAGGACTAATATTAAGGAAGGGGCAGAGGGGAATATAGAGAGAGCATCAGAGTAGTTCAAAAGGGAATTTTATCAGTCTTGTGTTTGTGTTTTTAAGGTGGGCAGTCACAAGAAAAGCAGCATCTATACCACAAACCTCCAAGACATGATCCCTTTCCTTACCCATCTGTCTTCCTTGCAGTTACCATCAATTGTGAGTAAGGAGGTAGGGCTTTAGGAGTTGATCCATGTCATCTCTGAGGGGCCACGTTGTGGGCTACCAAGGTAGGTCTGTGTCAATCTGTCACCAGCTGGTGCCTGCGGCACTTTGATAACTTTAATATCGGAAGGTTAGGCGTGAACCAAGGGGCCCGATTCAATCTCATAGTAATATGTTTTGGTGTTAAGGAAGTTAAAATATCTAGGGTTGAAGTAATTCAAGGTTGAAAGAGATTATAGTCTACTGAAATATCACCTGAGAAAGAAGGAGGAATGACTGCCAAATAGGAATTAAAATCATGTTCTATTACCATATGCCAAGTTCGGATTGAGACGTTCCTGAAAGTATGGTTGTAACTATGTGCCACTATTATTGAAAAGGGAAATGACAAATGATCTGACCAAAGTAGCGATAGTGCTGTTTCATGAGACAAGTTCTCTAACTTAGTCAAAATTAAGTCTAATCTATTCCCAGCAATGTGGGTGGCCTAGTTAACTAATTGAGTGAACTTAAAGGCTCCAAGCTCCATCAAAAAATAGCCGTGCTGCCCTATCAGAACTTGCATCAATATGATAATAAAACATAGATAGTTATTAAAGGTTCACAACTCAAGGCACCAAACAGAAACAAAGATTTAGTAAAGATTTGTGAATAGCTCTACGAAACCCCAAGAGACAGTTGAAGCACAATTGAGAATGTGAGGCAGAGTTCCAGTACGTAGGCCCAAGAAGTAGTTCAAAAATCCAACAGTAGTTTCACAGTCCAAACGAATAATTCTAACTATCCATCGCTATGCACTAACCAGAAGCCTTTGATGACAATGAAAATGAGGCCATAGAGTTCCAAGTATGCAAGGAACTTTTTTGAAGTGTTTCAAGGACATGAAAATATTATTTGAAGTGATGCTGCAGGAGAAGTTCCAAGATTCATCAAAAGATTAACTTGACAACTGTCTTGAAGATTGCCCTGGCTGGAGTGCCAACAACAAACGTGAAAAGCAGAAACCAAGAAGAGAAACATGTGAAAAGGAAGGTCCATCAGAGGCTTCCTCTCACCAACAGAAAGAAAAGCCTAGCAAATGGCAAAACCTATATAGTACAACTGCCCCGGACCAACTGTTGCTGTGAGTGACACCATAACCAAGAATCAGGGAAAGCCCCACAGGACTCTGAATGCACGAGTGACCTTACAGCACCTGATCGTCAAAAGAAAATTGCGGTACCAGAGAAGGAGGCACCTCAGAACAGCTCCACCAGTAGAGCAGGACCTCAGCCAAAAACTTCATGAAGATCAGGCTTCACCAAGAAAACCCATCAAGTTTTGGGAACAAAGGAATACAGAAGGATGACTCCACACAGGGGGTATTGTTTACAACCACATCCTTTAAACAAACCAGCGACCTCCACTAGGCATGCTCCCCCAGACTGAAAATGAGGCCAAAAATGAACATGCTGCTGAACACTGTGATGGGAGTGGAGGCAGACACTGATATCACTCTGAAGAGAAACCGCCAGCTAGCAGAAACCAACAAGATCAATGAGCCAGTCTATTCAAACAGAAGGTAAGAGCAGACAACACACAGAAGAAGGAACATACAACTTTCTGACAGCAGAGAAGAGGGCCCCAAAACACCTGACCTGCACTAAATGCCAAACATAGATCTATAATCAACAAGAGCCAGAGTACCAACCCTTAAATCTGAACCCAGCAGCAGGTGTGGAGATGACATGAAAGCTCAGAAAAAAAGATAACTCAAAGATATGCTGCACCTGCGAGCTAAAGGTCTGAATACCAAACAGGCTGAAAAAACACTACATCTGATGAAGATGGTGCCCAGGAAGTAGCCTAGACTAGTTAAGTAACAACCATACACATATTACCCCCAGCAAAAAAAGAAGAAAAGACGCAAAATGGCTCCCTCAACCAGACCCAAGCAATAGCTTTTAATAGCACTGTTAGAAATGGGATTTTTGGCAGGCTGTGGCATGTGCCAAAGCCAGGCAGAAACCACCACTCTATTCAGGATAAGGGAGCTACACTCCTACAATAACCCCGGCCCACCCCCTCAGTAACTTAGCATGAGCAGTCAGGCTTATCTTAGAGGCAGTATGTAAAGCATTTGCACATAACCAACAGTAATACAGTGTAAGTACTACAAAAGGACACCACACCAGTTTAGAAAAATATCCAACATTTTTATATACTTAAGATAAGACCAAAAATGATTTAAAAAATCCACAATACAGTACTTAAAAATCTAACGTTATCAAAATACGCTTGAGAAACAGTTCCTTGATGTCGATAGCTCCGTCCGGGGCTATCACAGCATCATGAGCAAACAAATCCAAACAGTTCTGGCTGCCCGTGGCGTCGCGGGCCAGCTACGGTGTCGGCAAGACCCGCAAACAGTACCTTTTAGAAATGCAGGGCGTCGATGACCTCTCGTTGAGCTTCCGAAAACACAGCGTTCACAGGCGTCGGGTCCGGAGGTTGGTGCAGGAGTCGTCGGTCCCCTCGAAGTCACACGCGTTTCAGGTCGATTTCCTCTCTGTTGGAGTCAGGAGCGCTGGCGTCGGCAGGCGTCGTGTGCTGCAGTTCGAAGTGCAGCGGTGCGGCGTGTGGTGCCCTCAGGTCACGGTGCGAGCTGCGGCTCAGTGGCGGCATCAGCTGGCGTCGTCAGTGAGACCAGGGTCGCAATGCGAGATGAATGCGGTGCTCATCACGGTGCTGGCAAGTCATGGTGCAAGCAGTGGCGTCATCGTTGCTGAAGCACTGTCGTCGGCTAACGAACTGGAGTCGATGGCTCTGGAGTTGGTAGGCCAAGGCTGCGGTGCGGGATGAGGGCGGTGCATCGTGTATCTATACAAGCGGTACTCTCGAACCACGGTGCAAGCAGCGTCGACAATTTCGGTGTGGAGCGGCGTCGTTGGGGATATCAAGGCGTTGTCGTGAAGCGAGGCGGTGTGGAGTGCGGTGCCCACTAGTTGTGGTGCGAGCAGCGGCTCAGTGGCGGTGTCAGCAGGCATCGTCGGTGAGACCAGGGTCGCGGTGTGGCATTGCAGCGGTGTTCTCTGCGGTGCCTTCGGGACACGGAGTCAGCAGCGGTGTCGTAGACGTCATCGAGTTGATTTTTTTCTGTTGCAGCACAAAACTCACAGTCCCCAGTGCTGAGAGAAGAAGAGCTTGAAGTCTTTGTTGTTCCTGAGACTTCTTGAACAGGGGGCAAGCTCTACCTCAAGCCCTTGGAGAGACTCACAAAGTAGATTGCAGAAAATTCAGTCCAGTCCTTTCACTGCCCAAGACAGAAGCAGCCACTGTAGGCCAACACAGCAAAGCACACAGCAAAGTGGTAGTTCCTCCTCACAGCTTCTCCAGCTCTTCTTCTTGGCAGTCTTCTTGATCCAAAAGAGTTCTAAAGTTCAGGGGTCTGGGCCCTATATTTATATTCCAAATCCTTTGATCTCTTAGGCAGAGGGTGTCTGTGCTCAGCCAGAACCAGTTCTGCCTTCTCTGGTGTGATTTCCTGGCAGGAGTTGGAGATGGCATTGTCAGAGGCAGACCAGGCCCTTTGAGGCGCAAGGAAATCTCCTCCCCCTTCCCCCATCGCAGCCCAGGTTTATTCAGCCCTTTCCTGACCTACCTAGACTATCTGGAGCCACTCCTGCTCCCCAGCCTTCTGTCATCCAAAACCTAGACAGGTAATCCACATTCCAACAGAGGCACACAGGATGACTGAGCAAGAAAATACCTACTTTCTAAAAGTGGTATTTTCAAACACAGAATGTAAAAATCACCTTCACTAAAAGATGCACCTTTAGATTCTGAGTTCAGGCATACTAAACATTATTTTCCTACCTAATTCCCCGGGCCAGTTTTGTCTATAAGATGCTATAAACAAACGTCCCATTCTGTCCTATTTGGAACATGTTGCCTTAAGTTGCAATAGTGAAAAACGAAATTGGCTGTAATTCACTATCAGGACATGCCACACACGCCAGGGCATGTCCTACCTTTTACATACACTGCACCCTGCCCACAGGGGTACCTTGGGCCTACCTTGGGGGTGCCTGACATGTAGGAAAAGGGAAGGTTAGGGACTGGCAAGTGGGTGCACTGGCCAAGTCGACATGGCAGTTACAAACTGCGCACAGATAATGGCAGGTCTGAGGTATCTTTTCAGGGCTACTCATGTGGGTGGCACAATCAGTGCTGCAGGCGCACGAGTGGCATTTGATTCACAGGCCCTGGCACACTCAGTGCACTTTACTTGGGACTAACATGTAAATCAAATATCCAATCATGGAAACACCAATCCATAACACAATTTACACAGAGAGCATATGCACATTAGCACTGATGATTAGGAGTGGTAAAGTGCCCAGAGTCCTAAAACCAACAAAAACAGGTCAGGCAAAATAGGAGGAAGAAGCTAAAAGTTTGGGGATAACCCTGCAAAAAAGGCCATTTCCAACAAGCACACAATGGCCAGTGGTGCTTCTTCTGTCCTTTAGATGGGCACCCACAGATTTGTAACTTTTTAGGGATAGACATACTTGCTATTACCACACATCAATGCACGTCCCTGCTTCCAAACTAATCAGCCATGAGTTGTGCTGGAAAGGATGGCCCACGTTTTCTAATTCTAAGCATACAGATTGTTCATGGTGGGGAAACTCAGGACTAGGATGACCATCTCACTCCAGGTCATTACTGACACTGTCTCCAGTCATTAGGTTTTCACCTAAAATCATTAAATTATGTGTTTTAGTCTAATTAGTCAAATGGAAAAAAACAAGACTACAACACCCAAAATGCATTAGGCTATCAAACAATTGACCATAATAAAAAAAAATATACCCGTTATGAATTATAGGGATGTGGTTACCCTGCTCAGGACCCAGGTAATTCCCAGGGGGTTTGTGTACAGGCAGGTGAGGGCCTACTCAAACATTTTTTATAGATAAAAAGCTCATACCTGATTGAGAGAATTGGAACCATGCTCATAAATGGATTGCCTAACAAAGTATTGTCCCAGTATAGTGACATCTCCATATGAGCAAATCAGCTCTCGGCATCAAGAGCCTGGGCATTCTATAGTGGATGTACAGTACAGGGTTTTACCACCACATAAAATGACTGTAGTTTAATTCAAGTCAAGTGCAGGATTAAATCCGCTTTCAGGATGGAAATAGAAAGGTCAGACCTCTGACGCTGACAGGAGTTTAGTGGCAGGGACTGTTCACGGGGGAAAAATAAATGTCAAAAGATTTAACAGTTGGATTTGTACGTTTCTTTTCCACATGCAAAATGTACACAGTGATATGTCCTTATGCATAAATATTTATGTATTTGAATAAGCCAAGGGCACTGTCACTGTCTCAGGTTCCCAGCAGTGCCAATAGAAATCAATGTGAATGTCATAAGAGCCATAAAAGCAAAACGTAGACACAGTGCTATGGGCCGGAGATTAGGAGCGCCCAGTGGTTGCATGGGGCAATTACCACATCATATAAAGGCTTAGACCCGGGTGTTCAGAATGCATCGACTGCGATGATTCTCACCTCTCCTGAATTCTATCCAGGAATCAGACAGTCGGGTTTACTTACTGTGCCAAAATCCGCGTGTTCCCTTTTCTTTGTCTCTTGGTGCTTTTTAAATTCCGATAAGTTTAACCCGCTGAAGTGTAACGACGGGTGCTGAGTTAATTAAGCACACAGAGTAATTAGCAGAGGCGATACATTTCTTAGCATTTATAATAGCGACCACTGCATCTAACAGTTGTTTCACACGAAGTGCAATTTACCGGGCTACTCACAATCGCGCTTTATGTAAGGAAACGTCCCACTTTACATTTGCTGATTTTCTTAAAATTAAACCTATATAGTTAGGGAAACCAGTGAGGAACTACGGAAAAGACGTATGCATGTATAGTTTTCCAAATCGTGAAAAAAATGTTGGCCTGACATTTCGGAGTATACTACTGACAAATGGCCGCGTAAATAACATCTGTGCATAAGTATATGATTCGGTGGCACAACTCTTACTGTAAGAATGGTGCAACTGCTTTAAGACACACACGGCTAAGGAGACGGGTGAGCGGGGGTTTAGGAGGGCCAGTGGACCAGGGTTTTACGCCAAAAGACGGGTCTCCAATTTAAACACTTGTTTATTTTTTGGTCTTGATGAGGCTAGAAAGCATATGCTACTATGGCTGTAGGCACCAAAAGCTAGAATACAAAGGTTCACTGGGCCTTTAAGCGGGCTTGAACACGTGACATGACAAACACTCCCCATGGCACGCGCTACATGGGCCTATTTGCTCAATACAGTGAAATGTGCTGTTTCTCCATGCAAGTTGTAAAGCAACTCCCTTTAGAAAAGGGCATGTACTCAGTGATTATGGCTGTACCAACTCTCATTAAAAGCAACATAATTGTCCAGCAAATAAAACATCGAAGAAGCCCACACCATTCCCAAGGCTCATTATAAAAACTTTAAGATTCCAGTTGTTTTTCAGTAACTCGAGATATATTAGCAATGTGTTTTATATGTAAATTTCCCTCGGTTAGAGTCAGATTGAAAATCGGTGGTCGGGTGACACGGCAGATGAAGACACTTAAAAGTTCAAACAGTGATCCCACTTTAATTGGATGTGTTAATGATGCGGCTGTTGGGCAATGGCAGTACCATTGCTAGCTCGCTTTTGTCACTTAGACAATATACTCCACATATTCTTGGAAATTATTCCATTGAGAACTTGGTAAGAGATCAATTTAAACTGTTACATCGAAAATAATAACTAAAATGTCACTGTACATTGTCAGGCAATTTCTCAAATCACTAGTTTGGGTTTAGTTAAAGTAATTCAGGTAATCTTGCTGAAAGCTGTAGGCTTTAGAGAAACACATATTGAAATGTCTGGCACAGAGTTCATAACGAAAACGCCTTCGGAGGGGCTCTTTATTTTTGCAAAGTTAATAAAACCGTGATGCAATATCGGATTGTGATTTAATTGAGGGTTACTGGGTATTTAAAAGGGCACAACACATGAACAATTGCTCCTTATGCAAACTGCGAGAACTATAATACATTTCCAACGCCCCTCCTAAGGAGGGGCCGGAGTTTGTGACTGAATGGGAGTGCATAATTGTGGTGCTGCCTAGGAATTACAATTCAGTTTGAGGAAAGATTGAGAACACAAGGGACGCGAAAAACAGATAATTTTACTTCTGGTGTTAGCTTGTAGCATACAGTGGGAGTGCAGAACTCTTAAAAGCGGATCAAGGTGGGACTAAGCATTACCATTGCAATTCAGAGATTTGTTTTCGCATTTGGTTGTTGCACAATGTAGTTGCCTGACTGAACAACGATTTTTGTTGTTGTAAGTTTTGTTCAGAAGTAGAATTTCAACATATATTATACTTTGGTACTTTGGCAATATAGCAGGAAGTACTGTAGAACGCATATGAAATACGACCAACAGGAACTACGTAGGAGCTCATGACATATTGACCTTCATGATAAGTACATTTTCTGTACTAAATTAAGTTAATAAGGGGCTCATTATGATGGCGGGCGGACATCAGTCCGCCCGTCATCATAACGGTGATGGGACCGCCCGCCAGATGTGCGGCGGTCCTACCAGTGCATTTAGGATGCGCCCGACATACTGGCGGGCACATCCTGCCCTTTTACCATTGCAGACAGTGCTGCTGGCAGCAGCACCATCCGCAATGGTAAAAGAGCATGCACAGCATTTCCCTGAACCACGTGGCAGACACCACGCGGTGCCTGCCACTTGGTGCAGGGAACTTCGGGGGGTACCATGGGTACCCCCCCAGTGCCAGCCTTTCCATGGTGGCATCACCGCCATGGAAAGACCTATCCAATACCCTGATCCTAACATGGCGGACGGTGCCTGCTAGACACTGCCACCATATTAGTGGCCCAGCTCTGCCCAGCAGGCAATCGTAATGATTGCCGATGGCGCACAGTCTGTCCGCCTCGATACCCACCGGCATCCTAATATGGCAGTGGGTAATTCTCATTACGATGGCGTAACGATCGATGGCGATCGTTACGCCATCGAAATGAGCCCCTAGGTACTGGAATATATGTATAAAAAACGAATGCTGCAAAACATATAGAAACATAATTTAAAAGTTAGAGGTTATTAAGGAACCACTCATGCGGGACACCAAACCCCTGAAGACTGAATGGAACAATACCGTCTAGTCATATCATCCTAGGGGACGATTCACAGAACTAATCTGAGATAAAATCCTAAACTTACTACTTTTGGTATTCACAAGGCATTTAGTAGTAGTAAAGTTAGGACTCCTAACTTTACTACTACTAAACGGAGACAAAATCCTAACTTTACAACTTTCGGTATTCACAAAGGCATTTAGTAGTAGTGAAGTTAGGAGTCCTAACTTTACTACTACTAAATACCTTCTGTGAATACCAAAAGTAGCAATTTTAGGATTTTATCTCAGTTTAGTAGTAGTAAAGTTAGTAGTCCTAACTTTACTACTACTAAATGCCTTCTGTGAATACCAAAAGTAGCACATTTAGGATTTTATCTTAGTTTAGTAGTAGTAGTAAAGTTAGGAGTCCTAACTTTACCACAACTAAATGCCATCTGTGAATACCAAAAATAGTAAGTTTAGAATTTTATCTCAGATTAGTTCTGTGAATCGGCCCCCTAATTATTAGGTTTTGAGGAATTCTGTCCCCCCCCCCACAGGCTGTAAGGAGACCCCCTTCGTTTCTGAAGTACTTTCTTTGCTTACACACTGGTTTGCATGTCTGCCTTCTCCTTATCATAAGACAGCACTGGGATCTGACCACTTCCTCTTTTTCTGTCTGTCTCCAGATAGACTGTTTTCGGAAGTTGGGAAAAGGGAGTGCTCGGGGCTGGGCACCTTTTCCTGAGGTGCAAGTTTCCTGAGATACATCCTGCCTTACTATAAAGAATTGAGTCCATTGAGATACAACGTTAGGCAAGGGGGTGGTTATGTCAATGTGGAAGCAAGTGAATAACTGATCCCGTTAGGGGACGATACAGATACCAAGGTAAGGGCTCATATTGTCATTTGTTTCATACATAGACCATTGTTTTTCCTAGGTAGCCTAAATATGCACAATATGGGCTGTTTTTGCTTTGCACACGATACCAAATATTATGCTTGTTTTTGTGCCACATTGTATTTTCACATATAGTCAGCAAATGTTTTTGCATTTTGTTCTTTTCCTGGGATTTAAACAGAACAGCCTAGGCAAGATCAAACAACATTGCTCCTTGTTATTCTCTGTGGTCAGACACTAGCATCTGGACATAATAGTGAAACCAAGCTGCTGTTTTTAAACACACATGTTTTGCCATACAACAACAGGATGTGTCATTGTGAAAACACCCAGATCTGATACTTGCAGGCAGAACAAAGTTCCATGGACAAGAGGGCTGCATCAGCTGAGATGTAGAGCAACTATGTATGTATGTTAAGGTATGGGGTTTGCCACTAAACCCAGAGATCTATAATCTATAATTACCTAGCTTCTGTAGTGAGGGTGGGTTTAGGCAACTCTGTCCGCTAATATGACTGGGCTGTTCATTGTGCATGGTCTGCTAATTATGCTAGTGAAATTATTGACCTGTATTTGTTTTCTAGTTGAGGTTCAGACATTGCTTATTAAAGCCAATAGTTTGAATAAATATTGTATGCTTCCTTCGAGTCTCTTTTCTATTTATTGTGGACAATTATGAGTGAGAGAATGAAAGGGGATGATCTGCTACTGTGATCTCAGAGAGGGTTAAGAGTGTTGTGTTCTGGAGTGCCTAATCACTTGTCTCTCCGGGAAGATTAGCAGGGCAAGTGAGGCAATATTAGCAAGTTGGATTTGGGCCCAGAGATACTGATGTGGTATGGTGAATCAGTCCCTACATGTTGATATTCTTTGGTCCCAAGCATACTTCTGTACCTGAGCAGAATCCCTGCAGCAATATCTGTGGGTTTGTTTGGAATCTTGTTGTAGAATTAATGAGATCAGAAGAAATCAGTAGAGGGAAGAAGGGTGAAGAACCAGGCTGAATTAGGCCTGGCGCGCAGGGTATGCCTTAATCTCCTGAGTTCACCTGCTTTGTTGAACAGAGACATAGGACACTCTGTTGAGCGTAGAAGATCAGGTTTATTAGCTGCAGCTAAGTACAGTCATCCCAGAAGTACACCTGGTATGTTCTTAGGAGACTGCCACTTTACTCCATGGCGCACAATATTTTATAGCACATAGATTCACCAAGAACACACCCAATGCATACATGTTTAGCCAATGGGAAGAGTTTGAAAACAAGATATAACCAATGAGAAAAGTTTGAAAACAAGATATCAAGTAACCCAAATAAACCTCTCTTACAACTGTTTTTGTCACCCCTCCCCACAAAGTTAATCAGGGGTTGGGCCTACAACTCAACTTGCAGGTGGCAGGACATTTGTATGCTTTGGAGGACAGTTGTGAAATGAGAGAATACAAGTAGAGAATAGCGAAGGCCAGAAGATAAGATATGGCATGAGAAAAATACTAAAGGCTAACAGATAGTTGATATAGAGATTAGGTAGTCCAGACAAGGATTAGTTTAGGCCGGCTGGTGTCTGAGATGGGTTTCAAGACAAGGACGGAGGGTTTTTTTGACACGTTGCAGTCCAAGGGGCAGAGACACTTTGTGAATCAAGCAGACTGTGTAAAGGCAACACAAAATGGCGGTCAATGTAAAATGGAGTCGAAATTAAAGAACCTCAAGGGTAGTTGCAGCCGATCCTGCTCCCATCCTTCATGATAGTACAAAACGTATGGCTGTGGTAGCATACTTCTTTACATCAAAGATAGTTAATAGTAGCAATACATAAAACTAATTAATTGTGGTATAAATCCAATTTATTTTGATTAAAAAGGGGATAGAATCCCTAATGCAAATGTATTCAAAGCATTAACACATGAAGGCAACACTTGCTCAATATGATTTTAGTGCAATATATTACAGTGCTCTAGGTGCAGAAGAGGAAAAGGCGAAAGGGGTAGGAGTTAAGTGATAACGTGTAGGTAGGGGACAGGAAAAAGGTAATTGTGACAGAGATGCATCAACATTTCATGGTGTAATCTTTTCCAGCCTCAGTGAGGTCAAGTGTTCCAAACAATACACATAACTCTAATGGACAGTTAATTATTTGTAAGTAATGTCGCCGGAGTTTGTGTTGTATGGGTGTTGTCGATGTTTCGACCCCTGTGGGCAGGACTTAATGTTATCCTTGCAGTGGGGTCTTCTTCAGGACTAGGAAGAGCACCTGTGAAATAATTGAAAAGTGGGTGTAAGGACATGAGGTCTGTAATGGTGTGTGCTACTAAACAGATAGGTTGAAAACTACCTACTATGTTCAGGACGACGGGTAACTTCTGCCATATGATAGGAAATGTGGGCCTGTTGAAGCTCCTGTGGCGAGAGGGAAAAAGTTGCATGTCTGCGGGTCAATTACAACCGACAGAAAGAGAGCTCATTTGGGTGATAAACATGAGGGTACTTACTCATGTAATGGATTTGCAGCATGAATGGCTTACAAACGTAGGAAAAATCCCAATTGTTCTGAAAGGGAAAATGAGGTGGTTCTCATCAAGGCCTCCAAAGTGAATGGGAACATAGAGATGATAAATCTTGGAATAATCATGAAATGAAACATTATCGTGCAAAACCGCCTGGCGTAACTATGTCAACTGCTGGCTGATGTCAGGAAAAATGCCTGCCGGTGCGCATACAGTGCAGTAACCTCATTGTGGAGAGAGGTCAGCATCCCGCTGGTGTGCTTGAAAGGGCAGTGTTTAATAGGTATGCATATGCTGTGCAGTCTGATGTTAAGGGGAGCATACGTGTGGTCACAACTAAGCTACATCCTGAATTAAGGTCCGGGACTGGTTGGTGGCGGTCGCTAAACACATAGGAAAAACGGACCTCGGTGCGGCACTATTTAAAAACTCATGTGGCAAATGGCCCGTGGTCGGTATTTGGGTACAAAGCTAAAACATCTAACGTTGTGGATAGCACCGGAGTTTAGCCTGAATGATTAAAGTGACTCTGCTCGACTCACGGAGGTGATCTAGAATAGGTGGTAATCAATGAAAAAGGACTGAAATGCTCCCCAATTATACTAGAGAGTTGGCTAGCGCTCCATCCTGGGGCGAAGAGGAGGGCAGTGGCTCAATAAAAGGGTAAACGGACCTCGCTAAAAGCTTGCTTTTCTATTTCAGGGCAAGGCTGGATATCAATAACACTTCATCACAAAATAATATTGCCACGTTTAGTACTAATATCTCAGCCATCTAACCAATGTGTCCCCTCTATTTCAACACACCGAATGTTCCAGTCATACATGATATTCACTCTAGTTTTGTAATGAATGGTGTGTTGAAAGAGAGGTGACACTATGGTTAGACAGCCGAGATGGGAAGGAGAGTAGGATGAGTGAATTTGACTCTGAGCAGACAATATCCTTCTTTATATTTCTGAACCTGTGGCCACCATACCCAGACATTTTATATTCTTCAGAATTTTGGGAAATGTTTCAGGCTTTGGATTGAACTGGAAAAGCCAGTGACAACAAACATGTAGGACTGGTTTTTGACTGCTAAAAAAGTCTACAGAGGAAGGGATGGACACAAATATGATACAATGTGATGCCCGCAGAGAGAATATTAGGGCCTGGAGTAGAAATAGAGGATTGATTGAGGGAAGTGGGAACTTGCCCGATAGAAGGCGGAGTCAGCGATGTGGAAGTATACTGCCATATACAAGATTTGCTAATTTGAACAATACATAACAACAGGTATTGCATGGTTTAATATGCTGTGACTGTTTTCATTTGTTAAATGTGCTATGTGGACAATGGCAATCAGGGTAACTTTGACTTCTACCCTGAAAATAAATAAAAGTTTACTGAGAAAATATATATGCTATAGTTACTATCTTGTCAATTGATATCAGGACTAGACCACCCAGAATGAATGCTGCAAAACTACTAATGCTTTTCAGATTTCCTTCATCTCTCTCCAATTGGAAGAATGCCATACCTCTATTGATGACCATCTCCCCTGTGCTTCCTGTCTCTGCAATGTTTCTCCACAACCAAACAACCTGGCTTCTGTTATTATGACACAGGGAGGTGAAAGGTGTAAGTTTATTACTTGTGGTAGGTGACGTAGCTGCATCCACAGAAGAGACAACAATATTGACTGAGGTACCACCAGCTTCTGATTGAAGATTGCAGAGACCAGCATCTCAACAAATATCAAACAACAGATTGTAGGTCGTACAAAGAACTAGAAATATCGGAGAGGCCATATGGCCCGTACTCCCCAGCTAAGGAAGTAAGAAATACAATTTTCTCCACAGTCGTGAATTCCATTGCTACAGATTCAAGGATTGTATTGGTTGGAGAAGGGATTTGGACTGACTGATCCAAAATCCATTATCCTGCAGAAGTGAGTACACCATTCCTGGCCAGAATGATAAAATGGAGCATGTATCAACCAGTCATCTAGGTATAGATGGGGCATTGTCCCAGCTGAGAGCAGAAGGCCCACTACACGAGTCAGAATCTTTGTCAATACTCTGGAGCCCGTCATCAGCCCAAAAGCAAGTACAGCATCTTTTAATGTTGCCGCACATGGTGAACTGGAGAAACATTATATGAGGAGGCCATATCGGACAGGTAGAAAAGGGTATTGTCTACTGATCTCATCTTAAGAGATATATATGGAATCCACACCTTCAGGCATTAGAAATCTAAGACTAAATAAAAATCACCTGAGCTAATTATGACAACAAAAATAGAATTGAATCCTGTGCTTTATTCTCTCTTTGGAACCAGAATTACAGATTTGTTGTCTACTAGTGCCTGCAACCTTTCCTGTTCCCTTTAGGCAGGTATGATGATTGTGCCTGAAAAACAAACGTTAAAGGGATGCAAATTCTATTGTGATAGAACCCAAGGATCATGAAAAGAAAGATACCACACCTTATTGAAAGCTTGCAAGTGATGCCCAAACAGAACTTCCAGATATGGAGGGACCTTCAAAATATACCTTATCTGTGAAGGTCTTCTATTCCCTTCTCTGATAATCACACCTCTTCTGACAACCAAAGTCCTCCAACCGTTGGGGGGGACAGGATACGGAGTTTGAATCTAATTACAGATCAGGTTATAATTTGGCTAGAAAACATTATTTAGTCCATCATTTCAGTACATCCCAGAGGGATAACATCTGAAGTTTCTTCCGTCTCACTATATGTGCATATCTCATAATAATTTTTCAGGCAATATATGTCAGATTTGGATATCTTGTGAGCGATCTATTTGCTTTCAGGTTTCTAGCCAGGGTCTTGAATCCACTAGCTGAGGAGGGGGGGTGGGGGGGATGGTTTCACAATTCCTTCACCTGAGTGCAAGCTTCACACCAGTCATTCTATTCCCTTAAATATGCAGGTCCTTTGCAGAGTTTTGTAGCAGAGGGCACTTGTAATATTGGTACTGGCTTTTTGGCCATGAGGAAGTTGGTTCCCATGTTTGCTAAATATAGTGACACAGCCAGCTTGGATCCTACTTAGGGTTCTATCCCTTTCTCCAGGGCTAGGACTGAGTATTCTGACAATAACAGTTTGGAGATGGTAGCACGTGGGAGCTAAGATGGCTACTATGCTTTAGTCTCTACGCTTACCTGCAGTTACGAAGGGGATTTCAGATGACTGGGTTGCCTGTTGTCAGTGGTTTCAGGTGGTGTGAAACCAACAGTTGTTGATCCTGTTAATGTGCTGCTACCTTTTTCTGGGCAATTCTTGCTGCAACTTTGTGGCCCTTTTGATGGCTCTGGTGCCCTTCTCACACAACACTGATCTGTGTGAGGATGCAGGGACAGGGGAGGCCGTCTTTCCTCACAGAGTTTCTTCCCCCTTCAATTTTTCATTGGTGGTCATCCTTGGCTGCATTGAAGGCATTGTCTCCGCTGTTTATGAAACATGTTCTGATGGAAATTGTAAATGCTTATTCAGCAAAGCGGCATACTATCAGCCTGCCTCTATTCTTTATACTAAACAGACTCAATGTTATGCTTAATATATTATGCATTGCAACAATGTTAATTGAGAAATTATTTGTTAGCAATTTAGCACAGTTAAACCACTAATATTAGTATTATTGTAGTATTAATTTCATTTGAGATAACTATAACCATACTAAATTATTTTTAGATCTAGTCCGGTTTGCAGTGTCACCCCAGATTTTTGCCTTCCTTTGCTACACCCATTTACGTTGATTTACAGGACTCTGTGCACTTTGTCCCTGCTAATCCATGGTAAACTGCTTGTGCTCTCCCTTGAAATCACCATAAAATTGGCCAAGAACGGTACATTTCATTTACATATACATCCCTAGTAAATGGTACTACACGTACCCAGGGCCTGTAAAATTATACCACTGGGCTGATTCACTCATTGTGTCACCCACTAAAATAGCACTGTAAAACTTGTATCAGGTCTACCACTGTAGTCTGTAGTGCAGTTTGAAACTGCTATTTTGTCCTTGCAAAATAAATATTTTTCCAGGCCAAAACCTTGCGTTTTAGCACTTATAAGTCAGCTCTAAGGTAGGTACTAAAAGCTCATAGGGCAGGGTGCATGATATTTTAAAATTAAGACATGTATGTGTAAGTTTTAAATGTCCTGGGAGAGAAAACTCCTAGAGTCAGTTTTACTCATATACAGCTAGCTCTCCTTTAGACTAACAAAGGGTTACCATATTTTACTTGATAAGTGCTAAATTCAATTCATGACCAGACAGAGAAATGCTGTTTACACTTAGATGATTATGATTTAGAAAACTCTTTGATGGTAAAGTCAGTTAAGTTACTATTCCAAAATTGCCACTTTTAGAAAGTTGGCATTTTTCTTCCTATACCAACTGAGCCTTTATACCAGTGTCACATCACTGTGAATGGCTCTCCTGTTATGGGTGTGTATTATTTCGAGACACTGAGGCAAAATAGGTACTCAGGGAAGAGGGGGATCCTGACCGGATTGCTAAAGAGAAGTTGTGTCCATCCCTTATTACACTTCAAAAGGCCCTACCTGCAGCAAACACAAATCCACACGTTGATCTTTTAGGTACTATTTTTCACTTAAAGCTCCTTTTCTACTGACTGAATTTAATTCAATTTTGTGTCACATTATTGATTAAGATTTTCTTAGATTTTCTTGTGTTCTGTTTTCACGTTATTACTGGTTGTATGCTGCAGAAATAATTTACACTGTGCTTCTAATGTAAGCCTGATTGCTGTTGTGCCAAAACTACTAGATGGTTAAGCACAGATTAATTCAGTGAATTTTGTGGTTCACCCTGACAAGGGTTGTGATAGTTTCTTGAGTAGGGTTTTCAGTCCCTCAACCAATAAGCTCTTACTGCCCAATATCCTTAGTTGACATTGAACGCAAAATCTTCTCTAAAATGTTGTCACAGAGATTGGCCACAGCAATGCCTAGTCTGAGCCACCCCAATTAAAGTGCCTCCATGCCCCAAAGGGGTGGACAGCCATAACTTTAGCTGATTGTTTAACATATCAGCAATGAGTTGTTGATTAAGTGAGCAAACTACCTTGAAATTAATACATTTTGAAAAGGCATCTAACAGTGTTTCCTGGAACTTCACTCTGATGACCCATGTGAGACTGGGCTCCTGTTATATTGCTTGCACTGCCTCATTATGTGTGGGATGAATGGTCCAGGATAGAGTAGGAAATCACTCTCTGTTCCACTTGAGAACAAAATCTGGCGCTGTGGTGATATAACTGCTAGACAAATTTAGTAACTCTGAAAGGTACTGGGACTTGGGAGCACTGTGGCAGCATTCTCAGCAAACCCTGATAAAATTAGCTTTTGTTCTTCACTGATGAAGGATACAATTCAGAAACACATATCTAGAGATGAACAGCACTACCTGCAACAGCTTTGGTGAAATACTACTATAATATTTAAGTAAGCGCTAATTGTAAACTGCATTCACTATAATACAAAGGGACAAACTGTGTTGGCATGTGAGTCAGTGTGCTCCAATCCCCTTTCTGTTTAAAAAGTCTCCCTTCAGCCAATGAGCTGAAAAGCTTTAGAAGATGTGACTGTGTGCCTGTGAGAGGTACTGAGACCTGAGAGGACTGTGGCAGCATTCTCAGCAACCCCTGATAACATTTGGTTTTGATCTCTACTGATGAAAGATAAAATCCAAATGCAAAGAAGAACAAAACTAGTACCACAAAGCCCAGAGTAGAGATAAGAAGGATTATTTTATTCATAGAATCAAAGAGAAAAGTAGCTCCACAAAATAATTATTTTAAAATAGTGAAGTAGCTCGCTCAGCCCCCTTTCCACTCTCAATCAATTTTCTACACAGAGGCCAATTGTGAGACATTAGGGAATTATGTTTCAGATAAAATTGAAAAAATGTAGTTGTACTTTGAGATCCGATCATCACCATAAGATTATGTTCAGGCTCTGTTGAATTCCATCCTGATGTTAACATTAATCTGGGAGCCTTTGAACAATATTCAGAAACATAGGTACAGCAGTTGATGTGTATTGGACTTGGCCCTTTTTGCAGGGTCAACTCAGGACATTTTTGCCTTCCTCCTGTATTTATTTATGACCTGTTGTTGGTGGTTCTATGACTCTGGGCACTTTACCACAGCTGATCAGTGCTAAAGTCCATATGCTCTCTTTTGGAAATTGAGGTTATGGATTAGTGACTCCATGATTGGCGTATTTGATTTACTTGTCAGACCCTAGTACAGTGCACCATGAGAGCCAAGGGCCTGTAAATCAAATGCTGCTGGTGGACTTGCCGCACTGATTGAGCCGCCCACAGAAGCAGCTTCTAAAATGTGGCTCAGGCCTGCCATTGCAGAGCCTGTGTGCAATCTGGGACTGCCATGTCGACTTGGCAAGTGCACCCACTTGCCAGTCGCTAAACCTTCCCTTTTCTACATGTTAGTCACCCCTAAGGTAGTCTCAGAGGCAGGGTGCATTGTATATAAAAGGTAGGACATGCCTTGATGTGTGTAGCATGTCCTGATAGTGAATTACAGCCAATTTCGTTTTTCACTATTGCAAGGCTACCTGTTCCCATAGACCAGAATGGACAGTTTGATTATAACATCTTATAATCCTAACTGACCCTAAGAACAAGAGAGGAAAATAAAGTTTAGTATGCCTGAACTCAGAATGTTAAAATACATCTTTTAGTGTGGGTGATTTTTACACCATCCAGTATGCCTCTGCTAGGTTTGTGTATTCCATGTCTGGTTTGTGCGTGACAGGGGACTGGAGAGGGCCTTGGCTCCAGTAGTCTGATGGGTCAGGGCTAGGCTGAATAGGACCTGCATTGAATAGAGAGTAGGGGGAGGAGATTTCCTTTCACTTGCCTGAGCTTTCATAGAATAGAGAGTAGGGGAGGAGATTTCCTTTCAGCTACCTGGGTCAGGTCTGCTTTCAACAATGCTTTCTCCACCTCCTGCCAGGAAGCTACACCAAGGAAAACAGAACTGGTTTTTGCTGGGCACAGACACTCTCTGCCTTCAGAGAACAAAGGATTTTGCAGTATAAATATTGGGGCACAGACTCCAGAACTTTAGATCACTTCCGGGAATCAAGACAAACCCTTTGCCAAGGAGAGAAACCAAGGAGGAAACTGCCCCTGAGCTGTTTGCTGTTTGGGGTTGGCCTGCATTGGTTATATATTGCCAAGGTAAGGAGAAAAGGAACTTTGTGTGTACTTTTACTATCTTGAGGAAGATCTCCAAGGGCTTGAAGCTGATCTTGCCTCCTGTCCTGAAGTCTCAGGAACACAAAGACTTCACCATCAGCTCCCCTGAATTTCCTTGCTGGGAATTCTACCTGCATTGAGGTGCCTGCTTTTGTTTTGGGCCCTCTGGAGACTGCGTGTCGCTGGGAGCTGGAAGAGCGACGCAATGAGGAAGAAGTGTGTTGCCGCCGCAGCAGTTGCTGTCGCATCACTGAGGAAGCGTGTCACCGCCTCAGCTGTTAGCCGTCGCATTGCCGAAGAAGCGTGCCGCATCACTGGAGAAGTGTGTCGCCGCCGCGAAGGTTGCCGTTGCATCACCGGAGAAGTGTGTTGCAGGGCCTGTCACGGTTCGAGAAACAATTAATTTCACCCCACGGCCGTCGGGCGTGCACGCATTGCATCCACGTTGTCGCATCACATCAATGGCGCCATTTTGTCGCATCGCACCGGATCACAGTAAGAAACAGACGCTTCGCCTCCCCTCTGGTAAGGAACAGACACATTGCCTCCCCTGTGCTGGAGTAAGGAACAGGTGCATCGCCTCCCCCAAAGCAAGGAACTGACGCATCGCCTTCCCTGCGACCCTTTTGTTTATGTTGGTTATGCATCTAAGGTACTTTGAGAGTAAAGTGTTGCATTTACCATCTACATTGTCCTCGCCAGGACATCGCCTCTCGCCTGTCCCCCTGGCCAAGCCACAAGGGAAATCTACCACTATGACAGAGAACTCCTTGTCGCCCTGAACCCTGGAAAGTGCTGCAAGAGGATATTGGGACATCTCAGACAAACATGCCTTCAATGTAAGTCATGTCATTTTTCTACACCCAGCCCCTGTCTACCTAGGTGCCTCTCAGTTGTGCATATACAAACCCCTCTCACCATCCTACAACTAAATGTTAGGTCTCTCGCTAAGCACCACCTAGAGGTTCACACCCTCCTACTCGAAGAAAACCCTGACATTCTCTTTATTTGCGAAACCTGGCTTCATGATGATATGACTAGTGTATCTAACCTGACGCTACCAGAGAGCTACCAAATGAAATCAATAAATAGAGACACTAGAGGTGGCGGCATTGCTGTCATATACAAAAAGCAATTTCTCTGCTCCTTTATCAAAGAAAATATCTCGAGCTGTGAAAGTGCTCGCTTTAAGATCACAGCGGGCCCCCATTTCTCTCTATCTGGCCTTTACATTTATCGACCCCCCGTACCCACGTCTACATTCATTGAAGCTCTCCTTGAAGTGGCGAGCTCCCTCGTGGTGGGCTCGGCAAACTTCACCATATTAGGAGACCTTAATCTCCATTTCGATCGGAATCAAGATTCCATCATTAAAAATCTTCTGGCCGACCTGTCAGCCCTACAACTCTACCCTCTGATCCTGGACGCTACCCATTCCGCTGGACATATACTAGACCCTGTCTTCACTAACATCCCAGAGACTATAACAGAGACGCCCAAACCCATGGGTTGGACAGACCATTACCTAATCAAATTCACTATATTGATTAAGGGAATGTTCAACAGGGCTGAGCCTACCCGCCGCCTAAAAAGACCATGGCATAAACTCTCAACCAGTGACCTGCATTCCACCTTAGGAGAATTCCATCAAGAGCCACATATGAACATCAATACTACATATGCGGCCTTCCATGACTGGATCACTCAAGTTCTTGATGCTCTCATCCCCCTCAAATGGACTAAGGGACGCAGTTCCCCCTCCAACCCATGGTACAACAACACCCTGAAATCCATGCGGAAGGAATGTAAGAAAGCTGAAAGAGCCTGGAGGCGAGATTACAATGACAGAGACAAAGCTTTCTATCTGTCCAAACAAAAGCTATACCACAAAGCTATTTGCTCTACACGCGCCGCCTTCTATGCTGAAGAAATTAATTCCAGTCCTAACCCCGCCAAAGTGGTATTCAAACTTGTAGAAGAACTGCAGAACAGCAAATCTCCTTCCTCCAGCATTACTTCTGCGCAGCAATGTGAGGACCTTGCCACATTCTTCAATGAAAAAGTGCAAAAAATCTATAAAACCTTCCCACAGCACTCTGATACAGCACTCAGCCCCCCTATACCCATTAGTAATGGCACCACGCTGATGCACATCCCTGAAATCTCTCATGAGGACCTTACTAAACTATGTAGGAAGGTTAAATCTGGTTCCCCAGCAGACCCTATGAGACCGGCCCACTTCATCGAATCCCTAGATTTTTTTCTACCTTCCATGGCATTCATTTTGAATCTCTCCTTCTCCTCGGCTAGGGTCCCGACTGCTTGGAAACAAGCGTGGGTCTCTCCCATTATTAAAAAACCGAACCTTGATCCCTCCAAACCGGAGAATTTTAGACCCATCTCATTGCTCCCATGGTTGTCCAAACTCGCAGAGGCCCATGTGAACATCATCTTATCTAAACACATGGATCAAAATAACATCTTAGACCCATCCCAAAACGGGTTTAGGCTGGGCCACAGCACTGAGTCTGCCCTCCTAGCCACGTCGGAACATCTCCGGGCGATACTTGATGCCGGTCAAAGTGCTGCGCTGATCCTATTGGACCTCAGCGCTGCCTTTGACACGGTATCTCATAACATTCTGTTAAATCGTCTGGCTACTGTGGGAATCTCAGGCCTTGCCTTGGAATGGTTCCGCTCCTTCCTGAAAGACAGAACTTTTCGGGTTTCAGCTCCTCCATTCCTCTCCCAGTCCCATTCCATCGGACAGGGAGTCCCTCAGGGCTCTGCACTCAGCCCATCCCTTTTCAACCTATATGTGCAACAACTTGCCGTAGTAGCCAGAGAATGGGACCTCACGCTGGTGTCATACGCCGATGACATGCAGCTGGCCATCACTCTCACCGAAGGTCCCTCTATCTCTGCCACAAGGTTCAGAGATGGTCTGGCTGCTGTGGCCCAGTGGATGACAGACAACTGCCTGCAGTTGAATGCAGGAAAGACGGAGGTGCTGCTCCTTGGAAAGAATACTAGCCACTGGAACCAGCACTGGTGGCCTTCGTCGCTGGGCACCATTCCACCCCCCAAATCCTTGGTCAAAAACCTTGGCGTCTGGATGGACTCCTCACTAAACTTCCAGACCCACACAAAAAAGGTAGCTGCCACCTGTGTGGGCCTGTTAAGGAGCCTCAAACCTATACTCGGCTTCTTTGACTCCTAGGTTCGCCAAATGATTGTCCAAGCCACAATTCTCTCCCGCTTGGAGTACGCCAATGTCTTACTTCTGGGGGCCAACAAAGCGGAGATAGCACGACTGCAACGCGTGCAGAACACCTTGGTCGGCCTTCCCCGCAGATGTTCAGCCAAAGCCACAATTCGAAGGCTGCACTGGCTTCCCATCGAATCCCGAATCCAGTTTAAAGCTCTCACCATGATCTTTAAAATCCTTAAAACTGGACGTCCAGAACTTCTCCGGCCACTCCTTACACCCTATGTGCCACAGCGCAACTTGCGCTCTCTAGGCCAGCATCTGCTGACGGTACTCCATACAAAGCTAGCCCGCACTGGTGGACGTTCGTTCAGGGTGTTGGGAGCCAAACTTTGGAACACCCTGCCAGTGAACATCCGCTCATTGGAAAATCTGTCCGCCTTCCGGAAAGCTGCTAAAACCTACCTATTCCCTTCCTCTTAGGCCTCCCAGCTGTTTTCCTTCTGTCCTCCGTTGAGTCTCCGTGGTTCTTAGCACCGGGACCCCTCTTTGCTGGGGCAGCTGTTTGCGCTCTGTCAAATAATAACATAACATAACATAACATAACATTGAACTAAGCTATTTCTACCATATGAAAGTCATATTTTTATTACTGTATTGTGGATTTTTGTTGCTTGGTCTTGTGTTAAGTCTAGATAAAGATTACTTATTTTTCAAAACTGGTGTGGTGTCCATTTGTAGTGTTTTCACTGTATTACTGTATGTGTTCTCAAATGCTTTACACACTGCCTCTGAGATAAGCCTGCCTGCTCGTGCCAAGCTACCAAGGGGTGAGCAGGGGTTATTTTAGGAGTGTAGCCCCCTTACCTTGACTAGAAGCAAGAGTCCCTATTTGGACAAAGGTACCCACCTCTGCCAACTAGAGACCCCCATTTCTAACAATGTTGGAGGTCAAATTTGGCTCCCCTTTTGACCCCGCCCCCATTTTATCTATTCTAGATTAGCTACTATTTTATGTCCCCATTCTACTCATAATTTTAACCAGTGCCCGGCAGAGGCAACCTATCCTGAAATCTGGAAGGAAGCAGTACTGCTACCCTTGGCCAAAAGATCTGACATTTAAGAGTCTATCCCCTCCAACTGTCGACCTATATCACACCTTCCTTACATGTCAACAATTCAAGAAAAATTGGTGAATAGCCAATTACCTGATTTTCTAGAAAATAATACACATTTGGATCCTTCCTAGATGGGCTTTGATGCCAACAATAACACTGAGTCCATGCTAGTAGCTTTATTGGATGATATCAGGTCAGTAGTTGATCAGGGCAAGGCCGCAACAATGCTCCCACATGACCTGTCTGCAGTATTGATGCTGCCTCACACAGTGTGCTGATGAACACACTCCACAATATTTTTTACACACAAATTCACTCAGGCGGATGTGCTCTTTTTTGATATGGAGAGGCCCATTAGTATGTCGGGCGGACGCCACCGCCCGCACGGCAGTGGCGATCCGCCCGACATATTCCCCTGCCCGCATGCAAATATCCCCCCGCCATGGCAGGAAGGATGACAAATAAATGTCTAAAACTAAATGCAGATAAAACTAATATTCTGCTATACAGAGGTGTGCACTCGATTTGGGATGCCTCTTGGTTGTCAGCCTCTTTGGGGGATATGCCCACTCTTAAGAAATAGGTTGGATCGTCTCTCCATGCAGGAACATTTCAGGCTCACCTGCGGTAAGTGCTATCGCATTCTCAAGCTTCTGAGAAGACTATTCACTTGGATTCCAAAGTATGGCATAAAACCAAAGTCCAGGCTCTGATAACAAGTAGATTGGCATATGATAAAATCCTCTTTGTAGACATCTCACCTCTCGAGATTACAGGCAGTTCAAAATGCTGCTGCCAGGCTAATCTGTACTAAGGACAGATTTAGCTCCGCATTGGTTTTGTTGGCTTCTTTGCTTTGGATTCCTATTTGAAAAATGTCAAACTCTCATTCAATGCACACAAAGCCCTACCTAATACAGAACCTGAGATCTTACAGGCCAGTTTGGAATTTCACAGGCCCACTTGTGACTTGAGACCCCATAATCTAGCCCTGACTAGAACTAAACACATTAGGTAAAGCAGAACAGGTGGCAGATAATTTTCTTATTTGGCTGCTGTCCAGTGGATTCCTCTGCGTCTGGTTATTTGTCTCATTGATGCTAATGCTAGGTTCAGAAAGAAATTAAAAACCTGTTTTTTTAAATACTAAGGCATTCTTTTGTGTGTGTCCTAGCTCAGGGGTGATCTCTCAGTGGGTGGGGTTGGGTAGCTGCCTAGCACCGTGATATCCTCAAAGGGGATAAGTATTGTGCTTTACAAGTACGTAAATAATAATAAATAATGCAGAAACACGTGTATAGAGATGAACAGCACTACATGCACCAACTTTGGTGAAATACTACTACTAATATTCAAGTAAGCCCTAATGGTGAACTGCATTCATTATAATGCTAAGGGGTGAACAGATGTGAGGCAGTGTGCTCTCATACCCCTTCTGTTTAAAATGGCTTCCTTGAGCTAGTGATCTGATGAGCTGTTGGAGCTGCACCTGTGCACTTGTGAAAGGTACTGAGACCTGAGTAAACTGTGGCAGCAGTCTCAGCAACCCCTGATAAAATGTGTTTTTGATCTCTACTGATGAAGGATAAAATCCAGAAACACATGTCTAGAAAAGACTGCACTACCTGTACTAACTTTGGTGAAATACTACTAATAATATTTAAGTAAAGGCCAATTGTGAACTGCATTCACCATAAAGCAAAGGAACAAACTGTGCTGGGATGTAAGGTAGTGTACTCCCATCCAGCTCCTGCTTAAATCCAGTAACTATTCTAGACTTAGAACTAAATGGAACAAAATAACCCAATTCCCAGTGTCTCACCCAGATTATTGCCAGTCATGGATTCACTTGAGAAGGATCCACGTCAAAACCCTCTGCATAAATATTTTGGTACTTAGCTTACACAACAGGAAGACAAAGCCTGCTCTAAAAATATAATTCCTCTGTTATAAGGAACGCGCACAGACATACAGACGTGGAGCTGTTGCCCTTGTCAATGATGGGGGGAATTGAGGGAGCAAGGACTTGTGTGAAAAGAGATTTGCTCAGGTGCAATTCTCTCATATAACCCGTAATGCTGTATTAATAAAGTTTTGTGTAAATTAATGTGAACCTCATTACACATTTTAGCAAGATGAAGCTTGCTTACGTGTTTTACTAACAAGTAACCCGAGTGAAACTTAAGATGACTGCTAGCGCGGGATACTGTACTGCGCATGCGTCAACTGCATCGACGCAAGATGACGTTCTTTCGCTTGGAGGGAAATTTCTGCACCCGTGCAGTTGATCTAAAAACGGCAGCTTGAAAGCTTATATGCTAAGCATCTGCTTTGCTGAAACTAAAACAATCTGTATACTAAATGCTAATGCGGGGAGAGCTTTTATAAGTAAATGGGATTAGAGTAGAGATAGGTGGTATACAGTGAAATCATTTTCTGAAATTAATATGTTTCTTTTAGACCTCTCTACTAGTTCGTATTTGGGCCTCTGAGAGAGAGTGAAGCCTGCGCTACATGTGACTTTCATGCAGGCGCAGTAATAACAAGACAAGAAGCCGTGATGTAGTACTTGAAACCCGTCCAAGGCCATCGTTGCTACTTGGCATGGGAACCTGATGGACATCAAGAAAGCTGAATGGAAATGAACATCAAATGTATACATTTGTCTGATAAAGATGTGAATACGGGTGGGAAATAAAGCTTGGGAATTAGAATTAAGGGGAGGGAACATTAAACAAAGAACCAAAGAAAATTTAAAAAACTTGGTGTGATGATCATCTGCCTGTCCAATCAGAATTATGAGTTTCATAAAGTTGAAACATTAATGGGTGGTACATGAGCATAGAAATGTATTATTGAGGTAATTTAGTTAGTTAGTTATTGCAGATGGCTAGTGATGCAGAGATGCTGAGAGACAGGGATGCTGTCTGAGAGCTGAACGAATGCTGAAGTGGAATCGATTTGCAGACTTAGAATTTAAGCTAATCCATTAGAAGAAGATCGCGGAAGAATCGAGGAGGGAAATAAGGCAAATATTTAGAAGAAGATCACGGAAGATTTGAGGAGGAAGATAGTGTCAGAGAGGGGTGCGATGCAGGAGTCGGATCTAGAAGAGGTCACCTATCCTGTGCTGAATCCTGTCCTGAAACCTGTCCTGAAGTCTTTGTCTCTTGATCTTTCCAAGGGGACCCTTCCAGCTCCTTGGCCAAGGGGTTGGTTTTCACACCATCCTAGGTAAATATATTTCTGTGTAGTATGTCATTGTACTTCTCTCTCTATCCTCTCCTTTCTGAAGTACTGTCATTGTGAAACTTCGTTCTAATCTAGGTGACAGATGAATGAAATAATTGACTTTCCTTCTTAGAGAAACGGAGTTCGTACTGTATTATTGACTTTGACTCACATGAATTAACTAGATAAACATTTAAAACTTCTCCCGAGTCTGTGGTTATTTCAAATACGGTAAGGAATATAAAATCTAAATGTCATTTCACCATCCACTAGTTCCAACTAATAGGTCCATTGACCAGAGGAAATAACTTTTTGATCAGTGAAAGATTAGTTAAAATTTTACAGGTAACTAATCTCATAAAAAGGCATTATAAAAATTGTCCCCCAGCGGTATTTACTAGCCTATGTGAATGTGTGTTTATGGGCCCAGGTGAGTATATGGTGTTTGAGTACCTGAGGTTGGTAAACCGCTGGATCAGAATCGCCCCATTAAAAATGATTATCCTACCTAAGATTTTGTATATCCTGAAAAACTATCCGTTCAACCAACTCTTTGACTATCTCCAGACCCTGACCTGTACTGGGAACCTTTATATGGAAGCCATCCTAGGATATCCTTCCCAAAAAGCATATGATGGTGGGCTTGCAATTATTGATTCAGTGTCATATTTTGCAGTGGACGATTTGAGCTGCATACACTCACCACATATGGGAACACTAATTCATCCTGTGTATGCTGTGGAGGTATGGGTCCAGTGGGACGAATCTCTGATCCACTTACTCTATGGAGGAAGGATACCCCTACATCCACCACCAGTAGTATGTGTAGTGTATGAAACTTGGAAAGTCTCCAATAGACTGATCGTATGGGTGGGTCAGCTCACAAAACAGACCCCTAGGTGGATGGGAATTATTCTTCCAGAGGTGGCCGCATTGAAGGGCTTTGTGAGCTGGATAGTCTCTGCACTTCAAGGTTAGGTGATGCAACCTTCGATTGGCACCTGAAAACATCTGCAAGATTAGAGAGGAACACAGGTTGGTTGAGACCCAGTTTTATAGATACCTCCAACTTCAGCACACATTGACACCATATATAACTAACCTTAATGAGATCCCCTGAACGTGAACCAGGTTACGTCCCTCCTTCTCCCAAAAGGGAAAGTATCCCATGTTTGCAATTCACTTGCAATTAACTCACCTGTGAACTTCAACAAACTCAGGAATGCCTGGGAATCAGAAATAGGCCTTTTAGAAGATGAAGACTGAATGTTATCTCTCATGGCTCCACAGGAAACATCAATCACAAACAGGCTTTGCCTCATACACTGTAAATGCCTCCATATGGGGTAACTGACAACCTAATGCCTTTGGCACTTCTCAAAGGTTCCCTGTCTGGAATGCCTAAGCTGCCAAAAACCGATTTAAGATTTTATACATACTGTGTAGCCCAGCCCACCTTTTGCTCAGAAGTATTTTTTACACTCAAGTCCATTGTAGAAAGGCCAGCAGAATAGTGCCAAAAATCAGCTTTACTTAATGTGCTGGAAGTCAATGGCTACACAACTGCAGAGAAACTATTTTTGAGAATCTGCTTAACAGTAGCAAGAAATGACATGGATCAAATTGGAGAAGCAAAATGCCTCCTACTGCCTTGGTGTGGAAATGGGGCATTGAGTGATGTTGAATCTTTGAACTTCCAAGATATAAGGCAGAAGGCTGCCTAAAAAGCATAAATAGATATGGAACAAAGAGGTGGATTACTACAAGGATGAGAGAGGTACCTTAGTCTCAAGTTGAACAGGCACTGGTTCACTGAACATGCATTTATATTTAACCCCTTCTGTGCCCATGACGAGCTGGACTCGTCATGGAGCACAGTCGCGCTGTGCCCATGACGAGTCCAGCTCGTCATGGCACCCACCCACGGGGGAAGCGCTGGTGCTCCCCCCGTGAGTGGTCGATCTTGGTTTTTTTACTGGGAAGGCAGGGGAAGACCTTCCCGTGCCTCCCCCCACCCCCGCGTCATCAATGACGTCAGCGCGCAAGCCGCGCTGACGTCATTGGAGGTTTCCCTTTTGTTCTCCGAGGCGCAGGAAGCCATTTGCTTCCTGCGCGTCGGAGAGGAAAGGTGAGTTTTGGGGCTGGGGAGGGGGGATTTCGTGATCGGTGGGTTAGTTAAGGTGGGGGGAGGCCAAAGGTATTCAGAAATGGCTGGGCTTGCTGTAGTTATTTAATTTAGTTGCTTCCGTGTGAAATGGATCCAAAAAAGTATAACGCGCATCCGAGAAATGCCCTGTTTCTGAAACGTTGTGCATAACAACCCTCTTTGAAATTTCAATGGGGCCCAGTAATTGTCCCACATTGTTGGTAGCACTTAGTAGCAACTTTGTTTGTCACCCACTTACTGCCCTCAGTGGAACTGCAGTCTAGGTGCAGACACTCTTCTCTGCATTCAGCCCCTCCATGTTTGGTCACTGGGAACCTTCCTGCAGGTGGCTGGATGAGACCTAATGCCTCGCCCTCCAGCATTTGGCTACAGTCTTTCCTTTCAGATTGTGGGTGTTGGGCTAACAGGGTCATCTCTCCCCTCAAGGATTATCACGGGTCCATGCCAATTAACTCAGATATGGCAAGGTAGAGGCTGACAAGGCTTTCTGAAGGGCACTGCTTCAATCCTCTCAGAAACAAGAACCTAATTGCAGTGAGTAAACCACTGGAAAGTTCGACTCATATGCACACATAATTAGCCAATAAGATGCTTTCGTGATCGGTGGGTTAGTTAGGGTGGGGGGAGGCCAAAGGTATTCAGAAAAGGTTGGGCTTGCTGTAGTTATTTGATTTAGTTGCTTCCGTGTGAAATGGATCCAAAAAAGTAAAACGCGCATCCGAGAAATGCCCTGTTTCTGAGATGTTCTAATCCAAAGTGCAGCAGGATGGAGAGAAATAGAAGGTTTATATGAAAAATACATACATAACTAAATAAAGCAAGACAGAGGGGTTTGCTAAGTGGCAAGATTGGTTTACACCAGCATCACAGAGTTTGCCAGTGAAGCGCTACTTTCGTTTTCTCGTCTTCCTTTGAACAGCATTGTTGTTCCCAGGGGGGGGGGCGAAATAATGTAAGACAGAGGGGTTGCAAAGTGGCCAGATTGATTTTATTTGCATCTAAATACACCAGCATCACAGAGTTTGCCAGTGAAGCGCTACTTTCTTTTTCTTTTCTTTCTTTGAACAGCATTGTTGTTCCCAGGGGGGGCGAAATAAAGTAAGACAGAGGGGTTGCAAAGTGACCAGATTGATTTTATTTACATCCAAATACACCAGCATCACAGAGTTTGCCAGTGAAGCGCTACTTTCATTTTCTCTTCTTTCTTTGAACAGCATTGTTGTTCCCAGGGGGGGGCGAAATAAAGTAAGACAGAGGGGTTGCAAAGTGGCCAGATTGTTTTTTTCACATCCAAATACACCAGCATCACAGAGTTTGCCAGTGAAGTGCTACTTTCGTTTTCTCGTCTTCCTTTGAACAGCATTGTTGTTTCAAGGGTGGGAGAGTGTACCATTCCTGGAGGTACTGCAATACCTGGTTGATGGGTGAATTGGAAAACACAATGTGCACCATGGCTCTATGTTTATGGATGTGGTCTACCATACTGCTTATGTTTTGTAAGGATGTAAGCAATGGACAGTGAAACGGTTTCCTTCAGGGCCCTCTAGTCATGTTCATAACTTTTCAGGTGAAACCACTCGCTGATTTCTGAATAGTTAGTGAGAGATCGTTTAGGTAACCATGTTGTTTCTGCTTACATTTCACATGCTTTGCATTCCCTATGAGTGGTTGCTTTTTTTTTTTTTTTTAGGCAGCGTATTACTCTTATCAAGTGCATAATTTGAATTGAGCCACATCCAAGTGTTTATAGCGGGCACAATTAGGTTTTAGCTGAAGGCAGTGCGAGTTTCTCTCAGTGGGCAAGTATGGCGTTCAGTGGGGATGTGGCACTATGGCCAGAGCTGTCGAATTTGGAACTGGGGAACCGGGTTCAGCATTCATGACCAGTCCACCACACCACTGTACTGAGGGAGCACATTCCCATGCTAGATCGTAGAGGGCCCCACTACACCTTAGAAGGCTTGATGTCTTAGCATAAGCAGGTGTACTGTAGTGGTGTCAATTGTGGGTTATCCTTGAAGGCCTGTCCACCACAATCCATATTGAAGTTCATCTCCAGTGTTGCGGGCAGGCCTACGAAGCAGCACACCCTAGAGCAACAGTGATCCAGTCGCTGTGACTGTCACTGAGGTCACATGAACCTTGAGCAGGTTAGGGCGATGCGAACGGTGTGACCTCACTGGGTACCTATTTCGGGTGGGTGTTTGCATTGTGATGAGGGGATTACCAGGTAATTATTCACTCAGCTCTTTGATGGATGTCACATGAGGTAAATACTGCAATAAATAGCAGACACTCCGAAAACAAGAGCAAGCGTTATGTTACATGAGGCAATGGTGGTAATTGTGCATGTATCAAAAGCAAACAAAATAGAAGAGGTAGCAAACAATACGTTACAAGAGGAAAAGTGACATGTGTGCAAGTTACAAAAGAGTACAAAGTACAAGTAGAGGTATAAAAGTGCAATAAATGGCAGACACGCAAAACACAGGAACACACTGGGAAGGCACTTCTACGGGCATGGAGAACAGAATTTCCTATAATGTAAAGACTTCCTTCAGACAATAGAGAGGGTGTGAATTAAGTTTGGAAGTGTCTTTGCAGGATGCGAACTCTGAGGTCAGATTTGAAGGACTGGGAAGAGGGAGGGGGTGGTCCGGAGCTGAGGCTCAGTTCCAGATTCTCGCCGCGTTGCTTGTAAAGGATTGGGCCATCGATCTTTCCTTCTTGAAAGTGGGAGGTTCTAGTAATACATTTTGCGCAGTACGTGATGGTCTAGAGCATTATATGCATATGTGACAATAACGTTTTTTTCTCCTTTTTATTCTAGTCTAAAGCTTTTCGACAGTGGTTGTTCTGCAGTTTTGTGTAGTTGCATTGTTTTGGTAAGTTTTTTGTTTTTGTTGTATTTACTCCAAATGAGTAATATTATAATGTCGGAATGACATTTTTTTGTAAGTGATGTCATAATGGCGACATATTTAGTTAGTGGTTTGAGCATGAAATTCTTTGCGATGTGTGTTGCATAGTCTTATGTGTAATTGCTTTTCTCTTTCTTTTTTAGTGGGATATTGTTGATCCATACTGTGTCTGTACAGAGTAGGTGGTGGTGAGTAGTTTAGCTGCCTCTGGCAAGTGAGTGGTATTGTTTTGGAGTAAATATGAGTTTTTGATAAAGGTGCTTTTTGTTTATTACTTATTTTACAAAGTGTTTGTTGTTGTTGACTTGTTTGACAAGTTACCTTTATTAGTAAGCAATATGGCTAGCCGTAGAATGACTGCTCAACAGGTGGTCGGTATGCTTCTTGAATCTTCCTCTGAGCATGATTATGAGACTGACAGTGCAGATGAAGGTACTCTTGGTGTGGATGAAGCAACTCTCAGTGCGGATGAAGTGCCTGTCTTACAGGAGGAAACTGCTGTGACGATGGTGCAAGAGGCATCTGGATTGCAGTCTGAGGCTGCTAGGCTTCCTACTGGAAGTGCTGGACTTTGGGTTGATCCAAACATGGTGCAGCCGGTGTTGCCTGCCTTTAGCGGTGATGCAGGGTGTACAGTGGATTGTGTAAACGTTTTGCCTATACAGTTTTTTCAGTTGTTTATGGATGATGTATTTTTGGGTGAGATTGTTGAGCAGACGAATTTGTATGCTGAACAGTTTTTGAGGGACAACACCGACAAACTTAGGCCCCAGTCTAGAGCTACCCGGTGGACTCCAACATATCTGGAAGAGATTAAGAAGTTTTTGGGTTTGACTTTATTGATGGGTGTGGTAAGGAAGCCAACCTTGGCTTCATATTGGTCTACTAGTCCCTTGTTGGCAACTGCCATATTTCCTGCAGTTATGACTAGTAATCGGTATTTACTTTTGCTACGTATGCTGCATTTTGTTTATAATTCTATGGCGTTGCCACGAGATCACCCTGACTGTGACCGTCTTTTTAAGATTCGGCCCGTTCTTGATCACTTTGTAGATCGATTTTCTGAGATCTATACTCCAGGGAAAGAAATATCTATTGATGAGTCTTTGGTCTTGTTCAAGGGCCGTTTGGTTTTTAGGCAGTACATCCCTAGCAAGAGGGCACGCTATGGAATTAAGATGTATATGTTGTCTGAGAGTAGGACACGATATGTTTTTAATTTTCGTGTGTACACTGGTAGAGATTCTACTATTGACCCCCCAGGTTGTCCGTCCACTTTTGGAGTGTCAGAGAAAATTGTGTGGGATCTTTCTAGAAGACTGTTTAACAGAGGCCACCATTTGTACCTTGATAACTTCTATACTGCTGTGCAATTATTTAAGGAATTGTATAAAGTGGACACTTTTGCATGTGGCACAATCCGCTCTAACCGTAAAGGTTATCCGAAAGAGCTTGTTTGCAAAAAACTTCAGAGGGGGCAGTGCAGTTCCTTGCGTAGTGATGAACTACTAGCTGTAAAATTTGTGGACAGGAGGGATGTGTACATGCAGACTACCATCCATGATGAGAGTACTTCACCTGTGGCTGTTTGGGGTCAAGTTGCTGAAGTGCGCAAACCTGTGTGCATTCTAGACTACAATAAGCACATGGGTGGTGTTGACAGAGTAGATCAGAGGTTGGAACCTTACTCTGCTATTCGGAAGGCTTATGTTTGGTATAAGAAGTTGGCCATCCATTTCTTCGAATTAGCAATTTTCAATGCTTTTATTGTGTTCAAGGAGTGTTCTCCTGCGTCAAAGTTGACATTTCTTCAGTTTCAGCACTCTGTGATAGCTAGCCTTGTTGTTGTGGAACAGGCAAGTGTTCCTAGATTTGGAGTGGTGGAGGATGTGGTTCGATTGAAAGATCGCCACTTTCCTGATTTCATCCCTCCCACACCGGCAAAAGATTTTCCCACTAGGAGATGCAGAGTCTGTTGGCGAAGAGGTACGCAGAAGGAGATTCGTATGTACTGCCCCAACTGTCCATCTAAACCTGGGCTGTGTGTCCCTGCTTGTTTTAGAGCGTACCACACGCAAAATAATTTTTGGGAGCATTCATGAGTGGTAAAGTGAACTGACTGGTCTGTATTCTTTGAAAAATTTGATTCTGTTTCAAGGTTGGCGTTAGTGCAATGTGTTTAGTTTATGATTTTGTGTTTGTAGATTTGGATCCATTTGCGATTTGTTTGTGTTTTTATTTTTGTATAAAAAAAATCCTAAATGTGTTGGCGGTGTGTGTGGACTGGCACTTGGTTGGCGGTGTGCGTTGAATGGTGCTTGGCTGGCGGTGTGCGTGGACTGGTACTTGGCTGCCGGTGTGCCTGGACTGGCGATTGGCTGGCGGTGTGCCTGGACTGGCGCTTGGCTAGCGGTGTGCGTGGACTGTTGTTTAGCTAGCGGTGTGCGTGGACTGGCGCTCGGCTAGCGGTGTGCGTGGACTGGCGCTCGGCTGGCTGTGTGTGAGTAGTGACTTGCTGCTGGTCACTACACACACTGCTAGCTGAGTGCCACTCCACGCAATCCATCAGCTTGTGTAGTTGCTGTATCAGGAATGTGGGCGTGTGAAAGTGATGGGCCCTTGAATGGCGCTGTGTGCTGGTGTGAGTTTTGTTATGTGATGGGCCCGCGGCTGGCGGTGTGAATGGTTTTGTATGTCTCACACGTATGAAAGGTGTATGAATGGCCTGTAAAGAGGTTGGTGCCTTGTCGTGGTTTTACAGCTCACAAGCTGTGAGTCAATGGTTCAGTTTCTCGCCCTTTCAATTATTAACAGTGCATTTCATTTTTGTGAAATCACTTGCTAATACAATTGTATATACTGAACCATCACTCACACTCCTGCCAAATCCAACCAGTATGTGTGTGTGCTTGAGGATTAGATGGCTGTGCAGTAATATTTGCCTTTCTGAAGCAGGGTGTACCTTGTCCCTTTTGTGAATTTTGTAATGTTTTGTTTTTGTGCCTGGTGGTGCGAATGGTCTTGTGTGTATCACGTATGAAAGGTGTGTGAATGACCTGTAAAGCGGTTGGTGCCTTGACGTGGCTTTACAGCTCACGAGCTGCGAGTCATTGGTTCAGTTTTTTCTCCATTTAATTATTGACAGTGCATTTCAATTTTGTGAAATCTCTTGTTAATTAAATTTAATATACTGAACCATCACTCGCCCTCGTGCCAAATCCAACCAGTATGTGTGTGCGTTTGAGGAATAGATGGCTGTGCAGGAATCTTTGTCTTTTTAGTTTCTCTGCCAAGGTGTATGTTCCATGTAAGAATAACCCACCAACTGCAGATATTGTCGTAAACCCACGGGAGTTCATGGTGATGTCTCTCTTGTGAATTCCAAAAAGTTATTTTATCCACAATGTCCTGCAAACCTCAAAATGTCTGTCACATTTTCCATGCAATATTGTGCAAAAATTCTCACGCTGTAGAAACAAACAATGTCAAAACGATCTGGTTTTGCAAGGGGGTCAACTGTCTTTTTGGCCCGTGCTCGGCGGCCATCTAGGGAAACCTACCAAACACATACATTTCTGAAAACTAGACACCCGGGGGCTTCCAGGGAAGTATGGCTTGCGTGGATCCCCCAACGTTTCCTTACCCAGAATCCCCTGCAAACCTCAATTTTAGCTGAAAAAATCACTTTTTTCACACATTTTTGTGTGGGAAAGTTGTGGCATCACCGGACTCACTCAAATTTCCCACCTCCCAGCGTTCCCCTGGGTCTCCCGGTAAAAATTGTGCCTCACTTGTGTGGGAGGCCCAAGTACCCGCGACAGGCAAGGGCCCAAAACGCGCATCACAATTGAGGTTTGCAGGGGATTCTGGGTAAGGAAACGTTGGGGGATCCACGCAAGCCATACTTCCCTGGAAGCCCCCGGGTGTCTAGTTTTCAGACGGGCCAAAAAGACAGGTGACCCCCTTGCAAAACCAGATCGTTTTGACATTGTTTGTTTCTACAGCGTGGGAATTTCGGCACAATATTGCACAACCAGGTGGTTTTGAGATGGGCAATTTTGATGTCACCACACTACGTTTTGGGCCCTTGCCTGTCGCGGGTACTTGGGCCTCCCACACAAGTGAGGCACCATTTTTACTGGGAGACCCAGGGGAACGCTGGGAGGTGGGAAATTTGAGTGAGCCCGGTGATGCCACAACTTTCCCACACAAAAATGTGTGAAAAATATGATTTTTTCAGCAAAAATTGAGGTGTGCAGGGGATTCAGGGTAATGAAACGTTGGGGGATCCACGCAAGCCATACCTCCCTGGAAGCCCCCGGGTGTCTAGTTTTCAGAAATGTATGGTTTTGGTAGGTTTCCCTAGATGGCCGCCGAGCACCGGGCCAAAAACCCAGGTGACCCCCCTTGCAAAACCAGGTGGTTTTGAGATAGGCAATTTTGATGTCACCACACTAAGTTTTGGCCCCTTGCCTGTCGCGGGTACTTGGGCCTCCCACACAAGTGAGGCACCATTTTTACCAGGAGACCCAGGGGAATGCTGGGAGGTGGAAAATTTGAGTGAGCCCAGTGATGCCACAACTTTCCCACACAAAAATGTGTGAAAAAAGTGATTTTTTCAGCTAAAATTGAGGTTTGCAGGGGATTCTGGGTAAGGAAATGTTGGGGGATCCATGCAAGCCATACCTCCCTGGAAGCCCCCGGGTGTCTAGTTTTCAGAAATGTATGGGTTTGGTAGGTTTCCCTAGATGGCCGCCGAGCACCGGGCCAAAAACCCAGGTGACCCCCCTTGCAAAACCAGGTGGTTTTGAGATAGGCAATTTTGATGTCACCACACTAAGTTTTGGGCCCTTGCCTGTCGCGGGTACTTGGGCCTCCCACACAAGTGAGGCACCATTTTTACCGGAAGACCCAGGGGAACGCTGGGAGGTGGGAAATTTGAGTGAGCCCGGTGATGCCACAACTTTCCCACACAAAAATGGGTGAAAAACGTGATTTTTTCAGCTAAAATTGAGGTTTGCAGGGGATTCTGGGTAAGGAAACATTGGGGGATCCACGCAAGCCATACCTCCCTAGAAGCCCCCGGGTGTCTAGTTTTCAGAAATGTATGGGTTTGGTAGGTTTCCCTAGATGGCCGCTGAGCACCGGGCCAAAAACCCAGGTGACCCCCTTGCACAACCAGGTGGTTTTGAGATGGGCAATTTTGATGTCACCACACTACGTTTTGGGCCCTTGCCTGTCGCGGGTACTTGGGCCTCCCACACAAGTGAGGCACCATTTTTACTGGGAGACCCAGGGGAACGCTGGGAGGTGGGAAATTTGAGTGAGCCCGGTGATGCCACAAATTCCCCACACAAAAATGTGTGAAAAAAGTGATTTTTTCAGCTAAAATTTAGGTGTGCAGGGGATTCTGGGTAAGGAAACGTTGGGGGATCCATGCAAGCCATACCTTCCTGGAAGCCCCCGCGTGTCTAGTTTTCAGAAATGTATGGGTTTGGTAGGTTTCCCTAGATGGCCGCCTAGCACCGGGCCAAAAACCCAGGTGAACCCACTTGCAAAACCAGGTGGTTTTGAGATGGGCAATTTTGATGTCACCACACTACGTTTTGGGCCCTTCCCTGTCGCGGGTACTTGGGCCTCCCACACAAGTGAGGCACCATTCTTACCGGGAGACCCAGGGGAACGCTGGGAGGTGGGAAATTTGAGTGAGCCCGGTGATGCCACAACTTTCCCACACAAAAATGTGTGAAAAAAGTGATTTTTTCAGCTAAAATTGAGGTTTGCAGGGGATTCTGGGTAAGGAAACGTTGGGGGATCCACGCAAGCCATACCTCCCTGGAAGCCCCCGGGTGTCTAGTTTTCAGAAATGTATGGGTTTGGTAGGTTTCCCTAGATGGCCGCTGTGCACCGGGCCAAAAACCCAGGTGACCCCCCTTGCAAAACCAGGTGGTTTTGAGATAGGCAATTTTTATGTTACCTCACTACGTTTTGCGCCGTTTACTGTCGAGGCACTAGGCCAACACACACAAGTGAGGTACCGTTTCTTCTCGTATGACTTTGGGGAACGCGGGGTGGGTGGAAATTTGTGGATCCACGCAGATTCCGGAACTTTCCACGACAGAAATGTGGGGAAAATCTGTTTTTTTGGACAATTTTTTAGGTTTGCAAGGGTGTCTGGGTAACAGACCCTGGTGCGAGGCAGTCAAGTCACCCCATCCTGGATTCCCCTGGGTGTCTAGTTTTCAAAAATTTATAGGTTTGCTTGGATTCCCAAGGTGCCCGCAGAGCTAGGGTTCAAAAACTACAGCTAGTCATTTTGACAAAAAAGGGTAATTTTTCCCTGCGAAATTGAGGTGTGACTAGGCCTGGGCAAAAATTTCGTTCCGTTCGCGGAAATTGCGATAATTTTCCCTGCGAAATTGAGGTGTGACCACGTTGCGTTTTGCGCCGTTTCCAGTCGCGGGCACTAGACCGACCCACACAAGTGAGGTACCGTTTTTTTCTTGTAAGACTTTGGGGAACGCGGGGTGGGTGGAAATTTGTGGATCCACACAGGTTCCCGAACTTTCCACGACAGAAATGTGGGGAAAATGTGTTTTTTTTAATAATCTTTTAGGTTTGCAAGGGATTCTGGGTAACAGACCCTGGTGGGAGGCAGTCAAGTCACACCATCCTGGATTCCCCTGGGTGTCTAGTTTTCAAAAATGTATAGGTTTGCTAGGTTTCCCAAGGTGCCCGAAGAGCAAGGGTTCAAAAACTACAGCTAGTCATTTTGACAAAAAAGGGTCATTTTTCACTGCGAAATTGAGTTGTGACCACGTTGCGTTTTGCGCCGTTTCCTGTCGCGGGCACTAGGCCGATCCACACAAGTGAGGTACTGTTTTTCTCGTAAGACTTTGGGGAACGCGGGGTGCATGGAAATTTGTGGATCCACATAGATTCCGGAACTTTGCACGACAGAAATGTGGGGAAAATTTGCTTTTTTGGACAATCTTTTAGGTTTGCAAGGGATTCTGGGTAACAGACCCTGGTGGGAGGCAGTCAAGTCACCCCATCCTGGATTCCCCTGGGTGTCTAGCTTTAAAAAATGTATAGGTTTGCTAGGTTTCCCAAGGTGCCCGCAGAGCTAGGATTAAAAATCTACAGCTAGTCATTTTGCCAAAAAAGGGTCATTTTTCACTGCAAAATTGAGGTGTGACCACGTTGCGTTTTGTGCCGTTTCCTGTCACGGGCACTAGGCTGACCCACACAAGTGAGGAACCATTGTTCTCGTAAGACTTTGGGGAATGCGGGTGGGTGGAAATTTGTGGATCCACGCAGATTCCGGAACTTTCCACGACAGAAATGTGGGGAAAATGTGTTTTTTTTGACAATTTTTTAGGTTTGCAAGGGATTCTGGGTAACAGACCCTGGTGGGAGGCAGTCAAGTCACCCTATCCTGGATTCCCCTGGGTGTATAGATTTTAAAAATTTATAGGTTTTCTAGGTTTCCCAAGGTGCCCGCAGGGCTAGGGTTCAAAAACTACAGCTAGTCATTTTGCCAAAAAAGGGTAATTTTTCCCTGCGAAATTGAGGTGTGACTAGGCCTGGGCAAAAATTTCGTTCCGTTCGCGGAAATTGCGATAATTTGACATTTTTGCGTTCCGCGGAGAGCGCGAAAATGTCAAAAATTCCGGTTTCCGCAGCTTGGCGATAATTTGTTTCTTGCTCGCGCTGTAAAATAATACATTCTCGCGCGCGCGCGATCGCCTTACCTGAATCCCTGCGTTCGCCGACAAGTTTTCTTGATCCGGTCGCGTTCTCCATGAGATGTTGTATTGTTTTTAGCCATTTGCGCTGTCTCGCGACAGTTCGCGCCCGCAGTGACGTCATGCGTCGCGCGATCACGTCTTTCTTCTCGCGATCATGCACCGCGAGAACAACTCAAAACAAGATGGCCGCGCCCGCAAGCAACCACATGGGTAAGTTGGCGACCCGCAACCATGCAGAAAATCTCGCGAACATGCCGGAAAAAAACTTCCGCATCTTCGCGATATTTCTGCTTGTTTGCGATAATTTTAAACATTCTCGCGATAATTTGCGAAGGTTAATTCCGCAAATTCCGCCCACCCCTAGGTGTGACCACGTTGCGTTTTGCGCCGTTTCCAGTCACGGGCACTAGGCCGACCCACACAAGTGAGGTACCGTTTTTCTTGTAAGACTTTGGGGAACGCGGGGTGGGTAGAAATTTGTGGATACACGCAGATTCCGGAACTTTCCACGACAGAAATGTGGGGAAAATGTGTTTTTTTTTTACAAATTTTTAGGTTTGCAAGGGATTCTGGGTAACAGACCCTGGTGGGAGGCAGTCAAGTCACCCCATCCTGGATTCCCCTGAGTGTCTAGTTTTCAAAAATGTATAGGTTTGCTAGGTTTCCCAAGGTGGCCGCAGAGCTAGGGTTCAAAAACTACAGCTAGTCATTTTGCCAAAAAAGGGTCATTTTTCACTGCCAAAATGAGGTGTGACCACGTTGCGTTTTGCGCCGTTTCCAGTCGCGGGCACTAGGCCGACCCACACAAGTGAGGTACTGTTTTTCTCGTAAGACATTGGGGAATGCGGGGTGGGTGGAAATTTGTGGATCCACGTAGATTCCGGAACTTTCCACTACAGAAATGTGGGGAAAATGTGTTTTTTTTGACAATTTTTTAGGTTTGCAAGGGATTCTGGGTAACAGACCCTGGTGGGAGGCAGTCAATTCACCCCATCCTGGATTCCCCTGGGTGTCTAGTTTAAAAAAATTTATAGGTTTGCTAGGTTTCCCAAGGTGCCCGCAGAGCTAGGGTTCAAAAACGAAATCTAGTCATTTTGCCAAAAAAGGGTCATTTTTCACTGCGAAATTGAGGTGTGACAACGTTGCGTTTTGCGCCGTTTCCTGTCGCGGGCACTAGGCCGACCCACACAAGTGAGGTACCGTACTTCTCGTAAGACTTTGGGGAACGCGGGGTGGGTGGAAATTTGTGGATCCACGCAGATTCCGGAACTTTCCACGACAGAAATGTGGGGAAAATGTGTTGTTTTTGACAATTTTTTGGTTTGCAAGGGATTCTGGGTAACAGACCTTGGTGGGAGGCAGTCAAGTCACCCCATCCTATATTTCCCTGGGCGTCTAGTTTTAAAAAATGTATAGGCTTGCTAGGTTTCCCAAGGTGCCCGCAGAGCTAGGGTTCAAAAACTACAGCTAGTCATTTTGCCAAAAAACGTTCATTTTTCACTGCGAAATTGAGGTGTGACAACATTGTGTTTTGCGCCGTTTCCAGTCGCGGGCACTAGGCCGACCCACACAAGTGAGGTACCGTTTTTCTCGTAAGACTTTGGGGAACGCGGGGTGGGTGGAAATTTGTGGATCCACGCAGATTCCGGAACTTTCCACGACACAAATGTTGGGAAAATGTGTTTTTTTGGACAATTTTTTAGGTTTGCTAGGTTTCCCAAGGTGCCTGCAGAGCTTGGGTTCAAAAACTAGAGCTAGGCACTTTGAAAATAAAAGGGTACATTTTCACTGCGAGTAGTGACCACGTTGCGTTTTGCGCCGTTTCCTGTCGTGGGCACTATGCCTACTCACACAAGTGAGGTACCATTTTTATCAGGAGACTTAGGGTAATTCATATTTGTAAAGGAACTGTTATTATCTATTGACTTTCGATGCATTTCAGCCTTCCAAATGAAAGATATTGTGTAAAAAAGAAGTCATTCTAAAAAATGATAATTCTCATGCTAGTATGAGTATTCCCAATTTCAGAAATGTGCAAATATCTACTGTTTCTAAACTCTACATTTTGTTCCCATTTCAGAAATACATAGGTGTCTTTCATACCGATTTCTCCATGTACACTTTTTTACGGAATAATTACTATATACCCGGTACATTATAAAAAACCATCGCAAGTTACTACTCAGTCTTTGGCTCTGGGTTCGTCGGGTTCTTGGTGAACCTACAAGTCCTATATATCCCCACAACCAGTAATATCCAGCGGATGCAACGGTATATTGCTTTCAAAGAGCTGTTATAATTAGAAGAAGTTACAGGTGAAAACGTTGACACAAAAGGCTGTTTTTTTCAACTAATTTTTAATTTATCTTATATTTAACTGTTTGTTTCTATAAAAAAAAAACCTTGATGGATCTACACAAATGACCCCTTGCTGAATTCAGAAAATGTGTTTTTTTGGACAATTTTTTAGGTTTGCAAGGGATTCTGGGTAACAGACCCTGGTGGGAGGCAGTCAAGTCACCCCATCCTGGGTTCCCCTGGGTGTCTAGTTTTCTAAAATGTATAGGTTTGCTAGGTTTCCCAAGGTGCCCGCAGAGCTAGGGTTCAAAAACTAGAGCTAGGCACTTTGCAAAAAAAGGGTAAATTTTCACTGCGAGTAGTGACCACGTTGCGTTTTGCGCCGTTTCCTGTCGTGGGCACTATGCTTACCCACACAAGTGAGGTACCATTTTTATCAGGAGACTTAGTGTAATTCATATTTGTAAAGGAACTGTTATTATCTATTGACTTTCGATGCATTTCTGCCTTCCAAATGAAAGATATTGTGTAAAAAAGAAGTCATTCTAAAAAATGATTGATAATTCTCATGCTAGTATGAGTATTCCCAATTTCAGAAATGTGCAAATATCTACTGTTTCTAAACTCTACATTTTGTTCCCATTTCAGAAATACATAGGTGTCTTTCATACCGATTTCTCCATGTACACTTTTTTACGGAATAATTACTATATACCCGGTACATAATAAAAAACCATTGCAAGTTACTACTCAGTCTTTGGCTCTGGGTTCGTCGGGTTCTTGGTGAACCTACAAGTCCTATATATCCCCACAACCAGTAATATCCAGCGGATGCAACGGTATATTGCTTTCAAAGAGCTGTTATAATTAGAAGAAGTTACAGGTGAAAACGTTGACACAAAAGGCTGTTTTTTTCAACTAATTTTGAATTTATCTTATATTTAACTGTTTGTTTCTATAAAAAAAACCTTGATGGATCTACACAAATGACCCCTTGCTCAATTCAGAATTTTGCCTTCTTTTCGAAAATGTATAGCTTTCCAGGATCCATTATTGCTTTTGTACCCATTTCTGCCATTAACTGGAAGGAGGTCAAAAAAGCACAAAAAATAGCAAAAATAGGCTATGTCCCAGAAAAATGCCAAAACTGTGTAAAAAATGTTGGGTTTCTGACAAAAGTCTGGTATCCCCGAAAAGCTGTGAAAATGGTGATTTCAACCCCACAAACCCTTTTTTGATAACATTTGCAGGGAAAAACCCAGATGCTTTCATTTGCAGCCCGTTTTTCCAATTTTTCCGAAAAAAAACAAAATTTTGCTGTATTTTGGCTAATTTCTGTGACCCCTCTAGTAGAATCCACAAACCCTGAGTACCTTTAGAATCCCCATGATGTTGGAAGAAAAGGACGCAAATTTGGCGTGGATACCATATGTGGTCAAAAAGTTACAGGGGCCTAAGCGCGCACTACCCCAAATAGCCAAAAAAAGGCTTGGCACAGGAGGGGGAAAAGGCCTGGCAGCGAAAGGGTTAAGAGTCTTCCTCACCCATGGGTCTCAAGCAAGAACTAAACTTAGAACAGCACCACAAATTGCATTTAGAATAATATTATGTTTTTTCTTGTGTTTTGTAGTTTATTTCCATGTTTGCATTTATTTAATAATTTACAGCATGGTACCAAAAAAAAACAGTAGTCACAGTACAACGATGGCCTCCGTGAACCAATGGATATAAGGAAACACATGGTTTATTGTCAGGACGCAACACACAGTCATCAACAGTGAAACCAGGGTCTGGGTGCAATGCAGCCAGAACAGGCTATGGGCTATAAGGGAAGAGAGCGTAGGGAGGTTTGGTCACAGGGGAAGGCAGCAGAGATGCAGGAGGGAGAGGAGAAAGGCGAGAAAGCCAGGGGAAGGAGGAGATGAAGGGGAGGCCCACCATAGGCCTTGCAGCATCCAGGAGGGATGGGGAGGAGAAAGGAGATAAAGACCAGTGGCAATGTCAGCAGATAGGGTAGTCAGAAAAGCCAGAACTGAAGCTCAGGGGCCCGCGGATACCAAGGGTCTTAGTAGCCAGCTTAAGAGCCATCAGCAGCCTTCGCCTTGCAAGATGGATGACCGGGTATGAAGAAAGGTCTTCTTATTGTCTTGCAGACTGTAAATAAGTTGCTCATATAAGGCTGTCTTATATATTTAAGTGAGATATTGCCCATCAGAGGGTGGAAGTGGGGAGTGCCAGTGCTGGAGAATACAATTTTTCGCCACGGATAGACCAGTATGAAACAGCCAACATTAATGATGAGACAGTGCTGGGAAATCCACAGTGTCATGAAGGAGGATCAGGGAGCATGCAGGCAGCACAGGGATCACCAGCATCTTGGTCAATGTGGAGCTGACAGCCCAGCCCAGAAGGGGCAGATTGCAGGACAATCACTCATAACATGCACCATGACACAGCGTGTGTTGTTGCAACACCAATAATTGGAGTGGGGTAGCAGACCCAGAGCACTAAGCTTCACTGGGGTCCATTTCCAATTGTGCAGCATTCTAAAGAGGCAGAACTTCATTCTGGCATCCTTGGCACTGTGGCTTTTGAGTGTCCAGCAGGTCCACCCAGTCCTCCCCTTCATACTATGCATGGGGCCAAATTTGCCACTTGACCAGAAGGCTCTCCAACAGCGGTAGGCATTACAGTTGCTGGCTTAGGAGGTTGTAAACGCCCAACATCACCCCTCTGAAGCATCCTCACATTTTAAGATAGGTAACCACTGGATATGATGGAAGAGTAGAGGGCTGTAGACCCAATCGTCTCACGAGACAGAGGAGAAGCTGCATGTACTTCCACTGCTAGTGGGGCAGTTGATTAAACTATTCAAGGAACATTTCATTGGTTATGAGGGTTCCCTGGGTAAGCAGATGATGGAGTGAAGGATCCCCGCATCAAGCCAGATGCCCCAGTTGAGCATCTTGTCGCCAATGTGTATGCTGGTGCTGCTCCATAAGGGCACCTAATCATGTAAGTGGGCATCCAAAAGAAGAGCCTATGGGCTCGCACCCAGGTTTTGGCTTTAGCCTGAATCATAGAATGCACCAAAATAGGTGCAGAGGCATTGTACTTGTAGAGTGAGTGCACCTCACTTGGGCACCTCAAAATGGTGTGCTTTATTGCAACCAACAATGGGGGGTCCTAGGCCTCTGGACGCATGTAAGCAAGCTGCACCAAGTGCAAAGGCATAGAGTAGTGTTTGACCGAGGAGAGGCATAGACCACCACATGAACAGTGAACTATAAGTTTGGCTATGGCCAGTTGAGGTCTTGCCTTCCCCCAGATAAAAGTACTTCATCCCCCTATCCGTCGACCGCAGCAGCTTGAGGGGGATGAGCAATGACAGCATTGACAGAATGTAGGTAAATCTCAGGAGGGTCACCATCCTGATTTCTTTCATCCTATCCCACAGAGAAAGATTGAGTAGGGACTACTTGACGTTGTCAAGTCTTGTGCGTTTTAAAAATAGGTTAAGATTGTCTGCCACCATGTAGTCCAGACCCTGGTTGATATAGATCGGCAAGTATTTACGACACAAGGACTTCCACCGAAAGGGGTTGTCACACAAATCCTTCCACTTCATCACCCATGAGAACAGTAGGGCTTATCTCTTGCCCATATTTCATTTGCATCCAGACAGTGCGAAAAATGTGGAGATGAGGTCCAGGAGAGCTGGGAACGAGGTAGAGAGGTCGTAAAGTGGGAGTAGAATGTCATCTGCATCAAGATAGTGTGTCGAAGTATCCCCAGGGATAGGGACACACAAAATTCACTGTGATTGACTGAAGGATGAGGCTTGGGACTCCATTTCCAGGAAGCAGAGTAGGGGCAACAAAAAGCATCCCTGTCGCATTCGCCTCTGGACTGAAAAAGGGTCTGAGAGGAAACCTCCACAATAGACCTGCACTGTGGGAGAATCATAGTGCAACTGGAGCTTGGTGATTAAATCTTCTCTGAGGCTGAACTTTCAGAGCATTGCAAAGAGGGCCAGGGCATCCCCTGGCAGGTCCTTAGGGTTCAGTGATTGAATACTGAGGGTAAAAACATCGATGCTCTGAATATCGAAAAAAAATATTGACTACAAAAATAGCGACTCCAATACCTTAACAGGTAAGTACAAACATATCAAATAAAAATATAGATGTAACAAATGTCAATTAAAAAATATAAATAAAATTACATAATATACGTTAAATATATAACATATTAATATATTCTTTAACAAAATTAGCTACATTTAAGAAATATTTTAACTGAATATGAAAAATAAACTTAATTAAAAAAATATAAACACCCAAAATAATAATTTATACATATACATATATTTACTTTAAAATAATATATTAAATATTATCTTTATTTAATTTTAACTTTTAAATTATAATAAAATAGAATATATACATATATAAATAAATTATAATAAAAAAATAACCATTCTATAATGAATTAAAACATTTAACTATTAAAAAAATGAAAACATATTTTGCAATACAATAAATACAACAGTAGAGAAAATGTTGGATAGTGGAATAATTACATTTACTATTCCAACTCCATTGAGTGCAACAGAGGAGAAAGAGTGGATAGAGAAGGGATACAAATTACTATTTCAACTCCAGTGAGTGCAACAGTAGGGAAAGTATTGGATAGCTGAGGGGTAAAAATTACTATTCTCACTCCAAATAGTGCAACAGTAGGGAAAAGTTTGGATAATGAAGGGGTAAACAATTCTATTCCCACTCCAGTTAGTGCAGCAGTAAGGAAAGTGTTGGATAGCAGTGAAACTAACATTACTAATAACATTTAAACAATAGAAAACAGTTAAATAATCTTAAAACTAAATAAGAATTATTTAAAAAATATCCGGTTAAATATATTAAACATTAACATTAAATGCATATAACAAAAAGGTACAAATATTATCTAAAATAAATTAATAAATACATTTATAAATAATATTTATTTAAAAGAAGCAAATATTAACAAACAAAAAAATATGTAAAACATAAATGTATCTATTTTTATTCCTACCCTAAGACACCACACCGATATATAAAAACTTTTAAAAAAAAGTAAAAATGAAAGTCCATAAATATCATAATTATTAAAGGATTTAAAACACATTATTAATAAAACAAAATAACAAACATTCATTGAGTACACATTGTTTAACACTATAATATGCATAACACACACCTGGAATGAATTACCTTAATTAATTTGTAATTAAAAAATGTAAATTAATCAACAGCTAATTATTAATTCATCAATGAAAAATAAATTACTTCCCAACCTTCCCACCATTTAGACCAATAAACACCACAAAACACACATAAAATTAATTACACAATCACCATTATTAATTACTAATTAATTAATTGAAATGAATTAACAACTAATTATTAAATAATTAATAATAAAGTAATGTACACATTTAATACTATAACATCTCAATTCAACAATTATTAATAAAATACAAATTATTCAATAAATGTAATAAAATTAAATTACTTCCCACCCTATTGCCCTATAAACCCAAAACCCTCTACGGAACTAAAAAAAATAAATTCAAATAAATAAAAAATGAGTAACTACTAGCATTTTAACACATATAATAAAAATCCAAACAGTTCTTATACAAAAATACATACATCATACACATATAATATATACACTAAAATACATACGATTAATAAAAAATCGATATTTTTAACATCTATATAACGATATTAAACACTTCGATATTTTTTTATTCGATATTACTTACCTAAAATCGATATTCATGACCCCGAGAATTTGTCTGTCTATATTTTTGACCCACGATATTTTTGCCAAAATATTTGTGCAACTCAATATTTTTGACTTGATATTTTGTCTCTGCACCGTCCTTAGCAAACCACAAGGCACAGGCAAGAGTACGAAGGGGATTCCGTGACAAAAGCCCAGGGACAAACCCCACCTAGGTGTGGTGGATCAGGGTTGGGATAATTGTCCGAAGGAAAGCCGCCAAGTCACCGACCAATATCTTGATTACCCCATTAAGCAGAGAAATTTGTCTATAGCTACAGAAAAGGAGGGGATCTTTCCTGGGCTTGGGAAGGACCATGATCAGAGCCCTGTTCAAGATGGATCCCAGGGACCCCTGTGAGCTCAGCCTTCTGAAAGGCCTCATAGAGGGAGTCCACCACCTCCTCTTCCACCCACTTACAGAACTCAACTAGAAAGCTGTCCTCCCTAGGGGCCTTGAGGTACAGGAGTTTACAGATGGCTTGCGCTCTCTCTGTCAAAATCCTAACTTTATGACTTTAGGTCAAGTCAATCGCTGCGTGATGAATTGGGTCAAAATTTACTAACTACAAGTGATATGGCAAAAAACAGTGGCCGTACAGGTTTTCGGTGCTGCAAAAATTGCAAAGCCTGTAGTAACAGTGTTGATTGCATCACATTCCCAATACCAAACTCAAATAGAGAATTTGTGATCAAGAAACCCATAACATGTAATACTGCGTATTGCGTATATGCCCTGATCTGTCCCTGTAATAAGTTTTATATAGGCAGCACGATACCTCATGTGAAAAAAAGAGTTTTGGAGAATGTTCGTGCCATCAGACATAAAAATAGGCAATATCCGGTGGCACGGCACATTTTTGACTGCCATTTTAAGGATGAAAGGCTGCTGAAAATGGTGGTGATTGATGCAGTGTTACCTAATGGAAGGGAAGTAATCGTGAATTACTACTACGTAAGCTGGAATCGAGATATATTATTGTTTTCAAAACTCTGTTACCGAAAGGTTTAAATTCGAGCGAAGAATGGGTGAAAAAGAAAAACTTGATTTAAGTGCAGAATCATTCCTGGAGGTCTTTCTTTTTTTTGGTGGTTTTAAAATACAATATTTTCAATTTTTCTACAGGTGCAGGCACTTTCTCCTTCTACTCTGGCAATGATAAATGCAGAGTTTTTTTATCTTCAATAATTTGTCTCTATGAACTGGCCATACTCATCTTTGATTATGTATTTGATTTCGTGAACTATATCAACTTTAAGCCCACTGGGGCTGGAGAAAAAACAGATATGACACAGCAAGACATTGATAAATGTAGGACTGTAATTTTGACTTTGCTTCATTGGATATGCACTGATATTGATTTAGTGCAACTTGATGATAGTAATTGCCCACTGGGGCAGGACCGATTCGAACATTTCTTGTGCATTTCCACAGCATATGAGAATCAGTACTGTGTCAAAATGGCCGCCATATAATTTAATTGCAGAAACAATTAATTGAAACAGATAACCCTCATGGGACTGGTTTTTGTCATGTCTGTGTATGGTTTTTTAAGGCAAAAATAATGGCCATATGAATTGAATAATAGTGACAATATGAAGCTTACTATGTAAACCATTGATGAATACCAATGTTAAAATGGCCGCCGCAATTCACACTGCTTTAATCACTAAGTATGAGTGAAGTCCTTCTTTGATGTTAATGATTAGAGGCATTTAAAATGGCAAATGAAAAGTTTGTTTGTTATGACCGTGAGCAAGGCGTAAAGCCGAAACGCGTCGTTTGGAGTCACTAAAACTTTATTGAAGCCTGCCAGAGTGTCCAAGTACTTTCTACTGATTTGGGAGAAAAGTTATACAATTTTGGGGTTACCCGGTAGCCCAAACTCGGACCGCCTATGTGACAGCCTCGTAACTAAACCGGGACTGTTGTGCATTCCATATGGTGAGTTTTTAAGAATTAGGAGAATCTGCAGTTCTGATGCTGATCTTCAACTTTGCCAGTCAGAAGCTTTACAAAGCTTCATTTCTCAGGGCTATAAAATCAAAGATTTGAAAGCATCTATATCCAGGGTCAACTGCCATAGTAGAGAGTTATGTTTACAGAACACCATTCCCAATACCATCTCGAACATTTCTGAGACTTCAGATAATCGCTCTGAACCTATTGACTCAGTTAGATTGATAACCACTTACAGTAGCCAGGAAAAGCAAATAAGGACGATTATTTACAAAAATTGGCCTATATTGTTAACAGACCTAACATTCTCTCAAATTGCGCCAGAGCTTTCTTCTCTAACCTTCAGACGTGCACCCTCTATGAGGGATGCACTTGTGAAAAGTTGTCCAGAGGTTTGTATTTCTAGCATGTGGTTATCTAATAGGACAGGTTTCTTCAAATGCAGCTCATGCCGTGCCTGCAAATTTGGTTAAAAACACTACACAATACAGTACGGCATTTGAGTCAAAACAAACCAAAATCCAGGGACAGTTTACATGTAGAACGGATTTTGCAGTTTACATACTAGAATGTACATGCCACCTCCAATATATCGGCAGTACTAAATTACAGGTGTTTAATCGGATTCTTCAGCATCTCCAAGCTATTGTTAATTCAGACCCACGCTATCCTGTCGCCCGTCATTTTAAATTAGTGCATAACAACAACCTTAATGGCTTGAGCTATTTTGTGATAAGTTAGGTGCCCAAGTCAATTAGAGGTGGCGATAGAGAGAAGAGGCTCCATCAGTTAGAATCATATTTTATCCTGTTATTAGATACCAAGATGCTGAACGGCCTTAAAACAGGGGAAGAATTGCACAACTTTTAAGAGATTGTTGTCAATATGATTCAGTGATAGTAATTGGTGTTCTGTATGTTTTGTGATCTGCACGGGTTCTGGCTCTATAGTCAATGTTTTTACTCATTTTTTACAGGGTTTTAACCAGTTTTATCTGGTTTTACCTTGTTTTAGATGGGTTTTTAACTACTTTTTTGTGGGCCCTTCTGATTTATGTACTGCAATTGTTAGTTAGTTAGTTCGGTTTTTCAATGATGAGCAGCCTTGACATCTACATAATTGTACTAGTGATATGTTTTATTATTGCACTTGCACTTTATGTATATACATATCACACTATTTGCATTATCTAGTTAGTTATAATTCAATTTGCCTTGATTTATGCACTCTATCATATGTTTACAGTGCACTTGCACTTTATTTACATATAGAATTGGTATGCTCTTGGCTTCAGAGATTTTTAGATTACCAACTATGTTTGACAATAGTTGGTAAGAGCTGATGAGTTGCACTATTTTGCACTTGCACTTTACCCTTTAGCACTCTCCTCCTGAGCTAATAATTAAGAAAACGGTAAGGGTGATTGAACTATATATGTGTTCTATTAACTTCATAATAAGTCAACCATATTGATGAAACCTCAATTACCACTTGGTTTTATTATATATATTATTTTTATAGATATTTATATATATTTATTTGTTGGTTTTAGCACAATATTATGACCATGTTGACTTGTTTTTACCATCTGTATTGTATTAGAGGTATTGGGAGGCTAAAATATTTTCTTTCTATGCGTTATAATAGTTGTCGGATTGGACTGCATAGTATGTATTTTAGCTCTATGATTCTTTGAGGGTGTTGAGCTTTTCATTTCACTTGTTTGTCACTATTTAAAGGTATCAATTGATCCAGCGCGTCATGTGATCAAGACCGTTGCAATGCGGTCGAAACGCGTAATGCTGGGCACTTGCTGATACATTTGATTGATGCCAATTATTTTTTCTGCAATAAAGCACTGCACTTTTGGGAAAAGAACTATGCTGTGGTCCATACCTGTGTGTCATCGATGGTGATTCAGGATTGTGGTCTTATAGATATATATATATATATATATATATATATATATATATATATATTCACTGAAAAAAACATAGGTTTCAGGGGTGTTATAGTTAGCTGGCCTTTTCACTTGTACAAAACCATTGAAATTCCCCCGTTATAGTTAGTTCAGCTAACTATAACTCGAGCGCCCGCAATGCACTGCTGATGACGTCACATATTACATCACTCATGACATGGTCAGTGACATCACTCATGACATCACTGATGACATCTCAAATGACTTCACTGATGACATCATCCAGTGAATGTCTGTTTTTCTGAAAATTAAATATGTTTTATATATGTATATCTCAAGGTCAATGGAAGAATAAATGGGTATATAAGTGTCTAAATGGATGATTTGTTTTTGAAAAATTGATTGTGTAACTGACTGATTAAGTGTATCATAGTGAATACATGGCTTAGTGAGTAATGTTTAAATATGTAAATATCTGTATCAGTCTCTCACTTTGTGTATAAGTGGCTGCATGGGTTGGTGAGTAGCTACATGGGTGTGTATATAGGTTATTAGTTGGTTTTTTGAGTATCAGTCTGAGTGTCTGCATGGTTCGGTGGGGGGTATTACGTAGTGCATAGGTGCATGAATGAGTGACTCACTGTTTGTATGTGTTGAAGAGAGCATGTGTGCAGGACTGTATGGGTGGACGAGTGTGTGTATGGGTGTGTTAGTGAGTGAATGACTGTCTCAATAGTGTCTTTATGAGTAACTACATATGTTTGAAACTAGTATATGTGACTATTGGTGTATATAAGTGAGTATATGTGAGAGTGAGAGATTGAAAGAGTTCCTGTATGAATAAGTATGTGTTTCTATAAGTGATTGTTTAAAAGACTAAGTATGTGTAAGTTTCCGTAGAAGTAAGTGTGGTGGTGTGTGTATAACTGTATATGCAAGTAAATGTATGTTTGATTCTTTATTAGCATGAGTGACTATGTGTGTGAATAACTCTATGGATGAGTGGCATTGTGTAACAGGATGTATAGGTGTATGAGTACATATGATGAGTGAGTACATGTATGAGTGACTGTATAGGACTGTTGGTGAATGAGTGGATGTGTATGTGGATCTTAGAATTACTGAAGAGGTTGTTGTAACTGGTATTGGTATGTCCATTGTTTTGAAAATTTTAGTCTCTATTTTTGAATGTGTGTATCAAAGGTTATATTAGGGTGAGAGGAGGTCTGCCACTCTATCACAAGGATGATGTCATCAGTGATGTCATCAGTGATGTCATTTGAGATGTCATCAGTGATGTCATGAGTGATGTCACTGACCATGTCATGAGTGATGTAATATGTGACGTCATCAGCAGTGCATTGTGGGCGCGCGAGTTATAGTCAGCTGAACTAACTATAACGGGGCAATTTCAATGGTTTTGTACAAGTGAAAAGTCCGGCTAACTATAATACCCCTGAAACCTATGTTTTTTTCAGTGAATTTCTGAGGTTTTTTAAATGCTAATTCCTAACTATAACGTGCCTGAAACCTATGTTTTTTTCTGTGAATTTCAAAGGTTTTTTAAATGCTAATTTCTAACTATGCCTACAGAGATAGGACATGTGAAGAAAGAAGAAAAAATGCACAGAAAGAAAAAAAAGAAGTGCAGAAAGAAGCAACAGAAGTCCTCAAAGACGAAGAAAAGTGCAGGAAGAAGGATAACGTGCAAAAAGAACAAAAAGAAGAGCAGAAAGAATCCTTGTTGCAAAATCATCCTGTACCCTCAACTTTTTCAGACGGATACTGGTGGTAACTGAGTCTGACTTACCAGTCCTAGAGCCAGTGCTATGTTAAAAGACACTTAGAATACATCGAAAACACCTACATACGCTAGGGAACATTATGCGTTGGGGTCCCCCTGTGATTAGCATGACCTCCTCTGTAAGCCCCTAGTATATAATAGGGCAGGGGGATTAAAACTACCTCTTAAAACAGGCCACAGGGCGTTTTTGCACACGTTAACCCAGGCCACGTCCCCTCCCTTCACCACTGTGTAAACACGCCCTGTGTCCGTTTTTAGTTGGGAGATTAAGTTCATTTGAATCCTGAGGGTCCCTAGGGTCCAACTAGCCCACTAGGTACCTCCAGTAAGTGCCACAGAGCTGCGTTGCAGAGAGGTGTAAAAAGTGGCACAGACTGGACCACCTCTCTGCAATGCAGCTCAGTGGCGCTTACTGGAAGCGCTTGGTGGGCTAGTTAGCCCCCAGGGGCCCTCAGTATTGAAGGGAAATTATATCCCCAATTTAAAACGTGCCATAGTGCGTGTTTGCACACGTCACCTCAAGCCCCGTCCCCTCCCTTCACCACTGTGTAAACGCGCCCTGTGGCTGTTCTAAGTTGAGAGATTAAGTCCCCTTGAATCCTAAGGGTCTCTAGGGTCAAACTAGACCACTAGGTACCTCCAGTAAGTGCCACAGAGCTGTGTTGCAGAGAGGTGTAAAAAGGGGCTTGGCCTCAGAACACCTGTCTGCAGCGCAGCTCCCTGGCGCATACTGGAGATGCCTGTTGGGCTAGTTGGCCCTCAGGGACCCTCAGTATTGAAGAGGAATTAATTCCCCAACTTACAACTTGCTAGGGGGCGCGTTTGCAGAGTGCTGCAAGGAGGGGGCGTGGCCTCCGGCACGATGCCTGTCTTTTACTTATTTTAATTTTTTAAGAAGGGGGGCTGTGTGGTTCCCCTTCTTATTCTAATTTATTGGCCCTGATGACCCCATCCCCCAGGGCCTGTCTCCTAATTATATTTTTTTGACCCCAATCCCCAGGGCCGGCCACTGTTTTTTTATTATTTTTAAAAAATATATATTTATAGACACACCTAGGACATGCTGGACAAACCGTACGTACCTATCACCATGACGATTTGAGTGATATTATTAAAAGGCGACTATGCATACAATGAATCCACGTGGAATGTATTTACACCACTAGTGAAGGTCTGACATGTCTGATGCCCTACCGTGCCTAATCCCGGTAGACACCCTTGTCGTTTATTTATACAAACATGGGTAGCTATTGACGGACACATTTAATACACATGCACACCAAGCCATTCAAAGGGGATTCGACAAAAATTCGACCAAAACTATGTAAGAAACCCCCCTCACGGTTAATAAAACACACATCCACTGCCGGATGTGTAATACTTTTTATTTTACTCTCTGGAAAGGGGACGAACATCACTTGAGAGTCACAGCGCGCTCCTGGCAGAGCCCAATGCTGTGTGTCAAGAATTCCTGTCATACAAGGGAAACACGCCCTTATGTAAACAGGAGAGCTGTTACATAACTCAAGGGAAACACGCCCTTATGTAAACAGGAGAGCTGTTACATAACTCAAGGGAACACGCCCTTATGTAAACAGGAGAGCTGTTACATAACTCAAGGGAAACACGCCCTTATGTAAACAGGAGAGCTGTTACATAACTCAAGGAAAACACGCCCTATAAAGGGAGGAACCGGGAGGTACAAGGCTGTCGGATATTGTGTTTACACCGACGTACCTGCTTCGTGAAGAGCAGTGTTCCGGAGTGGTGCTCCAGTAAGGCAAGAACGGAGGTAGGTCGAGTCGTTACTCCCTGGGCCGTGTCTTGCCCCATCGTCACCTGTGAAGGACCCGGAAGCTCTACCGGTCAACCATTGAGCTTCGCTTTTTGACTCGGCTGAGTCCAAGCGCAGTGGCGCTTTTGCTGGTTGGAGTCGTAACTCCCAGCCCGACCAGAGACACAGGGACTGCCAGCTGTAACGCACACCAGGAGGTGTTTGCCGCGTTACAGACTCGGAAGTCCACAGGATCGATCGAGCGGCTGCTCTCGGTTCAGTCTTCTTGCTTGTGATTGGGGTATCGGTGACGCATCACCAGGAGGTGACTCCGCGTCCCGGTGCAGTCTGAGGAAGAGGTTGAGCGGCTGCTCCCTTCAGGTAGAGACCCCGGCTGGGTGTTTCCCTGACTCCTCGATTCTCCCCAACACTCTTCGTGCCCCTCACAGCCTACCGATTGGCATTGTCGGCCATTTCATTTCTGCCCTCTGTTGGCATACGCCGGGATCGGCGTATATGCAGAGGACGGTTAGGACCATCCGTGCTGTGGGCTGGTAACGTACTTAGCCTGGAGGATTCCAGTGACTATAACTTTTGTTTGTTCTTTGTATTTTATTTGCCTTCATTAAAAGAACTAACCCTTCACAAGTGGTTGCGTCCTCATTGTCGTGTCTGTTAAACGATCCTGAGACGTTCAGGACGTTACACTGTGTTACACCCACCATTACCTGCCGAGTGCCACACACCTCTGTGTTGTATTCCACCAGCTAGTGCATATGCTATGACACTCTCTAGCCCATGTGCACTGTAACACCACCCCGTGAACATGTCATGCCACACTTGTCTTCGCATGGGTTATATTGCCCCACCTAACGTGCCTTCCTCGATGCCTATGTTATAACGCACAGTGCTATGCCATACATATTACAATCTGGGATCCATATCTTTGTCACAGTGCATACGCAACGTTACACTCCCCAGCACATATTTTATATCACAACTTTAGAGACTAGTTAGGTTACACAACACTGCCCTGTGCATATTACACTCCAAGGCGCACATCGCATAGCACGCGCTAGTGCCTGTGCTATCTCGCGCTCTCCAATGAATCTGTCATTGCTCACAATGTATTGCATATTATATTTCACGCCCGGTTCATCTTATATCACACTTTTTGGTGCATAGTTTATACCATACACTATATCTAGTTTTCATTTTCAATCGTGCTCTCAGGACTATGTTCTATATAACACTGTGTTCACCTACCCTTTTCACGGGCATTACATTTTGCGATAGGGGGTGGAGGGTCAGGGGGTGTTTCTGCCAAGTGAGCCCGGAGTCACAGTCACAAACGTCCTCTTCTTCCTGAATAAAAGTGAGATTATGCTGCATACTTGTTCATATTTTAAGTAGTTCGCACAGACACACGTTTTAAAAACAAAAAAGTTCCTAATACCCGCCTTCTCTGAACAGTTAGCTTGCTGCCCCATCCCCCTCCTCCCTATCCTCTGTTGTGTGAATCCATGGACTAGCCTCCTCCCTCCTGCCATGCATGGTCTGATGTGCTGCCACTGCCCTCAATTTAGTATGATGTACCAGTCCTCTCCTCCAGCCCTCCATTGCCCAATTCTATGCCCCATCATTGACCTCCTGCTTAGCCTCTGTGCTTAGCTTGCTGCCCCTATTCTCCTTCCCCCTGCCCTCCGATGTCTTTGTGCATGCCCCTGCTCCATCCTTTTTGCCCACCATGTTCCATGGACCTGACACTCCTATCTACTCTGAGTGTTCTGTTGAGCTGCCACTCCCCTCTCACCTGCCTAGCATTGGCAGATGACTGTAACCTGTCCCTGCCACCTCCACCCTGCCTGTCCACATGCCATGCCCCTATCCTCTTCCTCCTGTCCTACATGGTCAATTGTACTGCCACACCATTCTGCCCTCCCTGGTCTGTTGTGCTGCAACTGCTCCTCCTGCCTGCCCCGTGCGGTCTGTTGTGAGGCCCCTTCCCCTGAACTTTCTTGTCTGTGCACAGGTCCTGACCCTCCCTTCTATCCTCCATCATCCTTTGTGCATGCCCCTGCACCCTCCTTCTTGCCCATCATAGCCATTGTGCTGCCACTAACCCTCCCACTTGCCATGCATGGTATTCTGTGCTGCCATGGCCCCTCCCACCTTCCCTGTGTGGTCAGTTAGCTGCCCCTGACCCCCTCCCACCTTCCCTCCATGATCTGTGTGTATGCCATCACAGTCTCACTGTTGCTCTTCATGGTGTGTCTTGCTTCTAGTGCCCATCCTGCCTGACCTCCATGGCTATCTTGCTGCTCCTGCCCTGCCCCCTTGCCCCCAGCCCTCTGTTTACATGTGCAGACCCCTACTCCCTCCCTCCTGGCTTGTCTGTTCCATTGTAATGCCCCTGATCCGTCCCTCCTGCCCTTTATGGTCTGTTATGCTGCAGCTTTCTCTCCTGTCTGTCCATTATGGTCAGCTAGCTGCCATTGCCTCTTGCCCCTCTGTTCTCTGTTGTTCATGTGCATGGTCCTGTCCCCTCCCTCTTGCTTTCTATGGATTGTTGTGCGGCACTCCCGTCCCGCATGCCCTGTGTGGTGTATTGTGCTGCTGCAAACCCTGATGCCTGCCCTGCAGGGTCAGTTTGGTGCACCTCTCCATGTCCCTCCTGTCCTCTGTTATCCAAGTCCATGTCCCTACCCCATTTCCTTCCATGATCCAATGTACCATACTTGCAAACATTTTGAACTTGGTAAGAGGGAGATTTTGAAAAAAAACTGTGGTATTGATTTTCCCCTTTGAGTTACATTGAAAAAGAGGAGATTGTAGACAGGAGACATATCAAATAAAGCCCATTTGAGCTTAAAAACATTGGACGTTTCCTGGCTGAATCGGGTCTGTTGGCATGTATGGTTGTACTACAATTGCCTCTTCCTTCTGCCCACAATGGTCTATTACACTGCCACAGCCTCTCTTGCAAGTTCTGTATTGTTAGTTTGTTGGCCCTGCCCCCCTTTCCACTGCCCTCTATAGTCTGTTGTGCTGCCACGGCCCTTCCTGCCTGCTCAGTGTGGTTAAATTGTTGCCTTTGCACCCTCCTACCTGCCTTCAATTTTCATAGTCCGTGCCCCTGGCCTCTGCAGTTTCCTAATTTCCTCATGTACTGCAGTCTCCTCAGTAGAAAATGCTTGCAGTTTTTTACTTTGATTCCATCATGAAGGTATTCAGATATGTCACACATTTGCCATAAATTCTGAAAGTTAGAACTCGAGTTGCTCATTAGATCACTGTAGTAAAACTACTGTTCTCCATGGAAGTCTGCTCCTGGTATTAAAAGTGCATGTTTCAGTCTGCATGTCAGAATTTTTTAATGAAATAGAAGAGGATTTGAGAAGTCACTCAAAATGTGCCCTCATTTTCTTTCTTCCGCATTAATCATAATTTCTATGGCAAAATGAACCCCCTCATTGTGTTCCTTTTTAAATTAAATCTTTCAAGTGTTACCAGTTTATTCCAATCAAGATGGCTTCAGGTGTGCCATACTTTTGTCATAATGAAGACAGTAAGCGCTCTAGTTGTTTTTAAGAACACTCTGGGACATTCTGTCATTGGGCTATACTTGGGCTACATCTGGGTGATATTTGGGCTACATTTGGGCTCTTATGTCTCTGGTGGCCATCTTGGGAGACTTATTTGTTATGAAGTTTCCTAATTTCCTCATTTACTGCAGTCTCCTCAGTAGGAAAGACTTTCAGTTTTTTACTTTGATTCCATCAAGAAGGCATTCAGATGTGTCTCACATTTGCCATGAATTCAGAATGTTAGCACTCTTTTTGCTCATTAGATCACTGTAGTAAAGCTACTGCTCACCAGGGAAAACTGCTGCTGGTATTGAAAGTGCATATTTTAGTCTGCATGTCAGAATTTTTTAATGAAATAAAAGAGGATTTCAGAAGTCAAAATGTGCCCTACTTTTTCTTTCTGCAGCACTAATCATACTTGTTATGTAAAAATGAACCCCCTCATTTTGTTCCTTTTTAAATTAAATGTTTTAAGAGTTACCACTTTAATCCAAGCAAGATGGCTTCAGGTGTGCCATACGTTTATCATAAGTAGGACTGTTAGCGCTCTAGTTGTTCTTTGGAACACTCTGGGAAGCTGCAGTAGAACACAAAGGAATCAACTGACAGTCTCTGCCCTTGTTGGATGTACATGTTTTACTGAGAATGTCAGACTTCATTCTCACATGACTGAGAAAGATAATGTGAATTTACAGAAAATAAGCTCTCAGTTTAGCTTATAGATCACCTTCCAAACCTCTGTGGGAAAAGCATGAGAAAATATTTTTCTCTCAATCATGATATCCCAGCAGAAGGCTTTTTCACACGGTGAAATCACCTTAGAACATACCACAATTCCTAAAATGAGTATGGTACCATCAACAAATGATTTATAATGTAACTAATGTCTTAAAACCTTCTATTAACTGCAATGCTTTTTAATGAGGTGCTATCATGTATATTGGTCCCAAGATGGCTCCCAACACTTCTTGGATGAAGTGCTGACAGACAATCAGATCTCAGGATGAGATGTGTGGGTAGGCTCCGCCCACATATATATATGATTTTACTTTTGATTTTCTCAGGAACTACTGAACAGATTGACACCAGACCTGCAAAAGGCACTTCCCTGAGCTGAGGACTACCTCTCTGCCAAATTTCAAGTAATTCTGTTCAGCCGTTTGGGCTGTACCTTGGACTAAAGGTCCCTATGGAAAATTGCATGGGGAAAACGTGTTTTGGGACCCCGCTTTTTTCTCAGCCCCCGCTTGACGAATCTCCCAGAGACTTTCAGGGTAGGAGCGGAGCAGAGCGCCCCACCTATTTTGAAAATTTCGCGAGGATTCGTCAACCGGCGCCAAAGTTATTCCAAATAGAATGTTGCGGATTTCCTATGGAAACACGGTCCTAACTATAACTATCTACTGGCGACCGCCAGTAGATAATATATATATATATATATATATATATATATATATAAAGCTCTTCTGAGGAAATTGGAGACACAATATATCCTTGAGCTTAATACCAAGATGCCCAACGGGCTGAATTTAAGCGAAGATCTTTACACGAGTCTATAAGTCAGTTTTAAGTCAATTCACAAACAAGCTTCAGTGCACATTTTACCACAATGAGACAACTAGCTGTTCCACCTCCTCGAGACATGCATAAACATTATCCACAATGTAATTTTAAAACACGGTGTTTTCACTATACAAAAAGTAGTTTATTTTAAGCACGAGCAGGTTTTTTAGGCATAGGACTCAGAATCAACACATTTTGAAGGTAGTTCATGTCATAATAGACAGTGATGAATGTATGGAACTAACCAATCAAAGATGAAATTTGATGTTAGATATTTATGCTGTAATAAATAGCTATGGGTTTTAGATTTCTAGATTATCAATTTGAAAGGCATTTAATATGATTTTTTACATTTATGAGGTTATTAAACAGATGTTTTATAAGAGTTTTAGGCAATGTTATACACAGTGGGTTTGGTAAATGTCTGACCTGTCAAAGTAAGTCTTTAGGAGTCTATGACTTAATGAATATGACATTTTTGTGAGAACCTTGCCTAGTTCATCACTGGTTGAATAACTCTCTTTCCCTTTTATTGCTGTGACATACATTGGCCAGTTAAATAAAGATGTGGAACGGGTGCACTCACAGATAGAACATGGCAGTTCAAGTAATCCTTGTGTAAAAAACACTCTGGTGCTGGTGAGAACACCTCCTAATCGTTGAGGTGTAAGTAACAATGTCTACACGCGTCTCAGGGAAAGACGTCCTCACATTAGCACTCCAATGCGGGCGATCCGCTGTTTGAAAATAGTACACACAATGTGACTTAATTCTTTACTTGTTTTAATTCATATTTGCTTCATATGACTGTTCCAGTAGTATGATGCTGCTCATACTAACAAAAGTGGGTTCAGACCACGAAACGGTTCACTGAATTATATCCATTGTTTTAACAAGCCATTTTTTCAAATGTCCCTGATACATTTCGGGACGTGCCCTTCGTCAGTGGAAATTCTACGAAAGAAATAAAGGAGGACATAAGGCTGGGGTCCAGGATGTATACAAACATAAGTAGGTAATAGTAGACGCTTCAATTGTCGTAGTGTCTATACTGTATATAGATAGTGAGCAAATTATCAGCATGCTAAGCAGAGAACACGAACTGTACTACGGTAGTGAGCTAGTGACAACAGAGAAATAACGCTGAATCCGTGCCGAATAAAGAACTGGTGCTGGTTGCGTACAAAACGTATAGGTGAAGGGGACTTAGTGTTAGCACTCGCGAGGTGAATAAAGTTAAAAAACTAAAGACAATACGTTCCAAATTCCCAATAGCGGAAACTTTAAAACCAGTGGTGTTAGGAATAGCGTGATACTCAGAGGTGCCGATCACAATCCGGTAAAAACCGGGTACGAACCGTCGGACGGAGCATATTCTCCGTCCGACGCGTACCCGGTCGTCAAAATATACAAACATGGAATTACGATTCGCACGGGTACACCATTACCGTACGAATCGTAAAAAAGACCGACCGAACAAAAAACACCTACCAATGCGATCCGGGAAAGCGCCGACCTGACGTCGGGACGCACGCAGCCAGCCATTCACGACCCAGGAATCACGATTCGCACCGACGTCACCCCGCACGGTGAATATTTTGCGGCAGCCAAAAACTGCCGGGAAATCAGGACGACGCGAACAAGGACCACCAGTACGCGACGGACAGACGGCGACGCGAACAAGGAGGACCAGTACGTGACGGACACACAGGACGACGCCACCAAGGAGGACCCGTACGCGACAGGACGACGCGATCAAGGAGGACCCGTACGCGACAGGACGACGCGAGCAAGGAGTACCAGTACGCGACGGACAGACATGGACCCGAACCTACGAGTCATCCCTGCCCTCATAGCAGTACACCTCCTCTACAGGTTACGACGCAGACGCCGCAGAAGGTCAGAATAACTAAGGGAGGGGGGAAAGTGGGGTGGGGTGGGGGTGGCACGACCAGGGCAGGCCACAAAACAACCACATGAGTGACACACTACACATGGCCTGGACATACCTGACTCCCATGCCCTGGTCACCACGAGGGGGTGGGGGCGTGTCCTGATAATCCAGCGACCGCCACAACGGAAGTCCGTCACCACGCGAACCGGCAACACAACCAGACAGGTACGTCCCGTACCCACGCCTGAAGAGCGTGGGTACGAGTCGGACCACGCCCACACACGTCACCCCAACAATGGCGGGACGGATCGCACCCACGTGGCAAAGGCCTGGGTACGGGCCGCACAAACATCACATAGCGTGGGGACGGATATGTACGGACCCTACCCCCACCCCGTATGCAAGGAGCGTACCCCCCAGCCCAACAGTGCAAGTACGACCCGTACCCCCACCCGCGGACGTACGGAGCGTACCCCCAGCCCAACAGTGTAAGTACGACCCGTACCCCCACCCGCGGACGTACGGAGCGTACCCCCAGCCCAACAGTGTAAGTACGACCCGTACCCCCACCCGCGGACGCACGGAGCGTACCCCCAGCCCAACAGTGTAAGTACGACCCGTACCCCCACCCGCGGACGTACGGAGCGTACCCCCAGCCCAACAGTGTAAGTACGACCCGTACCCCCACCCGCGGACGCACGGAGCGTACCCCCAGCCCAACAGTGTAAGTACGACCCGTACCCCCACCCGCGGACGTACGGAGCGTACCCCCAGCCCAACAGTGCAAGTACGACCCGTACCCCCACCCGCGAATGCAAGGAGCGTACCCCCCTGCCCAACAGTGTAAGTACGACCCGTACCCCCACCCGCGTATGCATGGAGCGTACCCCCCATGCCAACAGTGTAAGTACGACTCGAACCCCCACCCACGAATGCAAGGAGCGTACCCCCCTGCCCAACAGTGTAAGTACGACCCGTACCCACACCCGCGGACGTACGGAGCGTACCCCCACCACACCAGTGTCAGTAGACTCGTACCCTCACCTCTAATGCAGTGTGCGTAACCCCACCGTGTATGTGCCAAGCGCACATATCCAGAAATCGGAGGTGTGTGTGCAGAGTCCACCCAGCAGTGCCCTGAGACAGGAGTGGTGGGTGTGGAGTCCTCCCAGCAGTGCCCAGAGACAGGAGGGGTGGGTGCAGAGTCCTCCCAGCAGTGTCCAGACCCAGGAGGGGTGGGTGGTGAGTCCTCCCAGCAGTGCCCAGAGACAGGAGGGGTGTGTGCAGAGTCCTCCCAGCAGTGTCCAGACCCAGGAGGGGTGGGTGCAGAGACCTCCCAGCAGTGCCCTGAGACAGGAGGGGTGGGTGGTGAGTCCTCCCAGCAGTGCCCAGAGACAGGAGGGGTGGGTGCAGAGACCTCCCAGCAGTGCCCTGAGACAGGAGGGGTGTGTGCAGAGTCCTCCCAGCAGTGTCCAGACCCAGGAGGGGTGTGTGCAGAGTCCTCCCAGCAGTGTCCAGACCCAGGAGGGGTGGGTGCAGAGTCCTCCCAGCAGTGCCCAGAGACAGGAGGGGTGTGTGCAGAGTCCTCCCAGCAGTGCCCTGAGACAGGAGGGGTGGGTGCAGAGACCTCCCAGCAGTGCCCTGAGACAGGAGGGGTGGGTGTGGAGTCCTCCCAGCAGTGCCCTGAGACAGGAGGGGTGGGTGCAGAGACCTCCCAGCAGTGCCCTGAGACAGGAGGGGTGGGTGGTGAGTCCTCCCAGCAGTGCCCAGAGACAGGAGGGGTGGGTGCAGAGTCCTCCCAGCAGTGTCCAGACCCAGGAGGGGTGGGTGGTGAGTCCTCCCAGCAGTGCCCAGAGACAGGAGGGGTGGGTGCAGAGACCTCCCAGCAGTGCCCTGAGACAGGAGGGGTGGGTGGTGAGTCCTCCCAGCAGTGCCCAGAGACAGGAGGGGTGGGTGCAGAGACCTCCCAGCAGTGCCCTGAGACAGGAGGGGTGTGTGCAGAGTCCTCCCAGCAGTGTCCAGACCCAGGAGGGGTGTGTGCAGAGTCCTCCCAGCAGTGTCCAGACCCAGGAGGGGTGGGTGCAGAGTCCTCCCAGCAGTGCCCAGAGACAGGAGGGGTGTGTGCAGAGTCCTCCCAGCAGTGTCCAGACCCAGGAGGGGTGGGTGCAGAGACCTCCCAGCAGTGCCCTGAGACAGGAGGGGTGGGTGGTGAGTCCTCCCAGCAGTGCCCAGAGACAGGAGGGGTGGGTGCAGAGTCCTCCCAGCAGTGTCCAGACCCAGGAGGGGTGGGTGGTGAGTCCTCCCAGCAGTGCCCAGAGACAGGAGGGGTGTGTGCAGAGTCCTCCCAGCAGTGTCCAGACCCAGGAGGGGTGGGTGCAGAGACCTCCCAGCAGTGCCCTGAGACAGGAGGGGTGGGTGGTGAGTCCTCCCAGCAGTGCCCAGAGACAGGAGGGGTGGGTGCAGAGACCTCCCAGCAGTGCCCTGAGACAGGAGGGGTGTGTGCAGAGTCCTCCCAGCAGTGTCCAGACCCAGGAGGGGTGTGTGCAGAGTCCTCCCAGCAGTGTCCAGACCCAGGAGGGGTGGGTGCAGAGTCCTCCCAGCAGTGCCCAGAGACAGGAGGGGTGTGTGCAGAGTCCTCCCAGCAGTGTCCAGACCCAGGAGGGGTGGGTGCAGAGTCCTCCCAGCAGTGTCCACACCCAGGAGGGGTGTAACACATGTGTGTGATGCCACAATTACCCACATCCATACTGCCTACAAGGGAACATGTCCCCATGAACTCATGTCAACTGACTCCACACACAAGTACAGTGATCACCAAGGATGCCACGATTGTTGCAGGTGGAGACATGGCCATGCATGCATGGCCAAAGTAGAAGGGCTCCGTCACACACACAGCTCATGTACACACAGCTCTGCGCTAAACATTGGGAACACCCTGCAGGGAAGAAACTGGGTACACAGAGGAAGGAATACACCCTGGGACAATTGAACCATGCAGTAACTGCTGACATGACCTAAGGAAGTTAGCCAACACCTTGTGATGGCACACAGATCCTAGGGTGGCCCCAAAGAGCAGAACACTACTACAAATCCCACACACCCAAAGCCTTAAACACCACCCAAAACAATGTAGCAGCCCCACCAACACCAATACCACCATAGCAGGAGTGTGATAATGAAAAAAAAAATAAGCTTTATTCAGCATGAGCACAATGTCCGTGGATCAAAGGCAGTTCAAAGTCAACAAAGGCCATAGGGCAGTCAATTATTCCCAGCTGCATGGGGGACACAGTGGGATGTGTGTCCCCTACCTTGCCTGCACAGTCAAATGCCATCGTCTTCCATACTGGTGAGGGCATCAGGGGGGGGGGAAGCAACAGGCACCGCAGGGACATCAGGGCAAAGGGGCGGCGTTGTGGGTGCAGGGATGGAGGACTCAACCACAGGGGGTGGCCAGGATGGCACTACACACCTTAGCAAGGTCCTCCAGGGAGTCCCCTGCACCCGAAGTGACCTCAGGCCCCAAGGAGGGGGGGGTTCAGAGGGATGGGTTGCAGCGCCACCGGGGGAGGGTGGAGACAGGGGGGGAGACTCAACCACCCTGACCGAGGACTTCCTTGACCGCTTGCGTGGTGGCGTAACTGTGGGGCTCAGGGACAGAGCGGCCATGAAGGAGTCCTTGGGGGAGATGTGGCCAGGAGAGCTGAGGGGAGGGGATTTGGAGGGAGTGGATTGTGTGGAATGCGGACTCCCACTCTGGCTGCGTGTCACACGTTTGCCCCCCGACCCAGTGGGTGTGCCTATCTCACCCTGTGTGTGCGTGTCAGGAGGAGTGCGGTGGACCTTCCCTGCTGGTGTGGTGCCTGTGTCTGTTGTGGTGGGTGCATGCCGACGTCTGGGTGTACGTGGGACAGGCATGGAAGTGGGAAGTGTGGATGGGGCAGGGGTAGGTGGGGGGAGGTCGCGCTGCAGGAGACCCACTGCTGCAGTCAGTGTGGAGTCTAGGGACCTCAGCAAGTTGCGTTGGTCAGCCTGCAAAGAATGAATGCCCTCCAAGAATGCCTCGATGTTGGTGAGGGTTTTCCCGTGGGAATGGAGGACATTCAGGATCGCAGCCTGACCAACCTGCATTTGCCGCTGGATGTCCATAGACTCAGCATTGGCGGCAGCAGTGGAGACAGGGGCAGGGGGTGCGGTGCCTGGCAGGAAGGAGACATGCGGTGACCGGGCACGCTGGGAAGGGACACGAGCAAGTGGGAGGCGGTTGGTGGGAACTGAGGGGGCGGAGGCAGGTGTTGTTCCACTGTCAGCTGCTGGTGCAGCCTCCGCCAACTCTGAGACATCCTCCTCGGACCTGTCAGCTTCGTAGTCTGATGTGCCAGTCGACAGGTCCTCGGCCACACTATCCTCCGCCTCTGTCCCACTCGATGTGCCAGCCCCGATGTCACGGCTGCCACTGGTGCTCGGTCCCTCCGCCTGGTCCGTGTCCATGTCTCCCTCTGTGTCCCCCGACGATGCTGTGGGCAGGGTGGAGAGACAGAAATTAATCAGACACCTGTACACATCTGTCACATGAGTCCAATCTACATAGTCAACATTGCATAGCCTGAAGAGGCAGATCCCTAACATCTGCAAAACAAGGTACCGATGTAGGGCATGAAACACAGTTGGTTGAGCCACCATGCCACTGAAATACCATGGAGAGCATGAGACAATAGCTGATGACAGGAAACGGAGTCTGACATAGCACCCAGGCCCTGGGGACAATCCTGCACTGCCTCTGCACCACACAGCGTTTGTGAAAATACCTATGACCAGGGACAATATCCATGAACTTGAGACACATGCTGCATAGGTAATGCTGCAAACATGCCCAACATAACTCGGTCACTGCACCTTGCGTGTGTGTCCAGTAACATCACACACTGTCCAGACCCAGCAATTAGGAATCAGGATTTGACACATAGGCATTGCCCGCCCCAAGCAACCCCCACACGATGCTAATTGCTGAGACACAGGTGGCACCAACATCTCATAGTCTGGGTGATAAACACAGTGGCAGGCAAAAGGCAAGATTGGACGCAAAACAGCAAAGGTGCGCCTGTACAAATAATGAGGTACCAGTGCCCATCCTCAGATGAGTATAACAAGACACACAGGCACTGGCAACTGTGAGTATGAAGAGGGACAATCAGGTCAGGCTGCACAGTGGACACCTGTACATAATAGCACGTCTATATACATGGTGACAGGGGACAATGGCACAGAGCACAACCTACGCTGTAGACAGTGAGAGTGTCCACGTTGATGATGACACAAACAACACTGAGGATAAGGTGCCCCAGGGGACAGTATTGGGCACGCAACTACATGCTACTGAATGGGAATGACTGCTACACACGTCACCATCCCTGCACTATGCGTAGCGCACACTCATGCACATCATGTCACAGGCCACTACATAGGACATGCGCGCTGTAAGGCATGACACATGAGAGACCAACTCCCATGTCTGGAGCCAGCATCAGTGCCAACTGACATGGAACCCACATGCAGTGAACTTGACAGTTCACAGGCAAGGTCCCACAACCTGTTACCCACCACCACCACCCATGATGCTACAGTCATTGTTCTCGTGGACAAAGCGCCAGCCTACATTACCTTGTGAAGGAGTGACTACACACAGACCAGGGAACACATTGCAAGGAGGGGAAGGGTGGCAGGGGCGCAGCGCTACACTTGGGCAAACTGGATGGGCACAGCACCTTTAAACCCTGCCAGTGAATTAATGCCACTGTGCCCTTACAAATGCCGGTGACACACAACAAACGCACATGTACCTACCCCCTTCCGCCTGCTGCATCGCCTGTAAGCGCCTCTCCAGGTCTGGAAAGACCACCGGCAGCACACGCCTGTGGAGGTGGGTCAGACGGCGGCGGCCGCGGTTCTTGTGGCTCTCAGGTGAGTCCCCCAGCAGGAGCCGTGCAATCCTCCGCGTCCAGCACCGGATATCCTGCCAGCGTTTCCTCACCTGGGACAGGCTCCGCCTCCGACCATCCACACGCCTCACGGCACTGACGGCGGTCAGCCAGATCTGCTCCTTGGCAGTGGCGCCTACCTGTGAGGAAGTACAAGTGACACCACATCAATACACCAGCCACATGTCACAGAGAGACATATGTGAACATAATAGCTGGTTACTACATGGCATGTAATGCAGCCAACGCATTGCACCTCTGTCATAGGGACATCATCCTCTGGTGAGGGAAAAGGCAGTACGTGCCATAGTGGGTACTCAGGTGGAATGATGGCAATGTCACAATCAATGATCAAGGCTCACACTGTGCATCACACCCACACCTCCTGTCTCAGGGCACTGCTGGGAGGACTCTGCACACACACCTCCTGTCTCAGGGCACTGCTGGGAGGACTCTGCACACACCCCTCCTGTCTCAGGGCACTGCTGGGAGACATCAGGCACCCCCCCCCTGGTACCCCCCCGACAGTACATGGCATGTGTGTCACACCGGGTCACAATGCCTGAAGACACAGTCACAACATAGGGACAGTCTGTGGCAGTGGCCTATGCACTCACCTGATACCCTGGTCGCCCATACAGCATGGGGTACTGTGGGAGGATCACATCCAGCAGAGCCATGTTCTCCTCCAGGGTGAATGGCTGTGTCCTCTCCACAGCCCTTGACATGGTTCCAGGGAATCAGTAGCAGCAGCTTGGTCGACAAATGCAAAGATGTGCAGGCAAGTAATCCCTCATGGGACCTGGCTGCCTTATATGTGGCCTTCTGCCCAGTCTCATGCACAGGAGTACAGAGCGATTGGTCACTCACATTTGCATCCTATGTTTCCACCAATCCCTTCAAACCTAGCAGTCTGTGGGTTCTCTATCGGTTTCATTCTCCTGCATGATGTCAGCCCCACAAACACATTGCAACAAAGTAGAAGAATTCCAACTGACTTCTGCTGTGCACCTTCCAGAACAAAATCGAAATTTGAACCTGGTCGCCATGACAACCAGCATGCATGTAGGCCTTAATACTTGTCCCCTATGTAATTAGGAGAATCACACACAGGTACGGTGCGTTTCCGGGCCCTAGGGCACCCCAAATGCATGGCAACGGCCCGTACATGCATGCCTACGTTCAAAATCACTATGGTTCTGCACGCGTATGCGTACACGTAGTGGTACGGACCGTACACACGCATGTACGCTCACTATCACTATGGGTCTGCACGCGTATGCGTACTCGTTGTGGTACGGACCGTAGAAATGCCTGTACGCTCACTATCACTATGGGTCTGTGTACCCGTAGTGATAGTGAGCGTACATGCGAGTGTACGGTCCGTACCACTACGTGTACGCATACGCGTGCAGAACCATAGTGATAGTGAGCGTAGATGCGAGTGTACGGTCCGTACCACTACGTGTACGCATACGCGTGCAGAACCATAGTGATAGTGAGCGTACAGGCATTTGTACGGTCCGTACCACAACGAGTACGCATACGCGTGCAGAACCATAGTGATAGTGAGCGTACAGGCATTTGTACGGTCCGTACCACAACGAGTACGCATACGCGTGCAGAACCATAGTGACAGTGAGCGTACAGGCATTTGTACGGTCCGTACCACAACGAGTACGCATACGCGTGCAGAACCATAGTGATAGTGAGCGTACAGGCATTTGTACGGTCCGTACCACAACGAGTACGCATACGCGTGCAGAACCATAGTGACAGTGAGCGTACAGGCATTTGTACGGTCCGTACCACTACGTGTACGCATACGCGTGCAGAACCATAGTGATAGTGAGCGTACAGGCATTTGTACGGTCCGTACCACAACGAGTACGCATACGCGTGCAGAACCATAGTGAGAGGGCCGTACACTCGCATGTACGCTCACTATCACTATGGGTCTGCACGCGTATGCGTACTCGTTGTGGTACGGACCGTACAAATGCCTGTACGCTCGCCATCACGATGGGTACACATACGGCAGCACTCCCACAGTGATTGGGGAACATACACAGGCCCTCTTAGCAGCAGTACGCCGGTTTGTACACATCACTGTGGTGATAGTCGACACACAGGTAGGAATAGGGCGGACATACTTGTCCATGGATGGACATACTTGTCCAGGAATGGACATCAAGGCATCGTCTGTGCATTACTACATGTGTGGGGCACAGGTGTGACAGGCTGTGATGTGGAACATGCCTCCTGAGTGGAGGAGGCACCAGATGTATGATGAGATGTGTACAGGTGTACTGTGTGAGGGTGCAATGTGTGCCAGGCATGCCCTTGACTCCTTTGACATGTGTGCATGTCGTACTGCGCACTTGGGGTGAGCGTCACTGGCATGGCACGGACACCAACACACGGAAGTGTCCCATGATGCCCGGTACAGGGGTCATGACACCTGACTTGTCACTACCCACAGTGCACAATGTGACTATGTCATTTATGTGTCCGGGATTTACATCAGGTTGATGTTGTAGCACCCTCAAAAGCTGCAGCCGTTGCAGCAACCAACATGTGTCTGTGTGTAGATTGTCATTGCACACTGTTCCGCACACCATGCCACATGTGGTATCTGATGTGAGGTGCACATGTATGCATGGGACACGGAGTAGCGTGACAAGGCCATGTCAGCATCCTCACAAGGAATGTGTGGTGAGTCATGACATGTGCACCTTCATGGCAAGGTGTGTGGGCAGGCCTAGTGTAATGTCATGTGACCTGTGGCTCCGGTGTTCCGCTACCAGTCTCTACAATCGGCATCCTACTTCTGCTGATGTGTGGGTGTATGTCACTTCTGTCTTGCGTCGGGCTGTTCACTTGCACTGGGACACAGCTATTCCCATGGCGTGGCATGGGGAGGTTCTCAATCACCGTGTGTAGCTGGGTCTTGGAAGGAGTGTCACCTTGCATCCATACGTGTCCTGGGCATGTAGCACATGCCTGACTCCCTATGTGGCATGTGTGTATTGGCAGATTTACATGTGCTCAGTAGACATGAGTTGTTCTCGTAGTGCACTCACTCTTCCTTGTCACTTCCAAATTACTGCAGAGCGCCTCCTGTTGCCCGAAGAATTCCAGACTTGGCCACCATGCAGGAGAATGACAGGATCCGGCTCTACCGCTTCACCCAACCGTTGATTCTGGAGCTGACGGCGAGACTGGCACCACACCTGCAACCGCAGCACAGGTATCCTACGGCACTGACACCCCAGCTGAAGGTAATGGCTGCCCTACATTTCCTTGCCACGGGTACCTTCCAATATACCATAGCTCATGTTGGTGGCATGTCCCAGAGCATGTTCAGCGGTGTGCTGCATGATTTCTTGGAGGCCATGTTGATTCACCTGGATGACTTCATCAAGTTCCCAACCCCTGAACAGATGACTGAGGTCAAACGTGGTTTCTATGCCCTGGGAGGGATGCCCCATGTCATTGGGTCCATAGATGGGACACATGTAGGTTTGGTACCACCACACGCACGGGAGGTGGCGTACCGCAATCGGAAGCACTACCACTCCATCAATGCCCTTGTGGTGTGTCTGTCCAACATGGTGATTTCACATGTCTGTGCTCGTTTTCCAGGATCAGCACACGATGCCTACATCATGAGGCGTAGCGGGATGCCTGATATGATGATGCAGCTGCGCAACGAACGTGCATGTGTTGTTGGTGGGTACAGTCTGTCTGTCCTGTATTCTGTTTGGCCGAGCAGCACTACCGCTTCGCCTGTTCTAACGATATCCATGTGCTTTCCATTTAGGGGACGCTGGCTATCCCAACATGCCTTGGCTGCTGACACCTCTCCGCAACCCCATCACGCCGGCCCAGCTCCGCTACAACACCGCCCATGGCCGGACAAGGCGAGTGATAGAGAGGACGTTTGGCATGCTGAAGAGCCGATTCCGGTGCCTCCACAAGACCGGCGGCGCACTCCCATATGCCCCGGCGAAGGTCTGCAAGATCTTCATGGTCTGCTGCATGCTGCACAACATGGCAGTTGAAAGAGCTGTGCCCCTCATCCTGGATCAAGATGACGAGGACCATCCACCCGTGGAGGACGAAGGGCTTGGCAATGGGGCTAGTGATGTGGAGGATGTGGAGCCGCAAGAGGACATCCGGACTCGGCTCATACGCGACTTCTTTGCTTAGTGGTGAGTACCAGGGTCTGAGTGTGCACGCATTGGTCCCCGTGTGGCATGCGTTGTGATGTGTGTCTCCACCTGCATGTATGGCACGTGGGTCAGAGGTGTGTGTGGGTGTGTCACTGGAGTGATGGTGGCAGTGATGGTAGTATTTCCCCAGACATAATTGTGACCTAGCATGTTGTCATACATACATGTGTCGAGTACATGCACATGCAAGTGGCTGTGCTTCTTGTGGCTGACTTCTTGTGTGTCTCTCTTCCCCAGGTACCTGCGCATGCCGTTTGCTGGTTGCATTGTTGTGGCACTGCTATTCCTCATGGACATGGCATCGTGGGCTGACTCAGCGTTACAGGCACGGACACTTTTGGAAGTCTCCATGGGGTAAGGGATGCATCTGGGGTGTATTGGGTGTGGCAGTTGTTCACGATGTGTGCACACTGCCCCGGTCGGGGTTTGGGTCCTCTGCAGACATGTGGCATCCCCATGGGACACGACATGCAGCTGGGTACACCTGAATAGATGGGCTGCCTGGTTGTCAGTCATCAGTGATGGGATGGTGGATTGTGATGAAGGCATCAATGTGTGTGACACTGCCCTCGGACACATACGGTTAACATTGTCTTGACATGGCGTGGGACTTCCACATCAGCGGATGTATGGTGTATGGCAGGCTCTCCGTGAGCAGCTGTGGGTATTTAGCTATTATCCGACACTTGTGTGCCAGTTCCATGGCTATCACGCATTTGTGCTGCAGAAGGGGGGTGCCAGTGTTGGAGCCACATGTTACTCCACATGATGTGTTCATGTGTACTTCAAGTTGCCTCTGCAATCCCAAACACATGACTATTAAAGGTGTCCCTATGCCTCCAAGGTGCCTCTTCTCAGTCAATGCTGGTGTGTTGGCACGGTGCATCCTGCATGTCTGGCATGGTATTCCCTGATTGTGGCTATGTGTCAATGTGTCGAGTGGCAAGATGCAAGCTGTGTGTGTGTGCTGAGACTGTGTAATGGGCATGATGTCCATGACTGTGTGGGTATTGTGACATGTGCCATCCCCATGCATCCAACGTTGTCCATGACCCCATTCTCTGCATCCACCGGACTCAAGCTTGCAGGACATGGTTCTGCCACCTGTCTACACGTACCTGGGTGCCCCCCAGGACACGGGCCAGGATCCCTGACCTCTGCGCATGACTGTTGCTGTACTCAATGTGTCTGTCAGCACGGTTGTTCGGCCACCCCCTCAGCTGGTTCTGACCATCACGGGTGTGTATGGTGCTCCATGTCTGTCTTGCCTAGAAAACTGTGACCCATGTGTCCTGTGCCAGACTCAGGCCCCAGGGTGTGGATGGTTGAAGTGAACAGATGACTCAGGCATGTTTAGACTGTACAAGACACATGTTAGGTAATAATGCTACCAGCAGGCATCTACTCTTAATAGTGTGATTTATTATTGGGGGGGGGGGCCAAGTGAGGGCCTTTCCGGGATTAGGGAATCCAAAGTTCAGTAGGGGAGTTGGTGTCCTTGCCATTGGAAATCCTCAGAGTCCATGCCACAGTCTTTGTCAACATTGGTCAGCCAGTGACCAGCAGGGCCATGTGGCAGAGAATGTCTCTTGATGCTGTGATGCTGTTGCTCCAGTGGGCCAGGTGCCAGGCCAGGTGTCCTGGGAGATGGTGATGTAGCAGCCACCCTCACGGTCCTTTCCGTGGACGACCCGGCTTCCTGCGGGGAACCTCAGCAGCAGGCCGTGACGACGTCTGGGATGCTCCGTCGGATGTTTCCTCCTCCTCCTCATGATCCCTCCCTGTGGGTGGTGATGTTCTCCGCCTTCTGGCACAGGGAGGGTCGGCCATGGTGTCGGCCATCCGACGGAGTTCAGCGTGAATCCCCTGGGACGCCGTCACTTGCTCAGCCTGTCTGTCCTCCATCCTCCGTTGGTGTAGCTGTAGACAGGCTATTAGCTCTGCATGTTGCTGGGCCTGCTGGACCTTGATCCCCTCGAGGACGGACACAACCTGGGCCATGCCCGTGGTGTCCTGCCGGTATGAGTCCAGGATGTTACGGACATGGGAAAATACCGGATCCCCAGCCAACTGGTCAGGCTCGCGCCTCCGCCGCTCTCCACTCCCACCACCCCTGCCCACTTGCGTCTGGCCTGCACTTGTGGGCACATGGGGTCTCCGGGACCCCTGAGGGGTGGCATTGGCGTTGTCGCCTGCCTCCTCCTGGGTGCCCGGGACACCGTGTCCCTCCTGGCGAGCCTGGCTGCATTGTGGTGTTGGGGCAGGGATCCTGGGTGTCTCCTGGGATGTGGCAGGAGTGGGGGTGGTGGTTGGCACGGTTGTACCTGACGCAGGTGCTGCAGGTGGTTGGACACCAGAGGGGCCAGGTCGGTCGGGGTCGTCCGCAGAGTGGTGAGAGTGGTCGCTGCCGGTGGGATCGGTCTCCTGCAGATCCGGGTCCTGTGAGTGTTCCCCCCCAGTGTTGGGGGGTGCAGCACGACGTTGACCTGTGTGTGAGAGAGACAATGTTACTTTTGATCCATGCAACATCCATGTTTCATCCGTTACAAAGTTGGCACATTTCCTCTTGGAATTAGGATCTGTCTTGCATTCCACTCACAGTGCACTTGTGCATGTGTGTGTCCCTTGGGCACCAATTTGGCCCCTTTAACTATGTGTGGCACAGTCTTACTTGCTGCGTCAAGTGTGACTGCAGTCAGCAGTGGAGTGTGCATGTGTGCCGAGCTATGCGTTTGCGCCTTCCTTGTAGCACTGTACATGTGCACATGGAGTGGATCCACACACTCATATGATGCAGGTGGCTGTCCTTGTGCTCGTGTACAGGTTGTAACATGGCCCTGCGTTTTGCCATGATGAAGAGGGGGGGTTCTGGCACTGGGCACCCTTGTCTACATGCACGCAGTCCACCTGCTGACGAGCAGACATTCCCACACACCAAAGGACTGATTTGCTCTCCCTGTGTCTCCCTCCTTCTCTGTCCCCCTCTCCCTCCCTCTGTGTCCCCCTCTCCCTCCCTCTGTGTGTCAGCCTCCTCCCTCTGTCCATCTTCCTGTGTCTCCCTCCCTCTCTGTCCCCCTCTCCCTCCCTCTCTGTCCCCCTCTCCCTCCCTCTCTGTCCCCCTCTCCCTCCCTCTGTGTGTCAGCCTCCTCCCTCTGTCCATCTTCCTGTGTCCCCCTCCCTCTCTGTCCCCCTCTCCCTCCCTCTCTGTCCCCCTCTCCCTCCCTCTGTGTGTCAGCCTCCTCCCTCTGTCCATCTTCCTGTGTCCCCCTCCCTCTCTGTCCCCCTCTCCCTCCCTCTCTGTCCCCCTCTCCCTCCCTCTGTGTGTCAGCCTCCTCCCTCTGTCCATCTTCCTGTGTCTCCCTCCCTCTCAGTCCCCCTCTCCCTCCCTCTGTGTCCCCCTCTCCCTCCCTCCGTGTGTCACCCTCTGTCACCTTGGCCCAGCTTCCTGGGCACACACTGTTAGCAGATCTTTGAGTGGCCCTTGGCCTGTTGATGTGAGTTTGTTTCTGATCTCCAGGCACCCATTTTGTCTGCTGTGTGTCTGTGCGCTGCTGCTGTGGTGGTGTGTGCTGCCACTCTTTCACACTGTTGGCTGTTCATTAGCTGCTGGCATGTGCAAAACAGTGCCTTCACCCCCATGTGTTGATGCAAGGCATCCGCCATTTGCTGGCAAGTCATTCCTGTGTTGGGACACAGTGTTTGTCTGGCTGTGACCTAGGCCATATGGGCAGAGGGCATTGTTGTCTGCTTTGGAGTCGCACTATGTGATTCTTGGTGCCCACACTCCCGCCATCCGGGTTACCGTGTCATGTGTTGTTGTCTTCTGTGGCCTGTGACTTGACATTGTCCAGCTGGGTGCATGGGGCATGGTGGCAGCAGTGGCATGTGCCTGCTCATGGAGTGTGGTTGAGTAATGCGATGGCTTGTGGTGTTTGCGTGCCTGTTATTAATTTTGGTTGTGGTTGCAGTTCCCCCCATGTGAGGTGCGTTGTTTGTGTACTCACCCGGGTCTCGGAGTCCTTCTACTCCTTCAACTGCCTCCACCGGCAGTATGGCCATCACCCTCTCCTCCCAGGGATGGTACTGTACGGGTCTGCGGGAGGGCCCTCCTCCGGTGGCGTTGGCCTGGTCGTGTTCCTCCTGTCTCTTGGCTCTGACCCTCCTCCGCAGATCGTACCACCTGTTCTGGCAATCCTGCTTGGTCCTCCTGGTGTCCGCAACAGCATTCACAGCATCGACGATGGTCTGCCACATGGCTGTTTTGGCTGCCTGGCTGGTGCTTCTGACCAATGTTCCAAAGATCTGTGGCTCGACTCTGAGGATTTGATCAACAAGGACCTCCAACTCTCGGTGACTGAACTTTGGATTCTTGGTAGTGGGCATGGTGAGGGGTGTGGGTGGGGATGGTGTGGGTGTGGGGGGTGTGTGGATGTTGGGGGGGGGTGTGGATGGTTGTGTGTGTGTGTGAATGTGATGAGAGGGTGTTTGTGAGGGTGGTCGTGTGAAGGTGTGCAAGTGTAAGATGTGGTGTCGCTTGTAGTCTGGTTCTGTGGTGTCTGGCAGCAGTGGGTCTGTTGCAAAGGCTCATGGTTTGTGTGTGTGGGCCCTTTTTATTGGTCCATGGGTGGGTGTGGCAGTGTTTGAATTTTGGGTGGGTGTGTTATAAGGAGTGGTGGTGTATTGGGCCTCTGTTTGTTTTTGACAGTTGCAGGTCAGTGATTGTGTTATTTTAGTGGTTGTTGGCCATGTTTAGTGGCTGTGTGCCTTTCGAATGGTGTATTGTTGAGTTGTTTTGTTTTGTCCTTGTTGTGTACGTGCGTTTTGAGCGTGTGTACGGTGTGTACATGGGCCATTTGGTTGTACGATTTGGTCCTTGTGTGTGGCTTTGTACGACTCGTACATGCGGTTGTGATGTTGGGGCATGGGGTGCGCTCCGTACTTAGGAGGTTGTGTTGGGGGTGCGCCAGGAACGTACTGGGGTGGGGGTACGACTGGAACGTACTGGGGTGTACATAGACGGTGGTACGACACGTACAGGGGTGGGGGGGTGTACATAGACGGTGGTACGACACGTACAGGGGTGGGGGGTGTACATTGACGGTGGTACGACACGTACAGGGGTGGGGGGGTGTACATTGACGGTGGTACGACACGTACTGGGGTGGGGGTACGACTGGAACGTACTGGGGTGTACATAGACGGTGGTACGACACGTACAGGGGTGGGGGGTGTACATTGACGGTGGTACGACACGTACAGGGGTGGGGGGTGTACATTGACGGTGGTACGACACGTACAGGGGTGGGGGGGTGTACATTGACGGTGGTACGACACGTACTGGGGTGGGGGTACGACTGGAACGTACTGGGGTGTACATAGACGGTGGTACGACACGTACAGGGGTGGGGGGGTGTACATAGACGGTGGTACGACACGTACAGGGGTGGGGGGTGTACATTGACGGTGGTACGACACGTACAGGGGTGGGGTGGTGTACATTGACGGTGGTACGACACGTACTGGGGTGGGGGTACGACTGGAACGTACTGGGGTGTACATAGACGGTGGTACGACACGTACAGGGGTGGGGGGTGTACATTGACGGTGGTACGACACGTACAGGGGGGGGGGGGGAATTGACGGTGGTACGACACGTACTGGGGTGGGGGTACGACTGGAACGTACTGGGGTGTACATAGACGGTGGTACGACACGTACAGGGGTGGGGGGTGTACATTGACGGTGGTACGACACGTACAGGGGTGGGGGGGTGTACATTGACGGTGGTACGACACGTACTGGGGTGGGGGTACGACTGGAACGTACTGGGGTGTACATAGACGGTGGTACGACACGTACAGGGGTGGGGGGGTGTACATAGACGGTGGTACGACACGTACAGGGGTGGGGGGTGTACATTGACGGTGGTACGACACGTACAGGGGTGGGGGGGGGAAATTGACGGTGGTACGACACGTACTGGGGTGGGGGTACGACTGGAACGTACTGGGGTGTAGGTAGACGGGGCTGTGACACGTACTGGGGTGGGGGTGTGGCTCGAACGTACTGGGGTGTAGGTACACGGGGGGTACGACACGTACTGGGGTGGGGGTGCGACTGGAACGTACTGGGGTGTACATAGACGGTGGTACGACACGTACAGGGGTGGGGGGGTTTACATTGACGGTGGTACGACACGTACTGGGGTGGGGGTACGACTGGAACGTACTGGGGTGTACATAGACGGGTGGGGGTATACATATGCGGGGGGTACGTGTCGGACGTACGGGGGCTGGGGGGAGTGTTGGGCGCGTATGCGGGCACATGTCTCCATGGTTGCTATTGGTGTTCGGTGCGGACGGTGTTTTTTCCATACGGTTGTAGGCTCGGACGCACGGGATGGATCGTGATTCCTCGGTCGGACTTGGATTTTTACGTTTGTAAGGTAAATCGTCCGAGGACGTGTCGGACACATTTTCCGACCCGAGGACGTGTGGGGAATGATTCCCGGTGCGGGTCGTATGGACTTTTTACCATGCGAATCGTGATTGCCAGTTCGTACGGCACTTGTACGATTCGTACGGTAAAAAGACCCGATACGAGTCGCACGGGGGAATTTTTTACCGGATCGTGATCGGCACCAGAGTGTAGAAGAAGATTTCCAGTTTAAAAGAATGACGGAAACAAACGGTTTAAATTACCTGAATGGCGCCGTGGATGTAGGTGTGCTAGAACCTCGTCCGAATGGGTGAAAACATGCAACATTAACCCCGGAACTAAATATCGTGTACCCGGAAGTAGTGGACCAAGTAAAGCTCGTGAACAAGTCATGTGGCTAAATAAAGCTGGAAGAAAGACTAGCGTGCGTTTGTGAGTAACCAAAAGTACAAACTAAAAAACGTGGAGTAGCAAGAATACGATAAAACAATAAAGAGGAATAAAAAGAGAGAAAAGAAAAAGAAAAACAATTTCAACAATTAGATGAATAAAGTTGGAAACATGAAGTAGGAGAAAAGAATATCATAGGGGAATAGAACTACATGATTAAACAAAAAATGCAGACAAATATACATAAGAGGATAATTACAGAAAACAGATAAATTCAAGGAGTTTATTAAGACCATGCGGGTAAACAGAGTTCAGTCTATTTATCCAAAAGAGTTCACGCTGTAACAGGAAGGCTCCATTATCTTTCCCTCTTTGGATCTTGACTTGTTCTAGGATCAAAAATTTCAATTGACTGCAATTGTGGTTATTTTTCATGTCAAAGTCAGTCTTTAGGAGTCTATGACTTAATGAATATGACATTTTTGTGAGAACCTTGCCTAGTTCATCACTGGTTGAATAACTCTCTTTCCCTTTTATTGCTGTGACATACATTGGCCAGTTGCCAACAGTATTGTATCAAGGTAGCACATAGACACATATACTCTCCTTTGAGGTTAACATCAATCATGCAAACTATCAGGGTGTTATTTGGGACAACCAATCTAGGTGATGTTCTAGGCGCATCATATAGTAACACATGTTGGACAGAAATTGGTCAAGTGGGGTTTTGTTTTGTTTTATGTGGTACCGAAGACCCACTAGGGTTATATCACAGAGATATGGGTACTATAGAGATAAGTGACCCCTTATAGATTGGCATTTGAACATTAGCTGTTTCCATACAATCCAATGTTATACAAATGATTCCACACTGGGGCAGGACCAAAACACTATTTGATGTGTTTTTATTTCCAATTAAGGACATCATTATTGCATATTCGCACACTAATGCTTCTATCTGTTAAGTTGCACTTTGCACAGAGTTCATTGGCTTTCCCCTTCTCCATCTTAAACCCATTGTGTATATATCATATGAGATTTTAACTTATCAGTCTATATGCAAATGTTGTTTTTTAAGGTAGACGCTGTAATTGCATATTTATATATATATTTATATATTTTTTTATGTGTATTTTATTTGTATGCTCCTTTTAACATCTATGCTTTTTTACAGATATTTATGTAATTTACTTATTGTCATGGCCATCTTATAAAACATGTCCAGCGTTTCAATTTTGCATTATGCATTTATAACAACAAAATTGTGATCGCTATCTTCCAGTGTGTCTTCTATGTCTATTCGCCTTCACAGGCATGTGACACTGCACTAGCACTTTAAATGTCGAGCTTCCTTTAACGGCGTCATGTGATCAAGGCCTCTAGTAGGCCGAAATGCGTCATGGCGGAGGTGCGTTATTAATGGATGAAATAAAGAATTGCACCAAATTGATGGGTCCGTGTTCGTCTTTGCAGGAGGGACTGGCAAGTTGGAGATGAAGTCCTTTGCATATATATATATATATATATATATATATATATATATATATATATATATATATATATATATATATATATATTACCTACTGGCGGTCGCCAGTAGGTAGTTATAGTTAGGACCACGTTTCCATAGGAAATCCGCAACATTCTATTTGGAATAACTTTGGCGCCGGTTGACGAATCCTCGCGAATTTTTCAAAATAGGTGGGGCGCTACGCTCCGCTCCTACCCTGAAAGTCTCGGGGGGATTCGTCAAGCGGGGGCTGAGATAAAAGGGGGGTCCCAAAACGCGTTTTTCCCATGCATTTTTCCATAGGACCTTTAGACACAGCTACAGCCCGAACGGCTGAACAGAATTACTTGAAATTTGGCAGAGAGGTAGTCCTCAGTTCAAGGAAGTGCCTTTTGTAGGTTTGGTGTAAATCTGTTCAGTAGATTCCGAGAAAATATCCTTTAAATCAATATATATATCTGAGCCAGCTTACGGTGCGCTTACGGTACGCTTACCGTACGCGTACGGTGGCGTGCGCGAGCGCGATTTTGATTGGCTCTTAGATCTTAGTAAACATTCGAATCGGTCGAAACCAGGAAGCGGCGGCCGCCATTTCGTGTGTTTCACTCAGAAAAAAAAGAGTGATATCTTGAAAAGGGGGCAAGGAGGAGAGTTACAGACCCCTAACATTTGTAAGGGGGTCAAAGAAGGACAGAAAAGTACAAAGACAACATTTATTGATTTTAAAAAAAATCGCGGGGTATGCGTACGGTAAGCTCACCGTAAGCGTACGGTAGAAAAAAAAAATAAAAAAAGAAATGAAATTCAGATTTAAGTGTTTAGATATTAGGGGGCTCTAAAAAGAGCCGTTGTGTTTATGAAATGATTTTTTAGTGGTACCTACAAGTAAGTACCGATGCAGAGTCTAAGGTTCAAGAGGAAGACTCTGTTCCCTTCATCATTGAAGTGCACACCATCTCCTCTATAAATGTCTTGCATGTCGTAACGCAAGTTGTTGTGGTAAATGGAACCCATACCATAGTCACGGAGGAAAGCAGAAACAGATTTGTTGACGTGCTTTCTTGCTTTGTCAATCTGCGGACAGAAATGATTGGACCAGTTCCATTTTTGCCTTTGGCATATGTTAGAAAACACAAAGGCAGTTTTAGGGAAAAGTGAAAACAGTTGTGCAAAGGTGTCCTTCATAAGCATTTCCAGACCTACCCCAGTCAAAGTGCCTAGGTCATTGCCACCACAGTGCACTATTATGAGGTCAGGGTGTTGGATGTGCATGAAGGATTTCACCAATGGCATCAATTGGTGCCACTTTAACCCTCTCTGACCAATCCATTTAATGTCTACATTTGGCAAAGCAAGGTCTCTCACCATATCTGTTTTCTCTGCATTCTTTTCACTCCAGAAGACATAGCTGTGCCCTACAATCCACACTGTGAACATCTTCAAATGAGAACTGGATGCACTCAGGAGGTGTCTTTCAGTAGAATGGCAATATGAAAAGAAAGACAGTTTGGAAATGGAGGCATACATATTTTTTTCATAAAAAAAGAACTGATTGGCTGTTTCATACCATTCTAGAATAAAAACTAGGCTGTATGTGTAAATTAATAGAAGCATGTTTTGTATTGGTACAGAAAAATGTATTACCAAAGAACAGTACTATGGATTTGCTGTTAGGTTTGAAAAGTCAAGCACTCTTGCTCTGTGGAATTGAAACATTGTTTGGTGAACTTCTGACCTAACTCCACACAGCAGTGTTCCATGAGCTGTTGCTATGGTAGCAGGCAGAAGTCAAGTTGGGGGAAGGGTACTAGGCAGAAGTCAAGTTGGGGGAAGGGTACTTTTGGAAAAGGGTTGGTTTTCAACCAATAGAAATGTGTGATTACATTTGAAAAAAAGGGGGAAGCACTGAGATTTGAAACTAACATGTATATGTGTGGAAAAAGAGAGGGAAAGTTTGCCATTATCTGGTTCTGCTGAGAGGAGAGAGGTGTAAAGAACAGAGATCCTGGCTCTGATAATCTGCTGTTTGAGTGCCACATTTCTTTCACAACTAACTAATTTTAAAGGTGAGTTTAGAGTTTGAGAGGGGATGTATATGGTAAATTAAGAAATGAATAATAGAAATGGGATTCCTTTTGTTGAAGTTGTGTTTATTATTTTCTGTTTTGGGAGAAATTTAAATGTGAAGAACATGTAAAATAATATGGACTATGTTTTCACCATAAATTAAGGTGTACTGGTAAAAATAAAGAATACTTTAAGGGTTTGAGGTTTCAGTCAGTAATGCAAATACATTCAGCATCACTAAGGCTGGTTGCCCTTGCTGGAGTGTAGGCAGACAACCAGGTTACACATGGTGCTGGTCTGAAAAAGCAGTTTGGACATGTGCTTTTTTAAGAATCTGAAAAGTGGATTCATAATGTGTAAGTCTGTAAAAGTGTTTATCACTTGCCAAAAAAAAGAGTAGTAAGTGTGCTTTCAAATTGGCAAAGAAATTTCGTTTTGTGACTAATGTGAAAACATGACTCTGTGTGCATATAGGAATTACAGGCAGAGATTTATTGCGTATTGCTCTGGTGATTTCACAGTTGCATTAGATGGAAAGGGGGAGCCATTTTTTGGTGGAGAAGCAGACTCTTAGCACACACCTAGCTGCTTACCCTGTGGAATCATGCACAGTATTCACAAGCGAGTGGGGTTTGAGGTTTCAGTCAGTAATGCAAATACATTCAGCATCACTAAGGCTGGTTGCCCTTGCTGGAGTGTAGGCAGTCAACCAGGTTACACATGGTGCTGGTCTGAAAAAGCAGTTTGGACATGTGCTTTTTTAAGAATCTGAAAAGTGGATTCATAATGTGTCAGTCTGTAAAAGTGTTTATCACTTGCCAAAAAAAAGAGTAGTAAGTGTGCTTTCAAATTGGCAAAGAAATTTCGTTTTGTGACTAATGTGAAAACATGACTCTGTGTGCATATAGGAATTACAGGCAGAGATTTATTGCGTATTGCTCTGGTGATTTCACAGTTGCATTAGATGGAAAGGGGGAGCCATTTTTTGGTGCAGAAGCAGACTCTTAGCACACACCCAGCTGCTTACCCTGTGGAATCATGCACAGTATTCACAAGCGAGTGGGGTTTGAGGTTTCAGTCAGTAATGCAAATACATTCATCATCACTAAGGCTGGTTGCCCTTGCGGAGTGTAGGCAGTCAACCAGGTTACACATGGTGCTGGTCTGAAAAAGCAGTTTGGACATGTGCTTTTTTAAGAATCTGAAAAGTGGATTCATAATGTGTCAGTCTGTAAAAGTGTTTATCACTTGCCAAAAAAAAGAGTAGTAAGTGTGCTTTCAAAATAGCAAAGAAATTTCGTTTTGTGACTAATGTGAAAACATGACTCTGTGTTTATATAGGAATTACAGGCAGAGATTTATTGCGTATTGCTCTGGTGATTTCACAGTTGCATTAGATGGAAAGGGGGAGCCATTTTTTGGTGGAGAAGCAGACTCTTAGCACACACCCAGCTGCTTACCCTGTGGAATCATGCACAGTATTCACAAGCGAGTGGGGTTTGAGGTTTCAGTCAGTAATGCAAATACATTCAGCATCACTAAGGCTGGTTGCCCTTGCTGGAGTGTAGGCAGTCAACCAGGTTACACATGGTGCTGGTCTGAAAAAGCAGTTTGGACATGTGCTTTTTTAAGAATCTGAAAAGTGGATTCATAATGTGTCAGTCTGTAAAAGTGTTTATCACTTGCCAAAAAAAGAGTAGTAAGTGTGCTTTCAAATTGGCAAAGAAATTTCGTTTTGTGACTAATGTGAAAACATGACTCTGTGTGCATATAGGAATTACAGGCAGAGATTTATTGCGTATTGCTCTGGTGATTTCACAGTTGCATTAGATGGAAAGGGGGAGCCATTTTTTGGTGCAGAAGCAGACTCTTAGCACACACCCAGCTGCTTACCCTGTGGAATCATGCACAGTATTCACAAGCGAGTGGGGTTTGAGGTTTCAGTCAGTAATGCAAATACATTCAGCATCACTAAGGCTGGTTGCCCTTGCTGGAGTGTAGGCAGTCAACCAGGTTACACATGGTGCTGGTCTGAAAAAGCAGTTTGGACATGTGCTTTTTTAAGAATCTGAAAAGTGGATTCATAATGTGTCAGTCTGTAAAAGTGTTTATCACTTGCCAAAAAAAAGAGTAGTAAGTGTGCTTTCAAAATGGCAAAGAAATTCGTTTTGTGACTAATGTGAAAACATGACTCTGTGTGCATATAGGAATTACAGGCAGAGATTTATTGCGTATTGCTCTGGTGATTTCACAGTTGCATTAGATGGAAAGGGGGAGCCATTTTTTGGTGGAGAAGCAGACTCTTAGCACACACCGAGCTGCTTACCCTGTGGAATCATGCACAGTATTCACAAGCGAGTGGGGTTTGAGGTTTCAGTCAGTAATGCAAATACATTCAGCATCACTAAGGCTGGTTGCCCTTGCTGGAGTGTAGGCAGTCAACCAGGTTACACATGGTGCTGGTCTGAAAAAGCAGTTTGGACATGTGCTTTTTTAAGAATCTGAAAAGTGGATTCATAATGTGTCAGTCTGTAAAAGTGTTTATCACTTGCCAAAAAAAAGAGTAGTAAGTGTGCTTTCAAATTGGCAAAGAAATTTCGTTTTGTGACTAATGTGAAAACATGACTCTGTGTGCATATAGGAATTACAGGCAGAGATTTATTGCGTATTGCTCTGGTGATTTCACAGTTGCATTAGATGGAAAGGGGGAGCCATTTTTTGGTGCAGAAGCAGACTCTTAGCACACACCCAGCTGCTTACCCTGTGGAATCATGCACAGTATTCACAAGCGAGTGGGGTTTGAGGTTTCAGTCAGTAATGCAAATACATTCAGCATCACTAAGGCTGGTTGCCCTTGCTGGAGTGTAGGCAGTCAACCAGGTTACACATGGTGCTGGTCTGAAAAAGCAGTTTTCTGCCTAATTTCAAAGCATGACTTTGTGTGCACACAGGAATTATTTTTAGAAATTTAATTTGTGAAGGTGTTATTGTGATTTTCATTTATAGGAAAGGGGTTTATAGTATTTTAAGATTTCTAAATAACATAAAAAATGTAGTAATATATTTAAATAAAATAAAGGAATTTTTTTTAGTTTTTTTCAGGTATTGCTGAAGAGCAGTGAACAAAATTTAAGATGCCTACAAAATCCAGAGTAAAGAAAGACCACACAAAAAAACCTATATTTGAAGACAACTGGAGGACCTAAGTTAGTTGGAGATGCTCATGTTGGGAAAAAGAAAAAATCTTCTGGTAAGCAAACAAAAGATTTTTTAAAGAACATATTCAAAAAATTGAAAAATGTACAAAATGTCTGTACTGGAAAAAATGTTTTCAATAGAAAAGGAGAGGAAAAAATTGAGCATTTAGTTAATGCAAATATACCTTCTGCAACTAAAAAGATAAACTTAAACAGAAAAACAGCGTTTAAAGAGATACGTAGAAAAATGTTTCAGAGAAGAGTTATGTCCAATTTGATAAAGGATGTGAAGAAATATAAGCAAAAGGCTAAGTTTTATAAGAGAAAAAAAGAAATTGAAGCCATTGCAGCAAAGGCATTAGAATTAAAAAGGAAACTATTCATTTTAATTTTGAATAGGATGCGTACATTAGATAAAATGGTTAATGTACTGAAATCACAAAGCAAAAGGAAAAGAGTAGTGAACAGAACAAACTTTTGTAAAGTGTTTTTAGGAAAATGGATGCATAGTTCAAGTAGTGAACCTTTTTTTAATGAAGAGAGCTATTTTCAAAGTAATAGTTTGCTGCATGCAGTTGACACCAGAGGTCGTGCTTACGAAGTGAAAAATGGTTGCATAATGGAGAAGGAGATAATGGTTCCAAGAGATGAGGTACAAGTGATGGCGGATGAGGCTATGGGGAGACGTCCTAAAGCCCCAGTGTACACTTGGAATTGTAGTAGTATTTGCACTGTGCGTCAGGAATCTATTGATAAATTTCGTGAGTTTCTAAGAGAATATACTAAAAAAAGTGTAAAACAGAAGATTAAGGTGCTTCAAAGTCTGGATCCATGCAGAGTGAGAGAGAATACTGGTTTGCAGGGTCATTCTCTGGCTTGTCTATCTAGAAAAGTGTGTAATAGTGTTTTCCATCATTTTAGGATGCTGGCTGTTCATCATACTGAAATGAGAAAGTTTGTGAGACGGTTGTATTTTGCTAAAAGTCCAGCAATAAAGTTAGATGAATTGAATAGGGCTCTGTTCCGTGGATCGGTATCAGATGTAGAGAAGGTTGTTGATGAAATTCAGTTTTGTTACTTTGGTCCTGAACAAAACAGTGCAGAAAAGGACACAGTAAATGAGGAAGAAGTGGAAGAGAATGTAGAACCCTCTGTAAGTAAGACATTTAATGATCACATAACAAAATTTGCAATAATCTCTAATGAAAGACCAAATATTACTTGTATTTGTTGCCGCAGAACTCATTATAGAAAACAAACCAGGTATGTTGATCTCTATAGAAAAAGTGAAAATGAAGATAATTATAAGTGGAAGGATTTTGCCACATATATATTTCTTGAAAATTGTTTTGAATTGGGTGAAGTTCAGCGTATTTGTAAATACTGTTATAATAAGTTAGAAGAAAATAGAATGCCGACCAGAGCTGTACATAATAATTTAGAATTGGATGCAATTCCTGCTGAACTTTCTGAATTAAATACATATGAGTCTATACTCATTCAATGTGTTCATCCGTTCCAGACCATAGTACGTATGGAGCCCAAAACTGGTAAATTACCTCCTTCAGATTTACTGAGAGGTTTAAAAGGTAGAGTGGTGTATTTGCCCTTGGATTTGAAAAAAAATATGGAAACTATTGATGCGGATACTTTGGAAACTGAACCATTAATTATTCTGGTTAATGGTGTACCTACAAAGAATAAGAAGATTTGGCAGGAGCTGGTAGATGTACGGAAAGTACAAAGAGCAAATTTGTATTTGAAAAGGAATAACAAATGGTATGAATCAATTTATATAGAAGAAGAAGAAGAAGAAGATTTACAAGAAGACACAGAAACACCAACTGGACATATTGAAAAAGTGGACAAGTCAAAGGAAGAAGAAATTTATGAACATTTTAGCATACATCCTCTTCATTCAAAAGAAGTTATGGGAGACAATATTGATCTGTTTCAGATGAAGAAAGCAAAAGGAACTCCCATGAGTGTATGGGAGGAGAGCTTGGAAGCTCGATGTTTTCCCCAGCTGTTTCCTACAGGAAAAGGAGGATGATGCGATGAACGTCCAGAACAGATTACAGCTTCTGAGTATCGGACTACAAGACTATATGCAGAAGATCCAAGATTTCGACAAAGTATTCCTTATTTGTTCCATCTTTTATTTGAAAGCGACTTGTCTGCACTGTCTTATGCAGTAAATCACATTTTAAAAAGTGGAGTACATTTACAAAATGTGTCTGCTAAGGATTTTATGGAGAAAGTGCAGCACCGAGATGATCATTTGGAAACACAACTGATCAATCTGATGGCTTGTCAGCGTGGGACAAATGAATATTGGTACCGACGTCATGGTGAATTAAAATGCATGTTACGGAATTTAGGAACACCAACATGGTTCGTTACTCTAAGCTGTGCTGAGTACGCTTGGGATGATTTACTGGATTTTCTACGAGAGGCAAATTCAAACATTAAAAACATCGAATACAAGACAGCAGGAGAACTGTGCTCATTGGATCCGGTTAATGTTTGCAGATATTTCAATCATAGATTTGAGGCTATGATGTCGTTCATCTGCAATAAAAAAAATCCACCTCTAGGAGAAGTAGTGGATTTCTTTTGGAGAAAAGAGTACCAGGCAAGAGGTGCTCCTCATATTCATATGCTGTTGTGGATCAAGGATGCCCCAAAGTTTGGAACAGATGCTGATGAAGCAGTGTTATCTTACATTGAAGAATATGCAACATGTGCTATACCAAAAAGCACAGAAGATAAAAAGTTAAAGGAGCAAGTTTTACGTTTCCAAAGTCATCGGTGTGGAAAATACTGTCGACGGAAATACAAGAGCAAAGATAAATACTACACTAAATGTCGATTTGGATTTCCTAGACCTGTTCTTTCAAATGGAAGAGTAAACAGTTTTATGTCATCTGTGAGACATACTATCACAAGAAAATCACCTAAGAATACCTACAACCTTAAAAGAAAAGAAGAATCAAAAAATATAAATGACTACAACCCAGTCATTTTATCCATGTGGAATGCTAACATGGATATACAGTATGTAGCTGACAATTCCATTGCTGTTGCTCGATATGTAACGTCTTACATTACGAAATCAGAAAAAACAGAATTGAAGGAAATGTGGGAAGAGATTTCTCACGAGAAGACTGTCAGTAAGAAGCTGTACAGTTTCAGTTTGAAGATGTTATCGCATCGAGAAATTGGATCCTACGAATGTTCAGATAGGTTATCTTCTGCAAGTCTCTACTCGAAATCAAGAAGAATAATTTGGGCAAGTTTAGGCCTTGCAGCAATGAGAAATCGGGTACTGAAATCTGTTGGAGAAATTGAATATTTGGCCGAGAATGACCCAGAAAGTACAGATATTTTGAAATCAAACATGTTGGACACATATTACCCAAAGAGAAGTCATCATCTGGAGAACATGTGTCTGTATGAAGTGCTGCAGAACTACATTTATTCACGGAAAGCCGAAGAAGACATCAACAATGGAAAATATAAAGTCATTGGTGAGGAAGGATGTTTGGTGAAGCAAACAAAAGGAAGTTTGATAAATCACAGGAAGCTGAGTTGCGACACTACTGACAAAAAGGAATTTTACTACTTGGCTCTTTTACAGCTGTTTAAACCATGGCGTACAGAGGATGAACTACTGGGAGAATTTCAAAGCTATGAAGATTCTTTTAATGCTTGCAAAGACAGCATACAATGCAATACATTCTCAACTTATCTGCAAATGTTAAATGAAGAAATTGAACAGGAAACTACAATTGCAGCAGAAATAGCTAGAGACAGTTCTCAGGACAGCCAAAGTTCAGGAACACTCAGTCAAGATCCCCTAGGACAACCAATCGTTGAAAATGAAGCATCAATAGCCATGAATGAAGTGGAAACAGCTATGAATCAAGCTCAAGAAGAATTTATAGACTTACAAAATTTGGAAAGACAACTGAACGAAGAGCAGCAACAAATTTATGAAGAGATCAGAAACAAAATTGATCACGTATTTCTACATGAAAAAAAAGAGTGCTCATGCACATCATTTCATCCAATCAGGATGTATGTAAGCGGACAAGCTGGAACTGGAAAAAGTTTCCTTATAAAAGTCATCAGAAGCTACCTACAGCAAAAAACGGATTCTACTTTGTCTTGTGTGGTTACTGCTCCAACTGGGTTAGCAGCATATAACATAAAAGGAATCACTTTACATCGTTTGCTAATGTTACCAGTGGAGCATGAGAACAAAATACAATACAACAAGCTAACTGGAGAAGCATGCTTGGAAGTTTCAAGAGTATTGAAGAAGATGCAAGTTCTCATTATTGATGAGGTGAGCATGGTATCAAACTTAATGCTTGCCTTTGTGCATTTAAGAATGCAGCAAATTCTGAAGACAGACTATGACTTGTTATTTGGAGGAAAACACGTCATAGTTTTTGGAGATCTTTTGCAACTTACTCCAGTTAAAGGACAACCAGTGTTTAATACTGTGACACATGAAGACACAAAGAAGTCATTGGGAAGCATCGGTAATGCAAATATTTGGTCCTTCTTTGAGTACAAGGAACTAACTACTAATATGAGGCAAGCAAACGATGAAGAATATGGAAGTATTCTGAAAGATATCAGAATTGGACTACTCACTGAAGCTGGCAAAAAAGCATTACAGAGTCGGCTGCTACATAATTTATTTCCAAAGGAAGAAATAGTTGCAGAGAAGATATACAAGAACATTGCAGAAAAGAAAAGTGTCATCTGCTTAATGCCAACTCTACGTGAATGCTCAATATTCAATGAGGAGCTTTTGAAATTGGAAAAGGAAGATATCAGGAAATTGGAAGCAGTGGACAAAATTGAGGATGGAAGAATTACTGTCACATTAACAGGCACACTGAAAAATAAATTGGATTCACTAGAGAAGAACATTTCCAAAACAGCTGGATTAGAAAAAAATCTATATGTTTGCATGAACTGTAGAGTATTTTTAAGGAGAAATTTGGATGTTGAAAAAGGTTTAGTTAATGGAGCTATGGGAAGAGTTGTGGGTTTTATTAATTATCAGAAAAAAGATGGAATTGAATGTTTAAAAATAAAATTTGATCAGATAGAAGAAGTTAAAGACATTTGTCGTTGTTCAGTTCGTTTCATGCTTGTGAAAGATTTATATGTACGTAGGAAGCAGTTTCCGTTTTCTCTAGCATATGCTGTAACTATTCACAAGTCTCAAGGATTGACTGTAGATTGTGCATTTGGGAACATTGGTTCAACTGTGTTCAAAGAAGGTATGGCATATGTTGCTTTGTCACGAGTGAAAACATTATCAGGTTTATTCATGATAGACTTTGATGACTCAAAAGTTAGTGCTGATGCAAATTGTGTAAAGGAGTATAATAGATTAAGAAGAAGCTATGCTCCTCATTTAGGTCAGTATCCTGTGTTGGAGAAACGTGTAGTTTCTCGTAAAAGGAGAAATGAGAATATCTGTAATGAAGATGTAGAGAGGAGGAAAAAAAAGAGGAGTGATGTAATTGCAAGCAAAAAGAAAAAGGAAAATGAAGAACAGGTTGTAGGATGTCATTTTGAAAATAGCTCTGGTGTCAACTGCTACGCTAATGTAGTGCTGAATGTTGCATTTTATCGGGAAAGTGTGCAAGAGCAGATAATAGTAAATCAGGGAAAAAGATTCTGTTCTGAGTTGAGTCTCCTTTTTCAAAAGATGAGTAATTATAAAACTCAAATAGAAAGTGCCACTGAAATTAGAAAACTTTTAGATGTATGTTCAGGACGAACACAGTTTTCTCAAAATGTACAGCAAGACGCACAGGAATTCTTGATGTTTTTTCTTCAGGTACTGGAAGAAGAAGAGGTTCCCATTAAAAATTTATTTGGTCTCTCTTATAAATGGGAACATAGTTGTGAAAACTGTTATAATATATGTGGCTCTAATGTTGATTCTGAAAGGTTTATTTATTTAACATTGCCAGAAAGTAAAACAGTCACTTTTGCTAAATTAGTTAAAGATGCTAATCATAGCATGGAATGCAGTGAGTGTCAATCTGACATGTTTTCAACGTTAATTTTAAAGGAATACGGACAGTATGTAATTTTAATGATGCAACGCTGTAAAGCTGATTGTTCAAAATTAGATACTTTAATAAAGAAGTTTACAGGACAGCAATTATCAATTTCAGGAAAAACTTTTGTAACAGTTGCAATAATTTTCCATGATGGACCTACTGTAACTTCTGGACATTACACAGTTTATCTTAAATGTGAAAAAGGCTGGACACTGTGTAATGATTCCCAATTGATTTTTAAGCAACGTTTGCCTTTTGATTTAGCAAATTCCTATCTAATCTTCCTGAAACCTAAATTTTAGAGAGATTTGGCAACATCTGGACAAAACAATTTTACAATTTTATTGGATTACCAGTGGAATTTTCAAAAAAAATGATTTTACAAATTACCATTTGGCCTAATGGAAAGGTAACCAATTGTAATGTGGACTTTTTTAATTTTTAATGAAACTTTGGAAAAACAAAAATTTAGACAAAATCGGTAACATCTGCACAATTAAAATTTTGGAATGTTATTGGATTGCCATTGGAAATGTATTCAAAAAAGATTTTTAAAATTACTATTTGGCCATGCGGAAAGGTAAACAATTCTATTGTGGACTTATTTAATTATTAATAAATCTTTCGGAAACCAAAATGTTACAGAGAATCGGTGAGATCTGTACAATTTAAACTTTAGTTTTTTATTGGATTAACATTGGAAATTTAATCAAAAAAGAATTTTAAAATTACTATTTGGCCTAAAGGAAATGGAACCAGATGTATTGTGGAGTTATTTGAGATATATTTTTGGGATTATACTTCTGAAACAAAAATATCAGACGGTATTTTAAAGAAAAAAGTATTGATATTAGTTGATATTTTTTTAGAATATTATGCATTTCTATAATGTTATGTTTAATTTAAAAGAGATTCTGGGCTTTTTTTATACAGTCTTTGAGATTGTTATTTTTTTTTTGCCCGCTGTTAAATGATGAATGCAATTGCTTTCTCAGTTTATAGTGAAATGCAATATATTCTGAAAACAGCAAAAAAAAGGCAATTTTTTTTTGAAAAATATGTAAATATGTGTACTGTATTATAAAATGTTTTATTAAATATTAATACTTTTTTCTTTTTTTTCAGATTGAGATAGATAATTTTCGAAAACTAGAACCATTTTTAAAGCAATTAAATTTTTTTTTAAATGAATAAACATTTTTTTGAGTGGGTATGGTAAGTCAAAAATATCATGGTCCCTTTTTTCCACTTCTCCACAATCACATTTTCAGTTTTTCATTGTAGTCTCTCAAGGACCTTGTAATGTGATAATTGATTTTTAGTGTTTTTAAAAAAAAATAATAATAATTACGCGTACCGTACGCGTACGGTAAAAAAAACAACAAAAAAAAGTTTTAAAAACATATATTAAAAATAGATGAAAGGTAAGGTTGGCTCTTAAAAGAGCCGTTGTGTTCATGCAGGGACAGAGGAAAGAAAGAATGGGAATATTAGACGGTACGACAAGTGTGCTGATCTATTTTATTGTTCACTAGGGAAATACTGGTCTCCCTATAACAAATTAGATCATGACAAGTGGCGCACCGTATTTCAACCCTCAGAAACCGAGGGTTAATTTCCTGAGGAGAAGAAAAAGGAGATGCTCCCCCCACAGATGAAGGGCTCACCTGACCTGCAGAAGAAGGACTTGGCACTGCAGATGATGGTCCAGGCTGAGCTGCTGTGGATGTGCTTGGTTGATTTACTGAAGGGTTACTTTCAGTAAGTCGAGCATGTGTCCTTCTGTGTACATCCTTAAGGTGTCTCATCATGGTGTGATTCCCGAAGGAATACTTCCTGTCGGGATTCCCTCTTGAAAGTACACGGCCACACAGCTTACAAGTCACTAAGGGTGCATTTACCTTTTGCTGGCCCTCTGGAAAAGAAAAATACTCCCATATGTAAGAGGTCTTTTGTTTCCTCGCTCTCTGCCTCAAGGTAGTGCTGCTAGCCTCACTCTCAGAAGGGCTCTGCTGTTCTGCCATCGCATCACAAAGACAACCCAGCTCCTTCTCCTAAGGGATCACAAGCAGAAATGAGGGGAATGGGTGTGGTGTAGGAGAGTTCTAGAACTGAAAGTAGTTTCAACCAATCAAAAGTTGTGTTTCATGATCACATGACCAACCGTACGCTTACGGTGCGCTTACGGTGCGCTTACGGCAAAAGTACGCATGCGCGTAAAAAAGACACGCGCTCGCGCGCATGCGCATAACAGTCACTCCCCAACACTTCCGCGTAACGTGCGCGTGTAGCGTACACGCGTACGTGCCCCACGCGCAGTACGCGCGGCTACGCAAATTGCGTAACTATACGCAAACAGCGTAGATAAATTACGGACATTGCATAAACCGTACGCTTACCGTACGCGCACTAAAAAAAAAAATATATATATTTTCAAAGTTATACTAATATATCTTACCTGTTTGTTAAATAAAAAAAAAAATCTTGAAATATTGCAGATTTTAAAGAAAAAAAACAGTGTTTTAAGAGAATAAAAAGTTTAAAAAAAAACTTGTTTTTTTAAAAAAAAACACATTTAATATAAGAATTTATAAAACAAAAACAAAAAAATCAATAAAAAAAAATATGGGAATCACATATGTTATAGCTAAGAATTAGCATTTAAAAAAACATACAAATTCACTGAAAAAACCATGGGTTTCACACACGTTATAGTTAGAAATTAGCATTTAAAAAACCTTGCAAATTCAGTGAAAAAACCATAGGTTTCACACATGTTATAGTTAGGAATTAGCATTTAAAAAACCTTGCAAATTCAGTGAAAAAACCAAAGGTTTCACACATGTTATAGTTAGCTGGACATTTCACTCGTAAAAAACCAATGAAATTCCCCCGTTATAGTTACTGCTGATGACGTCACATATTACATCACTCATGACATGGTCACTGACATCACTCATGACATCACTGATGACATCTCAAATGACATCACTGATGACATCACTGATGACATCATCCTTGTGATAGAGTGGCAGACCTCCTCTTCCCCTAATATAACCTTTGATACACACATTCAAAAATAGAGACTGAAATTTTCAAAACAATGGACATACCAATACCAGTTACAAGAACCTCTTAAGTAATTCTAAGAACCACATACACATCCACTCATTCACCAACAGTCCTATACAGTCACTCATACATGCACTCACTCATCATATGTACTCATACACCTATACATCCTGTTACACAATGCCACTCATCCATAGAGTTACTCACACATACTCACTCATGCTAATAAAGAAACAAACATACATTTATTAGCTTATACAGTTATACACACACCACCACACTTACTTCTACGGAAACTTACACATACTTAGGTGCCGATCACGATCCGGCAAAAACCGGGTACGAACCGTCGGACGGAGCATAATCTCCGTCCGACGCGTACCCGGTCGTCAATTTTTACAAACAAGGAATTACGATTCGCACGGGTACACCAGTACCGTACGAATCGTAAAAAAGCCCGACCGACCGCAAAAAACCTACCAATGCGATCCGGAAAAGCGCCGACCTGACGTCGGGACGCTTGCAGCCAGCCATTCACGACCCAGGAATAACGATTCGCACCGACGTCACCCCGCACGGTGAATATTTTGCGGCAGCCAAAAACTGCCGGGAAATCAGGACGACGCGAACAAGGACCACCAGTACGCGACGGACAGACGACGACGCGAACAAGGAGGACCAGTACGCGACGGACACACAGGACCACGCGACCAAGGAGGACCCGTACGCGACAGGACGACGCGATCAAGGAGGACCCGTATGCGTCAGGACGACGCGATCAAGGAGTACCAGTACGCGACGGACAGACATGGACCCGAACCTACGAGTCATCCCTGCCCTCATAGCAGTCCACCTCCTCTACAGGTTACGACGCAGACGCCGCAGAAGGTCAGAATAACTAAGGGAGGGGGGAAAGTGGGGTGGGGTGGGGGTGGCAGGACCAGGGCAGGCCACAAAACATCCACATAAGTCACACACCACACATGGCCTGGACATACCTGACTCCCATGCCCTGGTCACCACGAGGGGGTGGGGGCGTGTCCTGATAAGCCAGCGACCGCCACAACGGAAGTCCGTCACCACGCGAACCGGCAACACAACCAGACAGGTACGTCCCGTACCCACGCCTGAAGAGCGTGGGTACGAGTCGGACCACGCCCACACACGTCACCCCAACAATGGCGGGACGGATCGCACCCACGTGGCAAAGGCCTGGGTACGGGCCGCACAAGCATCACATAGCGTGGGGACGGATATGTACGGACCCTACCCCCACCCCGTATGCAAGGAGCGCACCCCCCACCCCAACAGTGAAAGTACGACCCGTACCCCCACCCGCGTATGCATGGAGCGTACCCCCACCCCAACAGTGTAAGTACGACCCGTACCCTCACCCGCGTATGCATGGAGCGTACCCCCCACCCCAACAGTGTAAGTTCGACCCGTACCCTCACCCGCGTATGCAAGGAGCGTACCCCCCACCCCAACAGTGTAAGTACGACCCGTACCCCCACCCGCGTATGCATGGAGCGTACCCCCCAGCCCAACAGAGTAAGTACAACCCGTACCCTCACCCGCGTATGCATGGAGCGTACCCCCCATGCCAACAGTGAAAGTACGACCCGTACTACCACCCGCGTATGCATGGAGCGTACCCCCACCCCAACAGTGTAAGTACGACCCGTACCCTCACCCGCGTATGCATGGAGCGTACCCCCCACCCCAACAGTGTAAGTACGACCCGTACCCTCACCCGCGTATGCAAGGAGCGTACCCCCCACCCCAACAGTGTAAGTACGACCCGTACCCCCACCCGCGTATGCATGGAGCGTACCCCCCAGCCCAACAGAGTAAGTACAACCCCTACCCTCACCCGCGTATGCATGGAGCGTACCCCCCATGCCAACAGTGTAAGTACGACTCGAACCCTCACCCGCGTATGCATGGAGCATACCCCCCAGCCCAACAGTCTAAGTACAACCCGTACCCCCACCCGCGTATGCATGGAGCGTACCCCCCATGCCAACAGTGTAAGTACGACTCGAACCCTCACCCGCGTATGCATGGAGCGTACCCCCCAGCCCAACAGTCTAAGTACAACCCGTACCCCCACCCGCGTATGCATGGAGCGTACCCCCCATGCCAACAGTGTAAGTACGACTCGAACCCTCACCCGCGTATGCATGGAGCGTACCCCCCAGCCCAACAGTCTAAGTACAACCCGTACCCCCACCCGCGTATGCATGGAGCGTACCCCCCAGACCAACAGTCTAAGTATAACCCGTACCCCCACCCGCGTATGCATGGAGCGTACCCCCCATGCCAACAGTGTAAGTACGACTCGAACCCTCACCCGCGTATGCATGGAGCGTACCCTCCATGCCAACAGTGTAAGTACGACTCGAACCCTCACCCGCGGACGTACGGACCGTACCCCCACCCCCACCAGTGTAAGTACGACTCCTACCCCCACCCGTGGACTCACGGACCGTACCCCCACCCCAACAGTGTAAGTACGACCCATACCCCCACCCGTGTATGCAAGGAGCGTACCCCCCAGCCCAACAGTGTAAGTACGACCCGTACCCTCACCCGCGTATGCAAGGAGCGTACCCCACACCCCAACAGTGTAAGTACGACCCGTACCCTCACCCGCGTATGCATGGAGCGTACCCCCACCACACCAGTGTAAGTAGACTCGTACCCTCACCTCGAATGCATTGAGCGTACCCCCACCGTGTATGTTCCAAGCGTACATATCCTGAAATCGGAGGTGTGTGTGCAGAGTCCACCCAGCAGTGCCCTGAGACAGGAGGGGTGGGTGTGGAGTCCTCCCAGCAGTGCCCTGAGACAGGAGGGGTGGGTGCCTATCACTAACAGCAGTGCCCTGAGACAGGAGGGGTGGGTGTGGAGTCCTCCCAGCAGTGCCCTGAGACAGGAGGGGTGGGTGCCTATCACTAACAGCAGTGCCCTGAGACAGGAGGGGTGGGTGCCTATCACTCCCAGCAGTGCCCTGAGACAGGAGGGGTGGGTGTGGAGTCCTCCCAGCAGTGCCCTGAGACAGGAGGGGTGTGTGCAGAGTCCTCCCAGCAGTGCCCTGAGACAGGAGGGGTGGGTGTGGAGTCCTCCCAGCAGTGCCCTGAGACAGGAGGGGTGTGTGCAGAGTCCTCCCAGCAGTGCCCTGAGACAGGAGGGGTGGGTGTGGAGTCCTCCCAGCAGTGCCCTGAGACAGGAGGGGTGTGTGCAGAGTCCTCCCAGCAGTGCCCTGAGACAGGAGGGGTGGGTGCCTATCACTAACAGCAGTGCCCTGAGACAGGAGGGGTGGGTGCCTATCACTCCCAGCAGTGCCCTGAGACAGGAGGGGTGGGTGTGGAGTCCTCCCAGCAGTGCCCTGAGACAGGAGGGGTGTGTGCAGAGTCCTCCCAGCAGTGCCCTGAGACAGGAGGGGTGGGTGTGGAGTCCTCCCAGCAGTGCCCTGAGACAGGAGGGGTGTGTGCAGAGTCCTCCCAGCAGTGCCCTGAGACAGGAGGGGTGGGTGCCTATCACTAACAGCAGTGCCCTGAGACAGGAGGGGTGGGTGCCTATCACTCCCAGCAGTGCCCTGAGACAGGAGGGGTGGGTGTGGAGTCCTCCCAGCAGTGCCCTGAGACAGGAGGGGTGTGTGCAGAGTCCTCCCAGCAGTGCCCTGAGACAGGAGGGGTGGGTGCCTATCACTAACAGCAGTGCCCTGAGACAGGAGGGGTGGGTGTGGAGTCCTCCCAGCAGTGCCCTGAGACAGGAGGGGTGTGTGCAGAGTCCTCCCAGCAGTGCCCTGAGACAGGAGGGGTGGGTGCCTATCACTAACAGCAGTGCCCTGAGACAGGAGGGGTGGGTGCCTATCACTCCCAGCAGTGCCCTGAGACAGGAGGGGTGGGTGTGGAGTCCTCCCAGCAGTGCCCTGAGACAGGAGGGGTGTGTGCAGAGTCCTCCCAGCAGTGCCCTGAGACAGGAGGGGTGGGTGCCTATCACTAACAGCAGTGCCCTGAGACAGGAGGGGTGGGTGTGGAGTCCTCCCAGCAGTGCCCTGAGACAGGAGGGGTGTGTGCAGAGTCCTCCCAGCAGTGCCCTGAGACAGGAGGGGTGGGTGCCTATCACTAACAGCAGTGCCCTGAGACAGGAGGGGTGGGTGTGGAGTCCTCCCAGCAGTGCCCTGAGACAGGAGGGGTGTGTGCAGAGTCCTCCCAGCAGTGCCCTGAGACAGGAGGGGTGGGTGTGGAGTCCTCCCAGCAGTGCCCTGAGACAGGAGGGGTGTGTGCAGAGTCCTCCCAGCAGTGCCCTGAGACAGGAGGGGTGTAACACATGTGTGTGAGGCCAGAATTATCCACATGCATACTGGCTACAAGGGAACATGTCCCCATGAACTCATGTCAACAGACTCCACACACAAGTACAGTGATCACCAAGGATGCCACGATTGTTGCAGGTGGAGACATGGCCCTACATGCATGGCCAAAGTAGAAGGGCTCCGTCACACACACAGCTCATGTAGACACAGCTCTGCGCTAAACATTGGGAACACCCTGCAGGGAAGAAAGCTGGGTACACAGAGGAAGGAATACACCCTGGGACAAGTGCACCATGCAGTAACTGCTTACATGAACAAAGAAAGTTAGCCAACACCTTGTGATGGCACACAGATCCCAGGGTCCCACCAATGAGCAGTACACTACTACATATCCCACACACCCAAACCCTCACACACCACCCAAAACCATGTAGCAGCCCCACCAACACCAATACCAGCATAGCAGTAGTGTGATAATGAAAACAAAATTAAGCTTTATTCAGCATGAGCACAATGTCCGTGGATCGCAGGCAGTTCAATCTTCACAAAGCCCATAGGGCAGTCAATGATTCTCAGCTGGATGGGGGACACAGTGGGATGCGTGTCCCCTACCTTGCCTGCACAGTCAAATGGCATCGTCTTCCACACTGGTGAGGGCATCAGGGGGGGGGAAGCAACAGGCACCGCAGGGACATCAGGGCAAAGGGGCGGCGTTGTGGGTGCAGGGATGGAGGACTCCACCACAGGGGGTGGGTCAGTGCCAAAGGCGGAGGCCAGGATGGCACTACACACCTTTGCAAGGTCCTCCAGGGAGTCCCCTGCACCCGAAGGGACCTCAGGCCCCAAGGAGGGGGGGGTCAGAGGGATGGGTCGCAGCGCCACCGGGGGAGGGTGGAGACAGGGGGGGAGACTCAACCACCCTGACCGGGGACCTCCTTGACCGCTTGCGTGGTGGTGTAACTGTGGGGCTCAGGGACAGAGCGGCCATGAAGGAGTCCTTGGGGGAGATGTGGCCAGGAGAGCTGAGGGAAGGGGATTTGGAGGGAGTGGACTGGGTGGAATGCGGACTCCCACTATGGCTGCGTGTCACACGTTTGCCCCCCGACCCAGTGGGTGTGCCTACCTCACCCTGTGTGTGCGTGTCAGGAGGAGTGCGGTGGACCTTCCCTGCTGGTGTGGTGCCCGTGTCCGTTGATGTGGGTGCATGCCGACGTCTGGGTGTACGTGGGACAGGCATGGGAGTGGGAAGTGTGGATGGGGCAGGGGTAGGTGGGGGGAGGTCGCGCTGCAGGAGACCCACTGCTGCAGTCAGTGTGGAGTCTATGGACCTCAGCAAGTTGCGTTGGTCAGCCTGCGATGAATGAATGCCCTCCAAGAAAGCCTCGATGTTGGTGAGGGTTTTGCCGTGGGCATGGAGGACATTAAGGATCGCAGCCTGACCAACCTGCAGTTGCCGCTGGATGTCCACAGACTCTGCATTGGCGGCAGCAGTGGAGACAGGGGCAGGGGATGCGGTGCCTGGCAGGAAGGAGACATGCTGTGACCGGGCACGCTGGGAAGGGACACGAGCAAGTGGGAGGGGGCTGGTGGGAACTGAGGGGGCGGTGCGAGGTGTTGTTCCGCTGTCAGCTGCTGGTGCAGCCACCGCCCACTCGGAGACATCCTCCTCGGACCTGTCAGCTTCGTATTCTGACGTGACAGTCGACAGGTCCTCGGCCGCACTATCCTCCACCTCTGTCCCACTCGATGTGCCAGCCCCGATGTCACGACTGGCACTGGTGCTCGGTCCCTCCGCCTTGCCTGTGTCCATGTCTCCCTCTGTGTCCCCCGACGATGCTGTGGGCAGGGTGGAGAGACAGAAATTAATCAGACAGCTGTACACATCAGTCACATGAGTCCAATCGACATAGGTAACACTGCATAGCCTGAAAAGGAAGATCCCTAACATCTACTAAACAAGGTACCGATTTAGGGCATGAAACACACAGTTGGTTGAGCCACCATGCCACTGAAATACCATGGAGAGCATGAGACAATAGCTAAACACAGGAAACGGAGTCTGACATAGCACCCAGGCCCTGGGGACAATCCAGCACTGCATCTGCACCACACAGCGTTGGCGAAAATACCGATGACCAGGGACCATATCCATGAACTTGAGACACATGCTGCATAGGTAATGCTGAAAACATGCCCAACATGACTCGGTCACTGCACATTGCGTGTGTGTCCAGACACATCACACACTGCCCAGACCCAGCAAGTAGAAATCAGGATTTGACACATAGGCATTGCCCGCCCCAACAAGACCCTACACGAGGCAAATTGTTGAGACACAGGTGGCACCAACATCTCATAGTCTGGGTGATACACACAGGGGCAGGCAAAAAGCAAGATTGGACGCCAAACAGCCAAGGTGCGCCTGTACAAATAATGAGGTACCAGTGCCCATCCTCAGATGAGTATAACAAGACACACAGGCACTGGCAACTGTGAGTATGAAGAAGGACAATCATGGCAGGCTGCACAGTGGACACCTGTACAAAATAGCACGTCTATATACATGGTGACAGGGGACAATGGCACAGAGCACAACCTACGCTGTAGACACTGAGATTGTCCACGTTTATGATGACACATACACCACTGAGGAAAAGGTGCCCCAGGGGACAGTAGTGGGCACGCAACTACATGCTACTGAATGGTAATGACTGCAACACACGTCACTATCCCTGCACTATGTGTATCGCACACTCATGCACATCATGTCACAGGCCACTACATAGGACATGCGCGCTGTAAGGCATGACACATGAGAGACCAACTCCCATGTCTGGAGTCAGCATCAGTGCCAACTGACATGGAACCCACATGCAGTGAACTTGACAGTGCACAGGCAAGGTCCCACAACCTGTTACACACCACCCCCACACATGATGCTACAGTCATTGTTCTCGTGGACAAAGCGCCAGCCTACATTACCTTGTGAAGGAGTGACTACACACAGATCAGGGAACACATTGCAAGGAGGGGAAGGGTGGCAGGGGCGCAGCGCTATACTGGGGCAAACAGGATCTGCACAGCACCTTTAAACCATGCCAGTGAATTCATGCTACTGTGCCCTTACAAATGCCAGTGACACACAACAAACACACATGTACCTACCCCCTTCCGGCTGCTGCATCGCCTGTAAGCGCCTCTCCAGGTCTGGAAAGACCACCGGCAGCACACGCCTGTGGAGGTGGCTCAGACGGCGGCGGCCGCGGTTCTTGTGGCTCTCAGGTGAGTCCCCCAGCAGGAGCCGTGCAATCCTCCGCGTCCAGCACCGGATATCCTGCCAGCGTTTCCTCACCTGGGGCAGGCTCCGCCTCCGACCATCCACACCCCTCACGGCACTGACGGCGGTCAGCCAGATCTGCTCCTTGGCAGTGGCGCCTACCTGTGAGGAGGAACAAGTGACACCACATCAATACACCAGCCACATGTCACAGAGAGACATATGGGTACAAATTAGCTGGTTACAACAAGGCATGTCATGCAGCCAACGCATTGCACCTTTGTCATAGGGACATCATCCCCTGGTGAGGGAAAAAGCAGTACGTGCCACAGTGGGTACACAGGTGGAATGATGGCAATGTCACAATCAATGATCAAGGCTCACACTGTGCATCACACCCACCCCTCCTGTCTCAGGGCACTGCTGTGAGTGATAGGCCCCCACCCCTCCTGTCTCAGGGCACTGCTGTGAGTGATAGGCCCCCACCCCTCCTGTCTCAGGGCACTGCTGGGAGGACTCTGCACACACCCCTCCTGGCTCAGGGCACTGCTGTGAGTGATAGGCCCCCACCCCTCCTGTCTCAGGGCACTGCTGGGAGACATCAGGCACCCCCCCCCTGGGACCCCCTCGACAGTACATGGCATGTGTGTTACACCTGGACACAATGGCAGAAGTCACAGTCACAACATAGGGACAGTCTGTGGCAGTGGCCTATGCACTCACCTGATACCCTGGTCGCCCATACAGCATGGAGTACTGTGGGAGGATCACATCCAGCAGAGCCATGTTCTCCTCCAGGGTGAATGGCTGTGTCCTCTCCACAGCCCTTGACATGGTTCCAGGGAATCAGTAGCAGCAGCTGGGTCGACGAATGCAAAGATGTGCAGGCAAGTACTCCCTCATGGGACCTGGCTGCCTTATATGTGCCCTTCTGCCCAGTCTCATGCACAGGAGTACAGAGTGATTGGTCACTCACATTTGCATCCTATGTTTCCACCAATCCCTTCAAACCTAGCAGTCTGTGGGTTCTCTATCGGTTTCATTCTCCTGCATGATGTCAGCCCCACAAACACATTGCAACAAAGTAGAATAATTCCAACTGACTTCTGCTGTGCACCTTCCAGAACAATTTCGAAATTTGAACTTGGTCTCCATGACAACCAGCATGCATGTAGGCCTTAATACTTGTCCCCTATGTAATTTGGAGCATCACACACAGGTACGGTGCGTTTCGGGGCCCTAGGGCACCCCAAATGCATGGCAACGGCCCGTACATGCATGCCTACGTTCACTATCACTATGGGTCTGCACGCGTATGCGTACTCATAGTGGTACGGGCCGTACACTCGCATGTACGCTCACTATCACTACGAGTACGCATACGCGTGCAGACCCATAGTGATAGTGAGCGTAGATGCATGTGTACGGTCCGTACCACTACGGGTACGCATACGCGTGCAGACCCATAGTGATAGTGAGCGTAGATGCGTGTGTATGGTCCGTACCACTACGGGTACGCATACGCGTGCAGACCCATAGTGATAGTGAGCGTAGATGCGTGTGTACGGTCCGTACCACTACGGGTACGCATACGCTTGCAGACCCATAGTGATAGTGAGCGTAGATGCGTGTGTACGGTCCGTACCACTACGGGTACGCATACGCGTGCAGACCCATAGTGATAGGGCCGTACACACGCATCTACGCTCACTATCACTATGGGTCTGCATGCGTATGCGTACTCTTAGTGGTATGGACCATACACACACATCTACGCTCACTATCACTATGGGTCTGCACGCGTATGCGTACCCGTAGTGGTACGGACCGTACACACGCATCTACGCTCACTATCACTATGGGTCTGCACGCGTATGCGTACCCGTAGTGGTACGGACCATACACACGCATCTACGCTCACTATCACTATGGGTTTGCACGCGTATGCGTACCCGTAGTGGTACGGACCGTACACACGCATCTACGCTCACTATCACTATGGGTCTGCACGCGTATGCGTACTCGTAGTGATAGTGAGCGTACATGCGAGTGTACGGCCCGTACCACTACGAGTACGCATACGCGTGCAGACCCATAGTGATAGTGAACGTAGGCATGCATGTACGGGCCGTTGCCATGCATTTGGGGTGCCCTAGGGCCCCGAAACGCACCGTACCTGTGTGTGATGCTCCAAATTACATAGGGGACAAGTACGCTCACTATCACTATGGGTCTGCACGCGTATGCGTACTCGTAGTGGTACGGACCGTACACACGCATCTACGCTCACTATCACTATGGGTCTGCACGCGTATGTGTACTCGTAGTGGTACGGACCGTACAAATGCCTGTACGCTCGCCATCACGATGGGTACACATACCGCAGCACTCCCACAGTGATTTGGGAACATACACAGGCCCTCTTAGCAGCAGTACGGCGGTTTTTACACATCACAGTGGTGATAGGTGACACACAGGTAGGAATAGGGCAGACATACTTGTCCATGGATGGACATACTTGTCCAGGAATGGACATCAAGGCATCGTCTGTGCATTACTACATGTGTGGGGCACAGGTGTGACAGGCTGTGATGTGGAACATGCCTCCTGAGTGGAGAAGGCACCAGATGTATGATGAGATGTGCATAGGTGTACTGTGTGACGGTGCAATGTGTGCCAGGCATGCCCTTGACTCCTTTGACATGTGTGCATGTCGTACTGCGCACTTGGGGTGAGCGTCACTGGCATGGCACGGACACCAACACACGGAAGTGTCCCATGATGCCCGGTACAGGGGTCATGACACATGACTTGTCACTACCCACAGTGCACAATGTGACTATGTCATTTATGTGTCCGGGATTTTCATCAGGTTGATGTTGTAGCACCCTCAAAAGCTGCAGCCGTTGCAGCAACCAACATGTGTCTGTGTGTAGATTGTCATTGCACACTGTTCCGCACACCATGCCACATGTGGTATCGGATGTGAGGTGCACATGTATGCATGGGACACGGAGTAGCGTGACAAGGCCATGTCAGCATCCTCACAAGGAATGTGTGGTGAGTCATGACATGTGCACCTTCATGGCAAGGTGTGTGGGCAGGCCTAGTGTAATGTCATGTGACCTGTGGCTCCGGTGTTCCGCAACCAGTCTCTGCAATCGGCATCCCACTTCTGCTGATGTGTGGGTGTATGTCACTCCTGTCTTGCGTCGGGCTGTTCACTTGCACTGGGACACAGCTATTCCCATGGCGTGGCATGGGGAGGTTCTCAATCTCCGTGTGTAGCTGGGTCTTGGAAGGAGTGTCACCTTGCATCCATACGTGTCCTGGGCATGTAGCACATACCTGACTCCCTATGTAGCATGTGTGTATTGCCAGACTTACATGTGCTCAGTAGACATGAGTTGTTGTCGTAGTGCACTCACTCTTCCTTGTCACTTCCAAATTACTGCAGAGCGCCGCCTCTTGCCCGAAGAATTCCAGACTTGGCTGCCATGCAGGAGAATGACAGGATCCGGCTCTACCGCTTCACCCAACCGTTGATCCTGGAGCTGACGGCGAGACTGGCACCACACCTGCAACCGCAGCACAGGTATCCTACGGCACTGACACCCCAGCTGAAGGTAATGGCTGCCCTACATTTTCTTGCCACGGGTACCTTCCAAAATACCATAGCTCATGTTGGTGGCATGTCCCAGAGCATGTTCAGCGGTGTGCTGCATGATTTCTTGGAGGCCATGTTGATTCACCTGGATGACTTCATCAAGTTCCCAACCCCTGAACAGATGACTGAGGTCAAGCGTGGATTCTATGCCCTGGGAGGGATGCCCCATGTCATTGGGTCCATAGATGGGACACATGTAGGTTTGGTACCACCACACGCACGGGAGGTGGCGTACCGCAATCGGAAGCACTACCACTCCATCAATGCCCTTGTGGTGTGTCTGTCCAATATGGTGATTTCACATGTCTGTGCTCGTTTCCCAGGATCAGCACACGATGCCTACATCATGAGGCGTAGCGGGATGCCTGATATGATGATGCAGCTGCGCAACGAACGGGCATGTGTTGTTGGTGGGTACAGTCTGTCTGTCCTGTATTCTGTAAAGCCGACCAGCACGACCGCTTCACCAGTTCTAACGATGTCTATGTGCTTCCCATGTAGGGGACGCTGGCTATCCCAACATGCCTTGGCTGCTGACACCTCTCCGCAACCCCATCACGCCGGCACAGCTCCGCTATAACACCGCCCATGGCCGGACAAGGCGAGTGATAGAGAGGACGTTTGGCATGCTGAAGAGCCGATTCCGGTGCCTCCACAAGACCGGCGGTGCACTCCCTTATGCCCCGGCGAAGGTCTGCAAGATCTTCATGGTCTGCTGCATGCTGCACAACATGGCAGTTGAAAGAGCTGTGCCACTCATCCTGAATCAACATGACGAGGACCATCCACCCGTGGAGGACGAAGGGCTTGGCAATGGGGCTAGTGATGTGGAGGATGTGGAGCCGCAAGAGGACATCCGGACTCGGCTCATACGCGACTTCTTTGCTTAGTGGTGAGTACCAGTGTCTGAGTGTGCACGCATTGGTCCCCGTGTGGCATGCGTTGTGATGTGTGTCTCCACCTGCATGTATGGCACGTGGGTCAGAGGTGTGTGTGGGTGTGTCACTGGAGTGATGGTGGCAGTGATGGTAGTATTTCCCCAGTCATAATTGTGACCTAGCATGTTGTCATCCATACATGTGTCGAGTAAATGCACATGCAAGTGGCTGTGCTTTTTGTGGCTGACTTCTTGTGTGTCTCTCTTCCCCAGGTACCTGCGCATGCCGTTTGCTGGTTGCATTGTTGTGGCACTGCTATTCCTCATGGACATGACATCGTGGGCTGACTCAGCGTTACAGGCACGGACACGTTTGGAAGTCTCCATGGGGTAAGGGATGCATCTGGGGTGTATTGGGTGTGGCAGTTGTTCACGATGTGTGCACACTGCCCCTGTCGGGGTTTGGTTCCTCTGCAGCCATGTCGCATCCCCATGGGACACGACATGCAGCTGTGTACACCTGAATAGATGGTCTGCCTGGTTGACAGTCATCAGTGATGGGATAGTGGATTGTGATGATGGCATCAATGTGTGTGACACTGCCCTCGGACACATACGGTTAGCATTGGCTTGACATGGTGTGGGACTTCCACATCAGCGGATCTATGGTGTATGGCAGGCTCTCCGTGTGCAGCTGTGGGTATTTAGCTGTTAGCCGACGCTTGTGTGCCAGTACCATGGCTATCACGCATTTGTGCTGCAGAAGGGGGGTGCCAGTGTTGGACCCACATGTCACTCCACATGATGTGTTCATGTGTACTTCGAGTTGCCTCTGCAAACCCGAATACATGACTAATAAAGGTGTCCCTATGCCTCCAAGGTGCCTCTTCTCAGTCAATGCTGGTGTGTTGGCACGGTGCATCCTGCATGTCTGGCATGGTATTCCCTGATTGTGGCTATGTGTCAATGTGTCGATTCGCAAGATGCAAGCTGTGTGTGTGGGCTGTGACTGTGTATTGGGCATGATGTCCATGACTGCGTGGGTATTGTGACATGTGCCATCCCCATGCATCCAACGTTGGCCAGGCCCCCATTCTCTGCATCCACCGGACTCAAGCTTGCAGGACATGGTTCTGCCACCTGTCTACACATACCTAGGTGCCACCCAGGACACTGGACTGGATCCCTGACCTCTGCGCATGACTGTTGGTGTACTCAATGTGTGTGTCAGCACGGTTGTTCGGCCACCCCCTCAGCTGGTTGTGCCCATCACGGGTGTGTATGGTGCTCCATGTATGTCTTGCCTAATGAACTGTGACCCATGTGTCCTGTGCCAGACTCAGGCCCCAGGGTGTGGATGGCTGAAGAGAAAAGATGACTCAGGCATGTTTAGACTTTACAAGACACATGTTAGGTAATAATGCTACCAGCAGGCATATACTCTTCATAGTGTGATTTATTATTGGGGGGGGGGGACAAAGTGAGGGGCTTTCCGGGATTAGGGAATCCAAAGTTCAGTAGGGGAGTTGGTGTCCTTGCCATGGGAAATCCTCAGAGTCCATGCCACAGTCTTTGTCAACATTGGTCAGCCAGTGACCAGCAGGGCCATGTGGCAGAGAATGTCTCTTGATGCTGTGATGCTGTTGCTCCAGTGGGCCAGGTGCCAGGCCAGGTGTCCTGGGAGATGGTGATGTAGCAGCCACCCTCACGGTCCTTTCCGTGGACGACCCGGCCTCCTGCGGGGAAGCTCACCAGCAGGCCGCGACGACGTCTGGGATGCTCCGTCGGATGTTTCCTCCTCCTCCTCCTGATCCCTCCCTGTGGGTGGTGATGTTCTCCGCCTTCTGGCACAGGGAGGGTTGGCCATGGTGTCGGCCATCCGACGGAGTGTAGCGTGAATCCCCTGGAATGCCGTCACTTGCTCAGCCTGTCTGTCCTCCATCCTCCGTTGGTGTACCAGTAGACAGGCAATTAGCTCCGCATGTTGCTGGGCCTGCTGGGCCTTGATCCCCTCGAGGACGGACACAACCTGGGCCATGCCCGTGGTGTCCTGCCGGTATGAGTCCAGGATGTTACGGACATGTGAAAATACCGGATCCCCAGCCAACTGGTCAGGCTCGCGCCTCCGCCGTCCTCCACTCCCACCACCCCTGCCCACTTGCGCCTGGCCTGCACTTGTGGGCACATGGGGTCTCCGGGACCCCTGAGGGGTGGCATTGGCGTTGTCGCCTGCCTCCTCCTGGGTGCCCGGGACACCGTGTCCCTCCTGGCGAGCCTGGCTGCATTGTGGTGTTGGGGCAGGGATCCTGGGTGTCTCCTGGGATGTGGCAGGAGTGGGGGTGGTGGTTGGCACAGTTGTACCTGACGCAGGTGCTGCAGGTGGTTGGACACCAGAGGGGCCAGGTCGGTCGGGGTCGTCCGCAGAGTGGTGAGAGTGGTCGCTGCCGGTGGGATCGGGCTCCTGCAGATCCGGGTCCTGTGAGTGTTCCCCCCCAGTGTTGGGGGGTGCACCACAACGTTGACCTGTGTGTGAGAGAGACAATGTTAATTTTGGTCCATGCAACATCCATGTTTCATCCGTTTCAAAGTTGGCACATTTCCTCTTGGAATTAGGATCTGTCTTGCATTCCACTCACAGTGCACTTGTGCATGGGTGTGTCCCTTGGCCACCACTTTGGCCCCTTTAACTATGTGTGGCACAGTCTTACTTGCTGCGTCAAGTGTGACTGCAGTCAGCAGTGGAGTGGGCAGGTGTGGCGAGCCATGCATTGGCGCCTTCCGTGTAGCACTGTACATGCGCACATAGAGTGGATCCACACACTTATATGATCCAGGTAGCTGTCCTTGTGCTCGTGTACAGGTTGTGACATGGCCCTGTGTTTTGCCATGGTGAAGAGGGGGGGTTCTGGCACTGGCCACCCTTGTCTACATGCACGCAGTCTACCTGCTGACGAGCAGACATTCACACACGCAACACAGCTGATTAGCTCTCCCTGTGTCTCGCTCCCTCTGTGTCCCCCTCTCCCTCCCTCCGTGTGTCAGCCTACTCCCTCTGTCCGTCTCCCTCCCTCTCTGTCCCCCTCTCCCTCCATCTCTGTCCCCCTCTACCTCCCTCTCTGTCCCCCTCTCCCTCCCTCTGTGTCCCCCTCTCCCTCCCTCCGTGTGTCAGCCTCCTCCCTCTGTCTGTCTCCCTCCCTCTCTGTCCCCCTCTCCCTCCCTCTGTCCCCCTCTCCCTCCCTCTGTCCCCCTCTCCCTCCCTCTCTGTCCCCCTCTCCCTCCCTCCGTGTGTCACCCTCTGTCACCTCGGCCCAGCTTCCTGGGCACACACTGTTAGCAGATCTTTGAGTGGCCCTTGGCTTGTTGATGTGAGTTTGTTTCTGATCTCCAGGCACCCATTGGGTGTGATGTGTGTCTGTGCGCTGCTGCTGTGGTGGTGTGTGCTGCCACTCTTTCACAATGTTGGCTGTTCATTAGCTGCTGTCATGTGCAAAACAGTGCCTTCACCCCCATGTGTTGATGCAAGGCGTCCGCCATTTGCTGGCAAGTCATTCCTGTGTTGGGACACACTGTTTGTCTGGCTGTGACCTAGGCCATATGGGTAGAGTGAATTGTTGTCTGCTTCTGAGTTGCACTATGTGCTTTTTTGGGCCCAGCCTCCCGCCATCCGGGTTACCGTGTCATGTGTTGTTGTCTTCTGTGGCCTGTGACTTGACATTGTCCAGCTGGGTGCATGGGGCATGGTGGCAGCAGTGGCATGTGCGTGCTCATGGAGTGTGGTTGAGTCATGCGATGGCTTGTGGTGGTTGCGTGCCTGTTAGTGATGTTGGTTGTGGATGCCGTTCCCCCCATGTGAGGTGCGTTGTTTGTGTACTCACCCGGGTCTCGGAGTCCTTCTAATCCTTCGACTGCCTCCACCGGCAGTATGGCCATCACCCTCTCCTCCCAGGGATGGTAGTGTACGGGTCTGCGGGAGGGCCCTCCTCCGGTGGCGTTGGCCTGGTCGTGTTCATCCTGCCTCTTGGCTCGGACCCTCCTCCGCAGATCGTACCACCTGTTCTGGCATTCCTGCCTGGTCCGTCTGGTGTCCGCAACAGCATTCACAGCATCGACGATGGTCTGCCACATGGCTGTTTTTGCTGCCTGGCTGGTGTTTCTGACCAATGTTCCAAAGATCTGTGGCTCGACTCTGAGGATTTGATCAACAAGAACCTCCAACTCTCGGTTACTGAACTTTGGATTCTTGGTAGTGGGCATGATGAGGGGTGTGGATGGTGGGGGGGGTGTGGATGGTGGGGGTGGTGTGTGGATGGTTGTGGGTGTGTGGGTGTGGTTGTGCAGGTGTGTGTGTGTGTGAATGTGATGAGGGTGTGTTTGTGAAGGTGGTTGTGTGAAGGTGTGCAAGTGTAAGGTGTAGTAAAGGTTGAGGTCTGGTGCTGTGGGTTGTCTGTGGGGTCTGGCAGCAGTGGGTCTGTTGCAAAGGCTCATGGTTTGTGTGTGTGGGCCCTTTTTATTGGTCCATTGGTGGGTGTGGCTGTGTTTGAATTGTGGGTGGGTTGGTTATAAGGAGTGGTGGTGTATTGGGCCTCTGTTTGTTTTTGGCAGTTGCAGGTCAGTGAAGGTGTTGTTTTGGTGTTTTTTGGCCATGTTTAGTGGCTTTGTGCCATTCGAATGGTGTATTGTTGTGTTGTTTTGTTGTGTCCTGGTTGTGTCCGTGCGTTTTGAGCGTGTGTACGGTGTGTACATGGGCCATTTGGTTGTACGGTGCTGTCCTTGTGTGTGGCTTGGTACGACTCGTACATGCGGTTGTGATGTTGGGGCCTGGGGTGCGCTCCGTAGTTAGGAGGTTGTGTTGGGGGAAGGACTCGAACGTACTGGGATGTACATACACGGTGGTTCGACACGTACAGGGGTGGGGGTAGGACTCGAACGTACTGGGTACACGGTGGTACGACACATACTGGGGTGGGGGTACGACTGGAACGTACTGGGGTGTAGGTTCACGGTGGTATGACACGTACTGGGGTGGGGGTGGGGCTCGAACGTACTGGGGTGTAGGTTCACGGTGGTACGACACGTACTGGGGTGGGGGTACGACTGGAACGTACTGGGGTGTAGGTTCACGGTGGTACGACACGTACTGGGGTGGGGGTACGACTGGAACGTACTGGGGTGTAGGTACACGGGGGGTATGACACGTACTGGGGTGGGGGTGGGGCTCGAACGTACTGGGGTGTAGGTACACGGGGGTATGACACGTACTGGGGTGGGGGTGGGGCTCGAACGTACTGGGGTGTAGGTTCACGGTGGTACGACACGTACTGGGGTGGGGGTATGACTGGAACGTACTGGGGTGTAGGTTCACGGTGGTACGACACGTACTGGGGTGGGGGTACGACTGGAACGTACTGGGGTGTAGGTACACGGGGGTATGACACGTACTGGGGTGGGGGTGGGGCTCGAACGTACTGGGGTGTAGGTTCACGGTGGTACGACACGTACTGGGGTGGGGGTACGACTTGAACGTACTGGGGTGTATGTTCACGGTGGTACGACACGTACTGGGGTGGGGGTACGACTGGAACGTACTGGGGTGTAGGTTCACGGTGGTACGACACGTACTGGGGTGGGGGTACGACTGGAACGTACTGGGGTGTAGGTACACGGGGGGTATGACACGTACTGGGGTGGGAGTGGGGCTCGAACGTACTGGGGTGTAGGTACACGGTGGTACGACACGTAATGGGGTGGGGGTACGACTGGAACGTACTGGGGTGTAGGTTCACGGTGGTACGACACGTACTGGGGTGGGGGTACGACTGGAACGTACTGGGGTGTAGGTTCACGGTGGTACGACACGTACTGGGGTGGGGGTACGACTGGAACGTACTGGGGTGTAGGTTCACGGTGGCACGACACGTACTGGGGTGGGGGTACGACTGGAACGTACTGGGGTGTAGGTTCACGGTGGTACGACACGTACTGGGGTGGGGGTACGACTGGAACGTACTGGGGTGTAGGTACACGGGGGGTATGACACGTACTGGGGTGGGGGTGGGGCTCGAATGTACTGGGGTGTAGGTACACGGGGGTATGACACGTACTGGGGTGGGGGTGGGGCTCGAACGTACTGGGGTGTAGGTTCACGGTGGTACGACACGTACTGGGGTGGGGGTACGACTGGAACGTACTGGGGTGTAGGTTCACGGTGGTACGACACGTACTGGGGTGGGGGTACGACTGGAACGTACTGGGGTGTAGGTACACGGGGGGTATGACACGTACTGGGGTGGGGGTGGGGCTCGAACGTACTGGGGTGTAGGTACACGGGGGTATGACACGTACTGGGGTGGGGGTGGGGCTCGAACGTACTGGGGTGTAGGTTCACGGTGGTACGACACGTACTGGGGTGGGGGTACGACTGGAACGTACTGGGGTGTAGGTTCACGGTGGTACGACACGTACTGGGGTGGGGGTACGACTGGAACGTACTGGGGTGTAGGTTCACGGTGGTACGACACGTACTGGGGTGGGGGTACGACTGGAACGTACTGGGGTGTAGGTACACGGGGGGTATGACACGTACTGGGGTGGGGGTGGGGCTCGAACGTACTGGGGTGTAGGTACACGGTGGTACGACACGTACTGGGGTGGGGGTATGACTGGAACGTACTGGGATGTAGGTTCACGGTGGTACGACACGTACTGGGGTGGGGGTACGACTGGAACGTACTGGGGTGTAGGTTCACGGTGGTACGACACGTACTGGGGTGGGGGTACGACTGGAACGTACTGGGGTGTAGGTACACGGGGGGTATGACACGTACTGGGGTGGGGGTGGGGCTCGAACGTACTGGGATGTACATACACGGTGGTTCGACACGTACAGGGGTGGGGGTAGGACTCAAACGTACTGGGGTGTAGGTTCACGGTGGTATGACACTTACTGGGGTGGGGGTGGGGCTCGAACGTACTGGGGTGTACATAGACGGTGGTACGACACGTACTGGGGTGGGGGTACGACTTGAACGTACTGGGGTGTACCTAGACGGGTGGGGGTATACATACACGGGGGGTACGTGTCGGACGTACGGGGGCTGGGGGGAGTGTTGGGCGCGTATGCGGGCACATGTCTCCATGGTTGCTATAGGAGTTCGGTGCGGACGGTGTTTTTTCCATACATTTGTACGCTCGGACGCACGGGATGGATCGTGATTCCTCGGTCGGACTTGGCTTTTCACGTTTGTAAGGTAAATCGTCCGAGGACGCGTCGGACACATTTTCCGACCCGAGGACGTGTGGGGAATGATTCCCAGTGCGGTTCGTATGGACTTTTTACCATGCGAATCGTGATTGCCAGTTCGTACGGCACTTGTAAGATTCGTACGGTAAAAAGACCCGATACGAGTCGCACGGGGACATTTTTTACCGGATCGTGATCGGCACCTTAGTCTTATAAACAATCACTTATAGAAACACATACTTATTCATACAGGAACTCTTTCAATCTCTCACATATACTCACTTATATACACCAATAGTCACATATACTAGTTTAAAACATATGTAGTTACTCATAAAGACACTATTGAGACAGTCATTCACTCACTAACACAACCAATCACACGCTCATCCACCCATACAGTCCTGCACACATGCTGTCTTCAACACATACAAAGAGTGAATCACTCATTCATGCACCTATGCACTACATAATACCCCCCACCGAACCATACAGACACTCAGACTGATACTCAAAAAAACAACTAATAACCTATATAGACACCCATGAAGCTACTCACCAACCCATGCAGCCACTTATACACAAAGTGAGAGACTGATACAGATATTTTCATATTTAAACATTACTCAGTAAGCCATGTATTCACTATGATACACTTAATCAGTCAGTAACACAATACATTTTTCAAAAACAAAGCATCCATTTAGACACTTATATACCCATTTATTCTTCCATTGACCTTGAGATATACATATATAAAACATATTTAATTTTCAGAAAAACACACATTCACTGGATGATGTCATCAGTGATGTCATTTGAGATGTCATCAGTGATGTCATGAGTGATGTCAGTGATCATGTCATGAGTGATGTAATATGTGACGTCATCAGCAGTGCATTGCGGGCGCGCGAGTTATAGTTAGCTGAACTAACTATAACGGGGGAATTTCATTGGTTTTTTACGAGTGAAATGTCCAGCTAACTATACCATGTGTGAAACCTTTGGTTATTTCTCTGAATATATATATATATATATATATATATATATATATATATATCTATATATATATTCACTGAAAAAACCATAGGTTTCAGGCCTGATATAGTTAGGAATTAGTATTTAAAAAACCTTAGAAATTCACTGAAAAAACAATAGGTTTTAGGGGTGTTATAGCTAGCTGGACATTTCACTCGAACAAAACCATTGAAATTCCTCCGATATAGTTAGTTGTACTAACTACATCTCGCGCGCCCGTAATCCACTGCTGATGATGTCACATATTACATCATTCATGACATGGTCAGTGACATCACTGATGACATCTCAAATGACATCACTGATGAAATCATCCAGTGAATGTGGTTTGGTTTGTTATTTAAATATGTATTATATATCTAGCAATTTTCATTGAAGAATGAGTGGATATATAAATATAAATATCTGGATGGAGGATTTAGTAGCAGTGTGATTGACTGTTTACTTGACTAATTTATAGTGTCTCACTAAATATATTGGATAGTGACTAAACTGTGTGAATATCTGTATCACTTTGTCAGTTGTTGTGTAAACTGCTGCACTAGTTGGTTACTAGCTACGTGAAAGTCTATATTATTTTTTGATCAGTTAACTGAGTATTTGTATGGGAGAGTGAATGTGTGTGTGGTTCAGTGGGGGGTGTGTGACTGCCCAAAGATGTGTGAATAGTTGATTCAGTAGGTCTATGAAGTTAAAATTACATGTTATAACAGTTGTTTCGGTGAGTGAATATCTTTATGGGTGTGGCGATGAGCAAATATATGTCTCAATGGTACATGTCCAACAAACTAGAAAATAAAAGCCAGTGTATGTGTCAGTTGTTGTATATAAATAAGTATACATAAGACTCAGTGATTGTATGAGTGACTGTATGGATAACTGTATACTTGTAATAGTGTTTTTATAACACACCAAGTATGAGTTATTATCTATATGAATAGATGAAGTGGTGTTTTTATAGGTGTATAGCTAAGTAAAAGTAAGTATGATCCATTGTTTGCATAAGTGAGTAGAAAGACTTCATAAGTGATTAGGATGTGTGCTGGTGTGTAATGTCGATATAGGTGTATAAGTATATTTGATAGTGTTCTATTGATCATTGACAGCATGTATGAGTGAATCTATAGATAAGTGATTACATGTGTGTATAGATCCAGGAAATGGGGGGTAAATTGTATTGGTGTGTCAATGGTTTTAAATCTGGCACTCTGTATTTTACAGTGAGTGATGAAAGGTTATACTAGTGTATGATGAGGTGTATCTGATTGTCACTTGGATGATGTCATCAGTGATGTCATCAGTGATGTCATTTGAGATGTCATCAGTGATGTCACTGACCATGTCATGAATGATGTAAAATGTGACATCATCAGGAGTGGATTGCGGGCGCGCGAGATGTAGTTAGTACAACTAACTATATTGGAGGAATTTCAATGGTTTTATTCAAGTGAAATGTCCAGCTAGCTATAACACCCCTAAAACCTATTGTTTTTTCAGTGTATTTCTAAGGTTTTTTAAATGCTAATTCCTAACTATATCAGGCCTGAAACCGATGGTTTTTTCAGTGAATTTCAAAGGTTTTGTAAATGACCATTTTTAATGTATTAATTGTTATACTGATTATTTTGATACTGATTTACCACATTTTGTAAACTGTTTATTTTTAGATATTTTTTTTTTTAATTACTTTATACATTACAATACAAAATATACTTTCTCAGAATGAATTACTTTAGTTTAAATACTTTGCAAATAGGCAATAGACTTTTAAGTACAGTAGTTACAGTTGTTGCAATGGGCAACACAATTTCAAACACAATGCAACATTGAGCTCAATGTGAATTTCTAGTCAAATGCAATTAGTTACTTTATGGATTACTTTTCTAACCACAGGACTGGATCCTAGATTCAGTCTTTGGACATCTCCTGTAAACAGTTGAGTAAAAGCCTTTGGGTTACAGTAGTGATTTTTAAGGAACATTATTGTATTTTAAAAGTTGACACTTAGAAACTTTTTCACATAAATCACCAACGTTATCCTATGGCAGAAAATTCACTTAGCAGGTAAGTAGTGTTATCGTTACTTTTTCTTACTCAGTGGTGGATCCTGGATCTAGCACTGGCCAATCTCCTGTAAACAGTTGAAAGAATGTGTTTAAGTCATACAGACGATTTTTAGGTCTCGCCTTGCTATCGCGTGAGCGATCGCAAAGCGAGACTATAGGGGCTTTTAAAAGTGCTTCCAAAAAGCGGATTGCATTGCTAGCACGCGCACAATCACGCGCTTTGTGCCGCCATGCACTCCGCTTTTTGAGAGCACTTCAAAGGGTCCGCGCCCCCAAGCGCGCGCGCCACGCTCCGCCGGGCTTGTCTTTTTTTTTTTTTTTACTTTAAGCGCGAGGCGCGCGTGCGGCCAATGCTTGTTGTTTTTTACGACTGAACAGTAGTTGGTCCCACTATCAGTGTCCGCACCAAGATCCTTGGCATGGTCCCTAAAACCACTGTAATTCAGGCAAGTGGAGCATTCATCACTAAACCAGTAACCCGCTCGAACCCAACCAGCTGCAACTAATATCACTCTCAGCCAGTGCTCAACCGATCTTCACTAAAGTTCTCTCACACATGCAGAAGAAACACATCGCACTCACCAACAAACGGACTAGCCCTTTTAATCAACAAAAACATTCTCAGCAGGTGTGTTTCCCGCTTTCACAGCCTTACAAAACGACACACACAACTGCTTGAGGCACAAAAGTATTCATGAAAAATGCCCGCTGGTTTGAGTCTGCCTTCCCTTGTCACTTTATCTTTCTCTTTTGCTATGATGGCTCACCTGTTGGTGTTTTGTTTGTGTGCTTTTAAGTCTTTCTAAACTACACGAAAAAGAAGCGTGGAGCAAGAAAATCTTTCAAACGTGCTGGCATATGAAAACCAAACGGCCTCCTTTTGCAATGAAGGGAAAGGCTACAAGTACAAATTCAGTTGTCCATTTTAGAAGTAAACTAAAATTTGCAAAACATAAAAAGCAATCATGTTCGTTTAAGCCAAGAAGCATGCAAGGATCACCCTTTCTTCGAAAGGTATTTTAATTTCCATTTGTAAGAACTTCACAAACAAAGTAAAAGGCGTGCTTCCATGTACAAAAAAATCTACTAACGTAATTAAGAACATAGAGCTTTCACTTGTCCTTGTTTAAAAACCGAATAATTTATCTCCACAAAATCAACGCTGACACAAAGCACCTTCATTAACTGGTATCACTTGACAGAAGTGTTAACGCTAATTTATATACCTTCTTCCCGTGAGGGTGGAAGATACCAAGTGAGACCGGAGGGGTGTGTGCATTTAGTTCATTTGATTTTATTCACGGTAAAATGCAAATACATATATTTTGTTATATTACCGTGTATGTATTATGCTATGTGGACATTATTTAGGCAGTTATGGTTTACGGAATGCTTCTCAAAAATTGAAAGATCTTTGGATTCTTTTTAAGCCACCAGAGTGGGGGCGGAGGTAGCAGGAGGTATAAATTCGGTGTGGTTTGGAGTGAGGGTTTGTGTTGATTAAGAGTATTGGTTTTTAAGCGGGAGAAAGGATCAGCAATCAGAATGAGCAGAGCTGCTGCTACGTTTTTGTGTGGGACACAAACAATTTCCGTTCTTAAAATAAACGCTTAGAATACTTTCCTTTGTTTAATAAATGGACTTTTTAAAACTGCCTCCATTTCGAAGCTTGCATCACCCACTATATCAAACAAAGAGCTCATCCTGGAGTTCTATATATCGATGTGTGTGTGTGTATATATATATTCACTGAAAAAACCATAGGTTTCACACATGTTATAGTTAGCTGGACATTTTACTGATAAAAAACCAATGAAATTCCCCCGTTATAGTTAGTGCAGGCAACTATAACTCACGTGACCGCAATCCTCTGCTGATGACATATGTGTCTTTATGAAAAAAAAATATTTGTAATATATGTATAGCTAAAATTTAATGGAAGAAGACATGGGCAAATAATTGTCTAAATACAGTATTAGCATCAGCAGAGGATTGCGGTCACGTTAGTTATAGTTGCCTGCACTAACTATAACGGGGGAATTTCATTGCTTTTTTATCAGTAAAATGTCCAGCTAACTATAACATGTGTGAAACCTATGGTTTTTTCAGTGAATTTGCAAGGTTTTTTAAATGCTAATTCCTAACTATAACGTGTGTGAAACCTATGGTTTTTTCAGTGAATTTGTACGTTTTTTTAAATGCTAAGTTACTTTACGCCATTCGTGGCGTGCGCACCCACTTAACGCAGTTCGTTCCGTGCACGCACGGTGCGCTTCGCGCACCGTGCGCGCACAATGAGCATGCGGTGCGCTTCGCGCACCGCGCGCCCACTTTACGCAGTTAGTGCCGTGCACGCAGGGTGGGCACGCGGTGCGCTACGTGCACCGCGTGCCCACGTTACGCAGGATGGGCCATGTACGCACGATGCGCTTCGCGCACAGTGCGCACATGGAGGACATATTATGCGCTTCGTTGTGAAAGGTAATGTTTGATTTTTGGAGGTGCAGTGTTAATTATATATGCCATGCACAAATGGTGGCCCTCGGGCACCATTTGCACACGGGATGTGGAGAATATGGATATATTTTTTTTTTTTTTTTTTTTTACCGTACGCGTACGGTAAGCGTAATCGGCGATTTTTCGAAAAAAATAAAAAAAATTTGGCCTTGGGGGTTCTTTGAGGACACCTTCATCAAGGCTAGGTGGTTGGGAGCAGTCTAAACAGCCCCTTTATATGTTTTTTGTCTTTGTTTTTCTTCCACCCCCTCAGAGTGCGAGATAGAAAATGGCGGACGCCGCTTCCTGGTTTCAACCGATTCGAATGTTTACTAAGATCTAACAGCCAATCAGAATCGCGCTCGCGCACGGCACCGTACGCGTACGGTAAGCGCATGGTAAGCGCACCGTAAGCTGCCACAGATATATATATTGGTTTAAAGTCTATTTTCTCAGGATCTACTGAACAGATTTACACAAAACCTACAAAAGGCACTTCCTTGACCTGTAGACTACCTCTCTGCAAAATTTCAGGTAACTCTGTTCAGCCGTTCGGTCTGTAGCTGTGTCTAAAGGTCCTATGGAAAAATGCATGGGAAAAACGCATTTTGGGACCCCCCTTTTATCTCAGCCCCCACTTGACGAATCCCCCCGAGACTTTCAGGGTAGGAGCGGAGCATAGCGTCCCACCTATTTTGAAAATTTCGCGAGGATTCGTCAACCAGCGCCAAAGTTATTTGAAATAGAATGTTGCGGATTTCCTATGGAAACGTGGTCCTAACTATAACTACCTACTGGCGACCGCCAGTAGGTAATATATATATATATATGAGAGAGCGCACGAGAGATAACATGTTCTTTTATTTTCAAGAATTCTGGATTCTTTTTCTAAAATTGCAACTTGTTCTTTGAGCATTGTAATTACAGTAACCAGAGTTGGAGTTATCCTAGTATGAATGTTATTATACCGCTGTCTTGTCCCTGCCAAAGGACTTCTGTTTTCCTTTCGTTTTAACAAAGACAACTATTATTGATACTGGGCTGGATTTAATGGCTAGCTTAATGCTATACAGGAAGAGCAGCATGTGAACGAAAAACGCTCAAAATTGCAATTTACCTGATGTTTAGCACCATAGATTTCTCATCTTTATGAGAAATGGATGCTGCAGACAAGCCACGAATCCAAGTCCACTAGAAGTCTTGTTTTGACTTCCACATCAAAGAAACTGTATGGTTTCTGGGCAAATAATCAACATTTATTTTTAATTTTTTCTATACTATAAAAATTGCGGGGCACAATGTTTTCATATCTATTCATGCATATGCAAAAACAGAAGCAGAAACAATGTTTTCATATCTATTCATGCATATGCAAAAACAGAAGTACAATTGGGAAAGTCTTAATTTAATATTTGCCATTTTTTTTGCTCTTTGTACGTGACTCCCAACCAGAAAAAACTGCAGTGAGGGCCACTTGTAACTCTACATTGTAAAGACTTTGGACCTCATTTAAGAGTTTGGTGAATGGGGTACTTTGTCACAAACATGACGTTGACCTCATCTGCTGTATTACTTGTACATTATGTCCTATGGCACTGATAAGGTGAAGAACGGGATATCCATCATGGTTTTGACAGAGTATCCTATGCTCCAAAATCTAAATCGGGCTGTTTGTGTCACCTACAATGCAATGATGCCACCAACCTCACATCTCAGAAGGGCAGTACAGAGCAAAATGTCATGACATTTGCAGGCCAGAAATCAAGATTTACAAAAAGTAAAATACCACAGGAATCAAATTCTCTAGGTATTCACTGGATCAGATTTGTTCAATTTCAGAAGTGAGCCAAAAACTCCTCTCCTACAAGAGCACCTCAGTCACCACTGATCGGGGATCTCCTAGCTTCTCCTATTCCATTGCATGAACTGGAAAGAAAGCTAATTTTTTTTTAACGTGTACACTATTCCATGGCATTCGCTGTGCTGAGCTGCTTCCAGAGCTATGTTTGACTTTCACAATTAAATGCACTTCTCTGAGAAGTTTGGTTGTTGCCTGAGTAGGGTGCTAACCCGGCTCAAACAACAGCCCCAATCCCTCTCAGGGTGAACCACAAAAGTCACTAAATTAACCTATGCTTAACCCTGTGGTAGTTTGGAACAAAAGCAGCCTAGCTTAGCTTAATTTAGAGGTAATGTGTAAAGTATTTATGCAGCACTTCAAACAGTAATAGAGTAAAAACACAACACAAGAAAAATCCCCCTATAATTTAGAACAAGCATTTGCAATGCAATAAGTCTCGCATTTACGCGAGTTTAAGCGATTGACATTGCAAATAATAATGCCTTTTGTTTTTGTTTTAAAGACATAAATAAAAGGCATTGTCATTTACAATGCCAATGGCTGAAACTCTTGTAACTGCGAGACCTATTGCATTGCAAATGCTTGTTTAGGAATATTTTTAGTTTGTGAAAGTAGACAGAAACTTTTCTGGTGAAAACCAAACAATGGATTCCTATGGAAGGAAATCCAAGTTACTGGTAAGTACGCTTAGAATTACTTTTCAGAGTCAGTGCTGGTCTAAAAGATGCAGCACTGGGTTCTCTCTTGATAACAGGTGAGTAAATCGGAATTCGTAGTTCAACTGATTTAAGAAGAATATTTGTAAGTTTCAAAAATGGACACTTAGAAACTTTTCTGGTGAAAACCACACAATGGATTCCCATGGAAGGAAATCCAAGTTACTGGTAAGTACGCTTAGAATTACTTTTCAGGGTCAGTGCTGGGCTAAAAGAGGCAGCCCTGGTTTCTCTCCTGATAACAGGTGAGTAAATCGGAATTTGTAGTTCGGCTGATTTTAGAGGAATATTTGTACGTTTCAAATTGGACACTTAGAAACTTTTCTAGTGAAAACCACACAATGATTCCTATGGAAGAAAATACAAGTTACTGGTAAGTACTCTTAGAATTACTTTTCAGGGTCAGTGCTGGTCTAAAAGATGCAGCACTGGGTTCTCTCTTGATAATAGGTGAGTAAATCGGAATTCGTAGTTCGGCTGATTTTAGAGGAATATTTGTACGTTTCAAAATTGGACACTTAGAAACTTTTCTGGTGAAAACCACACAATGGATTCCTATGGAAGGAAATACAAGTTACTAGTAAGTATGCTTAGAATTACTTTTCAGGGTCAGTGCTAGGCTAAAAGATGCAGCCCTGGGTTCTCTCCTGATAACAGGTAAGTACATCGGAATTCGTAGTTCAATTGATTTTAGAGGAATATTTGTAAGTTTAAAAATGGACACTTAGAAACTTTTCTGGTGAAAACCACACAATGGATTCCTATGGAAGGAAATACAAGTTACTGGTAAGTACGCTTAGAATTACTTTTCAGGGTCAGTGCTGCGCTAAAAGAGTAAATCGGAATTCGTAGTTCGGCTGATTTTAGAGGAATCTTTGTACAATGGTGAAGAAAGGGGGCGGGCCTCAGGTGACGTCTGCAAACACGCCCTGTGGCGCGTTTTAAGTTGGGGAATTAATTCCTCTTCAATCCAGAGGTCCCCTGGTACCCACCAGGTACCTCCAGTATGCGCCAGGGAGCTGCGTTGCAGAGAGGGGTTCAGAGGCCACGCCCCTTTTTACAACACTCTGCAACACAGCTCCGTGGCGCTTACTGGAGGTACCTGGTGAGATAGTTGGCCCCTAGGGGACCTCTGGATTGAAGAGGAATTAATTCCCCAACTTAAAACGCGCCACAAGGCGTGTTTGCACACATATCACCTCAGGTCCCGCCCCCTACCTTCACCACTGTGCAAACGTGCCCCGTGGCATGTTTTAAGTTGGGGGATTACGTCCCCCTTGAATCCTGAGGTCCCCTGGTGGCCAACTAGCCAACCATGTACCTCCAGTATGCGCCAGGGAGCTGCATTGCAGAGAGGTGTTCAGCGGCCATGCCCCTTTTTACAACACTCTGCAAAGCAGCTAAGTGGTGCTTACTGGAGGTACCTGGTGGGCTAGTTGGCCCCTAGGGGACCTCTGGATTGAAGAAGGATGAATTCCCTAACTTAAAACGCACCACAGGGTGTGTTTGCACAGTATCTCCTCAGGTCCCGCCCCCTAACGTTCACCACTGTGCAAACGTGCCCCGTGGCATGTTTTAAGTTGGGGGATTAAGTCCCCTTGAATCATGAGGTCCCCTGGCGGCCAACTAGGCCACCAGGTACCTCCAGTAAGCGCCATGGAGCTGTTTTGCAGAGAGGTGTAAAAAGGGGCATGGCCTCCTTACACCTCTCTGCAACGCAGCCCCCTGGCGCGTACTGGAGGTTCCTGGTGGGCTAATTGGCCCCCAGGGACCCCCAGTATTCAAGGGGAATTAGTTCCCCCTCTGCAAACGTGCCAGGGGGTGCGTTTGCAGAGTGGTGTAAGTGAGGGGCGTGGCCTCCTGCACGATCCGGTCTTTTTTTTTCTTCTCTTTGTTAGAAGGGGGGCTGTGTAGCCCCCCTTCTTATTCCATTTGAGATGTCATCAGTGATGTCATCAGTGATGTCACTGACCATGTCCTGAGTGGTGTAATATGTGACGTCATCAGCAGTGCATTGCGGGGGCGCGAGTTATAGTTAGCTGAACTAACTATCACAGGGGAATTTCTAAGGTTTTGTACGAGGGAAATGTCCAGCTAACTATAACACCCCTGAAACCTATGGTTTTTTCAGTGAATTTCTAAGGTTTTTTAAATGCCAATTCCTAACTATAACGCCCCTGAAACCTTTGGTTTTTTCAGTGAATTTCAAAGGTTTTTTAAATGCCAATTCCTAACTACAACGTGCATGAAACCTATGTTTCTTTTAGTGAATTTCAAAGGTTTTTTAAATGCTAATTCCTATCTATAACTTATCTCTGAAGATATCATGTTTAATGATTTTGATTGGATTTGTATATTTTTAAATTCAGTGTGTCAATTTCATTAATTACATTTTTTTTAAAATACTTTTTAATCACCATTTTTTAAACTTATTTTTTCAATTAATTCTTTTAAAAATTTAAAAATATTATTCGAACTTAAAGGGCTTCTCAAACATATTTTTTTATATTTTTAAAACATTTTTTTAACTATATGTGCAAAACTTTATTTTATATATATTTTTCAATGTTTTTGGATCCGCGCAACCTAAGCGCACCGTTCCCGATCCCTACGCAGTAGCATCCGCGCATTGTATGCGTTGGGTACGTGTTCAGTGCGCGATCGAAATGTGACCGGTACGCGACTCCCAGCGTGTAACGCGACACGTTCGATGTACGTAACGCGACGTTTCCGCGCTTCCGCTATGTGTCATCTGCGTCTATGACGCGGTAGGTGCGCGGATCTCGCGAAATATTTAACATTTAAAAAACATATATATATCTATTTCATACGAATATTAATTGAAGACAAACTCTAAAGTAGTCTTAAAAGTAATATATTTTTACATCTAATCCTATATTTCTTTTTAATTGGATTTCGCGGATGTGTGCTGGGTGCGTGATGCGTAAGCACAGGGTGCGCGGATCCCATGTGACGTGCAAAAAAAAGAGATTTGATTGGTTCATTACACTTCCTATTCTAACTATTGGAAGTCCCCACCCATTTCAATCATTCTTCTTTGAGCTTCTTTGGAGGAACATCTCACACCTTAGAACTAGAAGAAACTTTTTGGGGAAGATTTCCACAGCAGCAATTTTTCTAAAGACAATGGCTTCTGCACAGCAGCCACCATCAGAATCAGACCATTCGTCCGATGAGGAATTTGTTGTGGAATCTCCACGCACAGAAAGATACACCTCTGTGGTGTGGAAATTTTTGACCTTCCCAGAAGGTCAAAATAAAACTAATTCAACTAAAGTGACACGTAAAATATGTCAAAGAGTGCTTTCCAGAGAGATCCATCAAAAAAATACTCTTGTGGGACTACGAGTATGTTAAAACACCTGGGGGCATATGTATCAAAGGAGTTTGTATTCACAAATGCTGCCAATCGCAAAAAAACAGCGTTTGCGAATACAAAATCGCAAAAGGAGATGTATGAGGCATTTCAGCCTCGCAATCTTAAGGAATCGCTAAATTTGCGATTTCGTAATTTTGCGTAAGCATTTAAGAAATCGCAAATTGCGTTTTCTTAAATGCAATGTAACACGCAACCAAGTTGTGCGATTTCACCTTAAGAAATCGCAAATTACCACCAACTTCAAGTTGGTGGTAAGTTGCGATTTTTTTTAAATATGCACTTTTTTGCATATTTCAAAGTGCCATGTGGTGCACATACATGCCCTTAGGGCATGTATGTGCACCATATGTGCACACATGCTGATTTCAGGGGTGCATCAGGGTGTCATCATGACACCCTTGCACCTTTGAAAATATTCTCAATTTGCGATTAGCAAATAGCGATTCGCAAATTGAGAAGGACTTCCCATTTCCACAGCTGCAATTTTTCTAAAGACAATGGCTTCTGCACAGCAGCCACCATCAGAATCAGACCATTCGTCCGATGAGGAATTTGTTGTGGAACCTCCACGCACAGAAAGATACACCTCTGTGGTGTGGAAATTTTTGACCTTCCCAGAAGGACAACATAAAACTAATTCAACTAAAGTGACATGTAAAATATGTCAAAGAGTGCTTTCCAGAGGAGATCCATCAAAAAAATACTCTTGTGGGACTGCAAGTATGTTAAAACACCTCGAGACCGGCATCGACGGTAGCCACGCCCACTAAAGGCGGTTCCAATTGAATTTATAAATTAAAAGAACACTGGTGACGTATTTTCTGTGCCTCTGTTCATCAGCTCATGACTAAGAGGCGGGTTGCCTCGAAACGCGTCGAGCATGAAGAACACTTTATGGATGACAGAGAGAGGAGCTGCAGCGAGGTTACACAATCGCTTATGGGCGGAATAGCATTGAGTGCACTCTCAATCGCAAGGGCCATTGAACTGAAATATATATATATATATATATATATATATAAGGTATCACTATCCCGTCTGATCTTGGAGTCCCAGGAACAAAACAGTTACGGACCACAGCGTGTTCGAAGTTTCAGTGCAGTTTATTTGCTCAGGATGTCAGCAGTTTCTGCCATAGCAGCATAATATATATATTATCTACTGGCGACCGCTATTTTTAGTGAAATTTAATATATTCTGACAACAGCAAAGAAGGCAAACAAATTACTTTATGGAAATTATGCTGTGTTGTAAAAAATTTATTATTACATGTTATAATTTTTTTTTCCTTTTCTTTCACAGATCCAAATTTTAAAATAAGCAATTTATATGAATTTATATTGGAATGAAAAACAGAAAAAAATGTATAACATTTTTTATTCCTATTAATGTGAAGGTAAGTTTAACTAAGTCTCAATATGCAGAATGAGGAGGTCTGCAAGAAGCTACAAAGTTGAAACACGTTTCTAAAAACACTCTGTTTATGTAGTTTTGAAATCTGACCATAATCAGACATCATGCGACCTGCAAAAAAAGAGATTTGAGGGGTTCATAATATTTCCCATTTTAGCTATTGAAGGACCGCAATTATTTCAATCATTCTTCTTTGAACATCTTTGCAGACAAAACTCTGTGCTTACCTTCTATCATTCGCAAGGAAATTTAAAAATGGAAATATGTCACTTTTTGTAACATAGATATTGTGCAAGATACTCTTTTATATTTACAAAGAGAGGAAAAGGCACTTTTTATACTCCATGTAAATACAACCTCATCATGCACACCACATTGTGTTGAAAGGGTGTTCTATAAGTGTTGTTGTGCATGATTGCACTTAATACACACATGTCTAGTTTTATCAGAAATCATAAATCTCGATATGTGTGTGAATGCTGCACCATTCTAAAATTGGTGTAGGAAAGCACAACAAGGAGACTTGTTTTAATTTCTCCACATTTTTATATCTTCAATGCATGCTGAAATGTTCAGCATACATTGAAGGAGAAAAAAATATTTTCTCATTGTTTTTGTGCAGGAAGGTGTGTCTTCCTGCACAAAAACAAACAGCACATGACACAGATATCCTTGCACTATGGTGCAAGGGTGCCTTTGTCACCACATGGCTGCAGTTTAAGCAGCCATGCAGAGAGAAGCATAGATTTGCAACATATTTATGTACATATGTTGCATCCCTGTGCTTCGGAAGTACTACAGCTCACTGTAAATAATGAGGTTACTGTGTGATGCTGCAGCACTTCCTCATAGTTCTGAGCTTATACATTCACCATATGCTACTAATGCATTCATTCAGTAAATTACCTACTACACATACATTCATCTAAACGTTCACACACTAACAAACAAATTTAGCTTTTTTTTTAAACCAGGAAAGTTAGTTCTTAGAAGAACTTTTTTTTCTTTTTTTTGTTTTTTAATTTTTTGGTACTTTTAGGAACAATTTTGATAGTTTTTTGTTTTTTTCAAAAGGAAAAAAAGACAACAGGAGGAACAAAACAGTGAACTTCTGCAAAAAAAAAAATAAACACAAGTTTAGCACTTGTGGTTTTGCTGTGCTCAGCAGATTAGTTCAATTAACTGCTCACCGTAACATAGTAGTTTGTTGCATTTAATGCAACTATTTTTTAGTTTTCCAAATTCTGGACGTATGTCCGGGTGAGTGCTCGATGGTGATGCTGCAGAAGTGCTTGCCAATGCTGGCTGAGGCTGCTGTCGGAGTCTTCTGCATTCCTGCTTGGCCAGGTTCACGGGATGCAGAGTCTTCAGGGGGCATATGTATCATCATCTCCATTTGCGATTCTCAAATAGCAATTTTTTGAGAATCGCTGTTTGAGAATTGCAAAACGGGATGTATTTAAAAAATCGTACAAATTTTGCGATTTCTTAAAATTCCTTCATTGCGATTAGCAAATTGCGAAATCGCAATTAAGGAATACCTTCCCATTCATTCTTATGGGCCAGGAGGCCCATAGCAATGAATGGGAAGTCCTTCTCAATTTGCAAATCGCTATTTGCTAATCGCAAATTGAGAATATTTTCAAAGGTGCAAGGGTGTCATGATGACACCCTGATGCACCCCTGAAATCAGCATGTGTGCACATATAGCGCACATACATGCCCTAAGGGCATGTATGTGCACCACATGGCACTTTGAAATATGCAAAAAAGTGCATATTTCAAAAAAATCGCAACTTACCACCAACTTGAAGTTGGTGGTAATTTGCGATTTCTTAAGGTGAAATCGCACAACTTGGTTGCGTGTTACATTGCATTTAAGAAATCGCAATTTGCGATTTCTTAAATGCTTACGCAAAATTAAGAAATCGCAAATTTAGCGATTCGTTAAGATTGCGAGGCTGAAATGCCTCATACATCTCCTTTTGCGATTTTGTATTCGCAAACGCTGTTTTTTTGCGATTCGCAGCGTTTGTGAATACAAACTCCTTTGATACATATGCCCCAGGTGTTTTAATATACTCGTAGTCCCACAAGAGTATTTTTTTGATGGATCTACTCTGGAAAGCACTCTTTGACATATTTTACATGTCACTTTAGTTGAATTAGTTTTATTTTGTCCTTCTGGGAAGGTCAAAAATTTCCACACCACAGAGGTGTATCTTTCTGTGTGTGGAGGTTCCACAACAAATTCCTCATCGGACAAATGGTCTGATTCTGATGGTGGCTGCTGTGCAGAAGCCATTGTCTTTAGAAAAATTGCTGCTGTGGAAATCTTCCCCAAAAAGTTTCTTCTAGTTCTAAGGTGTGAGATGTTCCTCCAAAGAAGCTCAAAGAAGAATGATTGAAATGGGTGGGGTCTTCCAATAGTTAGAATAGGAAGTGTAATGAACCAATCAAATCTCTTTTTTTGCAGGTCACATGGGATCCGCGCACCCTGTGCTTACGCAACACGCACCCAGCGCGCATCCGCGAAATCCAATTAAAAAGAAATATAGGATTAGATGTAAAAATATATTACTTTTATGACTAGTTTAGAGTTTGTCTTCAATTAATATTCACATGAAATACATATATATATGTTTTTTTAAATGTTAAATATTTTGCCGGATCCGCGCACCCATCGCGTCATACACGCATATGACGCATCGCGGAAGCGCGCACGCGTCGCGTTACATGCATCGTACATGTCACGTATAGGCTTGGAGTCATGTACCGGTTGCATTGCAAACACGTATCCAACGCATACCGTGCGCGGATGATTCCGCGTAGGGATCGAGAACGGTGCGCATAGGGTGCGTGAATCCCAAGAAAATTGAAAAAAAAAATAAAACATAAAGTTTTGAAAATAAAGTTTAAAAATAGTTTTAAAAATATAAAAAATATTTTTTTTAAAACCAATAAAAAGAAATAATATTTTTTAATTTTTAAAAGAATTAATTGAAAAAATAAGTTAAAAATATGGTGATAAAATAGTATTTTAAAAAAAGATAATTAATTAAATTGACACACTGAAATTGAAAAATATAGAAATCCAATGAAAATCATTAAACATGATATCTTTAGCGATAAGTTATAGATAGAAATTAGCATTTACAAAACCTTTGAAATTCACTGAAAAAACTATAGGTTTCATGCACGTTATAGTTAGGAATTGGCATTTAAAAAACCTTTGAAATTCACTGGAAAAAACATAGGTTTCAGGGGCGTTATAGTTAGGTTTTTGCATTTAAAAAACCTTAGAAATTCACTGAAAAAACCATAGGTTTTAGAGGCGTTATAGTTAGCTGGACATTTTCCTCGTACAAAACCCTAGAAATTCCCCCGTTATAGTTAGTTCATCTAACTATAACTCGCGCCCCCGCAATGCACTGCTGATGACCCAGGATGCCCACCCCCTGGGACATTGCTGTTTGCTATGGCAGGCAAAGAGCACAGACCCCATTCTGCCATACAAACTCAGCTTTACTTTGTTGAAGTGAGAGCAGGAAACAACCTGCCCTCGCTTCAACGAAGCAAAGCAGGATTGCTTTTGAGGAAGGGGAGCTGCATGTTAGCAGCTCCCCTTGTCCAAAAACATGTTGGCTTCTGCAGGAGGCAGGGAACTGGAATTAATTTTGGTTGTAACAGTGTTGAGCTTGGACCAAAGAATACCCCTTGCAAAGAGGACACTTTTCCCTGTGCACACACCCAACATGGTCAGTGTTTGTATGATGTGGTCTAGCGTTTTAGAAATCCTTAAAGCTCATGAAGTGGGTAAACAGTACTCAATGCAAAAGTATTTAACCCTTTGAAGGTTACAAGTTTTTCTATTTGTTACTTCTGCATGGAAATCATACATTTTACAAAAAAGTACGTTACAAAGGGTGAAAATCAGGGGGGAAAAACCTGTATACTACAAAATGACTTTGTACAGTTACAGGTAGGTTATGATAAATTGGCATACCAATATATAAGATGGTTTTGTTGTGACATTTCGGAGCCAATCAGGCTTTGGCTTCAGGAGTTGCATTTGTGACATTATGTAACATAATGCATCTCACTAAAATCTAGAACAGCACTAGTAGCTGGTGCCATGCCGTGGATGTAAGAGTTTTCTATTTCCAAATAGTAATCAAAAGTCATTATAATTCTGGAGATAGGACATGCAACAGATAGGCAGTACTAAATGCATGGCTATGAGTAAAAGTTTTTATTTTTAACACATTGCTTTGCTAAACTCATCTCGACGGCTGGAACACACGACTTTCACTTAAAGGATCTTTTGTCCTAATATTCTACAATATCCCCCCTCTTTTTGACAGGGAGCTCACAGGTTTAACCTGATGACGGCGCAATGCCTCCCTAATTTTAAAGGGCCGCACCAGCTGTCGCAGCTGTTTATTGTAGCAGAGATTGTAACGCACGCCAAGGGTCTGCAGGGCCTGGCAAGAAACCGACATGGCACACTAGCCACATTAGGGCTTTCGGAGCAAATTCATTACAGGACTTTAAAGAGCCCCAGCAGTCTCACAGCCAGAGCGACCCTTGAAGGTGCAGGATGTGGCATTCCAAAGCCATTGTTGAAGCCTCCCACTGACATGAAGCAAACCCATTGCACGCTGTGCCTTGGAGTTTGCAAAGTTGAGTGAAGAATACAAGTTGGGCTTGCTTACATATTAGCAATCACTTAAAATGTAATTGTGCAATGAACATAGATTTCTAACACATATATCAACACATAATCTCTAGAACGGTTGTTATATTTTTCCTTCAGCTGTATAAAAATTAGTTTAGGTAGCACAAAAGTCTCTGGCAGTAACTGCAGTCAGATGTCTCCACTGCTGACAACATTGTCTACAGAGATGTGAAAGCCTGTACCTAAGAGATGTACTTGGATCACAGTGGGCCTTTTTTGCTCAGCCGACAATCCAGAGGGCTCACAATAGGAATGTATTTTTATACCTTATTAAAACCAAAAACCTATCCTCAGGCACACAATGTTAATAGTTGTAACTATTAAAATAAAGAAGATTAAATTATGAATAGAACATTTATCACGTAGCTGTGTTGGTCATGGACCTCCTGGCCTCCAACCTTACATTTGTTAGACTGGACACAATGGCTAAGGGGCCTTGAAGCAGCCTGACTCACTTGCAGCTCACTTTAGTGACAGGTCTAATGGTATACACCAATCACTAATGGGTTCCTACTGAATAAAAGGTTGACCACCACCACCTGAATTTCCAATGCTGCTTTAACATAATGAAGATCAGAAGAGACTTTACAATGGAGGTCCAATCACACAAGGAAAGACTGAGGGAAATTGTCCTTCCTCTGTTTTCTCTAGACCTGAAAGCACTGGGACAGACAAGATCATATTCTCGAATCCCACAGCAAAATGATGACTAGGAGCGTCTTGAAAAAAGAACAAGCAGAGCAGTGGCACTAAAGCTTCACCGGAGACAATGATGAAGACAGTGGGCAAGGAGTCCAACTAATGTACATGTCCACTTCTTGAGCTTTTTGGAATCGTAGGTGTCTCCAGGAACATGTAGTATGTAGTCTTTTGTGAAGTTGAGAGATTATTTTTGACTTTTCAAGAACTATGAGAAGGTGCTTGAGAAAGGCAAGATTTTCTGGTTTGTCTTGCTCTCAGCTTTTGGCACGGAAGTTTGATGTTCCTGTGGGATTGCAGAAATCAGATATTTAACTACCTAAATGCAACTCCAAATTTTACCTTGCTGAAGAAACTTGAGCTCTAAAAGAATGAGTCAGTACTTTTTTTAAAAGAATGAGTGGAGAAGGGCAGACAAGGGATCCCAGTGTTGAAGAGAGCTTGGCGGCTGCAGCTTTCAGGTTCAATCTGCTCTGAGCTGACTTTAGATTCGATGCACCCAATGATAGTTTCTGCACCACATCTAGTAACTGTCAGGAAGATGCTTAGATACCCAGTGTGGCAACAGACCAGCAGGTCACAGTCGTGCTAGACAGGCCATATTTAGGGCATTGCCATTGTTAGTAATTTTCCTTGTCAGGGTTCACCATGCAGAGCATGAAGGAACTGACCAAGGATAACAAATAATGACCCAACACATAAGAAGAAACATTGGTCTGTCATTGCCAATATTTTTTAAGATTCACAAACAAACTACCGCTTTGGTAGTTCGGTTAAGAAAAACAAAAACTCATTAACAGTGACAATCAGCTCCTTGGTAGATGCTTTGTAGTTGAAAACCTCTGTTGACCCAGTGGGCTGCACATCAACCTCTAGATACACTTCTAAAGGGTGATTTAGAGTTCAGAGAAAAAGTAGCTCACATATGCTAGGGTACTAAGCATCCTCACTAAACAAGCCTTGATGTGCTCATTGTGAATCTTTGATCCTACAGTAAGTCAGCCACAGGACTGCTGGATTACAGTGATAGTGATGCTCCTCTATTCATGGTCCTCCGTTCAGAGAAACAGGAGCTTATCCAAGGTAAGGTGCCCTCGAGCCTTCACTGCATTGTAAATCTTTGACTGGCATGACAAGTCAGCAACAGGACTGCTAGGTTACAGTGATGAGATGCTGCTCTATTCAGGGGTTGGCCTATCACTGCTGATCTTGTATTTCCTGTTCTGCTGTGCAAGGCTGTGGAAACAGGTTATAAATAATGACTCTGTACCTACAGTTTTCTAACAATGAAAATAACTGCCTGACACAAACAGACAAGGGGGCATATGTATCAAGCGATTTTTTACTCGCAAACGCTGCGAATCGCAAAAAACAGCGTTTGCGAATAAAAAATCGCTAAACGGTATGTATGAGCCATGTTTCAGTGCTAATTTAAGGAATCGCTAATTTAGCGATTTCCTAACTGTTCGCAAGCATTTAAGAAATCGCAAATTGCGATTTCTTAAATGACATGTAAAAAGCACCCAAGTTGTGCGAATTATCCTTAAGAAATCGCAAATTACCACCAACTTCCAGTTGGTGGTAATTTGCGATTTCCTTTCAAAAAGCACTTTTTTTAATTTTACAAAGTGCCACATGGCGCTCATACATGCCCTTAGGGCATGTATGTGCGCCATATGCACACACATGCTAATTTCAGGGGTGCATCAGGGTGTCATCATGACACCCTTGCACCTTTGAAATTATTCTCAAATAGCGATTGGCAAATTGCGATTCGCTATTTGAGAATTACTTCCCATTCATTCCTATGGGTCTCCTGGCCCATAGAAATGAATGGGCAGGTATTCCTTAATTGCGATTTCGCAATTTGCTAATCGCAATTAAGGAATTTTAAGAAATCGCAAAAAGTTTGCAATTTTTTAAATACATCCCGTTTTGCAATTCTCAAATAGCGATTCTTTAAAAATCGCTATTTGAGAATCGCAAATGGTGATGTTGATACATATGCCCCTTGGTTCTCTAAACATAGCAAGTATGATACATTTTCTAGAATTCTCTCCAGAACACAAGCAGTAATGGGTTTTCTAGTCCCTCTGGCACTAAAGACTTAGGGCCTGATTTAGAACTTGGCGGACAAGTTATTCCGTCACAGCAGTGACGGATATCTCATCCCAAAAATATAAATCCTATAGGATATAATGGGATTTAGATTTCGGCGAATGGCATATCCGTCACTGTTGTGGCTAGGTAATTTGTTAGCTAAGATCTAAATCAGGTACTTAGTCCATATACAAACAAGAAACAGAGAACCTGGTGGACTGCTACCTCCCTCAACTCACTGAGCATTTCATGTGTAAGGTGTGTTCCAGGTAACAATCACTTCTGTAGGACTTACAGAAGCAATTAGTGAACCCCATATACTCTCCTTATGAACAGACCCTTACAAAATTCATGTTAGAAATGCATTCTATATTTTATTTAAATCAAAATCCTGTCCTATAGCACAAAATATGAATAGTTGTTACTATGAAACTAAATAAGATAGTGGTAGTGATGTTTGTCAATAAACAGAACAAAAGAAAAAAATGCAACATTATGGTAATTTAGGATTTCTTTACATTGATATCTCAAATCATCCTTTCCCTTGGCTAACTACTTTAAACACTAGAATGGATCTGTTTGAGTTTCCAAGATGGCCTTGTCCACACTTGCATACATATTTTGTACAACAAAAGCTCCTGTCTCTGTGCCTCATCAGCTATGTTGCCATCCTCGGGATGGCAGATAAGCCCTGCAGAAGACTTAGGGGCAGATTTATGTTTCCTGGCGCATCCCTGCAAATCAGCAGGGATGCGTCAGGAAAGATGCGTCACGCAAGTTTACCCTTGCACCACCACAGATGCGCTGCATTTACAAATGCAGCGCATCATGGCGCAAGGATAAACAGATGCGTGACGCATCTGATAGCATAAGGGTGGCGCATTGCTGGAGTCGTGTCGCAAGCACGACGCAACTCCAGCAATGATCAGGGGCTGCCCATACCGAACATGCTGCGTCATGCCTTACGCCTGCTTCAAGCAGGCGCAGGGTTTTGATGCAGCAGCTTCGGAAAAGTGACTCAGTGAAATCTTGTATATTTCACTGCGTCACTTTTCCGAGGCTTTTTCCGACGGAACGCCCACAGTGCATACATTAAACCTGACGCAGGTTTAATGTAGCTCAGGGCTTTACAACGTGACGCATCTCCCTAGATGCGTCACGTTGTAAATAAGGCGCAACATGGCGCATGGTTTACGCCGCGGCTGCGTCACAGGAGTGACGCAACAGCGGCATAAATGTCTCGCAAGGGGCTTGTAAATCTGCCCCTTTATGTGCATATACTGTAGCCATCGGTAAAGAAAGGTGTTTACAGCTTTTGTCCTACCTTCAGTCCAAAGTCCTTGAATCAACGTTTCTCTCTATCAAACACAGTTTCAGTGCATCTTAGATACACCACATTGAACATAGTTTGTTTAAAAATTAACAATCATGATAAAAGTCTCTCTGGCCTTTCACTGATTTATGTTCTATGAAACATTGTTTACTATTTACAAACAATAACTGAAAAATCAAGATTTACATTTTATGAAATCCTGTTGGCAAATTATAAATGATAACTAGAAAATCTTCTTATCAGGCAATGCTAGAACAAACATTAAACAACATATCCAAGCAAGCTGAATCATGACATTGCACTCATACAAATATTTTACAACATTGGCAATTGTGCATTTAAACATAAAAATATAATCTGAATGAATGAACATGCAAAAAGGGGATGCTTAAATGAAATGTGTATGAGTTTTATATCAAGCATTCATTAATCCGGGTAGAGGTGAATAACTTCATCAACCTAGAGATCTAGCAGGCTTCACACCAAAGTCCAGATTACCCGCTAAATAAGAATATAAAACACAAAGCACTAATAGAAGTTAATGATTGTGATCAGAGGGCAACTGAGATAAGCTGTGGTTGAGTAAGTATAAAGGTTTACCAGGTCAAAATGTTAACCATTGCACTTTTTTTCTGTAAGTCAAATACCTCCAGTGTGAAAAGGTAGGATAGATGAGCTACAGAAGATGTCGAGTCCAAGTTATAGCCAAAACGTGCGGTTTTAACACCAACTACTATGAGTGGAAAAGGCTGGATTTTGAAGCCATCTAAGTCACTTCAGTCCAGGCTATGCACTCTTAATAGTGCGGACAGCATGTACACCAATTTCTGGCAAAAGTCCTGCATTAGCAAAAACATGATATAACACTCTCAATACCTTTGATGATGCTAGAAATTCTTCAGTAGGGCAGTGTTGCTGAACAGAGCTAGCCAGCACAGCATCCTCAGCTGTTTTTGTTGTCATAAGACAATCCCTCTTCATAGGTGATGATTATCCCCTACTGTGTTATTTTTTAACTCTGCACACTGTGGCACTGCTGTCCAGTCCCCAATGTATGCGCTGTGACACTTGAAACATGCTAAACATGGCTAATCTCCAATTGGCAAATTTAACTCTCTGTAAAGTATGGCGCGGTGCATAAAACTACACCAATAGCATGGAAAGGTAAATGTCACCTGTGGAATGCAGCAGATATTGTCCCACCTAGTAGTCTGACAAGGAAAACCAACGCTTTAGGCCTATATATGCAACATGATGGTTGTTGCTTTAAACCTGAAGGCAAACCTCTCAAAATAACCCGTTTTGAAGGGAAATAACTCCACTTCTAAATATTAGATATCAACTTGTACCCCATAGTAAAGGTTGCCTGGTAGTTATGAGTGGAACATGCAAGAATTTAGTGTTGGCACATTCCTACACTGACTAGTATCTGTAAGCTATTTTTACTGTACAGGATACAGCCTTTCCTCTGAGAAAGTGCAATTAAAAAACAATTTTTGAGAAGTTTGGTTTGGAATAAGCTACAGAGAAGATTCAACAATTCCATAGTTAAGTTGGATTTTTGATAAATATACAGAAAAGGGAACTTTAAAAATGTTAGACCTTGCCTGCCTCAAGCTTTAGTAGGTTATTTAGCATTGGCTTAGCTACAGTTGCCCTTGTCAGTGCTTTCCATTTAATAAGGAAGAACTAGGAGCAGAAACAATGAATTAGGACTTTTGATATGAAGGCCTAGGACTAAGAAATGTGGCACATCTTAGCACAATAAGGACAGCTGATGAGGGTTGAGGAAAGGCATTAATTTGAAAGGGACCATTTGGGAATTGTTAGACCTGACTGCTTTGGGGTGGTCTTCTCCCAACTCAAATATTTGCTAAATCTTTTTGTTGGCGTTAGGACTCTAAGCAGGACCAGGACTTGTCATTTTATGGCTTGCATGTCCTGGTAGTGAAAAACTTCCAAACATGTGTTTCATTACTTAGAGTCCTAACTCTCGCATAGGTTAACATTGTAAATTCCTTATTACATTTAATAAGCTGTAATTCCGAATTGAGAGATGGTGGAGTTATCATGTTTAGTACATCTGGAATAAAAATGGCAAGCCCGCTTTCATGGTAAAGTTGGATTTGTAGTTACCTTTCTGAAGATGCCGCTTTTAGAAAGCTGGATGTTTTATTTTTCTCAGCCTTTTGGTGTATGCTGCCTGCCTGTCTGATCACAGGCCGGACTGGATGACAGTTCACTTTGTATATTCCAGCTAAACAGTCCCACACCAAGGTGTGACTTCATACATCTTCGTGGGTGAAAGGGAGGAAGGAGCTGGGCACAGCCTCACATTTACACCTGAATAGGCTGGGCCCTGTCCACAGACAAAGGGCTGCATACCACCTGTAGTGAGCTTGCTGCCAAAGCCGGAATAAATGACTTCTGTGCACTTCAAAGTCCCTTCTTTGAAGTCCCCCCACTTCAATTGGTATAATTTCTGGACATCTGACCGTACCAACTGAGTACACTTCTGGATCTGAAAGAATCTACCAAGAAGAACACTGCTGTGGTTAAGGACTGCCACTCTTCCTGACTGCTGCTCTGGAAGACTGCTGCCTTGCTTTGCTGCCCTGCTGCTCCCTCTAACTGGACCCAGAGTGACTCCAAGGGCTATTTGACTAGCCTCCTCTTCTTCAAAGACTCAGGGACCCAATGTTTTTCACCCTGCTCCAGTGTCTGGTACATTGGAAGTAATCCCAAGTGCTTGCTCCAGCAGAACCTATGCATCCTCTGCTGCATGAGCAGAATTGACACATAGCCCCTGTTGCAGGAACTGAACTGGCTCATTATGCTTGGACCAGTGTATCACCATCGGTACTGCCGCATCACTGCCACTGCAGAGACATGAACAACGCATCCCCTCAACTGCGTGGGGAAACCGGTTGTATCGGCTTTGAAACCAACGCATCTCAGATCCAAAGCATTATCACCAGAACCATCACATCACCATTGTTGCATGGAGAAAACTGACGCAGCTCCTCAACTGTAGTATTGACACCAATGCCTCTCTCAGCTGCACCAAACATCTCTTGTTGGTGACCAGGATTAAAGTACTTTTGCTCAGGGGACCCTGCGTGGGTCCTGTATCTGGCCCACGCTCCATTGCGTTCGGCTTGAACTCTTGACTTTGTCCCGGTCCAGTGCAACCAAATAACTCTTTAGGCACTTACTGCTTCCAAGCACTATTTTTACATTTAATCTTTAAAAATTCATATCTTGACTTCTATTGATTCAATTATTTTGTGGTGGTCTTGTTTTATTTATAAAATCATATTCTATTTTGCTAAACTGTTGTGGAATTTTTTGTGGTGTTTTTACTGTGTTTCTGTTTGATGTATCGTACAAATACTTTACACATTGCTTCTTAAGTTAAGCCTGCCTGATCAATGCCAACCTACCAGAGGGTGCATACAGGCTAATTTATGGTGTGTTTCTGACATACCCTGACTAGGTTTGTGGTTACTGCTTGGACAGGATGCATACATATGCCAACCAGAAACTCAATTTCTAACAGGAATATGTGAATAAAGTTCTGGAGGTATTTGGGGTCTGTGCATATATGAGAACATAGGTATATATTCTCTAAACAGACCATACAGCATAAAGATTGGTCATTGCATATTTGACTTCTGTATTAACCATAAAGGCACAGGCCAAAGATGCCTGTTATCACCTTTGCTATTAGCGTTGGCTAGAACCATTGATTCACTATTTTTGCCTACTTGGAGCACACTGGGACAATGCCGCTATATGGAGAGACCTGAGCAGCCTCATTAGATGCAGATACCATTCTTATATATGTGAAAGATACCACAGTAGATCTCTACAGCATAACACAAACATTAGAAGACCTTAAACGTATAAATGGACTCCGGGTTAATTGGGTAAAATCCTGTATTTTCCCTATCAATGCATAGTATACCCCATTGCTTACTCCTATATTAGATGGCCAATTAGAATGGGAACCTACAACATTCGATGTTTAGTAATTAATGTATATAATATGGCACATGATCTGCGAGAAGTCAACCCGTGGCACTGTGTAGCCTTACGACAAAAGCTGCATTTTTGGTCCTTACTTTTTCTGTCTTTGATAGGACTGGTGGCCCTAGTTAACTAGGTTCTGCTCCCATACTTGTTATATGTTTTTATAAACATCCCCATCTTGCCCAAGTCCTTTTTTGAAAATCTGGATCACCTGGTCACTCACTTAATCTGGACAAGGGTGGGGGTGAAGAGTAACCCTCTCAACACTCCAATTACTGATTGACGCAGGAGACCTTGGTCTACCAAATATTGGTCAGGGTCTGAACTACTATGGGTGAGTAATTGGCTTTCTGCATTTTTTCTTGAGCAACTGGGTATCAACAAGGGGTAAGCAGTTCTTAAAGAAATGGAGAATGAAAAAAACAAACAGGCTACTGCCTAAAAACCTGAGGTCCCAGACGAAGGGGGCATCTGAATTCTCAGGAGCAAGAGCCCTCACATACCTAGATGGGTAATGTGCTTCAACATATGGCATCTCTCCTCGTCAGCCCGATACTGCATGCCCTCATGGGTATCCACAGGGGGCTCTTTGATGGATATCTTTTGTTTTTTGCTCTATGTGCTCTTAAGTGTAGATTGGTGTGAATGAGTAAAAATAGGCTAAGGAGTACCATAATAATATTTCTATTCAGTGAGCTTCCTAGTCTAGTTTAAAACCAGAAGTGATGGTTGTAATCAGAAATAATGGGCTGTATGAGCTCATAGGAAAGTGCGTGATTTAGTCAACATGTTTCTTGCCATAGTAGTCAAAGTGATCAAGGGCTACTCATCAGGACCTAAATCATAATCTACACAGTGATTGGGAATATTATCTTGATCAGGATGTATTTATTAAATCACTTGTAAGTACATGTAATTGTTTGGAGCATGTATGCTGGGCCTTTATGCGCTCTTGATCCCTCCTTTTTGTAATAGTTTATTAAATCATTACCATCAAAATGTAGCAGAAAGATTTATACCTTTGGTGGTGGTAAAACAATTAACTGTAGTGGAATTATCAAAACAGTGTAAAATACTATGGCAATAAACATGTTGATCAACTCACACACTTTCCTATGAGGTGACAGACCATTACTCCCGGTTACAGCAATCACTTCTGATATTAACCTAGACAAGGGTACCCACTGAGTACAAATATTAGTAGGGTACTCCTTAGCTAATAAGTTACTTACACCAATCTACATTTGAGAGCCCATCCACATACAGTCTAGGTTCCAATATGGCGAAAAGCAAAAGACCTCCTGCAAAGAGCCCCCTTGTGGCTGCCAGTTGGGCATTGCAGTGCCGGTGCGAAGAGGAGCAATGCCCTATGATGAAGCATGATGCCCATCTAGGTGTGTGAGGGCTCTTGTTCCTGACCTTTCAGATGCCATCCATCTGGGTACTCAGGTTTTAAGCAACAACCTGTTTGTGTTTTTGTTCCCCATTTCTTTAGGGACTGCATACCCCTTGTTGTTACCTAGTTAATTTAGAGCATGTATGCTGGACCTACATGGGCTCCCTGTCCTTCCTGTGTACATAGTTCCTGAGCAAGACAGGTTTACAAGTGTGGAAGTTAACAGATGGCACATTACAGAGCCGACTGCACCTAGGAAAGGAGCCTACAGTTGGGATGCCTGTTCTACTGCATACTGCCTTGGTGTATCTAAAACATGGTTTTGCACTTACTGAACCTATCCTCCCTTAGACTCCTGCCTCCCAAGTTTTAGGACTCCCTATACATACAAATTGGCTGAACCTAACCCAAAGCATCCTTGGTTTAGGCAATGTTTTTGAAGTGGCACCTACAGGAGTTTGAGACATTAGTACAAGATTATATGAGTACAAGATTATAATATTCCAAATGGGCAACACAGCATTTTTCATAGAGTTAAACATGCACTTCATGGGCAATTGCATATAGAATCAACTGCACCGCCTAGTCATGCAGTCTTCCAAAAACTGAGTACTATGAGCAATGACAGGCACCTAGTTAAGTGGCTTTACAGTGTATTCATGCAAAACAAAATTGCATCCCACAGTAAGATCAACACAGAAAAGGAAGCTGGTTTATCCAGGCCCTTGCACAATTCAGAATAGACAAAAATACTCACCTACATAAAGTATTGCACAATACGGGCCCGATTCACAGAATTAACTTAAGACAAAATCCTAAACTTACTACTTTTGGTATTCACAGAATGCACTTACTACTTTTGGTATTCATAGAATGGATTTACGACTACTAACTTTACGTCCGCACTCGGGCCGGAAATTCCGTCCCGGAGGCGGAGCTTCTGGGCTGGAGGCAGGGCTTCCGGGCCGGAGGCGGAGCTTCCAGCCCAGAGGTGGGGTTTCCGGCCAGTGGTAGAGATTTAGCAATGGCTGAAATCTCCACCTCTGGCCCGGAAGCCCCGCCTCCGGCCCAGAAGCCCCACCTCTGGCCCGGAAGCTCCGCCTCCGGGCCAGAATTTCCGGCCCGAGTGCAGATGTAAAGTTAGTAGTCGTAAATCCATTCTGTGAATACCAAAAGTAGTAAGTGCATTCTGTGAATACCAAAAACAGTAAGTGCATTCTGTGAATACCAAAATGGTAGTAAGTTTAGGATTTTGTCTTAAGTTAGTTCTGTGAATCGGGCCCTACGTGTTTAAAACGTATTCAGTTTCCTGTGGTTTATTGTTGTTGTACTGGAAAGACATCACAAATGCACTCTGTTGGAAATGGCCCTTTTTGCAGGGTTATCCCGAAACTTTTTGCTTCTTCCACCTATTTTTTCCTGGCCTGCTGTTGTTGGCTTTAGGACTCTGGGCAGTTTAACACTGCTAATTAGTGCTAACGTGCGTATGCTGTCTGTATAAATTACGTTTATGGATTGGTGTTTCCCTGATAGGCATATTTGAATAACTGGTAAGCCCCTAGTAATGCACACTTCGTGTGCCAGGGCCTGTAAGTCAACTGCTACTAGTGGGCCTGCAGCACTGATTGTGCCACCCACATGAGTAGCCCTGAAAGAATATGCCTCTTCACTCCGCATACCATTATCCCGCATGCTGTCACAAAGCGGTCGTAACAACGACCGCGGAGTGAAAATGCATACCATTACCCCGCAAGTCAACGACTTGCGGAGGGGGGGCGCTGGATGTTGGAATAGTAAAATTTACTATTCCAACTCTAGTCTGTGTGGACTGTAGGGAAGGTGTTGGATTTTAAATCCAACACCTTCTCCCTCCTCCGCATGTCATTGTAACGACTTGCGGAGTAATGGTATGAGTTGTCACAATGCGGTCGTTGTTACGACCGCGTTGTGTCAGCATGCAGGGTCACGGATACGGGGTGAAGGTAGTTTACACCCCTGAAAAGGTATCTCAGGCATGCCATTGCAGTGCTGTGCGCAGTTTTTTAACAGCCATGTCGACCTGGCAAGTGCATGCACATGCCAGGCCCTAACCTTCCCTTTTATTACATGTTAGTCACCCCTAAGGTAGGCCCAAAGTACCCCAGTGGGCAAGGTGCAGTGTATGTGAAATGTAGGACATGCCCTGGTGTGTCTGGCATATCCTGATAGCAAAATACTGCCAATTTTGTTGCTTCACTATAGCAAGGCTACCTGTTCCAATAGGATAGAATGGGGAGTTTGCTTATAACATCTTATAAGCATAAGTACCCCTGGGAACATGGTAGGAAAATAATGTTTAGCATGCCTGAACTCAGAATGTTGAAATGCATCTTTCAGTAAGGGTGATTTTTATAAATCTGTGTTTGAAAATACCACTTTTAGAAAATAGGTATTTTCTTGTTTAGCCATCCAGTGTGCCTCTGCTAGGATGTGTATTGACTGTCTGGCTGTGGAGTGACAGGGGCTGGGGATGTGCAGAGGCTCCACAGAGTCTGGATGAGTCAGGGCTGGGCTGAATAGACCAGGGCTGCATTTAGAGGAGGGGAAGGAGATTTCCTTTCACCTGAATGGACCTCGTCTGCCTTCTACAATGCTGTGTCCACCTCCTGCCAGGGATTTACACCAGAGAGGACAAAACTGGTTTTGAGTGAGCACAGGGCTTCTCTGCCACCAGAGAACAAAGGATTTTACTATATAAATATTGGGATCCAGACCCCAGAACTTTAGGTCATTCCTGGAATTCAAGAGGACACTTTGCCAAGGAGAAGAGCTGGAGAGACTGAGGAGAGGTACTGCCCCTTTGCTGTGTGCTGTGTAGGGTTGGTCTGCAGTTGCTGTTTCTGCCAAGGAAAGGAGAATGACTTTGCTGTGTGCTATGTCCCCTGCTTGAAGGAGATCTCCAAGGACCTGTTTGTGCTGGCCTCCTGTTCTGAAGTCGCAGGGACACAAAGACACCACCCCCATTTCCCCTGAACTCTGCTGCTGTGATGTCTGACCTGCCAAGTGGTCCCTGTGCTAGTTTTGGACCTCTGGAGGATGCTGTTTGGAAACTAGAAGAAACTTGAAGAACTGCAAAAATCGACACATTGCCCTTCTTGCGGCTGTTTTTCTGATGCAACTCCATGGCACAAGAAGAATTTCCATGCATCGCCATGCTGCTTTGAAAACCGATGCAGCGACTGTCGCAGCTGCAAGAATCGAAGAATTGAGGGTGAAGAAAACCACCACGGCGCAGCTCGACGCTGTCGCACCAATCACCGCCGCATCCCAAGTTTCCATGCATTGCACCTATGCAGCAAAGTTTTCCAGACGCACCTCTTGCAGACCAGAACCATCACGAAGAATCGCCACATCACTCCCCATACAGACCAGATTCTACGCAACCCTTCCTCTGCATACAGCAGGACTGTCGCATCTCCTCCCAGGTCTCAGGAGTTGAAGCATCACTTTGTTTCTGAATCTGCGGCTGTTTAGCCTTGTATATTTTTAAGCAACCTGAGGTACTTTGTGTAAAAGTCACACATTCATAGTTTTCTATGGTACAAGTTGGATTTTTGTCGTTTTGGACTTGTTTAGTTTAGATAAAGATATTAATTTTTTCTAAACTGGTGTGGTGTCTTTTTGTGGTGTTTTCACTGTTACTGTGTGTGTTGGTACACATACTTTACACATTGCCTTTGGGATAAGCCTGTCTGCTTGTGCCAAGCTACTTAGGGGCTGAGCAAGGGTTATCCTAAGTGTGTTTCCCCCTTACCCTGACTAGAAGCAAGGGTCCCTATTTGGACAAAGGTACCTACCTCTGCCCAATGGAGATCCCCATTTCTAACACACTCCCTACCATCTATGGTTATGAAGTTCACAATACAATGAGGAGTATGCACTTGCCCTTTCCACACAACCATAAAGGGACAAAGTTTCTAAGAAGTGAATTACTTTAGCATTATTGTTCGCTAGCTGAAATATAATCATATTTTGGAGAAATGCCACACCACCTTCCCCCACAAGTTGGAAATCACTAGCTGTGAAATGATTGGAAGTCGAAAGCAGCCTCTTACATAGGGGAACAACCTTTACAACGCAACTTTTACAACGCACTACCATTACAACGAAACTGTTACAACGCAAGTGCATTGACAACGCAGGACATTACAACGCAAGTCTTTACATCGACTTGCACTAGATGGCGTGCTAACATTAAAAATAGTGTAGTTTACTATCCCAACACCTTCCCTACTGTTACGTGGACTGGAGTTGGAATAGTAAATTACACTTTTTTAATGTTAGCACGGCATCTAGTGCAAGTCGATGTAAAAACTTGCGTTGTAATGTCCTGCGTTGTCAATGCACTCGCGTTGTAAAACTTTCATTGTAACAGCAGGCGTTGTAACAGCATGCGTTGTAACGTCATACATCCGAATTCCATAACAAAAACAAAAAACTACCTCCATGTACACCCCTATCATTTTCCCTTCCTCCTTAAATAAATATCTCAAAAACATATGCTAAAGCGGTGACTCATTTCCTGTATAGATACTTATTGCTCTTTCTAGCACTCATGTTGTACTCAATGACTTGTGAAAGGAGCAATGTACTTCGTCATATTAAAAATGGGTGAGGAAAGAGAGTATGGGATAATCTTACATTTGTTAACAAGATACTACATTGTAAAATGGCCTGAAGATGCCATAAAATCACAATGTAACTGACATTATACTTTATGAACATATTCAACTGCCGCAAATATATCATTAAAAAAAAATTAAACAGACCAGTGTAAGTTCTGCATGTTCATAGTTAAGAGTAAAGAGTGTCCTGTGGAAGAGAAGGCTTTATTCTCAGGAGCAACTGTAAGTAGCTGGCAGCAACCCAGTGAGAGGCAGAGCTGGTCCCAGAAACAATTTGATGTGGTTGAGTAGGAGGTGAATGCTCATTTCCATAGACACACCCTTGGCTGGGACACCTTCCAGCTCCAAAGGCAGAAGGGTTCTGCTACGTTGGACATATCACAAAATAGTGCAAAGTAGGGCAGTTTGCAGTAAATGCTGCAACGGTGGAAACATTTGACTTTGTTATTTTTCTTTTCATTGGCTAGGGAGCGTCTTGGAATCATCCCAACCACTTTCTACTGAATCCTATAAAAGTGCCACTGTCAGCTTATAAAAGCTCTTTCTTAACCTAAGGTAGAACAGAGGAGGACTGGACCTGCTGTCCATGACCTGTGTGGAAACTTAGGCACTGGATCTGTTTGAACTTTTACCCAGGATTGAGACATAGAAGATGTTTCCCAGCATCTCTAGAATGTTGGGACTTTTTTGAGCACAGAAGGACCAAGACAAGGTGGCAATGCTTCCCAGGACATATTTGCCCATTTGTCCAATTGGAAAGTTCAGGGATAACAAGAGGCAGTCTTGAAGAATTCAGCAACCGTGTGGAGTCCTTGTTGGTTACAGCACTGAATCTTGCACACTGAAGAAGCCTGGGAAAAAAGGTTCCTAAAGTGTGAAATTAAAAATCTTGACCTAAATTCCAAAGGTGTTTTATAATCTGCTGCATCTCCTTCTGCCTGAAATCACAGCATGGTCTTGCTCAAATGCACCATTGACTAGTATTGGAAATTCTTGATTCCTTTGCACAGTTTGTTTTCAAAATCTAATCATATCTTTTTTCTCATAATCAGAGGTTGACTTTTTTTGTGTCAATTTCTTTATTACATGTTCATCATGTTCCTTTCAGAATTTTACTGTTTGGTCTTCTGGCTCTATTATTGCTTTGGTGCTGCTTAAAGGCTTAACATTCATTTCTCTGAGGAAAAGACTGTGGGGCATATTATCAAGTACAGCGTTAAAATTATCGCCGCTTTAGCGGCAGGAAACTGCAGCTAAAGCGGCGATAATGGGCTTGATAATATGCCCTTGAGAATTCCAATAGAAGCCCATGTTCTGGTGTGAACCTGGGCTTCTATTGGAATTCTCAAGGGCATATTATCAAGCACATTATCGCCGCTTTAGCAGCAGTTTCCTGCTGCTAAAGCGGCGATAATTTTAATGCCGCTCTTGATAATATGCCGCTTTTTCTATAGGACATTTGTATCACAGATCGACTGGTCATTCTGCCAATCTGTCAGTTACCCTTTAGGTGGTGGATTAAGGGCTACTTTCAGCGAAAGATGAGCTGCAATGACCCAAAAGAACCTTCATAGCCCATCGTAGTCATGGCCTTCTGTAGCCTGGGGCTGGGTTGAATATATTTGCCAGGGCTGATTTTAGTTTGCAGTTTAGCCTTTAAAACCATTGGTTAAGTTCATATTTTCTCATTGAAACTGTGATTTGGTCATACAAGATATTGGAGGAGGTGGATGGAACTTGCAGAGTTTCGAGACATGAAGTTTCACAGACTTACAGAAAAACTCAGTGAGATTCTGCAGAATAGGTTTACGGTGCAATTTACAACTGGTAGCGAGAACAGCCCTGAAAATCAGAGCAAACGGCACAATGCTTTGCGCAAGAGTGCGCAACCATTTGTGTTGATTTTGCTGCCACTCAAGTACAAAACCTACTCTAGCGGAAGCAAATCTACTCGAACTGCAGCCCTCAGAGCGCTCGCAAACACCGGCAACTGCCTGCATTACAAAAATGCTCATCCAGCTAGCATATTTTGTAGCCATGCAGGAGAAGAATTCCAACACATAGCGATTGGCTGAATTTGGCCAGAACTCTATTTTAAAGAGTAACGTGGAGTGGCCAAAATGTTGCCAATTCCAGGGGTGGAACTGAACATCCTGCCCACCCCTAGATATTGTATTATCTGATTTACAATGTTACTTATTTTAAAATATATTTTAATTAACTTTGGTTAACAATATGTACAGAGCAACATTTTTTATTCAACAATAAATATATATTTCCTTATGTGCTTTATCATTTCGTGAATTTAATTAGCCCTACAAATATTTGGAAGCTAATGAAAATTCATGCAGAGAGATGCAGCTACTGACAAATGGAAGAGGTAAAATATGTGTGAGATCAACCTACCTGCTACCTGAACCTCAACAAAAAAAAAATCTACTCTCATAAATTTAGATTGAGGATTCCAAAAACAACCTTCTACTTCTATCAAAATTTTACTATTTTAAAATCAAGGAGGTATTAAGTGACAGATAATGGCTAGTTTGAGAAAACACGTGGGAGGGCGATGCTCGACTTATCTTGGGATAATTAACTCATTTTAGACCTTTAAAATATACTAGGTCATAAACGACTAACATCCCATAGTTTCCTCACTTTCTTATACCATTGCCATATTTGCATGTACGCCTCAATGCTTATTTACTTCATTCTGCTCTGTAACAAAGGCCTTAAACTCAACATCTCCTAGTTCATCAAGACAGTGTTCATTTTTTTTATACATTTCCTATTTCAAGTATAAATTCAAGTACTGACAAAGCTAAAATACATAAGAAATTAATTGTGCCCCAAAGTCGCATAATCTTAATACAGAATAAAAAAAATCATGTACTGACAAATCAAACATAAATACAAAATTCATTGTGACCCAGTTTTACACGATCCTGGTATATTAACCTGCCCCAAGCAGCCAATTGATTATTGTGCACCAGAGTTTCGCCCCCCACCTTCTAGCCTGAAGTTCCTTACAATCGTGAAGTGCTTGTACCAGTTTATAGATAGCGATTAAACGGGCCAGACACTCATGGAATCTGGGAGACTCCGAGTCCTTTCATCTAGTTGCAAATATTAATCTGACAACGGTGACTGAGATGAATACAATACTAATCTGACCTTGATCCAACCATATACTGCTATTATACCCCACCACCATAAGTGTGGGGGTTAAGCCCACACTTAGCCCCAGAATCTTCTCTCAAAATGTTTCCAGTTCCCTTTTTAAGAAATCTCACTTTGAGCAGCCGTAGAACATATGTATCTCTTCTGCTGGTCCAATCCCACACCTGGGGCAATTATCATCCCCCCTTTCCCCCAGTTGAATAATTTGGCAAGGGTAAAGTATAGGTTAAACATCATTTTAAAATGTTGGGCCTTCAGAATATCTGATAGGAGCATGTTTTTTGGCCGCAACAATGACATATCTATATCTGTATCTTCATTCTCTAGTCTGCTGGCCCATTTTGCCTCTGTTTTCTCCATATCATCAGGAGCTTCCTCCATAATGATGCCATATATATGTTTTATTTTGCACACAGATCTCCCCAAAGCCTCCGCTTACCAAAAAATCCTCTAATTTGTAGATTTTAAAATAGTGTCTGTAGGGGATTCCATATTCTCTCTGCAGCTCAGGAAAGAGGTATTGCCTGAATATCTCCTACTGTCCTTAAGCCCAGATGTTCCCATTGTTTTCTAATAGCACCGTAGAATGCTGGTGGAAACAAAGATGCCAAGGCTCTATATACTTTGGCCTTTCGTCCTTGATATCTACTTGATGCAAAGCTTACTGCTCCAAGATGGATATTGAAATCCCCACACATGATCAAAGGGGTGGGCCAAGATGCAAGGTCTAGTTCCAAATCTTCTAATATTTTTGGCTCATCCTGATTTGAGCCATAGACCGTGCCTATGGTTATTCTTGATTCTAGTTCAGCCGGAGCCCATCTGCCACCAGCATCACTCAATATCTGTTTAGCTGATCCCATTTTATTCTTGGCTAATATGGCCACCACTCTGATATTGGAACTTTGAGAAGAACAGACCAATAGGGAGTATCCCTTTATCACGATTAGCCCCCATTTATCCCATGGCATGTACGTCTCTTGGATACAAACAATATCCGTTTCGATAGATTTTATTATCTCCATAACCCTAAGCTGTTTATTCCTGTCCACCAAGCCCCCTATATTGACAGAATATATAGTAATCTTACCCATTTAGTCTTAAGAAATTATCCTAATAAGAACACTCTATTCCAATTTCTATCATTATCTTTATTAATTTGCAATCTTGCTTAAATACCATACGGAATACCTTTCTGAATTTTTCACCCCATTTTTCCCATCTTCTCCCCTGTGCCCCCACCCGAAAAAGATCCTTGACCCCCCCTGACCTCCCTATCCCCCTGCCCTCCCTGACCCCTCCTCTCTCCCTCTCTTCGGGAAGAATCCAGACCGCACATCGGTCTGTTGGAAAGATGAAAAGCGAAGGGCCAACACCGTGAACTCTTGTGTATAATTGTTCGGAGAGACAAAAATAAAAAAAGCCTTACCTGACCTCCCTTAGACTGAATTTATCCCAGGCCATTAAGGTGATCTGGTTAAGTCCTACTAAAAACTCTTTGGCTTTGATTTCAGATGTAAAAAACCTTGTTGCCTTATACCAGACTACTTTTAAGGCGGCTGGATTATTCAGAAACGCATTAGCGCCCCTGTCCTGGAAGGGTTTGATTAATTGTCGAAGTTGCCACCTTCTCTCGACAGTGGCGTGGCAAAAGTTCAGTCTGATGAAAAATGACATGTCATCTATATTTCTCCTGGCCTCGGGCCTAGCTTTTTCAAACACCGCCTACCTTAAGAGGAAGTTCCCGAAAAAGACCAAAACAACCCTCGATTTAGTCCCATCTCTGACAGGATGTCTCATAGTAAAAGTTGTCCTGTGAACACATTGAATCTCCAGCTGCCAGTTCCAGTCCGAGAGTTCCGGGAATGCCTTCCGAAAAAAGTTCCAACATACAGCTCCTAATGTCCATTCCCTCCTTCCCTTCTGAGATTCCCAGGACCCTCGGATTATTATGCCACTGGTGATTCTCACTATCCTCCAGTTTCCATTGGCTATCCGTGATCTGCTTCTCTTGAGCTTTAGATTGTGTGACCTCCATCTCGACATTGTTGACTCTGGTTTTGAGCTCTCTAAGGCGCTCCCCTATAGTATAACAGATATTTGTCAGTTTTCTTACTGCGCCCTGTACTTTCCTTGCTGCACTCTGGGCTTTGCGGGCGTCCCCCCTGAGTCTCTTTGTGTTGCATAAACGTTTGGATAACAGTTTCTAGTGTCGGGTGATGTAAGCCAGGGGTGCCCCGCGATGTTAAAGTTTGGATGGTATTTAAAGAGTCAGATAGTGAATAATCCTATTTCAAGCTAGCGGCCCTCTGCAGGTGGTGATCAGTCTTTTTTCCCCCGGTCCATCGAGCTGTCAGAAAGAGGGGGTCCCCAGACACATCTGGGCTGCTGTCATTTGCACTTGAAGCTATAGAGGAGCCTGAGCCATCAGCTGACCATTTAGGGCCATCAGACGGGGAAAAAGAACAGGCGCTAGGATCTAACTCAGTCTCTATATTAGCGTGTGTAGTCCTTTGATCCTGGGACTGATCAATAAGATCCACTGGCTGTGCTGTTTTAATAGCTGGGGGTCCTTTACCCATTATACAGCCCATTGCCTCTCCTCCCCCTGTCTGCCATGATCCCTTATTCTCCTCATCCAGATTCAAAAGTGTTTTGTCATGTACCGGTCTCCCCTGCTGAATTATACCCAGTTTTTTTGTAATGACAGGGTTCAGTACATCTCCCTTTTTAGAGATACTTATGCTTTGACTTACTGAGTGTAGCTCCTTCACCATGCCTGTATGAGGGCCGGCCTCCTCAGGAGCTGCTGTTCCATTCCCTTGATCCGGTTCTTGGGAGGATCCTGCTTCTCCTGTCTCTACCTCCACGACAGCAGCAGCAGTTTGTTTCCCGCTAGGAGCACACAGCATATTCAGCGCTGTGGCACCCGATAGGCGTCGTCCTGAGGAGACCCCACCTCTTTCTTTCTCAGCTGCCAGCTCCTTCTCTGGCACTGGTGCCGCGGCGAGGGGCATCCGTTTAGCTCCTTGTATCCCTTTCCCACCCGTCGTGTCTACCGCCAGGGGCACAGCCGGCTTCCCCTTTGTGACGCTGCCAGTTTTGGGGCCCATCCGTGCGATCACAGCGCGTCCCCGTAGAGGGTTTCCAGACCCTGATCGAGAGTCAGCGTTGGTGCAAGGGATCACAGCATCTAGGGTCATTAGGCTCCTGCTGGTATGTAGTTTTTTTAGCTCTTTTTCTCTCCCCATCCTTACTGAACCATTTTCACGGTGCTATGATGTCAGGGATGCTACAACGGCCTCAGGTGGCCGCCATATTGCTTCCCCCTCAGTTTCTCCATCAAGACAATGTACAAGTGTGCCTCACTTTAGTCATGAATATAGGATGCCAGCTTCAGTAGAAAACTGGGCAATCAACTGGCAATGTTGCTGCAGTAAGTAGAGCACACGTCAGACTTATCGGCATGAAAAAGATGTTAGTGAATCTAGAGAAAACATATCCTCAATTTATCATCTAGAGCAGGAATCATAATTTCCATCAGGACATCTCTAGAAAAAACTGCTTTCTTTCAAAGATGGTTCAGGAAATCTCAGCATAGGATCAGAATTTTTCACAGGGTGAAATTACCTTTGAATTTGCCACAATTTCTGAAATTAGTATGGTACTGCCAATAAGTTATTTATACTGAGAATAAAATCGATCACTCTTTCCATGGACTCCTTTTTCTGACCCTAGCAAACAGACATTCACTGCAATACATTTCTATACAACATAAATTGTAGTGCCTTAGCACACACAAAAATAATTCTAACAGGTATGCTTCAAGTAAATATTCAATCAATCAATCATTTATTAAACATGGAAAATCACCCGTGGGTCTCTCAAGGTGCTGGAAAGTTTGGCTGCGTGGTGAACTTCAATCGAACATTCAGGTCTTCAAGTTCCTACCTGAATTGCTGTAGTAATGGGGCGTTCCTGATGTGCAGGGGAAGGTTGATCTGTGTCCTGGCTGTGGGGGTGTCTGCGAGGAAGAAGGGGACAAATCGGAGCTGTCTGGTTGGTTGTTGGAAGGTCAGGCATTTGTTGAGCTATGCTGGTTCTTCGTTATGCAGGGCATTGTAGGCATGTGTTAGCATCTTGAACTGGCATCTCATTTGTATAAGGAGCCAGTGTTGATTCCTGCGGTGGGGCAGTGATGTGGGTCCTTCTGGGGTGGTCAAAGATGAGTCTGGCTGTTGTGATTTGAATCATCAAAGTTCTCTTTAGGAGGCGTGAGGGATTCCTACGTAGAGTGTGTTCCTGTAGTCAAGCCAGCTGGAGCCGAGAGCCTGCGCGACCTTCTGGTGTTGACTGAGAGCCACCTGAAGATCTTGCAGAGCATGCAGAGGGTGTGGAAACAGGCAAATGAGACAGCATTGACCTGCTTTTTTATCTCGAGCTTACTGTCCAGGATGATGCTGAGGTTGAGGATGTGGTCTGTCGGGTCAGGGGTGGGCTGAGTTCCACAGGCCACTGTGCGTCGTTCGAGGTCGAGGTGTTGTTCCCGAAGATGAGGACTTCCATCTCAACCATTCGGTGATGTTCAACATACAAGTGTGGAAGTTTTCCCTATTGGTGGTGGACTCTACCTAATGGTACCATGAAAAATATAACAACTAACAATTTTGTGACTTTTACCCCAAATGTTATGGGTTTGGTTTACACTAGTAATATTATCCAAATGGGAAGGCACTCCCAGGTTATAATATTATCAAAGTAGGGGGGCACTCCCAAGTAATAATATTATACTAGCGGGATGGCACTCCCAGGGAGTAACCAGGTGTGGGTAGAGAGTGGGTCTTGATGCAGTGCTAGTCAATAGCTACCTTCTTCATTAGAGGTTTGAATACTATTCATTCTGATCGCACAGACAGGTAGGTATCTGTGACATATATTTTACAGCGATGAAGATTGTTGGGGCAATTTCTTGAATGATATTGAAGCTGTTAAGAGATATCTGATGAGAGGTTGACTGTGAGAGTGTTAGAGTTGATGATGGTTTGCTTGCTTTGGATTGTTTCAAGTATGGGATTTTCAGGCCTCAAACAAAAATAACATCGTTTTGGTTCAGAGACATAGCCAACAACGAACACCACATTTGGAATCTGCTTGGGCATAGCCAGAGCCCATCTAAAGAATTAACATTCATAAAAAGGAGGATGCGAGCCTATTCATCCTTTTGCTTTTGGCATTCTGGGATGTGGACACTTACTTTCCCGCAGCAGGGACAATATTTGCCTTTCTGCAAGAAAAAAGCATTCATCTGAAACACAGATATCACATCGGACAGTTGAAAGCAACAACATAGAAGCCAGATCAATATATTATAGCGATTGCAATTCTGTACACCACAGTCTATTCCCACTGGGCTGTAAAGCACCACACACTTGTGTTCCACATCCATCAGAAAAAAACAAGACAAGAACAAAGATAAGATGGGAAGAAAAATAGCTCCAATCAGCGCCACCCACATGCGAACTCTGATTTCACCTACTATTTTCCTTCATGGAAACAATGCCGCCTTTTGCATCAACACGAAAATGAGAAAGGAGTGATTAATCTTATTGCTGGCCGCCGTTATGGTCATAGTCGTGTCCCAGAGTTGTTCTGTGTTCTGCTTTCAGAGTCCATTAATTGCCTTTCTAAGACACCAGCACTCTGCCCTTCCAGTTACTGTAGAAATCACTTTCGTGAAGTTTAGCAAGTTATGCGATTTGAAACAGATTTATATGGCGCCTTACTGCCACCTTCCGGTACAATAACGTTAATTCTGCTGTTGGAAAATAAAACCTAATCACGTTGCCACTATTGATAAACGAGTTTTAAATTGTGGTGTTTCACTTACTGTACTTGATTTATTTGATTTCACGCACGTTATTCTCAACTTAAAACGTTCTTGGAACAGGTGCTGACGGCTAAAAATTCAAAATTGCTGAAAGTATTACATGGTCACAAGTTCTATAGAGCAAATTATCAAATGTATAGTGTTAAGCATCAAAAATAGCTCATTGCAGGATGATGGGGGGCAGCATGCGTTGTAAACATGTAGGGTGATGGTGAGCTTTCTGTGCCACTGGGTAGTTACAAATCAGCTTTTGCAATTGGGGATTTAGAGGTGGAATATTGTGGCACTGGGAAGAATCAACATAAGTTAAATGTGAGGAATGCGAGATTCAGTACAGATCATAGGGAAGTGCTAGAGTATTATAGCTACCTGGCCAGACATGCTTAGTTTCTCCTAGAGAGATGCTGGTGTTCAATAAAAATGCCATGTACGGTGGGAGCTGCAATGGGGAGATGGTTTTCTGGGTGTGTAGATGTGACTGGACACCCACAACTAAAATGGCACCGAGAAAATGAAAGAAGGAAACTCAGAATCATGTTGGATGTCAGGAGCCCGGTAGGTAGGAGCTGACAACAGCCTTCTTCAGTGCAGACCACCATAAAGAGTATGTCTTAATCAATCCCAATCCAGCTTAGCTGGACCTATTCTTTTTCTTAAAGCACAGGAAGATGTAATTCTAGAGAAAATATTCTGGATTTACATTGAAAATGGTTATATCATGAACTGCGGTCCCTGGGATTCCTATTATAATGTGGGTCTACTTTTTAGAAAGGCGTGGTAGAATGGTACAACAGTAGTGATGAATAAGATGACCCTGAGTAATCTGATCATCTACTTGGACTCTGGAGAAGGTCTAATACTTGTTCAGAATAACACACCCATTGGCTGTTCAAAGGTTGGAGGGACCAATTTATACTCCTTAAGGCCTGAAGGCCTCAAATTCACTCTCACATGAGGGGGATCACAAGTAAGGGGGCACAGCACCCAAACTGAAGGGGGCTAATATGACCAAGGAGGCCAAAAAACACCTGTTCACAGTTTCTCTCTATGAATTACCAAATCACCAGCATGAGGCAGTAGTCTAAGTGCCTCTCTAATGCAAACACATGCAGGACAGCCATGGATAAGCGGTTCAGTGGATTACGGAGCCTGGCAGGGCCTCTCAACAAGAGAAGCTTCAGGGTCATGGACTGGGCAGCCCTTGAAGGACATTCTCTATGGATTTGAGTCTGAGGAGCACTGGTAAGATACATTTTGCTGTACTTGGCCCTCTCCTTAGGTTCACTCCCAAACTTTACCAATGGTAACCAGTGCTAAAGAGCTGTGCTATCTCCCTAAAACCACTCAAATTTAGTTACACCCAATTGGCACATTAAAGTGACTTTTAAGTCCCTAGGATATGGTACTGCATTTTCCCAGGGCCTGTAAATTAAATTCTACTAGTGGACTTTTTGAAACTCATTATGCTACCAACTAAAGTCGCATTTTAAAACATGTCTCAGGCCTGCTAATGCAGTCTGGTACAGCTTTAAGCTGACATTTTGACCTGCCAAAATAGTCCTTTTGCCAGGTCTAAACCTTCCTTTTAATATATCTAAGTCATCTGTAAGGTAGGTCTCAAAGGTTCATAGGACAGGGTGCACTGCATTTAAAAAGTAGGACATCTGTGTTTAAGTTTTACATCTCCTTATAGTGGAAAACTACTAATGTAATTTTTCACTACTGTAAGACCTATCTCTCTCATTGACTAACATGGGGTTGTCTTCTTACATTTAATGTGTCATAACTTTTAATTGGGAGCAGATAGAAATATGGCGTTTATGCAAAAATTAATTCCAATTTAATATCATCATTAAAGCGAATATCGCATTTTAAGTCACAAATAGGACAATGCACTTTTAGAAAGTTGCCATTTCCTGACCAGTTGTGCCTTCTTTCCATGTCCTGGGTCACATAACTATGAATGGCTTTGCTACAGAGGGTTTGTGTATTTCTACCAGATAATGAGGAGACTGGGTGTAGGCAGAATGGACCACCCTGCCTGGATTGTTGGGGGGGGGAACTGTGCCCTGCCACACTTATGTTTCAAAGGGGCTTACTTCCAGCACATACAAAGGAATCGACCACTAGTCATTTGTTACCCCAGACTACTTGGGGCCTTCACAGGGGAAGGAATATCATTCCAGAACCAGATGTGGGGGTCGCATAGGGAATCACTTCAAAGGCCACACCTGGATCTGACTGCTATAAGGAATTGTGCTACTGGTTGAGGGGGGTCAAACCTTTTTCATGCAGCATCCACAGCTCTTTTCAGGGTGAAGTCCCAAGCAAATCCTACATTAGCTTGTGCTCAATCCTTGGGTAGCTTGGCACAGAGCACTAAGGCATAACTTCATGGCACTGTGTGAAGTATTTTTGCAGCGCCTTAAACAGTAACACAGTGAAAACACTCCACAAAAGGACCCCACATCAGTTTATTTAAATAGAGTCATTTTTTTATAAAAAAACAAGATGAAAAAGACAAAAATCTAATTAGTAGAATCGGGGATATTTGATTTTAAGTATTTTAGTGAGAACAGCTCCAAAAAGCATAAGGCCCAACTGTGGATATCTGGTAGAGGCAGACCAGGACAAAATCACATGTTTATGCCCACCACGATGGAGCACTGACTGGCTACATGGACACAGTTAGGCCCACTGAACAAAGTACTTTAAATCCTGGTTTGCAGAGACTTGTGAGGATCCACAAAGATGCATGATGCAGCCAAAATGATCCGTCGGTACAGAGGTGCAGCAAGTCTGCAGTGAGAGGTCCTGCATCATCATCAAGGATTCCGTTGACCAGGGCTTGCGATGTGAAGTCTGCAGTTGAGGATGCACCACACAGTAGGGGCTATATGTCATACAAAGTAGCTGCGAGAATGTGATGCAGTTGATGAGGGATGCAAGGGCCTGTGCCAAGAATGTGTTGTACAGCTGCGGTTCCAATGTGATGATGCGATGAGGGTCTTTGTGACGGTTCTGATACATGCAGTAGCGGTGATGTGTCGGTTCTGCTCTGGGTTGCGCCGCACAGCAGAAGAGATGCATCTTTCCACTGGATCCACAGAGGCTGGCAGAGCACCTTAGGCTCACTTCCAAGGGTCCAGGACTGTGGTAGCACCACTTGGCAAGGTAGGCTCACAGATGACAGAGTCCAGGTGCTGAGTCAAGGTAACTGGAGCATTCTGTCCAGGAGGGTCAAGTCAGGAGGCCAGTCAACTAGCCCTTGGAGTCACTCTGGGGTTCTGGGTTCAGGAGACACAGGTCTAATCCTTCTCAACCACACAAAAGGGCAGAAGGCAAAAGGTCAGCATGGCAGGAGTCCAGCAGGCCAGTAGTCCAGCAAAGTGGCAGCCCTTTCAGCAGCACAGCAGTCCTACTTCCTGGAAGAGTATCCACAGGTCCAGAAGTGTACTGAAGTGGTAGTCTATGAGGTCAACTATTTATACCTAGTTTCACCTTTGAAGTGGGGGAGAAGCTTCTAGAGGTTTCCATTTGCGGTCCCCAGGGATCCAGACTTTCCTGTCTAGGCTCCATAATAACGGATGTATGACGTTACAACGCGTGCTGTTACAACGCATGCTGTTACAAAGAAACTGTTACAACGCAAGTGGATTTACAACGCATGCCATTACAACGCAAGTCTTTACATCGACTTGCACTAGATGGCGTGCTAACATTAGAAAAGTGTAATTTACTATTCCAACTCCAGTCCACTTAACAGTAGGGAAGGTGTTGGGATAGTAAACTACACTATTTGTAATATTAGCACGCCATCTAGCGCAAGTCGATGTAAAGACTTGCGTTTTAATGGCATGCGTTGTAAATCCACTTGCGTTGTAACAGTTTCGTTGTAATGGTACTGCGTTGTAAAAGTTGCGTTGTAAAGGTTATTCCCCCATAATAACTACAGGGGGTATGCAACCCTTTGTGTGCAGGCAGGACACAGCCTTTTAAAGTGTAAGTGGGGCTGTGCATCCAGTCATGTGACCCAGATATAGGCACTAAAATGCTAAGGCAAATGCCAAATTTCTAAAAGTCAACTTATATAGCAGGGCAACCCAATATTCCTCAGAGAACTGGGCAATCAATGTACAAAAAGAATATGTTCCTCAAGGAGATATTTCTGCTCAATTACAATTTATGTTGGTCACTTGATCCAACCATATAAAGCAAAATAAGAAAAACAGGCGTATTGCTATCACGGATTTATGTAGGTATTAAGGCATTATATACAGTAAACAAAACATATTACAAAAGCTAATTACAAAAACAACACTGACGCCACCCATATGATTTCATCAACAATACTCGAACAAATCAAATCCAAGGATCATTGGGAAGTGTAAAATTCTCTTAACCATGCAGGGCAATGAGTTCTGAATTGCTTACAGTTTTACATTAATTCCACCTGATGAATGATGCAATCCTATAGTTGTGATTATAGAGGAACCACCGTAGATGTTTCAGTGTCTTATGGCCACACGGTCCTCGAGACCATCATCAGGACTCAGTGTTGTAAATGCTCAACAAGAAGACAACACCTACATGGGCTTCTTACTATGCCCAAAGTACTCAAACTCCAACAGGCTGTAACACTTGGGTAAATTAATTGATCCACAGCTCACCTAATGTACATTGGGACACTGCCTTGCATTTACAACACTGAGTCTTGATGATGGTTTCAGGGATGTGTGATCATAAGAGACCAAAACTTACTAAAAGTGGCATTTTCAAAATTATAATTACGAATTCGATTTCACCGTAAGTTAGAATTTTTCATTACAATTCCAAAGACACCAAACATGTACCAGTTACCTGCTCCCATTTGGAAATTTCAGCGTATTAAATGGTAATAAGGTAACTCCAATGTTGGTCTATGGGGCAGGTGGGCCTTGCAATAGTAAAAAATACATTTGAGAGTTTTTCCCTACCAGGACATATAACACTTACAATTCCATGTCCTACATTGTAAATACATTGCACCCTCCCTCTTGGTTGTGCCGGGCATACCCTATGGTGACTTATATGCATTAAAAAGAAAAGTTTGGGCCTGGCAAAAAGTTTATTCTGCCAGTTTGAATTGGTAGTTTAATCCTACACATGAAGGCTGCAGTGGCAGTCCTCAAAAATGCTTACACAAGCTATTTAAGTGGTCGGCACAATCAGTGCTGCAGGCCCACTAGTCACACAATACTGGTAGCATTTAATTTACAGGCCCCGGGTGCATGTAGTACCACTTTACTAGTGACTTATAAGTAAATTAAATATGCCAATGGGTATAAGTCAATTCTACCAAGTTCAGAGTGTAGAACACAAACACTCTAACAATGTTTAGCAGTGGTATTGTGTGCAGAGTCCTATGGCCAGAAAAAACGAGCTCAGCAAAAATTGGAGGAGAAAGCTAAAAGGTTTGGGGGCACACACCCTAACGCTGACAGGTCTAACAACTGCCCTGCTGCTTGTGGCGTGCCATGTTTCCCAGATGACTGCCCTGCTGTGTGAAACCTGTCCTGCTGCTTGAGGCCTGCCCTGCTCTGTGGGAAGGAATACTTCATCCCACGCTAACCTGAGTGACTCCAAGGGTCAGTTGGGTTATCCCCTCTTCTGAGCTATGGGGAAACAATCAACCCCAAAGGCCTCACTTCACCTGCCCAGCTGACCTGCTGGACTGGACCTGCTCCTGAACCTGTATGAGTCCTGCTGGCCTCTGCTAGGGTGAGTCCCCAAGAGGTGCTTCTTCCAATTCGTTGACCCTCCGCTGGGACCAGATTGCACTCCTCCTCAAGAAAGGAGAAACCCTGATGTCTTGAGCTCTTCACAACCATGAACTAGCCTGTTTGTGCTGAGACTCTACCGCCTGTGATGACTGCTAATGTGAGGATCCAGTAAAACCAACCCTTCACGCATCTGCGACCCTCAATGGCCACCATCAATGCAAGATCATCACTTTCATCTAAAGCAATGACAGCCCACAGTGATCGCTAACATGAACCTCCATTAAAGACTGTTCACGACGCCTGACAGGATCTTCGGGTTACAGTGACAACGGTCCATGATGCCAGGCCTTCTAGTCATGCTACAGTGTTGAACATAGACATCTCTCTCCATGCTCCTCACAGCATCCTCCACCACTAGCACACAAGCAGAAATCTTCTTGTTGGACTTTGAGAAGGTCACATTTTCAGCTGGAGTAACCTTATCCCTGTATCTGGTCCACGCTCCATTGCAGTCGGCCTGAACTTGTGACTTTCCCCAGTCTAGCACGATCAGATGACCGAGTGCCACTTTGTCGTTTTAGGTGAAATACTTAACTAAAATTTTTAAATTGTTATTCTACTGATCGGATTTTTGTCATTTTTGGTATCATTTTATTCATTAAAAATTACTCTATTTTTCAAAATATGTTTGGGATTTTTATTGTGTTTTGCTTTCACTTTATTACTGTTTAAGTGCCACATACAACTTTACACTTTGCCTCTAAGTTAAGCCTGGCTGCTTTTGTGCCAATCTACTAGAGGGTTAAGCACAGGTTAATTTAGTGAATTGAGTAGTTTACTCTGACAAGGATTGTGGTTGTTGCTTGAGTTGAGTTAGCACCCCCCTCAATTAAGAACTTAGGGGCATATTACCAAGGACGGCGTTAACATTATCGCCTGCTTAGCGGCAGAAAACTGCCGCTAAACCGGCGATAATGGGCTTGATAATATGCCCTGGTGAATTCCCATAGAAGCCCATGTTCACACCAGAACATGGGCTTCTATGGGAATTCCATAGAGCATATTATCAAGCCCATTATCGCCGGTTTAGCTGCAGTTTTCTGCTGCTAAACAGGCAATAATTTTTAACGCCGTCCTTGATAATATGCCCCCTAATTTCTTTCACCTTTCCACTACACTGTGGAGCTGGGCAGTAAGTTGATAAGAAAAATAGCAATGATAAGAGCTAGCACTGGAGCAAAAAGGAGCTGAAGAAATTGAGGATCAGGTATGTTCTTACAGTCGGGCACATTCTTTACAGAGGTATCCTAGGTCAGTAGGAGAGGAGTTCATATCAGAGAAGAAGAAATATCCAGAGAATATTTATCAACAAAGATACTTCAAAGAAACAACTGTTCCCACATGATACTTTTGCTTCTAGGGAGTTTCAGGCTGATTCACAAAAGCAATTAAGAGTAAATAAAAGTGAACTCTTCTAGTATTATTTAAGGTACTCATAAATGACTTTGTGAGATGATCCTATTGTTTTTAATTAGTAATATGCCACATAGAACTTTCTGGCGACGATCAACGGCGCCACTTAACCCAAAACATAAAACTAGTAAAAAAGTACCTTTAATTGACGCAGCCTGTAATTGAATGTGAAAGAACATTGGAAAATACATCGGCAAAGAGTGTGTTACTCTGCAGATGGATCACAGGAGGTTAACCCTGTAACATTTCAGTCGGTCACTGTTAAGATGTATATAAATCAAGAAGATATTTTTGACTTGTGGTGCAAAAAGCAGGTAACTTGATGTCCTGTAAAATTATTATATTATTTTTTAAAGAATTACAAAAAGTATTAAGTAAGGTCAAGCATGTGAAAAGTTAAATGAAGCCACCACATCTTGGCCTGGAAAGGCTTGATGTACACTCTATTTTCATTTATAAATTGGGTGACTTCTCTTCTATTTTTACAGAAACAGGGATATTAAGAACTGGAAAGTGAGTACAATTTGTATGTTCTCTTGTTTTAAGCATGCTCCAATTAAGACTCGAGAGGAAATATGTGCACGCTGGAACAGAATTTTTATTTTCCAATCTTGATTTACAGGACCAGGATGAATAGAAGCGTGTGTTCACAAAGTGCCTTTGAGAATTCTGGAAATTTGCAGTAATTGTAGAATATCTTCACCTGAATATTTTGGTATTGGTGACTTGCTTTGAGCCTTTCTCGGTGGTCTCAATATAGAAGTAGATCAAAGAGTGAAACATGGAAATTTTTTGGTATTAGCACATCTCTTGCAGGTAGGATCAAATGCAGTCCTGTCAAGTAAAGGGATTATAGTTGAGGCAGAATCCCCAGGTTTAATTGGGGTTTAAGTGAAAAGATACTGGTAATCCCTTGAAGAAACCTGTTACTGGAGTACAAGCTTTAGAAATAGACATGTAAAGATCTGCACCCGAAAGCCTCTTTGTTCATGTGACAATATAAGACTTTGCCTGGTGGAAATCTCTTCACGATCGTTTATGATTAATGCTCTCACTCGTATGGCACCCCCGATGAAGAGACAGTCAATTTGTCACCCCAGGGATTTTATTATAGACTTCGTTGAAGAGAAGAAAAATAAATCAATTAAGGATTCTTTACCATTGCTTAAACAAATTAAAATGTTGGAGCATGATTATGTTTTCTCAAAAAAAAACTCTGCCTAAATTAATTCACGCTAAATTACAATATAACAAACAATCTTGTAATAATGCATGTGGTACTTTATTAAAAAAATAATGTAAAAATGTTTGGTGGTCGTAATAAAGCATGTTGGCTAACTATTTGAAAATTTTAAAAAAAACTAAAATTCATGTTATCACAAACAAACATGGATTTAATCACACCAGAGATACAGCATTTTTAGAAAGGTTTTCACAACACTACACTAACCTATATTTAGTAGAGTCTTGACTAAGGTTGCACCTTTCTGGTCCTGAGGAAGCACTGAACAACCACGTTCATTTGGGGTCGAAACAACAAGCTCATTATACAATAATGCCATCACATTACGTGGGCTCTTAAGTTAGTCTAAAAAATCATGTTATACAGGTCATTTTTTAATCCTGTAAATACTGTATATTTTGAATATGTCTTAAATGTTCACCCTTCACATTTCCTTCACTTCACAAACACTATTTTGAGCACTCTTGTCACTTTATCACTTTGGAGCAACTTTTGTAACAGCGTATCTAAGAAGGAGCTTTTTAACTAATTCTTGTTTACATAAACATTGTGTTGATAATCAATTTCAACCTGGTCCATCTATGTCCTTTTTTTGTAATTGTGTCCCTTTCACATTCAGGAAATTATTGATCAATTGGATTTTTGCTATACATATCAATATTGGCCCATTTCCAACTGAGATAGGGTATACCCTACTGTTATGTAACAGTTTCATATTGTTCTATTATTTCTACTCAAGTCATTATGGTTTCCTCTGGCTGTTTAAACTAAACTGTTAATTCTTTTTAGTTATACTCTTTTATTGTCTTATATAGGGGCCGATTCCGATTCCGGACGCAAAACGAACCAACCGACACGGACCCGGACCGAATACCGACCGACACAGACCAGCGCTGTACGACCCGTGCAGTATGATGCAACGCGTGTGAATTACAACTGACACGTACGGAATAAAGCTGTACCACCGAGCCGTAGGGAAAATAGCTATCCGGCCGGAAAGCTGACGTGATTTTCACCGACTGACACGAACCTGGAATGAACCCAACCGACCCATACCCGTGATGTACGATTAGCGCAGTATGATGCAATGCGTGTAAAACCAGACCGACTCGCACGGAGACCAAGTCGCACGACCAACACGCACAGACAACCCGGCACACAAGCAACAGAGACCGCCATGAATGACGCGTACCAAACACAGAAGACAGGCAGCGTGAACGAGACGGAGAAGCCCGCAGGAGACAACAGCATTGTCCGTTTCTGTCACATGAATGTCTCCTTCATGCCTACAAAACACAAAGGAAAAAAGACAAAAAAAGGACCAAACAAGCAATGACAAAGCCAATAAACACCACAAAAAAATGGGACAAAGACACACCCACAACTCCAACTATATAAAGGACTACAATCACTACCATGATCACCTGCAAACAGGAGACACAGTCAGCAGCAAACACCAGTACACAGCAACCACAGACACACTCACAACTCACACATCACACAACTAACACACCATCCGCACCTCATACAAAAGCACACACACGTACACACTGCAAAACCAACACCAACCCACCATCACTTGCACCCTCACACACACATCACTCACCACCACCACCCATCACCATGCCTCCATAGAAGAATCCAAAGTTCACAGATAGTGAGTTAGAAGTGCTGGTAGACGAGATCATCAGAGTAAAGCCACATTTGTTTGGTACATTGGTTCAAAGGACCCCCATCTCACAGAAAACCAAGATGTGGGCGAGGATTGTGGACAAGGTGAACGCACAAGCACCAGCAAGGCGCACAAAGGACGACATCCAGAACAGGTGGTACGAGTCATGGGGATGTGACACATGTGAGGGACACACACCACTATGGCAACATAAAACATACTCACCATGGCCATATTACTCACCACACACAATGACGTTGACCTGAAACACATTGGCATGCACAGACACAACACCAAGCCCAGTCAGGGGTAACAAGTCCACAGGTGAGGTAAGCAGATGTCACTCAGATGTGGGAAGATAGACAACGCACATAACAAAGCATAGCACAGGTTCATTACACATCAGCAACACGTTTATTCCACACTAGTTGCAAGGTAATTCTACGTAACAGTGGACACATGCTCACAATGTGTTGGAGAATGGAAGTCCAGGGATGTGTGGTACATCAGTTGATGGGAATTGTCAACTTCCACACTGGTGTTGGCATCTGGGTGTTGGGGGTCAGTGTTGACCACACAACAGGCAAAGGACCCTGGGAAGGACAGGCAAGATACAGTCAAAGGCACAGACGAACAGGAGAGAAATGCAATGCACATGCACAAAACATGTTGCAAAACACCTACACAAACACTAGTTAGCAGTACTACCCTATTGTGGAGTACACACCACCTGAATGGACACATCACAGCACGCATCTAGTCAAGTGGCACACAGACACACTCAGACAGCAACAGAGCTGGCTCAACACATTCCAGGCTACCTCCATACATTCACATAACAACCCTGGAAACTCACATTCAGGTGAAGAAGTTGTTGATAAGCTGGGAGTGGACGTCACCATCATCTTCATCATCACTGGCATCTTGGCCCAGGCCGGGATCCTCCACAGGTGCCGGATGTTGATCATCGTCATCGTCATCCTGGATGAGAGGCACCTCCTTCCACATTGCCATGTTGTGTAGCATGCAGCAGACAAGGATTATTTTGCACACCTTTGCAGGCTCATATGGGAAGCACCTCCGGTCTTGTCCAGGCAGCGAAAGCGGCTTTTCAGGAGGCCGAATGTCCGCTCAATCACCCTCCTGCTCCGACCATGTGCCTCATTGCAGCGCAGCTCGGCTGGTGTCAAAGTGTTCTTGAGAGGTGTCAGCAACCACGGCATGTTGGGGTATCCAGAGTCACCTACACACACAAAAATAAACAAGTAGCTGAGTTTTGTAGGAGTGCCGAATACAACAGTGACAAACACACACAATGAGAAACAGTCAGCACACACCGACAAGCCAGGCACGCTGAGCTGGCATCTGTGACATCAGCGTTGCAATGCGACTACTCCTCATAATGTAGGCATCGTGCGCTGAACCAGGGAACCATGCACACACATGTGTGATCGACATGTCAGCAAGACAGACCACCAGAGCATTGATCGAATGGTAATGCTTCCTGTTCCTGTATGCCTGCTCATGTGCCTGTGGTGGTATCAGGGCAACATGTGTCCCATCAATAGATCCGATGACATTCGGCATCCTCCCCCGTGTATAAAAGGCATCCTTAATTTCAGGGAGTTCATCTGGGCTCGGGAACTTGATATACAGGTCAAGGAATTGCAACATCCCTCCAAGACATCACGTAGCACCCGACTAAACATACAGGGTGTATGTGACATGTCCTAAACATATCCAACCTGACACAGTGGCCTTGACTCATGCCCATTACTGTACAATTGCACATCACAGTGGTAATGTGCACAACACACAAAGGATTCTGCCCCCATGTACACGTGCACAGCCTCGGAGTGGCTGCACAAAGTGCCAGCCAAAAAAACTGCTGTGGTCCACCCAAACACCCAGGGAATGCAGCCTTACATGTCATGGGACACTGTGTGGCCAATGCTATAGTGTGGCAGGTGTGCACAGTTGTCCATGGCCAATATATGTGTGTTGCATCCGTATAATAGTCACACTAATGAGGTCCGACGCGGGGGACAATGCGTACGCATTGCACGGGTCATGTCCGAGCCGTGCGTACGCTTTGTCATTGAATGCAATGAGGTCCGACGAGGGTGCCTATCATGCATACGCGTCGGACAGGCATGGTCCGAGACAGGCGTACGCCTTGGCCATTGAATTGTATGGAGACGGGTGCATGTGCACATTCAAAATACGCATTGTACAGTCAGTTGAACGAGCCGTGCGCACCCATTGGCTCTGGACTGTCATGGAGACGGATGCGGATTCAAAAGTTGTACGAGTTGTGCACTGGAAATTCAGTTGGATGCCTACAACAATGTTGCAATTTCCAGTATTCCATGAAGGTGAAGATTTGAACGATGCAGAAGGCGTGTACGAGTCGTAATTTTAAATGGATTGGCCAGATTCATAGAATGCAACCGTGTTGGACCTATCACTTGGGACATATGGCACAGAGTCTGCCTCTGCAGCACAGATATAAGGCTGGCTAGCCCCCAGGAAGCCCACTTGCCTGCACTACATGCTACTGGACCACATCCCTGCTACCACTGCTGCTGTCTAGCCATCCTCTGGCTCCTGCTATGGCACGTACTCTGGAAAGGGCCCCAGCCTTCACTGAGGAGAAGAACCAGGCCCTGCTGGATGGGCTCCTTCCACAGTACAGAAAGCTCTATGGGAAACCAGGGGAGCAGGTGAGTGTGCAGTCCACTGCCTTCCTAATTATGTATGTTGTCTGACTAGTAGTACTAGCAGTGTGTACACAAGTGGCACACAGTCTCAATGACTGCTTTCATCCCCCAAAGTGTGTAGGTACATGCAATGAATAGTTTTCCTGCTGCTAAAGTGCATTATTGCAAGCTCAAACTATCCAGGCTTTGTTAACATGTCAGACATGCATGTGCTTTTGCAATCCCCATGGTTGCACTACCTGTGTAATTTATTTCCCTTTGTGATGATGACATGTCTATCCAAATGTGTGCTGCAGCAATCTGGGGCATGTGTGTTAATGTACTTTTCACTTTGTCCTCCTCACATGTTGATGCCCACCAGAAGCAGGAGATCTGGCTGACCATCGCCTGGGCTGTTCGTTCTGTGGGGGTCTACAAGCACCGGATCCGCAACTGCCAGAAGAGGTGGCAGGACCTTCGGGGCTGGACCCGGAGGATAGCTAGAGTCCAGCTGAAGCTGTCACCTCCACGCAGGAGGGGTGGACACCGGACCCTGACTTCACACATGCTCCGAATCCTAGCGGTGGTCCTCCCGGACCCAGATAGGCAGCTGAAGGCCAGACAGCAGCAGGAAGGGGGTGAGTCCATGTCTGATCTGTGTACTATGTCTGACATGCAAATAGCAGTCTTTTGTCCTGCTCACACTTCCACGTTATGTAGCTCTTGTATTCCCAAACTCAGGTCCCTCATTTGTGTGATGCACCCTCCTCATCTGTTCCACAGGTATGGCCCCTCCAATCTGTTGCTTGTGTCACTAGGGCACTGTGTCCCTGCAGTCAGCTATGCTTCAGGTACCGGTCAGCATCAGTTCCCGTGAATCTGTTGTTTGTTTCATGGGTGGGTCAATTGTTTACACAATGCCTGAGATCTGACATGCGATCTGTGTGTGCCCTTGAGATGTGTACCAATTGCTGGTCTGACTCGCAAATATGTGGCTGGGGTATTCCAGACAAACCCATGCAGCAGGGGACTCCAATTTAGGGGCCTCAGGAGTATGTATAGCAAGTATATCTCACTTGCTTAGCCACCTGACTACTGTCCAGGGCCAAACCCCTTTCCACTTAGTCCTGGCCAGTCATGCCCCTTCAAGGGAATTTAGAAACACTCTGTAATCCCACTTCTGTGTATGAAATTGCAGGTTGTGCTCTGTGACATGTGCCCTCAGGTGTCTGCCTCTGTGTCATCAGGGTGTGGCTTGTTGCTACGTACAACTGGGGTGTCCATGATTCAGAGGGTCAGCATGACATCTGCGATGTGACTGTGAGAAACAAGACCTATGTGACATATAGGTGTGTGATCATCTGACACGATGGTGTATGCAACTGTGTCCTTCATGCAGGTGGGTTACATGCATGGCAGACTGTGATGTGTTAATGTACAGGGATTTGTGTTTACTGCCACTCATATGTCTGATTTGCATGATGTGGGGTATTCTGGCACCTGGATATGTTGTTTTCATGGGATGGGCAAGTGTGCCGGTCATCTGCTGAGTTTGCTTAACCCCAGAGCTCGGATTGTGAGTCAGTGCATATTGTTATTGCCTGGATGCCCTGCCCCTGTGACAGGAGACAGTGTTGACTGACTTTCAGGGCATACCAGTGCCATGGCATTTAACTTGCTATGAGTGAGCCCACATTGTGTTCAAGTGTGCACCATGCACCACATTGTGGCATTGACCATCAGGACAGGAGTACATCATAGTGTGTGTTGCTGGCATGCATCACAAGAATGTGGAATGAGTCTCTGTCCATCCCTTCACCCGGACACCTGCACTGAGTCAGTAGCAAGAGATGTGCTGTGTGTATAGTGACATACTCCTACATGTTCACTTGCATGTACAACTGATGTGTGGGTGGTGCATGTTGGCACATTGGGGTGTTAGCATCCAACAAGCAACGGACATATGTGTGAAAGTTAAGGAGGGATATGTGTGCCATGGTTGATGTTGAGAATGACAATTGTCTTATCCTAAACAGTGTTGGCACTTTGAGCTGTGTTCAGCTGATGATGCCAGGGCTTGCCCTGTGATGTACTCACTGTGGTGTGTGCAGTCGGTGCAGGTGACTGATGTAGTTCTGTTACTTCCTATTCCTATCCAGATACATCCACGGCCACAGGAGGGGACAGCTCCACGGACCAGGAGGAGCCACAGAGCCTTACAGGGACAGAAGGAGAGGAGTCGGGTGGACCCAGTGGCACGGAGGGCGAGTTGAGCCACACAGAGGAGTCGTCAGCACCATCTCCCCCAGCTGACGGCCACAGCAGCTCTGAGGATGACTCCCTTGTGGAGGCGGGTGTCAGCAGCCACCAAATCCCAGCTAGTGAGGCTGTCCCCGCCCCCGCCACCACCACCACCACCCCCCTCCCATCGGCTCCCATCCCAGAGGTCCCTGTGGGCTCCCGTGTTCGTGAGCATGTCTCCTTCGTGCCAGGCACCGCACCCTCTGCCCCTGTGTCCCCTGCTGCCCTGAGTGAGGAGTCTGTGGACTTACTTCGACAGATCCATGTAGGGCAGACGTAGATGCTGAAGGTCCTCCATGCACACACAGGTCTGTTGACACAACTGGTGTCATTCATGGAGGACATTTCCTCGGGCATGTCTGCCCTACAGAGGACCAATCAGTCCGTGGCCTCCTCCCTGATGGCAGCAGTGTCCCTCCTCCAACAGTCCCGCACCCCTCCTACCCCTGCACCACCCACGATTCCTAGCACCCTACCTGTCCCAGGCACAGAAACCCCCAAACCAAGGTCTAGACATGCACACAAGCAAGCGCAGGGGACTGATTCCACACTCACAAGGGCTGGTTTGCTGACACACACCCAGTCATCCACAACCACTCAACAGTCCTCCGAGACCTCTCCCTCCCAGCCCCCTTCCCTTGCCTCACCTGCAACCCCATCCCCCCAGAAGCTCTTCCTCTGTGACCTTGGCCTCTTCCCCACCGACCCTGCAGATCCAGATTACAAGGGGAAGAGGAAGTCCCCACACACAGAAGGGCATGCCCCTTACACCCGGACACCCTCCCCCAGGCGCAGTCAGAGCGAGACGCCCACCCACAAGTCCCCCCAGCACCAGAAGAGCAAGACCCCCCCGCCACCATGCAGCTCAATCAATCAATCAGTGACACTTATAAAGCGCGCTACGTACCCGTTGGGTCTCAAGGCGCTGGGGAGGTGGGGTGCCGCTACTGCTCGAACAGCCAGGTCTTCAGCTTCTTCCTGAAGGAGAGGTGGTCTTGGGTCAGGCGCAGGTCGGACGGGAGGGAGTTCCAGGTCTTGGCGGCCAGGTAGGAGAAGGACCTTCCTCCTGTAGTCGCTCTTCGGATGCGGGGGACGGCGGCGAGGGCGTGGTTGGCTGATCGGAGGTGGCGTTTGGGAGCGTAGAAGTTGACTCGGCTGTTGAGGTAGCTCGGGCCTTGGTCGTGTAGGGCTTTGTGTGCGTGGGTGAGGAGGCGGAAGGTGATTCTCTTGTTGATGGGGAGCCAGTGAAGGTCTCTCAGATGACCGGAGATGTGGCTGGATCGTGGGATGTCGAGGGTGAGTCTGGCTGAGGCGTTTTGGATCCGCTGGAGTCTCTTCTGGAGCTTGGCGGTGGTCCCGGCGTAGAGGGCGTTGCCGTAGTCCAGTCGGCTGGTGACGAGGGCCTGGGTGACGGTCTTCCTGGTCTCTGAGGGGATCCACCAAAAGATCTTTCGTAGCATGCGTAGGATGTTGAAGCACGCCGAGGAGACGCTGTTGACTTGCCTGGTCATGGAGAGGGAGGAGTCCAGGATGAAGCCCAGGTTTCGTGCATGGTCTGTCGGTTTGGGCGCGGTGCCCAGGGCGGGAGGCCACCAGGAGTCGTCCCAGGCGGAGGGTGAAGAGCCCAGGATGAGGACCTCCGTCTTGTCCGAGTTCAGTTTCAGGCGGCTGGTCGTCATCCACTCGGCTACCTCTTTCATCCCTTCGTGCAGGTTGGCTCTGGCGGCGGCGGGGTTGTTGGTCAGGGAGAGGATCAGCTGGGTGTCGTCGGCGTAGGAGATGATGCTGAGGTGGTGTTTGCGTACGATGGCCGCGAGGGGGCTCATGTAGGCGTTGAAGAGGGTGGGGCTCAGTGATGATCCTTGGGGGACGCCGCAGATGACTTCGGAGGCCTCTGACTTGTACGGTGGTAGGCGGACTCGCTGTGTTCTTCCGTCGAGGAAGGAGATGATCCATTCCAGCGCCTTGTCCTGGATACCGATGTTGCTGAGGCGCCGTGTTAGGGTGCGGTGGCAGACCGTGTCGAATGCCGCGGAGAGGTCTAGGAGGATGAGGGCCGCTGTTTCTCCCTTGTCCATCAGGGCTCGGATGTCATCGGTGGCGGCGATGAGGGCGGTCTCGGTGCTGTGTTTGGCTCGGAAGCCGGACTGTGAGGGGTCGAGGGATCCGTTCGTCTCGAGGAAGGCGGCCATCTGCTTGTTGACGGTCTTCTCGATGACTTTGGCTGGAAACGGTAGAAGCGAGATGGGGCGGTAATTCTTGAGGTCGGTGGGGTCCGCTGTTGGTTTTTTGAGTAGAGCGCTGAGTTCGGCGTGTTTCCAGCTTTCGGGGAAGATGGCGGTGTCGAAGGATGTGTTGATGATGTCTCGCAGGTGGGGTGCGATGACAGCGTCGGCCTTGTTGAAGACGTGGTGAGGGCAGGGGTCGGTTGGTGATCCGGAGTGGATGGAGTTCATCGTGCGGATGGTGTCTTCTGTGCTGATCGGGGTCCAGGCGTGGAGGGTGGTGGTGGGGGGGGGTGGCAGGTCGGTCGTGGTGTGCGTTGGTTGGTTGTTGAAACTGCTGTGTATGTCCGTGATCTTGTTGTGGAAGTATGAGGCGAGGGAGTTGCAGAGGTCTTGTGATGGGGTGATGTCGTTGTTTCCTGCTCTGGGGTTGGAAAGCTCTTTCACGATGTTGAAGAGTTCCTTGCTGTTGTGTGCGTTGTTGTCCAGCCGGTCCTTGAATGCTGTTCTCTTGGCGGCGCGGATCAGCTGGTGGTGTTTCCGGGTGGCCAGTTTGTAGGAGGTCCTGTTGTCCGGTGTCGGGTCCTTTTTCCAGGCTTTCTCGAGGGCTCGGCAGTTCTTCTTGGAGCTCTTGAGTTCGTCGGTGAACCATGGGGCCTTCTTGCTGGCGGGTCTGCTGGGCGGGGTCCTCAGCGGGGCGAGCTCGTCCGCGCAGGTGGTGATCCACTTCGTGAGGTTGTCGGCGGCCTGGCTGGGGTTCGCTGAGCTGGCAGGAGGGTGTTGGCTCAGGGAGGTGGCGAGCTGGTCTGCTGTGATCTTGTTCCAGCTTCTGCGGGCGGTGTGTTGCTGGTGTTGGTGGGTCGTCGTTCTCTTGAAGGTGAAGTGGACGCAGCTGTGGTCCGTCCATTGAAGCTCTGTGGCGTGGCTGAAGTTGATGTCTGTGCTGGATGAGAAGACGGCGTCGAGTGTGTGTCCGGCGAGGTGGGTGGGGGTGGACACCAGTTGCTTGAGTCCCAGGTTGGCGAGGTTGTCGAGCAGGGTGCTGGTGTTGTGGTCGTTGTTGTTCTCCAGGTGGAAGTTCAGGTCCCCCAGGAGGATGTAGTCGGCGGAGGGGAGGGCATGCGGGCTGACGAAGTCGGCGATGTCCTCGCTGAATTGCGTGCGTGGTCCAGGGGGTCGGTAGATCAGGGTGCCTCTGAGGGTGGTGTTCGGGTTGGTGTGGATCTGGAAGTGCAGGTGTTCGGCGCTGGTCAGGGTGTTGTCGGTGCTGGTCGTGAGACGGATGGTGTTCCTGTGGATGATGGCGATGCCTCCTCCCATCTGGTTGGCGTTGCGGTCCCTCCGGATGATCATGTAGCTCTCTGGGATGGCGATGGCGATGTCGGGAGCTGAAGAGGCGTTCATCCAGGTCTCCGTGAGGAAGGCAACGTCAGGGGCTGTGGCGTCTAGGAGGTTCCAGAGTTCGATGGCGTGTCTGTGGACGGAGCGGGTGTTGAGCAGGATGCACTTGAGGTGGGTGCTGCTGGTGTTCGGCTTGGCGGGTGCTGGTGCGGGGCTAGTCCGGATGCAGGAGAACTTGCAGGCGTGGCAGCTGAAAGGTCCGTGGGTGTGTCGTGGTGTGGCTTGATGGCATTCTGGGAGTCGGCCGGTGTTGAGTGCGATGAGGGTGGCGGCGGAGTACGTCAGGCGGGTCGGTCGGGCTCTTCGGGGGCCAGGGGTCCTGGCGCTGGTCGCGATCCGGTCGCGGACGGGCGCAGACGGGCTTACCTTTGGCGCGCCTTCGGCGCACAAACGGCGCGCCCGCTGCGCGTGACCGCTGCGCGTTCGCACGGTCGCCATTTAAGGCGAAGTGCGCGGGTGGGCGGGGCAGCTGGGAGGCGGGAGCGGGGAGGGATACAGAAGAAAAAGGGGCGGGGACAAGCGGCGGTGGCGGGAAGGGAAGGCGGGGGGTGGCGCGGTAGGCGGGCAACAAGGAAGGAGAGCGCACACTTTAAAATACAAACAGGCAAAAATAAATGACAAAAAACGGGCAAAGCTCCAAGGCAAAGTCTCCGTCCTCCATCCCCCAGGCCACCACTCCAGAGGTTCTCCCCTCAACTACCTGCCCCGGGTTCCCCCACACACAGATACACCATCCCCAAAATGCTAAGGCCACCCCCCCTAGCACTTGCTCCTCCACACCTGTTCAGACAGTTGGTACCTCTGATGTGGGGACCGTGTCCCCCCCCGCCCTGCTGACCTCACCTGTCCCTCATTCCGCTCCCATGGGTGTAGGCACTGCTTTGGAGTCCATGACCACCCCGTCTGACTTGGGCACTGCAGTGGTGAGACAATCCACTCCATCTGACCTGCCCACTGGAGTTGTGCCGGCACCCACCCCATCTGACTTGTGTCCCACAGTTGTGACAGCACCCACCACTTCAGTCAGCTCCACTGCAGTTGCAAGTGTCTCGCCTGCATCCACCACCTCTTCACTGCCTCCTTCTGCTGCGCCCTGATCCTGTCCCTGCGGTGCCTGGCCTACCCCCATGTATGCCCCTCCGAGGGGATGACCCCGGTCCTTAGCAAGCAAGGTGTGACAGTTGTTCACTCTAGTTCACTCCTTGGCATTTGGACATGGACTGGACATTGGCCTTTTGTTTGCACAGACGTTTAGATTTTCATACACTGAATTTGTAACTCAAGTTCACTCCTTGGCATTTGGACATGGACTGGCCTTTGGCCTTTTGTTTGCACAGAACTTTAGATTTTCATATACTGAATTTGTCACTCTAGTTCACTCCTTGGCATTTGGACATGGACTGGCCATTGGCCTTTTGTTAGAACAGACGTTTCACTTTTAGTATGCTGAATAAAGCTTTTTTCTTTATCCCTGTGAACTTGATTTAGCTGCACATTATGTTGTTGTTGTTTTACATGCCCTTGCACCTGTAATGCTTGGTTTACAATGTTGAATACTGATGCGTTGATGTGAGGTACTATTTGTGTACATCTCTCTGTGAGCATTTCATTGGCATGGTCACTTCTGTGGCTTGCACCCCTGCACATATGATGTGCTTCCCATTGTCCATTTTGTCACTTCCATATACTTTATGCTCATCAACACTGGACCGACAGGTGTTGGCATCATTGTAATAGGAGCAACTGGGGCCTCTGTGCAACTTGCTAGACATATGTTTTGGGTATGTGCAGATAAATTAGGGGAGACTCCCGTACCCAGGCTGTTGTGACCAGAGCCTTCATTGTGTGGTAACTGATGGCTGACTGACCAAGTGTTCTGCAGACATGAGTGGGACTTGTGTTGAATATGTTTGGCACAACTGGGCTCCCACAGGAGTTGTGACCCCTCAAGTAAGTGTGTTGTCCAGTGACATGCCCTAGGCCCATGGTGTGTGTTGTATGAGCATGTGTTTGTGTCCACAACCCTGTTCATACACAGACAGTGTTCCCTTGATATGTTCCTGTTGTTGATGCTTGCTGAGTGGTACTGGGTTCATCCCACTACTTTTCCAATGGGCTACCAGATGTGTGGGTGCATGACACACTACTGTTAATTGGTGTATCATCTATGGGATTTGTCAGTTCAGAGTGGTGATGATGTTGTCAGACACATATGGGACACAGTCAGGGTTCCTCAAGGTACTTGTTTGTTCGCAATATCATGTAGTTGTCCCGAGGTGGTAGTTTTCAGTGATTGAGACATTTGTATGTGTGTGTGACTGCTCCCACTTGTCGGGTTCACGGCTGCGATGCTGGCAGGTGTCTGCATGTGTGCCTTGTGTTTCTCCTTGGCATCTGCATTGTCCTGGGACTGTGGCAGGGATTCTGAAGGTTACACAGCTCTGAGGTCATGGCCATGTCCCGCATACTGTGCAGTATGCCTGTCATTCCCCAGGGTTGTAAACTGTCCTTGTGTGAAGTGTCTGTGCACCTTAGTTCATCCCAACATTCCTATGTTTGTCATGGGTGCATGTGCAATGTCACCTGTCCATGTGGGATTCACAGATATACATTGTTGCAGTTCAGGGTGTGTGGTGTTGAGGGTGGACTGATGTGAATGTTTGCATGGATGGTCCCCTAGCTGCCGTTTGTCCATGGATGAGGGGCCATGCTGAGTGATTTGTGTTTGTGTATGTGTGATGTACGTTTGTGGCACAGGACACATGTCTGGGTTTCCCAGTTTGTACGACATCTGCCTTTGTCATCACAGTGGAGGTGTCATGCATGCTTGTGTCACCCCACTGTCTGGTCCCTGGGGGTAGTGGTGTTGTGTGTCAGTCTCTTGCTGTGTTAGTTGGTGTTCATTCCAGCTTGTGTCACATGTGTCTGTTGTGCTCCCTCTCATCTCCCAATGCCTGATTGCCCACTGAGGGTGTCCCAATGATGGTTTACTTTTGTATGGCACTGTGTCCGCATCTGTGTCACTGTGGTTCAGCCCCCCTCATGTGTTGTGCAGTTGCCTGGGGATACTGTCACACACACACACACATGCTGTGTCTGATGTGCAGTGTGAGTTTGCCTGTTTGTGTTTGTGCATCTGCACCAGTGCATTGGTATTGCTGTTGTGGGCCTTTGTCTGGATGCTGTTTCTGTGATTTTGCATGCTGTCCCATTGAGTCATTTCACATCATTGTGCACATTCATCCTGGTTGTTGGGAGCCATTGCTGGCATGGAATGTGAGTTTGTGAGCTGACACCTACAGTCTACATGTGTTGTTTTGATTGGTGTGTCTATTTTCGAGATGTGTGCATACTGCATACTTGGTGATGGTCACTTCTGCTGTTGTGTCATTGTACGCTGTATGCATTGTCAGCCCCCATGTGTGGTGCTTGTCTGCACATGGCCGAGAGTGTGTTATGTTTTCACAGCACTGTTAGCCTCACCACATCTCTGTGTGTATGGGACACAACATTACTAGTTTGCCCCAGAAGTGTTTGATGTGTTGGGAGCAGGGATCATACATGCTGTTTGTTATTTGCAGCTTTGACCATGATGACACTTACCTTTTGGTCACTGTGATAAGGGGGGTTTGGTCCCCATCACCACAATGCTCCACATCTCCTGCATTTTGTGAGCCCCCACTTAACTTCTGTTCTACACAGTGAGGGGGTGTTCTTTTTACATTGCCACAGTGCTATGGTGATGCTTGCCTTGTGTATGTCACACATGTGCTGTTACTTACAATGTATGCTCGTAGCCATAATCACTGTTGTGAGCATTTGTCACAGACTACACACTCTTGTCATGATGTTATGGGGGATGTATTTTGCGGACATCCTGATGTTGGAGTATGCTGGATGTGTTGTGCATCACCCATCCTATGTAGGCCTGGGCGAAAATTCAGTTCCGCTCGCGGAAATTGCGATAATTTGACATTTTCGCGTTCCACGGAGAGCGCGAACATGTCCAAATTTCCGCATGCCGCAGCTTAGCGATAATTTGTTTCTTGCTCGCGCTGTAAAATAATACATTCTCGCGCGTGCGTGATCGCCTTACCTGAATCCCCGCGTTCGCCGACAAGTTTTCCCGATCCGGTCGCGTTCTCCACAACATGTTGGATTGTTGGTAGCCATTTGCGCTGTCTCGCCCGCAGTAATGTCATTGGCCGCCCGATCACGTCTTTCTTCTCGCGATCATGCACCACGAGAAGAGTGAAAACAAGATGGCCATGCCCGCGAGCAACCGCATGGGTAAGTTGGCGAGCCGTGAACAAGCAGAAAATACCGCGAACGGGCGGGAAAAGAACTTCTGCGATATTTCCGCGTGTTTGCAGAGATTTTTAACATTTTCGCGATAATTTGCGAAAATCACTTTCGCAAATTCCGCCCACCCCATATCCTATGGCTGGGGGTGGCAGGGGTGATGGGCAACATGGACCCTATGGCTGGGGGTGGCAGCGGTGATGGGCAACAGGTACCCTGTGAGTGGGGGTGGCAGGGGTGATGGGCAACATGAGCCCCATGGCTGGGGGTGGCAGGGGGGATGGGCAACATAAGCCCTATGGCTGGGGGTGGCAGTGGTGATGGGCAACATAAGTCCTATGGCTGGGGGTGGCGGGGTGATGGGCAACATAAGCCCTATGGCTGGGGGTGGCAGGGGTGATGGGCAACAGGTCCCCTGTGAGTGGGGGTGGCAGGGGTGATGGGCAACAGGTCCCCTGTGAGTGGGGGTGGCAGGGGTGATGGGCAACATGAGCCCTATGGCTGGGGGTGGCAGGGGTGATGGGCAACATAAGCCCAGTGGCTGGGGGTGGCAGGGGTGATGGGCAACATAGGCCCTATGGCTGGGGGTGGTAAGGGTGATGGGCAACATAAACCCTGTGGCTTGGGGTGGCAGGTGAGATGGGCCACAGGTCCCCTGTGAGTGGGGGTGGCAGGGATGATGGGCAACATGAGCCCTATGGCTGAAGGTGGCAGGGGTGATGGGCAACATAAGCCCTATGGCTGGGTGTGCCAGGGGTCATGGGCAACATAAGCCCAGTGGCTGGGGGTTGCAGGGGTGATGGGCAACATAGGTCCTATGACTGGGGGTGGTAGGGGTGATGGGCAACATAAGCCCTGTGGCTAGGGGTGGCAGGGGTGATGGGCAACAGGTCCCCTGTGAGTGGGAGTGGCAGGGGTGATGGGCAAAATGAGCCCTATGGCTGGGGGTGGCAGGGGTGATGGGCAACACGTCCCCTGTGAGTGGGGGTGGCAGGGGTGATGGACAACAGGTCCCCTGTGTGTGGGGGTGGCAGGGGTGATGGGCAACATGAGCCCTATGGCTGGGGCTGGCAGGGGTGATGGGCAACATAAGCCGTCGGCGTCGGTCCCTGATCCGGTCATAGATGTAAAGTACTGGTATGACCTGCGTGATGGGATTCATGATATGTTCGTGTCGTACACGCTGCTTGTTTCTCCGTCTCATACCCGCTGCAAGCTGGTCCGTCTCGTAGCCGTGTATTGATTTGTGGCGCGAATCGTAGCTGATATGCTTGTTTTCCGGATGCTGTGACGTCTCGTGCGTGACGACTCGTGCGACGCGTAGGAAGTACGCATCGTGCTTGTCATGCCGGAACCTGCTATGGAAACTGCTTCCGGGCGACTCGGTTCATCTTTCGGAGTTACGGCTCGGACGGAGAATGGGGCTTGATTCACAGCCTACGTGTCGGTCGTGTTTTTGGCAGTTATGCGCATCGTAATTCCTCTACAGGACGGACCAGCTACGGGTACGTGTTGGTCGCACGGTAAGGCTACGGACAGCTGTCCGACTGGCCATCGGAATCGGCCCCATAGTGTGTTCACATAATGCTTGAGGAGAAGTATATCATTTCACTCAATAAAGCCTTTTTAAACATTTGGTGCGGAAATAAACCCATGGCATGGAAAGTTAATTGCCACTATTGTGCAGCACCTATTGTGCCATCCACTACAGTAGCAGTGGGAACATGGCTTCAGGTCTACCCGTGTAGCCTGACATCAACAGATTGAACCCTGCTTCCATGACATGTCAAAACCACCCCTTTGAACAGGGAGGAAAACCTGATTTTAAATATTTTAAAAAAGTCACACCTAGGTGCACCTTGCTTGCACAAGGTAGGGTGCATAATATTTAAGAGTGGAACATATGTGACATTATAAATGACATGTTTCCCCATTGGCTACACCAAAAATGATAGTCTCATTGGTCTGGCTGTAACTGGTAGATAGCAACAATTAATGTATAGATTATACACTATAATCTATAAATTTTGACCTGTACTGCAACAGACACCTGTCAAACACTTGTTTTTATATTTAACAAAAATCTAATCTAATGGTAAAGTGAGATTTATATTAAGTATTTAAGAAATGTAATACATTTTATAAAGTTACCTTTTCCATGCCTCAAGCTACTGGAGGATACTTTGCATTCATTCTCCAGCAACTGTCACCTATGCTTGGAGGAATTAGGTGTGAAAGGGGTGTGAAAACGTCTCCCAGAGCAAAGTTAATGGCCTTGGATTGGAGATGTGTTTACTTTTCCTGGCAGGAAGACTAGTTGGAGTGGGTCCAGAAACATAATTAAGTTCCAAGAAGCCAGTCCTGTCACAAGGAAATGTTAGGTGACACTTAGTCCCAGCGTTTGTTCCCATAATCAAGTTAACACAAAATTCAGTGGGAGGAAAGATACTCCAAGAACCAGTTTTGACTGGTCACAGAGTAAGCTACTGCTAACTACATTGTACAGAACTCAGCGCCGGTGTACAGTCGCTGTACAACGGAAGAAGGGATTCCCTAGCTTGGATTTCAAGGGCACTGTTGGATTGTTTGCAGCAGAGAGGAGCCCTAAATGACTTGACCTGCTCTTTCTTTTAACCATTACGAAGAAGGGACTCCAAGGATCATTTGAATGACTTCCTATGTGGTTATGGGGCAAACAAGCTATACAAGGATTTTTCTTGGAAATGTCCAGCAGACTAATGGCAACTGGACCTGGACTGAACATTGTCTTTGGCCTCTGCCTTACACCCCTCAGGTCCTGAAGTTCTTTGAAGTGTACTCCTGTGGTTGTTTGAGCACCAAAAGGCTGGTGCAGACAGTAGTGCTAAAATATTCTAAAAAAACGGGACAATGCCTGACCCCATATAATAGATCATCGGATTTGATCATTTTATACTGTTGTGAGCAGCAGTGTGGGTACTAAAGTGCAGTGTGCAAGAAAAACTAATGAAATGGCTGAACCCGGCCTATGTGGACAATAATGTGCCAACCGCTGAATGATTATCCTTAAGGTAAGCATGATGGACATGGCGTTGCTATGGCGGGTTCGGTCTGCCTCCGTGTTATGGGTTCAGTAATGGGAGATCCAAAGAAACATAAATTACAGCATCTAGGAGCATGTTACCACAGTACTGATGGGGTTGACAAAGTACAGTTTAGTCGCAGCCATCAGGAGAAACCTAAAGGTTTTGCCATTCAGTAGTGGATTTGATGGATTCAAGCTGGTGATTAATGCCAGCCGGCAAGTGCGCACTCCTAGCCGAATTAAATGGACATGGAGGAAGGTTTTCCTTTGCTGCAGCAGTTTGGGGCAGATGCATGTAATATGATTAAGGTTTCTTTTTCCTGTCCACATAAACAGCAGTTTGTGTCGTGAATAGCTGAGCAGTACCAGGATGGGAGGTGAACACGGAAATTCCACTCACCCAGTCTTAAAGCCATGAGCCATGCCTTGATCAATATGGAGTAAGTACAGGTAATGTAGTTCTTCTGCTTTGTGGAAGAATATACGTTTATAACTGACCATGCATGGGAGTGCTTGCTTAAGACTCTCAAGTCCTCCAGTTTTGACATTTTGTTGGGCTGTGAGTCATGTTAGTTTCTTAAAGACCTGGCACGAGAGGTGTTTGATCCAGGCCATAGACAGTGAGAATTACATTATTTTATCCTCAAGATGATGCCTGTATGATAATCTTAAATCAGAGCACTGAAGTTTGTACCAAATGAAACCATACATGGAGTTGGGTGGTGCTGATCTGAGTCTGTGACAGAAGTCACCTGCTCTTCCTGTCATCGTGGCTCCCAGAGGTTGGAAGCAGCAGCAAAAGTAGAGGCTTGTTGACTGTAGTGTTAGGAGGCAAGTAAGCTTTTTTTAAACAGTGTGTAAATGTATGTGATTGTAAATGGTGATGAAAGGAACCAATGATCCCACAATTCAGGCCTAAAAGCACATTTATGGCTCTAGTGTCACACAAAATATTGACACCTTTGAAATTCTGGTTAAGAAGGGTCTGAGTAAACTGAATTATTCTCAAGCAAGCAAATCCAAAATCAACTTGAGCAGAGCTGAATACAGCACTTTGCGAACTCTGGCTAAAAATTCTGAAATAATTTTTCAGAAAGCCGATATAGGATGTGGACTGGTAATGATGGATTGCAGTTTCTACGGGGCCAAAGTCAACGAACATGTGAACAACTCTACCATTTACACTCAAATGGATACAGATCCCACGTTGGAAATATCTAACCTCCTTGAGAAAATACTTGACAGAGCAGTGAACATGGATTGGATTGATGACACCACTAAACAGTATTTGACAACATGTTTTCAAAGAAGAGCTAAATTATATATGTTGCCAAAAATACATAAAAGCCTAACAAATCCACCATTCAGGCCAATTGTGTCCGATTGCAGATCGTTGTTTGAACCGTTAGGGAGATACATTGATGCTCAACTTCAAACTTTTGTAGAGGCAACATACATTAAAGACACCACAGATTACTTCAGGAGAATCATGTCTTTACCTGCTATGGTCGACAAGGAATTGTACTTGTGTACCATAGATGTAGTTTCACTTTATACCTCCATACCACAATCGGATGGCCTTGAAGCAGTAGAATGGGCACTATTTAGAGAACCCAACATCAACACTAAAAATACCTTCTTAATTGAATTACTGGAGTTTTGCCTACACCAAGTTATTTTTAATGGAACCAACAATATTTTTTGCAACTCAATGGGACCTCCATGGTTTTTCCTGGGGCACCTGCCTACGCAAACACCTTTATGGCTAAATTCGAATATGACCACATTCTGTCGAACCCTACTTAAACACATGATTTGATTTTCTTTCAGCAATTCATTGATGATATTTTCTTCATCTGGAAAAGTACAGAAGGTTCGTTAATAGAAAACATCAGATTAGTGAGGGGCTTATTACGATGACATAACGATCGCCACAGCTCGCCAGTGGTGACCGTTATGCCATTGTAACGTGAAATACCCCCACCATATTACGATGGCGGTGGGTATCGCTACGGACGCAAAGTCCGTCTGCCGCTTTTCCGCCAGTCGGCAATCGTTACGATTGCTGGCCGGGAGGAGCTGGGCCAGCAATATGATGGCAGTGCCTAGTAGGCACCGCCAGCCATATTATAATGTGGCTTGCGGACAGTCCTTTCCATGGTGGAGATGCTGCAGTGGAGAGGCTGGTGGGGATTTGCTTTGGGGGCCTGTTGTGGGCCCCTGGGGGGTTGAGGGGATGATACACTTGGGGGGTACCCATGGTACCCCCCTGCATTTCCCTGCACCAAGCATCAGGCACCGCATAGTGTCTGCCACATGGTGCACGGAAATGCTGTGCAAACACTTTCACCATTGCAGATGGTGCTGTAGCCAGCAGCACTGTTTGCAATGGTAAAAGAACAGGATGCGCCTGCCACTATGGCGGGCACATCCTAATTGGGCCGGTGGGACTACCGCACGCCTGGTGGTCCCATCCCCATTATGATGGCGGGTGGACTGATGTCCGCCCGCCAACATAATGAGACCCTAAATACCAAAGATCCCAGGATACAATTCATGTACAACATCAGCAAAAGAGGCCTTGCATTTCTGGATATCAGGATAGAATTAGAATCTAACAGGATAAGAACAAGGATGTATAAGAAGGGGGCGTGGCTTGGACGCCGAAGTGAAATGGCGGACCTAGCGTAAGCTCCGCAACGACGCGGGACTTCGACCCTCCATAGAGCCTCATACGGATGTCGTTCCTGATTTTGGAAGGCGGGCATGGTTGGGTGACGATGCGGTGAGTCTTAGTACCGCTCTCCAATCGTCATTTTACCGCAAACGAGCCCATACGCTGCGGCGGCAATTTCACCTCAGTACTCGCGGGCGCCCGCCATTTTGTATCGTGGCGCCTGCGTTCTCCTTTCCCCGACCGCTGAATCAAACCTGGCATAACCAAGCCTCGCCTACCAACTCTAAACACTATAATGATTGCACCATACATTCCAAGTGCTCACCCCAGTTTTTTTTTGGTGTGTCACTGGTGTAATGTATTATGCCAAGTTTCGTATGTGTCCTGTTGGAGGCAAGGTTCATTTCAATGTGCTCTCCTGCATAAGTTGATGGTATGGCAGTGTTGCAGGGATTCTGCTTATATACAGAACTATGCGTAGAACCCCAGGACCTCAGTGAATTGTGGTGTACCAGAAACTCACCTCAGAACCCAGAACCCAGTATCCGGCTAGCATAAGTGTCCCATTCGTTATCCGAGGTTTAGCTCGGCGATCCCAATGAAAAGACAACCCAGAACAAGCGACTCAGTATACTCTCAGGAATGGTGGGAATCGGAAATACCTGTTCATATATTATTCTCACATCAGTCCACAACAAGAATCAACAGAGACACGGTGAAAATAAAAAGAGTTTATTTTTATAGACCACGTGTCCTAAGATGCAGTACTTTGGCTAATACAAGCAGACAAATGATTAAAATCAAAACCATCAGCATCGTTACAATACCATAGAATATAAAAGGGGTGATCATGTTATAATGACAGTGGACATTACCACCTTCCCTTTACTAAGAAGCTAATATTATTATTAGGCTAATAGAAGGTCTCTTAGGCTTGAATAGGGGACCCCATACCTCAAAGATCAGCTTAGTGAAATCACATCACAGGAGCATCAGGAGTCTTCTCACAGGAAGGCTCGTCTTCGGTCTGAATACTAAACATGAGGGCTGCCATATTAAAAGCACCAACTTTCAGGTATTTTGCAGCTGCCTGTGTGTTATGGCTAAATAGTGGGTCGATCAACCTAGAGTGGAAAACATGCATTGTCTAACAACCCAGACTGTTTGTCACATCATGTACAGACCAAGGTCGCTGCGCAGAGCTCAGGATAGTAACAACAGATTGCTCTCGTGTGAGGCAAAGCTCGAGTCAGCAGTTTGTTTAAGCAATAACATGTGAACGCAGTGTCGTGCGCAAAAGCAGCAAGATGGCTTTCTAACATCTAACGTGGTTATGCTAACTTAACAATGTATGTACGTATTAAGGGAGTCCTTACTACATGCCCCCTTGATCGAAGCACTACTTAGTATGCAAGAAAAGAGAGAACGCAGAGTTCAAGTGCGACAGAGCAGAACAAGGCGTATTCAATTTAAAAAACAAGTTTCAGTTCAGGCAAAGCCCGAGAATGAAAAAACCAAAAGAGGAAAGAAAAAACAAAAAACCTCAAACGTGCAGTGGGGGGTGAAAAAAAATGAAAAAACGCCTCACCGGGCAGAAGTGCAGACGCACAGGGACTGTTCAAGACACGTGAGGAAAACACAGTGGACCACAGTTCACTCAATCCATGAACGTATATGCAGCATACGTGGCCACTGTTTCCAGCAGAAAATCGTTGGCACGGCCACAGAAGGTTTCAGCCATCCAGTTAATCAAAGAAAAGGAACATACATGTTCTTCCAGTAGCGGAGCCTCTAGCACCATCAGAGGGCAACCAGCGTGTACTTCCAAATAACTCATATTCAAGAAGTCATATGCCGCCCTTGCGATGTCCCAATTACCCAGGATACCATGCGCCGCACCGCAGGCCATAATCCGAACACCAGAACAGGCGAACTCGTGAGACACTAAGGGCCTCATCAGTCGATCATAATCCGGGTCCGGAGACACCATGTTGGTTAAGCACAAATCCATAGGCCATTCAAAGGGACAATCTAGGCAGTGAAAGACAGGTTGCACGCAGGTGAAGTAGGAATACCGGAAGGATAATCCATATGCCAGGCTCAAAGTCGCCAATGGCAGGACGCCATAGTATTCAAGCATCCTGTCACAAAGAAGCTGCAGACGGGACAGGCTGTCGTGTGGCACAGAAAGAGTAGCCATTCCGTAGTATGAAAAGTAAAAGTAGCACACCTGCCACTAGCGCCAGAATCAACGGGACACCTCCAAAGACGCTCGAGAAAATAGAATGAAAAAATGCCGGAATCACACCAAAAATAGTTTGGAAAGAGGTCACGAGGCCCGAGCCCACAAGTTTAAAAAAATGAGCCAGGCCGGTCGTGGACGAGGCATTGAAAATTGTTTGGATCAAAGCTCCAAAATGCAGGGGGAGGTCAGTATTTAAAAGCGCCTGTACCTCAGTGCGCGTATTTGCTACGTGAAGGACAAATGTTTCCCGGGATGAAGTCAATGGCACCTCCTTTTGGGACAATAGCGCTCTTATTCTGCTCATCTTGTTGAACTCTGCTTTCAAGGTTGGAATCGAAGGCCAGATGGAAACATCCAGCCGCCCATGCGGGGGAGGAAACAGAACATTATTGCAGCAGACAACTCTCTGTGATACAGTTACTATATATGGGATTCCCACTAACATCCCGCAGCAAGCTTCATTATTTAAAACTAAATAACTACCGTTTGCAAGCAGCGTGAAAGATGGTGTAATTACTGGTACTGGGATACCTTTGAGGACGCAGGCCAAATTCGGGGAGTTCACATTACACGCACCGTGCAACTGAATGTGCCTACATACTACAGAATGATCAGGTGTCGTCGTACACTCCTCACCGTTCAGATAAACCTCAGTACCGTCTCTAGTACATCGATACGTAAAAGGGAGGGACCAGACCTCATGTATGAAAGCGGTACCCAGCTGTTCATATCTACCCAGAGCATAGTGTTTCATACAAGATGTAAACTTAAAAAGGGCGAACGGGAGAGTTATCAACCCATGTAATAACCACACTGCTGAATCCAATTCCGCCACAGAGAAAGGTAACGGCTCCAACTTTTCAATATGTAACAAGGAATATGAAGCATCTTTCATGGACATGAACTGCTGTTTGTCAGTAAGGTTAAAGGGAAGAAATAATGATGTTGTATTCAGATAGTCCCAGGGGACCTTCCCTGCCTTCAACGTTTGTAATGTCCATGCAAACTGCATAACAGAACGCAACTGGTTTTGACCATGATACAATACTGACATATCATCATGCACAATATCAACAATTGAAGAAACAATATTATCTAATGTATAAATTCGAGAAGAAAGAGTGCTAATGCTGTTATCAATAACTGCTAATACTTTTTCCATATTAGCCTGATCAATAGCTCTCAATCGTGAAGCTGCCTCAATTTGTGACACTTTCCATACTTCGTTGTAAATAGCATACGCCCACCTTTTGGATCTGCCACCCACAGGACCTTTAACAAAATCATTCAAATCTATTTTTTCATGTAATTTTGATAAATGAACTTTGACAGATGCCAAGGTGGAATGTCTCAGCCAGGACTGACATAATTTCCCTACAGAGTATGTAGTTCCTGTATGTGACGACTCAAACCGAGGGTCTACGCGTTCCTGAGTATACCCTGGTTTCAGCCCTAGGAAACGACGTTGACAGGTATCAGAACTGCTTTGCCATATTAACCATCCTTCACTACTAAATTTCGAAATATTGAAAGATGTATTAGAAACTAATGACTGCAAAGCGGGAAGGGACAGATCTGTGTGGTTATCCCAAGTGGGGTAAGCGCCCATATCCGGCACAGAAGGAGAATTTAGTTTTTTAGAAGTGGCCAATCCGAAACAGGTGGTTTGGAAGATGGTTGAATTCAAAAACAACATATGATTTGGTACGAGACAGGCACGGTGCAAAGCTTCAGTTCCCTGAACCTGCCACGGTTTGGAACCCCAAACCGACTTAAGATCAATAGTAGCCTTCCATAGGTCATAACCCTTGATTGACAACTCATCCATAAAGGACTTAGAATAAAGCAATTTAGTGTGTGTCAGTCTAACCTTTGAGGCTGACTCAGGCATAACTTTAAAATAAAAGGATGCCGGGTCGGAGACACTGAAATCAGTAAAATAAGTATACTTATCAACTAATGTAGGTGAACTGCCAAAAGAGGGGGTGGGACAGTGTTCCCATTGGGTAAAATTTACAAAATTTCTAAATGTATTCGCTTTATGCAGGAAGTGATTGCCATAATGCTGAAAACAATACTGTTCCGCATAATTAGCCGCATTATCATACAGATCCTCAGCATCAAAAGCGGCATAATATTTCAAATCTGAAAACAGTGCTTCAATGGCGTGCACATCCCAATCATCAGAACGTATGTTCTGTTTAACTACATCACCCATAGAAACACGAAATAGATTAGGTACATTAATGACCTCTGTAGGCCCATGAATTTGAAATTTAACAGCATCCCAAGCGATTCCATCCACGACGGGCCAGGCAGTAATATTCACAAAAGTCTGGTCCCTTTTCATGATGTGGGACGAGGAGTGGGGGGCCAAAGTTCCATTTATAAGTCTAATTGTCGATCTCTCTTTGAGATAGTGGCCATCCACCAGACGGAAAAACACTATTACAAATCCAATGGACATAAACAAAAAAATACTGAAAAGCAATAACCAGATGTATGTCCAAGGGGTAACCAAAAAATGTCTTTTAAACCAACTAGCAAAAACAGCAATGATCGAAGGGGGGGTGGAGGGCAATGAATTAGTGTCAAAGGAGAAACTGGACTGGTCAAGCGCCGTAGATTGTAAAACAGGCGAGTGACCATTTGTAGGATAAGCATACTCAGTCTCGTCGGGCAGACCACCGGTCCCATCCCACCTGAGTACGATATACCGCCGGCGCAAGCGCCAGCGCCCACTCCTCAGCGTACACTTCAGCCTGGTCCTTAGGCACTGTGTGCGCAAAGGACGGGAGGATTACCTCCTCCCCTCTAGGAGCTTCTAAAATGAAAGCTGGGGGCCAATCTGCCTCCGCTAGGAGGATATCATAGGTGGTAGTCAGATTATCCCAAAAAATCCCCTTAATTGTACGTTGTATGTCACCCTCAATTAGTAAGACTATTTCATAAAGTCTGTCAGGGGGAGCCACTCTGGTGTCAGCTGTTTCAACAGTAACCATTATATCAGTTGCTATCGCCGCCAGAAATGGACGCAGAGCTTGACGGACTATGGTAATTTCCGCTGCGCTGTCCAGTAGCGTCAGCGCCCATGTCCGGTTCCGAAGCTGTGTCCGCACTATCTGAGGCATACCTTGCCGTCAGAGCCGCCACTTTCTTCTTCTGAAACGGGGGTCTTTGTCGTGCAAATTCGTCCTGCTTGCCTTTACCCTCAGTCTGTCGGGGCTGGTCACGTGTTTGTGGTGCACCCCGACCTTTGCCACCGCCTCCGCCACCGGACTGTGAAGCCGATGTTTCCTGTGAAGAACGAGGAGAACGTTGTTCAGAAACCTGAAATCTATCAGGAGACTTAATAGTAGCACAATCTCGCAGATCATAAGTGCGTTCACTACTTGACTGAACGGGAGAGGCAGGCCGAGAGCCCTGTTTCTGCTGCTGCTTTCCCTGTTGTTTAGACCGCCAATTTTGTTTTGGAAAGCTTGGCCGGTCATCCTTACCAGAGGCTTCTGCCTTACCCTGCTGCTTAAAATCGGGAGTTTTGATCACAGGTTTAACTCCTAAAGAGCTACGACCTAAATCTCTGTATGCACCTGAGATTATTTTCGCAAACTCCCGCGGCTTATCCTCCTCAGCAACTTTCTTCAGTTCATTACGAACCTGGAATTGCAAAGCATCACCCTTAAGGTTACCCATTATCATGGTAGCCACCAGGTCAAACTCTCCGAGGAGCCGCATCCCTAATTCTATCGCAGACTCCGCACCGTGGTTCTCTTGAACACGTTTAATAACGGAGGGCAGCTGCAATATAGACGGAGTGCCAAAGCACTGCACGTACGTCGCTGCAAAGACCTTACCCCAGGTAACACAATCATCTATGTGGGGGACCAAGTCTTTAGGCAAACTAATGGTGAGGATCCTGTGTTTCTCCACAGGAGATGTATTCGGGTATACCGCCTCTATTTGGTCAAATTTTTCAGCAAGCCAAAAGGGGAAATCATCCCTAGTTTGGGGGCGCTTGCCCATAACAGAATTAACCATAACAGGACTAATGACCACCGCGTGGTGGTCAGTAGGCTGCCCCGCAACAGCAGGTGCCCCCGCCTGCATATTGCGCGACACGTACTGCACTAACGCCCTATATACCGTAATAAGGGCAGTGTGTAGTACACGCAACTCAGCCACCGTCACCGTGAGGTAACGGGGATGAGGCGTAAATCCGGCTAGTACCGGCCAAGTGGCCCCTGCAATTGATAAAGGGCCCATTCTTGGCGGTATAACCACATGGGGAAGGGCGCCATTAAACCAAATATGATGCTGCCAAGCAGATATTGGTATTTCTTGTGTCCTATACGGTGTATAGTTCGCTGGCACGGCAGTGGCAGTGTAAGAATGAAAGGTATTATCATCCTCACTCACCGCCGGAATCGTCACCCAAGAGTAGAACAACTCATAGGGATGAGCCGCATCGGCTCCCACCACAAAGATGACGTTCATACCAGTGTCCGGCACCCCATACTGCGTCAAATGACGTTTCAGAGCTGCACGGCTATGCGCCGCAATATCTACCGCCATAAGGACAAGCTACACTTGAAGTATTCAGTAGCACAAGGGTTCAATAACCTTTTTAATGATCAAGCTTGAAGAAACCTATATCAACAGAAATAGGTAGGTTTAAATCCGTCAGACTTGTTACCCGGAAACAAGAATGAGGGTGTTGTGGACTAATATAAGCACTACTAAGGCGTTCCAACTCATAGACCAAACGTTAGGTGCGCCATGTTGCAGGGATTCTGCTTATATACAGAACTATGCGTAGAACCCCAGGACCTCAGTGAATTGTGGTGTACCAGAAACTCACCTCAGAACCCAGAACCCAGTATCCGGCTAGCATAAGTGTCCCATTCGTTATCCGAGGTTTAGCTCGGCGATCCCAATGAAAAGACAACCCAGAACAAGCGACTCAGTATACTCTCAGGAATGGTGGGAATCGGAAATACCTGTTCGTATATTATTCTCACATCAGTCCACAACAAGAATCAACAGAGACACGGTGAAAATAAAAAGAGTTTATTTTTATAGACCACGTGTCCTAAGATGCAGTACTTTGGCTAATACAAGCAGACAAATGATTAAAATCAAAACCATCAGCATCGTTACAATACCATAGAATATAAAAGGGGTGATCATGTTATAATGACAGTGGACACTACCACCTTCCCTTTACTAAGAAGCTAATATTATTATTAGGCTAATAGAAGGTCTCTTAGGCTTGAATAGGGGACCCCATACCTCAAAGATCAGCTTAGTGAAATCACATCACAGGAGCATCAGGAGTCTTCTCGCAGGAAGGCTCGTCTTCGGTCTGAATACTAAACATGAGGGCTGCCATATTAAAAGCACCAACTTTCAGGTATTTTGCAGCTGCCTGTGTGTTATGGCTAAATAGTGGGTCGATCAACCTAGAGTGGAAAACATGCATTGTCTAACAACCCAGACTGTTTGTCACATCATGTACAGACCAAGGTCGCTGCGCAGAGCTCAGGATGGTAACAACAGATTGCTCTCGTGTGAGGCAAAGCTCGAGTCAGCAGTTTGTTTAAGCAATAACATGTGAACGCAGTGTCGTGCGCAAAAGCAGCAAGATGGCTTTCTAACATCTAACGTGGTTATGCTAACTTAACAATATATGTACGTATTAAGGGAGTCCTTACTACAGCAGTTCATATTAGAACATACCTTACAGAGTCTTCTTTTTAGCCACTAGCTTCTTTCAACGCTTTTCAGACTTTATGTCTTGACAAAATCTTTTTTCTGCCAATGCATCGCTCTATGTCCGGATTTCCATATTGTATTTTCTTCACCTGGATCGGCATTTTTTCTTCAATATATGCCTGCTGAGTTTTTTTTTTTTTTTGCTATGTCATCATTCTTCAACTATATACTTATTCTACTATGTGACGCTTGGTGAGCTCTATAACAATATACGTATTTTTGTGTCAAATTTTGTCCATCGCTGAGCATTTTTTAGTCACAATGGCTAGTGATACCCATGCTGCTCGATCTTCCTCCTCTGGTACAAAACCAAAAAGACTCAAAAATGATCCACCGTCTCCTATTCTCTCCTCACAAAATCCAGTCCTGGACTCTATACTAGATGAGGTACGTGGCCTTCAACCCTTTATGTCCACGACTATCGAAAAGTTAAAGCAAATTGAGGAGAGATTGATTGCCATGGAGGGTAAGGTTATGGAGCTTGAACAGCGTGTAAGCGACTTACAGGACATCACTTCTAAGATTCCAACACTGGAACAAGAAATCCATAAGTTAAAAATCCACACAGAGGATTTGGAAAATCGCAATCGTAGAAATAATCTGCGCCTTTATGGTCTTCCGGAGAATGTTGAGGGTCCTGATATGGTGGCTTTTCTGCAGAAATTTCTTCCAGAGCTGCTAGATCTTCAAACATCGTCGAACCCCCTTCAATATACAAAGAGCTCACCGTTTGGGGCGTCCTCCTCCTAGTGTCAACTAACCACGTGGAATCATAATGCTTTTCTTGGAATTCACAGAGCTTATGCAAGTCTTGAAGGCTGTAAGACTTAAACGCCGTGTTATCTGGTCAGGCCATAATATCTTCATATCTCAGGATATTTTCAATGCAACAAATGCTCGACGCAAGGAATTTCTTGCTCTACGTCCTCAGATGAGACAACTTAACATTCAATATAGAATTCTTCATCCATGCCTTTGTAAAATTACTCATGATGGTCGGTCACGTTCCTTTGATGATCCGGATAAACTTAAACTTTTTCGTCATGGTCTCTCCTCCCAGGGCATGGATACAAATGTTTGACTCTTTTTTCTCTTATATTTTAGGATTACTAATTGGATTATAAAATATTTTGTTTGTTTGATATTCTCTGATTATCTGTTTTTGTTGTATTGATGAGGTTATCATTTATTTTTTGTAGCTATGACTGTGGTCCGTGTCCTTCGGTGTCACTATGTTCCTCTTTTCTAGTTCTTCCTTCTCTTTACAGATCTGAATGTTATTCCTTGATCTGTTTGCTTGCTTCTTTTCTCTGTTTCTCTCCTTGCTCTTCTTCCTCTTTCGCTCCCCTCTTTAAAGTTTCTTTTTATGTTTAATCCTATTTTTTGGTATATGTTTTTCCTTTAATGTAGCTTTCTCATTATCACATATTAAACGATGTCTTTCTTTTTTTTCTTTCTGTTGATTATGCAGTTGCGTATTCCTGTTTCCTCATGTACCCCCTAATCCGACAACATGGTTAATGTGGTTTCGTGGAATGTACGTGGTCTTGGTCACCCTGTCAAGCGTCAAAAGGTATTGTCTCATTTAGCTAGACCTAATGCTCAAGTTGCTTTCTTACAAGAAACTCACTGTAATGATGTTGAATCTCTCAAGCTCAAACGCCAATGGGTCAATCAAATAGTTTTCTCTCCTGCTGTTGAGCGTCATGGTGGTGTTGCTATATTATTTCATAAATCTACTAATGCTCAAATATTATCGTCAGAATGTGATTCCAATGGTCATTGGGTGCTGGTTGATGCTATCATCAATAAAGTGCAACTTACCTTTTTTAATATTTATGGTCCTGTTAAACCGGATCCGGATTTTTGGCATTCTGTAAAAACAAAACTAGTATCTATATCCAATGCTAATGTGGTGCTTGGTGGTGATTTTAACAACTGGCTAGATCCTTTTTCAGACAGAAAATCTAATTGTAAGTTTAAACCAGATAAAACTCACAAATCATTCCAATCTGCCATGTCTTCCCGCCTCTTGTTTGACATATGGAAAACATGTAACCCAGATGCCACAGAATTTACGTTTTTTTCTCCTGTGCACCATACAAGATCTCGTATTGATTATATTTTAATTTCCAAGTCACTTCTACCATGCCTCCATTCCTCGGAAATTGGCTCTATTTTTATTTCTGACCATGCTCCCGTTTCCACCTCTATTGACTTATCCACCACTATTTGCATGCAAGGACGCTGGCATTTTAATACTCACCTTCTATCAGAGCGTATTTTTATTTCAGAAGCAACTTCTTTTATTAATGAATTTTTTGTTCATAACAATGCTACGGATACCTCAATTCACAATAATTGGGATGCGTTTAAAGCATCATTTAGAGCCTTTACAATTGCTTATTCCTCTAAGAAAAAAAAGCTAACGAGTGCTAAATATAAAGAAACCCTATTACTAATCAAAACTTTGGAACATAAGTATTTTTCTTCCAAATCCTCTGCTTCACTCCAAGAGTTGATTAAAGCTAAATCTACCCTTAATAAACTTGCCACTATTGATGCATGTAACATCCTTCTTAAGGTTAAATCAAAATACCATGGAGGTCAAAACAAAGCAGGGAAAATGTTAGCGAATTACTTAAAAATTAAATCTGAACGTAAAAATATTGGCCCTATCCGTTCAGAACTGAACAATCAACTCCTCTCCTCCGATCCTGATATTATTAATACTTTTCATTCGTATTATAATCTCCTATACACAGAAACTACTAATCCCGTTGAAGAAGATTATGTATCTTTCTTTCAAACTATTCCTAAACCTAAAGTTCTCCCTGAGGTTTTTTCCTCACTTGAAGAGGATATTTCCCTTCAAGAAATCATCAATGCTCTCAAATCCTTGAAAAAATCTAAGGCTCCAGGTCCTGATGGCTTCCCTGTAGAATTATTTTCAGCCTTTAGAACTTTTTAATTCATTTTTATCCAATTCTAAAGCCTGTGGCTCTTTTTTGGAGGCCCTTATTATTGTTATCCCTAAACCTGAACCCCTCCTTTTGTAAAAACGTTCGCCCTATATCATTAATTAATTATGATTGTAAAATGTATGCAAAAATTTTAGCTACCTGCTTGGAGAAAGTTATTCCTTTACTTATTAACCCAGATCAAGCTGGTTTTGTCAAAGGACGTTTAGCTTCTGGCAATGCTAGAATGTTCTCCAACATTCTCGCTCTTAGTAAAAAATATCCCTCTCCCTTCGCCGCATTATCCTTGGATGCAGAAAAAGCTTTTGATCTAATAAATTGGGCATTTATGATTCATACTCTCCAATGGTTTGGATTTGGTCCAAAATTTATTTCATTTATCAAACTATTATATACAAATCCAAAAGCATGTGTCTATGTTAATGGTCTCTTTTCCCCGTATTTTTATTTGCAAAGAGGTACTCGTCAAGGTTGCCTTCTATCCCCATTACTTTTTTTGTTGTATTTGGAACCCTTTCTTGAGCGAATTAGAAATAATCCCTTGATTACAGGTTTTACATTGCAATCCCACCAAATTAAACTTTCTGCATATGCAGATGATATTCTTATTTACATGTCTAACCCTATTTCTTCTCTACCCCCCTTTTTGAATGAAATCTCATCGTTCTCTAATGTTTCTGGCTACAAATTAAATTTCTCCAAGACTGAGATTTTACCTTTAAATTCCTCATGTTATCGACATATGTTTGACTGTAGTAATTTTACGTGGTGTCCTCAAAAAATCAGGTATTTAGGAACATGGTTTTCCTCTAATATCCGTGATACTTTAGCCCATAATTTTACTGCTCTAAAACTTAAAATTACTAATTTGTTGACCTCTTGGTCTTCTTTATTTTTATCTTGGTGGGGCAGGTTAGATACAATTAAAATGATGATTGTCCCTCAGGTTCTGTTTATATTATCAATGTTACCATTCAAAATTCCCAATTATTATTTTACGCAGATAAATTCTATATGTTCTAAGTTTTTATGGAATAATAAACATGCGTGCATCTCCTTATCCAAATTAATTCGGCCCAAAACAGAGGGGGGGGTTCGATTTCCTGATTTTCGATTGTATCATACTGCTTTTTTAGCTCGTCAATTTTTTGTTATGTCCAAAGATTATCAGGATTTACCTAAACCTCCTTGGGTTTCTGTTGAATGTTCATTATTAAATGAATTTTCCTTACAAGATGTTGTATTCATGACCAATTGTACTTTTATTTATAAATACCCAATCTTAAAATATTCCCATTACCTTTTACATACACTTTTTTTAAAATATTTTGACGCTTATCAGTCTTTTTTAGCCTCCTCATTATGGTATAATAAATACATCAAATTTCGCCATAAGTCTTTTTACTACAAACATTGGAGAGAAAAGGGTCTTTTTTATGTTAATCAGATGATAGTTAACAATGAGATTTTGCCTTTCCATCAATTGCAACAGACCTTTAATCTACTTGATTCATATATTCGACAATATAACACTTTAGTCCCATCTCTCCAGAGATGTTTACAAAATTTCATATCTCAGCCCCTTCCCACTTCCTTCACACCCGTCACACCCTTATATCAAGTACCTAATGATACCATTCCAAGTGCCTCATTCATTTATAAGTCTTTATCTTTACCCCATGGCACACGTAATAAATCTAATATTGAGATGGAATGGAACAGGATTTATCCCTAACGTTATCTATTTCTCAATGGGATAAACAAGTCTTCCAAGGCTGCAAATATCACACAGTCTCTCTATTTTATTTATAATAGAATTGTTCTCACTCTCCTTCTTATTCATAAATTTAACAATTCAGTTTCACCTTCTTGTTGGTCATGTCTTAATGCTGATGGTTCTTTAGTTCATTTACTTTATTACTGCCCTAAGGTTCATATTTTTGGGAAAACTATTTGGTCAAAATGTCTATTGATTTTTTCTTATAATATTCAACTTAATATCCAAAATGTATTTTTAGGTACTCTGTCTCCTGATTTTGAACATTCGCCTTCCAAATCAATGTTATTTAACTTATTTATTGCTGTTGCTTTTAAAGTTATATTATCCTGTTGGAAAGACAACTCTAAGCTATCTTTTCTATTTTGGTGGAATTCAATATGTGATGAACATAGAATTGCTTCTATATCTCATGCCTCTGTCCATCTGCAGATTAAATCCGATTTACTATGGCTACCGTTCACAAATTATCTGTCATCAACTTCTCCTTCTTTATAACTTTTCTTTTTCTATCCAATGCTTTTCCCTTCCTTTTTTCTTTTATTTTTTCTTCCTACTTTCCTTTCTCTCTAATTCTTTCCCTTCTTCTCTTTTTCTTTTTTAATAAAATTGTCTAATGTAGCTTATTCACCCATTGTTTCACAGAGATACAGTGTTCTCTTTTTTAGTCCATAGTTCAGATAATGCAGAGTTTACTCTGATTGTTACTTTAATCTTCTGTTATCTTATGTTTACATATCTCCTATTATATTTGTTCTACAAATGTTTTTTACTATATAATCATATACTTATATTCTCATCTGAACGTTATTATTGTTTTTTTTTTTTTTGTATTTCTCTGTTCTCTATTCTCAATAAAAATTATTTAACTAAAAAAAAAGGATGTATAAGAAACCAACGGACAGAAATAACTCACTACTGTTTAAAAGTTTCCAACCACCGAATTTGGTTAGAAATTTATCATATTCCCAATTTTTGAGAACAAGGAGAATATCCTCAGAAAATATGATACGGAAATCGATGTTGGAAGTGCAAAAGAAAGGTTATATTGAATGGGGATATCCAAAGGAGTTGCTGGAAAGACATGCACAAAGGGCCATGTCCATTGATAGAGAGGTGCTGTTGCAGAGTAAACCCAAAAAAGAGACCAAAAGGATGGTGTTTGTATCTAGGTTTTCTACAATGTCTAAGGAAATTAAAACAAGCATTCATAAATGATGAGAACTCCTACAGGAAGAGCTGGACTTTAACAGACTTTTCACAGAGAAACCATTGTTTGCTTACAAAAGATCACGCAACATGAAGGAAATCTAATCAAGTAACAGAATGAAGACATCATCTGGTAAAGCAGGAACAAAGAAATGCTTCAACTGCATTCACTGCTACAATGTTACCATAGAAGATACACTACTTCATCCCAGAACAGGAGAATTCATTAAAATTAAACCACTCTGCGGATTGCAATGCCAGTAAAGTAGTATACGCAATCAAATGTCCATGCGGCCTATTCTATATAGGCAAAACTGAAAGCAAAATGAAAATTCGTTTGACTGAGCATAAAAGCAAGATAAGGAAAAATAGCTTCAATTCCAGCTTGGCTATACATTGGAACCAGAGCCGACATACCATTGTGCAAATGAAATTTCAATTGTAGAACAGGTACCAATTCTGCAAGCAATAGATAATTCCCAAAAACTATTGCAACAAGAAGCCCTTTGGATCAAAAAATGTAACACTCTTAATCCAAAAGGGTTTAATGACAAATTTGAGTTGGCATGCTCCTTATAATATCTCCTCGATGGTTGAGTCAGTTTCACTGAGATGAAAGCACATAAATACATAGTTGACATCAAGCAGACATGCTCATCACAATATTTTTGCAATAGCTCAGTTAGTCTTGCCAAGATTGGGGATCACTGACATAATATCGATTGCAAAAATATCCCCATACACAAATATCGACACATAAATATCGATGTCAAAAATATCGACATCCTATCTTTATCATGTATCAATGTTTATATATAAAAATAATGGGAAATAAATTAAATACTAAAATTACATTTAAAACAACTATTTAGATGTAATGTACATTAAAAAAAAATATAATAAATACATTTAATTTAAAAAAATTAAACATACATATATAAAATGTAATATATATGTATATTTGCTTTGGAACAATTAATAATCTAATAATTTTTGTTTATTTTAAAATATTATAAATATATAAAAATGTACAAATAAATATGTATATACATACACCTATAATATAAAATCGAATCAAAATATATATTATTAATTAAAACATAAAAATAATTAATATTTTTTAAACTTACATTTTGCACTCCTTTGAGTGCAACAGTAGGGAAAGTGTTGGATATCGTAGGGTTAAAAATTACTATTCCCACTCCAGTGAGTGCAACAGTGTGGGGAAAGTGTTGGATAGCAGAGGGGGAAAAATACTATTCCCACTCCAGTGAATGCAACAGTAGGAAAAGTGTTGGATAGCGGATAGGTAGAAATCACTATTCCTACTTCAATAAGTGCAACAGTGAAGAAAGTGTTGGATAGCAGAGGGGTAATAATTACTATTCCCATTCCAGTTACTGCAACAGTAGGGAAAGTGTTGGACAGCAGAGGGGTAAACAATACAATGTCAGAAGAGGTTTTCGTCAGATTAGGAACCTTTGAAGGATAACACCAATTTGTGGTTTGTGATTCCAGTCCAGTGCACTTATTAAGAAGGGACTTATTTTGCAAATTGAATTGAACAATGTATTGCACACCGGACGGTGTTGCATTTCAGACTCATGTTGAGAATGTTGGCTTCGAATTAATTAAACAAAATACTGAGGTAGGAATGTTTACCATGGTGACAGTTGATGAACTACCAGTAAATCTCAGAACTACAGTGAATACTGAAGTTTGGAATTTTAACAGGAAAGGATATCTGAGTCATAAACAGTGTAGAACCAGTCCATATCCAAATAAAGTCAAACGCAGTGTTATCAAGAACACCGCCATATCCCTTGTCCACAGAAAAAATTGCATGGATTCAACCTGTAACTGAAGTTATGCTTCAGAAAGGAATATATAAATAATTAATAGCCAGTCCATGTAATACTCCTATAATCAGAATTCAAAAACCAAGTGTAAAGTATAGAATTGTATAAGATTTGAGAAATATTTATGAAATATTGGTGCCATATTGCCCCTTTGTGCAAAATCCTGCTAGTGTTGTTTTCCAAATTCCATGTACTGCAGGATGGTTTACTGTTTGATTTATGTCAGACTTTCTTCTCAGTGCACTTGCACGAAGATAGTTTTTGTTCTCATTTGTGTTCCAACAAATCACGTGGTGTAGTGTCCTTCAAGGGTATACTGAGAGTCCTTCTACTGGTAGTCAGATCCTAAAGAAAATTCTAGTGACTTTAGCGATTCCTTGTGATTCAGCGCTTGTGAAATATATTGATGATTTGCCGATAGCCTCAGAATCTTGATCCACTGCAAACTCACACAGAGCTCAGAATGTTTTTGGAAATGGTTAACTACTGTCGACAAGGAATAACAATTTTTTCCCTGACATTAAAACCTCTCCTGAGGTTAACACATCAAGATGTGACTAACCCAATTTTTGAGATAGAGAATGTACCAAAGCCTTCCTGGAGCTGAAAGATAAATTGTGTCGCACCCCAGGTCTAGGATTACCAGATTTTACCAAAGATCTCACACTGTTTTGGAGTGAAAGAGATGGGTGCACACTTTCAGTTTTAACACAGATGCTTGAGGACGCTGAAGACTTGTAGCTTACTTTTCAACCATCCTTGACAGGATGGCAGCAGTGGCCGCAGTGGGTGGGAACATGAAAAAGAGCAAACATATCATAATGACACACCCATTGATTGTTATGGTTCCTCATTCTGTCAAATTATAGTTTACCAGAATAGAAACACAGTATTTGATGCATAATGAACTAAGTAAATATGAGCAAAGTCTCCTTGCCCCTGAAAATGCTACCATTAGACGCTTCAATGTGTCAAATGTTTCTACTCTTTGCCCGTAATTGATCAAGAAGGCAAGGATAATGATTTTGAACATACTTCCCTAAGTGCCACTGAACTATGTACAAAGCGACGTCCAGACTTTAAGGACAAAACAATGAGTGAGCCCAATTATGTCCTATTTGTTGATGGTTCCTGCCTGCGAAGTAATAATGGCACACAGAGAGCAGCATATGCAGTGTGCACTATAAATTATGTGTTTGAAGCTTCCTGTCTCCCATCTATTTTTCTGCACACGTTCTTGAACTAATTGCTCTTACCCGAGCCTGCAGTTTATCTGCACAAATGAAAGTCACCATCTTTAAAGATAGCCAAAATGAGTAGTGTAGTGTAGTTCACAACTTTGGACAGTTATGGATGTAAAGAGGTTTTTTAACTTCAACAGGATCGCCCATCAGAAATGGGTAACGTGTGAAGCAACATGTGAAGCACCTAAATCACTGACATAATATCGAAGACAAAAATATAGAATACAAAAATATTGATGTAAAAATATCGATATTCTAAATATCGACATCCTATCATTAATATGTAAATGAAATAAATATTGAGAGAAAAAATATAGATGTAAAAAGTATCGATGTCCAAATATCGTTTTTTTAATATATAAAAAATAATGTTAAAACAATTATATTATAAAATTAACTAATAAAATTATATAATACAAAAATATCGATGTAAAAATATTGATAGTCAAATATATCGACATTCTATCTTTAAAATGTAAATGACAAAAATGTATAAAAATAATATTAAAACAATTATAAAATTAACTAAAACAGTTACTTAGATATAGTATACATTAAAAAGAATATAATAAGCAAATGTAATTTACATAAAAATGAAACATAGATATATAAAATTTAATATATAAATGTATATTTACTTTAAAATAAAATAAACGAATAACTTTAATTTATTTTAAAATATTATAAATATATACAAATTAACAAAACAATATATATATAAACCTATAACATAAAATATAATAATTAAAACATTATATTATAAAATAAAATACAAAAATATTTATACATTTTTAAACTTACATTTTGTACTCCAATGAGTGCAACAGTAGGAATATTGTTGAATAGCGTAGGGGTAACAATTTACTATTCCCACTACAATCACTGCAACAGTAGGGAAAGTGCTGGATAGCGTAGGGGCAAAAATCACTATTCCCTCTTCAGTGAGTGTAACAGTAGGGAAAGCATTGGATAGCGAAGGGGAAAAATTACTGTTCCCGCTCCAGTGAGTGCAACAGTAGGGAAAGTGTTGGATAGCAGAGGGTAAAACATTATTATTCCCACTCCAGAGACTGCAACAGTGGAGAAAGTGTTGGATGGCGTAGGTGGAAAAATAACTATTCCCACTCCAGAAAGTGCAACAGTAGAGAAAGTGTGGGATAGCGGAGGAGTCAAAATTACTATTCCCACTCCAGTGAGTGCAACAGTAGGGAAAGTGTTGGATAGCGTAGGGGTAACAATTACTATTCCCTCTCCAGTGAGTGCAACAGTAGGGAAAGTGTTGGATAGTGAAGGGGAAAAAATTACTATTCCCACTCCAGTGAGTGCAACAGTAGGGAAAGTGTTGGATAGCGAAGAGGGAAAATAACTGTTCCCACTCCAGAGAGTGCAACAGTAGAGAAAGTGTTGGATAGCGGAGGGGTCAAAACTACTATTCCCACTCCAGTGCATGCAACAGTAGGGAAAGTGTTGGCTAGCGTAGGGGTAACAATTACTATTCCCTCTTCAGTGAGTGCAACAGTAGGGAAAGTGTTGGATATCGAAGGGGAAAACATTACTATTCCCACTCCAGAGAGTGCAACAGTAGGGAAAATGTTGGATAGCGTAGGTGCAAAAATTACTATTCCCACTCCAGAGAGTGCTATGGTAGGGAAAGTGTTGGATAGTGGAGGGGAAAAATTACTATTCTCACTCCAGATAGTGCAACAGTAGGGAAAGTGTTGAATAGCTGAGGGTTAAAATTAATATTTCCAAACAATTAAGATAAAAATAAAAAAGAAACGAAAAACCAACTACAAAACAAAAATTGTTAATAACACAAACATGATAAATTACAAAAGATAGAAAAATATTTTAATGTTAAAAATTACAAAAAATGAACTACAAACATTAATTTATACAAGTTAAAAAACATTTCACAAACAAATAACTATATTTAATATAAATAAATGATATTCAAAAGATTAATTAATAATCAGTCAATCAATCAAAGAAAGCTTTATTTCGGCCGTAGAGCCATAAAAGCACATAAAGGGGTCGATTCCGATCCTGTAATTTCTTATTCCGCATGACTCGTATCCGGATTTTTTTCCGTACGAATCGTACAAGTCACTTCCGACCCACGAAGTACGATTCGTACGGGAAAAAGTACATACGGATCGGCCCGATCCGTACGAATTGTATCAGGAAAAGTTGTACGAGACGGACCCGGACCCTTTCCCTACGAATCGTAAAAATACAGTCCGAGCATACAAGTACGATCCGGACCGCCTTTCCGATTTCCTATTCGTTCGGAATGACTTTACCCGTTACGAAGCGAAGTTTGTATGACTCATATCCCGGGAAAAGTTGTTCCCGGGGTGCGAGTCATACAGGCCCCCCAGCATGTATGTATGGTGCGTACCCACAGCGCGTATGTATGCACCGTACCCCCAGCGTGAATGTACGGTGCGTACCCCCAGCACGTATGTACGCACCGTACCCCCAGAGGCGTACGCGCTGTGGGCACGGTGCGTACATACGCGCTGGGGGTACAGTGCATACATACACGCTGGGGGTATGCACCGTACATACACGCTGGGGGTAGGGTGCGTACATACACGCTGGGTGTACGGTGTGTAACTACGCACTGGGGGTACGCACTGTACATACACGCTGGGGGTATGGGGCGTACATACACAACGCACTGGGGTGCATGCCTGTACGACTCGTACCCCTGGGGACTCAGCTTTTACGGCTGTTATTGGCTCTCGTATAAAAAGAGCTGTACGGAGTGACGTAGGGACGAATCATACTTGCAGGGCCGTAAAAAGCTGCTTAAATACGTACAGACGTCGCGTACAGGTTGTTCCAGATCAGAATCGTAGGTATTTTCTACCCGTACGGTCTTTTGTACGATTCGTACGGAAATAGGCTTTCTGTACGAACCGTACTTCCTAGGTTGTACGGAGAGTTTACCGGGTACGAGTCGTACAGAGACAACGCTCCGTGCGAAGATTCGTACGGCCTTTTTACAGGATTGGAATCGGCCCCAAAATGTTACAAATACATTTGATACAAAAGAAAAATCAAGAGATAGCAAATGATGTGTAAAAATATCAACATAAAATCAAGAGTGCAGGTGCAGATTGTACAAATGTTTTGAGATTCAGCATTGACTGCAATTCCTCTTGTCAATTCTCAATGTTAAGATGGTGCAAGCAATATTCAACAAGGAATATGTATTTTACATCACAATGGGGACAGTTGCAATGTCCTTTAAAATCAGTTAATACGTAATAAAATTCTAACTTTGACTAGTAGCCCAAGGGCATATTTAAAAAAAGACATAAAAATGTTTGAAATAGAAAACATATAAAAAGAGTAAATAAACAAAACGACTCAAATAGGAGGGAAATTTACAAGACGGTGTTCAGGCTACAAAATATTCAAGCACGGCATAACAGCGTATTTAGTGCACGTCGGATTGAGGGTTTTCTAAGTTCTTTTTCCTTAAGATGCCCCTACGAATGCACTGCATCGAAAATAGAAACCTGGAGATGGCGAACACAAGTAATGGATCAGTTTCGTATTTGAGGAGCCTATAGGCCTCAATGTGACGTCTAATCCCCAGATTTTTACAAAGCTGGAGCTCCCACTTAGACCTTGGCCTACTATAGGCAGGACAAAAGAGAACAACATGGAGATCTGTTTCTGTAACTATATCACACCCTGGGCAATCTAGTTTGAGTGCTCCCTGCCATTTGTTAGCGAATGCTTGGAGCGGAAGCACCCTGTGTCTAAATTGAAGGAACAGTTTCTTTGCAAGTAGTGGTTGTATACTATCAAGTACCAGCTCCAGCTTGTATTGCTGTTTGGCGTCCAGAAACCTGGAGGTCAAGCTGCTGGAATTGGTCCTCAGGTATAATTGAGCCAGATTATGTTCTCTATAGGAGGCGAGTAAAGCCTTTTTGGGGATTGTGGGGCAAGTCTCTTCAGGTGTTAGCCACATGTTTGCCCTCCCCAATGCCTGGCAGGAGTTCCTTATATGGAATAGCCATCGTAGGTTCCCTGTACCCAGAACAGTCAAGACGTCCTCCAATTCCTCCCTGTAGTTGGCTAACTCAGGTGTACTCCAGAGACGACGCCAATATAGAAGTGGTCGAGAAGCGACCACATTGGCTTTGGGGCCAATCCCCAGGTCCATCCTAAGGGGTGTTAGTGGGGTGCTTTTAGGGAGGCCCAACAGAGGCCTTAAAAATAGATTCTCTGTCCTAGATAGCAAATTCGATACACAATGGCCCCAGAGTTCAGCCCTGTAGAAAGAGGATCCCCTGGCCTGTATTTTGTATATTTCTGCTGGTGGGCCTATCATTCTCTGGAAGCAACTTTTATATATATTTTAGAATGCCCCCTGTGGACTGAGTCAGTTTTAAATTATCTTTCTTTACTCGTGTCCCGCAATCCATTTTGGCATTGTGTGTGAGCCCCAAATACTCAAAAACGGACACCCTCTCTAGGGCCCTGCCTTCCAATTGGGGATGTGGGCATGTGGTATTAGCATGGAAGACCATGCATTTTGTTTCTAGGAGATTTATCTCCAAACCCCTCTTCCTACAGAAAGCGCTAAATTCTTCAAGTACCCACTGCATACCCATAGGTGGTTTAGAGAGTAGCAGCGTGTAATCCGCAAACATAAGTGCTGGGATTTTACCGTTCGCCAACCTCGGTGCGTCTATATCTTTCCCTGTTGGTAAAGTTTCAATTAAGCCATTTAAAAATAGGGAAAACAGTGTTGGGGCCAAAACGCATTCCTGTCTCACCCCTTTCTATACACGAAAGGGAGCGGTCAGTTCGCCTTTTTTGCCATATCTTATTCTCGCATAGTTGTTTTAGTGCAGACGTTTCAGCTGATGGCAAAGATAGTCTGGTACTCCCATATCGAGGAGTATGCCCCATAGCTGATCGCGCTGCACCATATCAAATGCGGATTTCAGATCCACAAATGTGAGATAGAGGCTGCCACCCTCTAAAACCACGGTTTTCCAATGGATCAATTGCAGTCTAAAGATCTGGTCAATAGTCGAGGTCTTGGCCCTGAATCCGACGTGTAAAGGTGTTAGTACGTTATTTTCTTCTATCCAGCATTGCAGACGGCCCAAAAGTACACGGGCAAATATTTTTTGGGTGACATCTATGAGGCTTATTGGGCAGTAGTTTGCTGGGTTGAGTGGAGTACTTTTTTATAAATGGGAATGATTTCTGCCCCTGCCCAGGTCGGGGGCAGCGCCATGCCTTGTAGGATGGCATTGAATAATGACCATAAATATGGTACCCAAACTGCTGGTTCAGAGCAAAATAAGTCACCTGGAATCCTATCTAGCCCAGGTGCCTTGGCTGGGAGTAGATTGCCCAGAGCCTCTGTTATCTCCATTGTGCAGGGTGGAACGTTCACATTTGGGGGGTTTACTTCTACGATGGCTGGTGGTTCACTGGGATCTTCAGCTCCTTCTGGAGACCTCGAATATAAGGATTTAAAGTACGATCTCCAAACTTATTCCCCCAAATTTGGACCGATAGGCAATTGGTCTTCAGGTTTCCCTGTCTTAACTAAATTCCAGAAACCTTGCATATCATGGTTATCTAGGGCTAATTTAGTAGCTTCCCATTTGTCTATTTCCCAACTGGTTTTTGCTCCAGCTGTGATTTCTTTATATTGGGCTCTGGCTTCTTTTATTCGTAGTTTATCATTCTTTTTAATGCAGGCTAGTACAGCCTGCTTGGCTTCCCTACATGATTTATTATACCATGGATGCTTGGGTTTGGAGTTCTGTCTGGTCTTATCACTATTGTAGAAAAAAGGTGCCAGTGTAGAGAACAAGTCCTGGTGGGTTTTTTCCATCGCCATTTGCGATGTCGGAACCTGACTATTTGCAGAAAGTTGAAAAGCAGTTACTAAAAAGGGGGCAATTTGTTGATACAAGGTACCCTCTTACCTCCTTCAATCGATACTAATTTTGGGGTAGGGTGTGGGGATGTGCTTTGATGGTCCATGAGCACAGGGAGAGCTATTTCTAGGGCCAGCGGGTTAGGGTCGCTTTCATGTCGAGAAAGGACCATAAAATCTCTAATCTTATGCCATAGTTGGACATCTACCAGGATGTAATCTATTATGGATGCCTGTACCGGCTTATTAAAAGTAAAATTCCACGGACTATCAGAGGGCCAAGTATAACTGAGTTCATCTGTAGGACTAGGGGGGTCCATGCCCTTGTTGGCTGGATGTTGGTTTCTGGGATTAACCACACCGAGTCTTCCTCACTTGTGATAGGTGTAGTGATGCCATTAAGAGGCTCAAATTAGCAATTAAAGTCTGAACCGATAATTACGTGACGATTCTCTGGTAAAATGTGGAGAAATGTGACGAGGCAGTCAAGAGTCTGGGAGGTGTACCTCTGACTCACTGGTCGAGAGTAGACATTAATTATTACAATCTTCAAGGTGTTATAAAAAGAAAGAAGGGTACACAGGATGTCAGGGGAAGAGGTCTCTAACATTTTAACATTGCATCCCAAATGTACGCCGACCCAGGTACATAAACCCCCCGAGGGTCTCCCCCTAGCCCTCTGGACGGCTGGGATATTATATGTGGTGCAACCCACTTTATGTAATTCTATCCTTGCCCATGTTTCCTGGAACATGCATAGCTCGTGTTTATCTTTGAATTCTCCCCAATCTGGGAAGTCCAGTTTTGAGCTAAGACCTACTATGTTCCAGGATAGAATCTGTGTGTTCTGTGGTTTGTCTGTAATAACTGAAAAGGTCATTGGGGTACGACTTTCCTGCAATGGAACTTGCTGCCTCTCCTTATCATTGTTCCATGGACTATGTTCATCATCCCAAGATGTCTCACTCAAGGGGCTGGGAGTGCGGGTTGTGGCAGTGGTCTCTCGGGTCTTATCAGATTCTTTATTTCCCTCCATCATCTCTCCATTCATTTTGGACTCAACTTGCTGTATATTTCCCTGCTTGTCCTCATTATTATAAATATTAGTAAGCGTTTTACTATTAGGATTTAGTCAGTCTACCAGGTCCAGAGAACTAAATCTGTTATTAACAGGGACGTTGTACGCCATTGTTTTTTGGCGTTCCCAGCCCGTGTTTGACATAGCACCATTCTGATCTTTTTGTCCCCAGTTCTTATACACAATTCCCTCTGTGTCATGCATAGGCCTAGAGGGGTAAAAATATCCCAAGGGCAGAGACAGAATACCCCCTGACTCCCTTGAGTGTCCCCAGTCCAGGATGTGTTGGACCATCCGGATATCTCTGAAATTAATCACGACACAGTCCCCTGGAATATCCTTACGTGTCCGTCCCAGCCAACTAACCCTGCGAGTGAATAAAATTTCGCTATGTTCTCGATAGGGGAGAGGCCTATATTTATTTAACCAAAAAATGGTTTTATTTTTAAGTTCAGAGTGTGTCTCCCCTTGGCCTATATCCAGCTCTGTTACACCGGCTAGAATAACAACATAGGGAGTGGAGGCTAGGGGAAATCTATGCAGGGGAGTAAGGATTTTGTTTCCCTTGGTTTAGGGTATGGTGTGATTCTGGTGTCAACCTCATGGTTACTTTGTATCCAATGTTTATTTGATGAGCCTAATGTTGTTGCTGTATGCCTGCTGTCCTGTGCGGTGTCGGTGTGTTGGAGAGGCCTCTGTTGGGGATTGACTAGCTGTTGATTTTGTGGGGCTGGTGGTTTAATCACGGTGGATGTATTATTTTGCACAATTGGGTCATGCCCTACAGAGGGGGGTAATACATTGGGAGCAGGTGGGATTGCCTGGTTTGGTTGTAAAGCCATTTTCGAAATTGAGGATTTAATAGATTCAATTGTGTTAATAATAGCATCTACTTAGCTCCCCCACGAAACCAACAATGTTGATAAATTGTCAATGCGTCTTGTTACAGCATCAAGTTCAGATTTTATAGAGAGGGCAAAGTGTGTTTTGAGTTCCATTAGCAAGTGAGTTGCCCACAATGGGAGGTCCGAAGTTTTCTGCCAACACTCATCAGTAGCTTGACCCCCTGGAGGCTGATTTAGTAACATCCCGGGAGTTTGTTTCACCTGCCTTCCTCCCTTATGTGTTGTTTGTTTTCGTTTTCCACCCTTCTTTTTCGCCCCACCTCCCGCAGTGTGCTTAGTAGTATTACCAGTGACTATAATTTCTTGTGAGCACAAAGACTCCGGGATTAGGAGCACGTTTGGTGTTTGGGGTAGATGCGAAGTCATTTCCTCAGTGGGTGATGGACTATGGGGGAGCATCGGTGCTAGAGAGAGACGTCTCTCGGTACGCTCAATTTCGCTAGACACTGCTCCAATGGCCCGCTGGAGCATTTTATCAATTGCGGTCGGTTGAGCAGTGGGAGTTGGCAAAGGGGCTTTCAGCCTTGTGGTTTACCTCGTTGAGAGAGGGGAGCGTTTACCCATAGCTACTTACAATCCAGGTCTCACCAGTCCTTGTCAAAAAATTGCATTGTTCTTATCTTCTATGATAGGGCAAACACTGGTCACCTAAGGCTCCACCAGCTTTGGGATTTGCAGATTTAGGACTCCCCAACTCACTGTCTCATATTAGTTATCTCAGCAAAAACAGATGAGCAAGGGACATATTTTCGAGGGAAAACCAAGAGTGATGGCCCAGCCCAGCCTTGGCCAGTCTCTGACGGGCTCAGACGGGCCTACTCTTGGCCCAGGCTTCGCCCGGCACATTCCACGCGGCGGGGTGTGAGGCAGCACTTTGTAGCACGATGGGACCGCCTCCGCCCTCAGCAGCTGCGGGTAGTTTCTGGCATTGCACTCTGGGACACCGAGTCCCACCAGAGTGTGGCTGCCTCAATACCTGCACCAGTGGCAGCAGCAGGAGTCCCAGTGAGGCTCAGGGGCTCCTCGAACAGAGACAGAGTGTTCCACGGCTCCCCGTCAGTCCCGTGGATGGCAGACCAGCATGCAGAAATGAGCAAATGATCCCCGCACTGCGGGGTGCGAGGCAGCGCTTTGTAGTGCGATGGGACCACCTCCACCCTCAGCAGCTGCGGGTAGTTTCCGGTGTTGCACTCTGGGACACCGAGTCCCACCAGAGTGTGGCTAGCTCAATACCGGCACCATCGGCAGCAGAGGGAGTTAATAATGATTATTAAATAAATTACTTCACACCATATTCCCCTATAAATGCACAAACTACTCTGACATAATTGACACAATTAACATATTTAACAATTAATTAATTATAATGAACAAACAATTAATAATTAATTAATAATAAATAAATTACCACAAACAAAACAATAAAATCAAAATATTAAATAAATATTAAAAAATAAAAATTATTAATTACTTTATTCAAATTAAATTGCTTCCCACCCTATTCCCCTATAAGCCCAAAATCCGCTCCTAAAAACCCCAACAATTTATATATTTATTAATTAATTAATTAATTAATTAATTAAATCTGCTAACCAATTAAAAATTATTTAATACAAATTAATTATAAATACTAATAAATAAAAATTATTAATGACTTTATTATAATTAAGGGGCTCAATACGATGGTGGAAAAATAGCCACCGCTGGGCCACATTATAATGGTAGTGGGTACCGCAGCGGACGGAAAGTCCGTCTGCTGTTTTTCCGCCAGTAGCAGTCATCACAATTGCCTGGCGGAGTGGTCAGCATGCTTACAATGGAGGTGGAGACAAGCAGGCTCCGCAGGCACAATTATGATGCCAGCAGAAGCCAGCCTTTCCGTGGCGACTAAACCGCCATTGAAAGACTGGCAGAGAATGTCTTCAGAAGCCCTTTGCGGGCCCCCCTTGTGTTGCAGGCAGGTGTGGGTGCACTGGGCACAGTGTAGTGCCTGCCACGTAGTGCAGTGAAATGCACAACATGTTCTTTTTAACATCGGGGGCTGCTGTCAGCAGCCACCGCCGCAATGTTAAAGGTGCGGAATCCGACCACAGCGGTGGCAGTCCCATCATAATTGCATATGCGGGACCGCCACGTGCATGGCGGTCGAACCCAATCACCGCTACGGTGGCGGGCGGACCAACTCCGCCCGCCATTCTAATGAGCCCCTAGATTACTTCCCACCCTATTCCCCTATAAACCCACAACCCACTCCTAAAAAAAACCCACAATTTACATATTTATCAATTAATTATTGAATTTAATTGGATAACCAATTAATAATTCATTTGTAAAAAATTAATTCTAAATACTAACAAATAAAAATGATTAATTACTTGATTATAATTAAATTACTTTCCACCCTATTCCCCTATAAACCTGCAACCCGCTACCAAACTAAAATACGCAAAATATAAATGACATAAAATTAATCACTTCTAAAAATTTCAATCATACATTAAAAAAACAGCTATGCTTATACAAAAAAATTAGATCACATACTTTTAACATGCATGCTAAAACACAGCGGTACAAAAGGGGGTGGTGATGGACGGAGCATCAGAACCAATCAAACACTCACACCCAGTCAACAGATCTGGGTTTGATCCATCACCGTTCTTTAGCCCACTCTGCCACCCCAGTTCAGACATGGCCATATGCGAATCAGTCTGACCCTGTGCCTCATGGGAACAGTGCAGCCCGAACTGCCAAGCCATGCCTTCCCTGGACCGGAAACAAGCTTCCTAGGACCGGTTTCTGGCATTTCAGCCGTCTTCAGCCAGGCTTGCTTGAATCCAGTGGCAAAGTGAGCAAGGGACTCACGTCTGACCATACCCTGCCAAGTTATGGCGAACAAAGCGGTACAAAAGGGGGTGGTGATGGACGGAGCATCAGAACCAATCAAACACTCACACCCAGTCAACAGATCTGGGTTTGATCCATCACCGTTCTTTAGCCCACTCTACCACCCCAGTTCAGACATGGCCATGTCTGAACTGGGGTGGCAGAGTGGGCTAAATAACGGTGATGGATCAAACCCAGATCTGTTGACTGGGTGCGAGTGTTTGATTGGTTCTGATGCTCCGTCCATCACCACCCCCTTTTGTACCGCTTTGTTCGCCATAAGTTGGCAGGGTATGCTCAGACGTGAGTCCCTTGCTCACTTTGCCACTGGATTCAAGCAAGCCTGGCTGAAGACGGCTGAAATGCCAGAAACCGGTCCTAGGAAGCTTGTTTCCAGTCCAGGGAAGGCATGGCTTGGCAGTTCGGGCTGCACTGTTCCCATGAGGCACAGGGTCAGACTGATTTGCATATGGCCATGTCTGAACTGGGGTGGCAGAGTGGGCTAAAGAACGGTGATGGATCAAACCCAGATCTGTTGACTGGGTGTGAGTGTTTGATTGGTTCTGATGCTCCGTCCATCACCACCCCCTTTTGTACCGCTTTGTTCGCCATAACTTGGCAGGGTATGCTCAGACGTGAGTCCCTTGCTCACTTTGCCACTGGATTCAAGCAAGCCTGGCTGAAGACGGCTGAAATGCCAGAAACCGGTCCTAGGAAGCTTGTTTCCGGTCCAGGGAAGGCATGGCTTGGCAGTTCGGGCTGCACTGTTCCCATGAGGCACAGGGTCAGACTGATTTGCAGATGGCCATGTCTGAACTGGGGTGGCAGAGTGAGCTAAAGAACGGTGATGGATCAAACCCAGATCTGTTGATTGGGTGTGAGTGTTTGATTGGTTCTGATGCTCCATCCATCACCACCCCCTTTTGTACTACTAAAACACAGAGCACTAATATAAATATCGATATTATTAACAACGATATTTTAACAAATGATATTGCCGACTTCGATATTACAAAAAACAATATTTCTTACCTTCAAATCGATATTCTGGTCAACGCTATTCTTGCAGTTCATATTCTGCCACTTCGATATTCACAACTCGATATTCTGGCACTTCGATATTAACAGCTCAATATTCTGTCTGAGCACCGAAGCATCTATTGGATGCATCACAGTTGCCTAAGGAGATTGCAGTTGTTAAGTATCTCGAACATCAAATAGGCCGCGGATACTTTGCCATTGGCAATAGATATGCTGAATCAGTAGGTAGGTATTTTGCTTTGTTAACATGCAAAATCAATGGAGGTTTTACAGTAAATGATGGTTTCACGTACAGAACTGATGAAGAATGGGCTTTTGCAATAATGATGGAAATAACTGACACTTGTAAATAATTGAAGAGAGTGCAAGGAACAGTAACAGAAATTGAACAAAATGGATGTATTAAGGCATGTTGTACCAGAAATGCAAATGACATTTGGTTTTCAGAAGATGGGCGACCAGTGTTGCCAGACAGCTTGTATTTTCCAATGGCCAGGTACTGTCATGGGTACACATGCTTGGGGAGAGATGCAATCGTAAGGCTTTTCAGACAAAGTTGATTTGATCCAAGATTCCGACTAATTGACTGAGGAAAATTGCAGGAGATGTGTCACATGCCAACAACTGAATGTAGGGAAAAAGTCACCAGTCAGAGGTACAGACTTAGGGGTTTATTACGATGGCGGAAGGACCGCCAGCCATGCGGTGGCGGTCCTTCTGTATGCCGACTGCGAGTTTCCCCCAGCCAAATTAGAATGGCAGCAGAAATCTCACCGCGACCGTGGCGATCGCAAAGACCGTCCACCATGGAACCACCATAGGCAATCCTCTGGATTGCCTGGTGGGGCGGTCTTTGCCGGTAAAATGGCGTTGGTGCCTAGCTGGAACTGTCCGCCAAATTACGATAAAGGCTGGAGACAGGCTGGCGGGGATTGGGTTTGGGGTCGCGTTGCGGGCCCCATTTGTGTTAGGGGAGGCCAGGGTGAACTTGGGGGTTACCCATGGTACCCCGCTACATTTTACAGCACTACGTGACAGGCACCACACGGTGCCTGCCACTTAGTGCTGTGAAATGCTCAACATGACATTTTCGCATCACGTCGGGTGCTGCTGTCAGTAGCAACCGCCTTAATGTTAAGATGTAGGATCCGACCACCACAGGCAGTCGCATCCTGGTCCGGTGGGCGGTACCACTGCATGTATGGTGGACGGTGCCGGTTTACACCAGGATGGCGGACGGACTCCAGTCCACCCGCCATCCTAATGAGCCCCCAAGTGAGATCAAGTGGTTGCAAATACACTTTATTTATATGGCTGCCAAAATGGGCTGAGATATACCCTTGTGATTATCTTTGTGTTCTCCTGGTGGGTGGGAGCTTACCTGTAGAGGAGAACTGACAGTCTCACTGTAGCTAAACTTTTACTATGAGAAATCATTCCTAGGTTCGGAATGTCGGTTCTTCTTGAGTCCGATAGAGGCACACGCTTCAACAACAAAATTATGTGCTTTACAGATTAAACAAGAATTACACTGCAGCTACAGAACAGAAGCATCAGGCATAGTTGAGCAAATGAATAGAACCATAATGTTCAGATTGGCAAAAGTGTGTCCTTCGACTCCATTGAAATGGCCAGATGCATTGATTTTGTTGCTGATATGTGTCAAATGTATTCCAGAAAGAAAGACTGGGTTATCATCCTATCCGATCCTTATGGGGAGAACCATAAGGTTACCTGCTGTTCCAACTAATTCCTTGGTGAACATCACTAATGATATGATTATGGACTACTTCAAAGCCCTCGCTGATGTGGTTCGTTCTGTTTCTCATCAGGTGTCAGCTGCTACATCAGATTCCCATCACGAATAGTGCCACAACCTGAATCCTGGAGATTGGGACATCATCAAGAAGCACGTTCCGAAGGCTTGTCTTGAACCCAGATGGCAGGGTCCCTACCAAATTCTGCTTATGACCAATCCTGTTGAATATACCAGAGTCCCAAATTGGATTCATGTCTCACACACTCAGAGAGTGAGCAATCCAGAGGAAGGATTGTTGGTCTATGATCCTGAAACAAGACCACAAGGGATTGTACCACCAGTGGAGAGACCAGACCGATCTGTGGAACCGGCAAGAGAACAGGCAGGAGAACAAGTAGCAGAACAAGCAGAGGTACAGGAAGGAGCAAGGGGTGAAGACGAGAGACAAGTAAAAGTTTCTGAAATATTGCAAAGTGGGATCGAGGGCTCCAGTGAAGAAATTAGGGAGGCTGAAACAGAATTCAGTGAAAAAAAACACTTCTGAAGAAACAAGTTTTGAAGCTAAAAGACAGAGTCGACAAGCTGAATGGCCATGAAGTTTGAGTAAAAAGGAAATTAAAACAAGTACATCGATTGCTCGTATTCCAGAAACAGTCTTTGAAGAGAGTGAAACAGAGGATGACAATTTTTCTGGATCCAAATCATCAGTTGGTGAAAAGATCTGAGAGAACTTGAATTCCTTACAAAAGTTATTCAGCCTTACTATGTGAACTCAGCAGTGAATATGATTGGGACAACATGTGCAAGGTAAATCCAGAATTATTAGAACCTCCATGAAAACAAAAGGATGATAACTTTGATTGGGAAAGTGCACAAAAATAAAAGTAGGAGTACAACGATACAAGATCAAAACACTGAACTGTGTCTATTAGACAGTTGTTATTTTAGTTATTTGTTTTACAGAAGACTAACCTAGGACATTAGAAGAACACAGTGTAGGGTTAAGGATTGTCTGAGAGGTATCTGTACAGAAGAAAATAAAAGAAAGAAGTCAAAATGAAGAAAAAAAGCAAAAGTAATTTAAATTACCAACTTAAAAGGATGTGTTGCATAAGAAGGCATTGTAAATGCATTATGTGTGTGGTTTTCATAGTAATAGTTATCATGATATCCTTAGTACTAATAGCAATCTAATTGACACCCAAACCTGAAACACCTATAGTTAACATTACTAATGATTATGCACAGAATTTTAGAAACAACCTCTTTGCTAAACATTTCAAGTTTCGCTAGTTTTGTGCACATTTGACATCTTCAGTTTCAGAAGAAGTCACCTACTCTCACCTACCCTTATCTTATTCAATCTCATGTATCATTTTGCTTTCATTAGTTTATGGGCAAGAACATTTTGATTATTTTTACTCCAATTATGATTTAGTGCAGTCACAAGTACCTCTGAAGGAAAGCATGAATTTACACCTGCAAAAAAATAAATGGACACAGCCTGGTATTATTTCTTCCCTCATTTTCCTGTAAACACTGTGTAAGCTTACAAAAGATATTTAGCCTTTCTGATGCATCCCAAAGAAAATGCCTATATTATGATGCTAGAAGAATGACACATGAACATGACCAAGACTGCTAATCAAAGGGGAGATGTGTTAGAAAATGTGTGGAAAGAGGAGGAGACTCAATTTAGGAAGTAAATAACATATACAAAACTTTGGACACGCAACATAAAGGAAAGGTTTGATTTTTTAAGAGACAAACACAGAAAAGAACAAGACATGTAGGAATTTGTAGTCGTGACCACACCTTTGAATTATTTGGGTGAACTATAAATACTACAGCGAGCTGAGAACACCTGGGGTGTACTACATTTGTGGACAGAACGCTTACTTCTTACTACCTGCTGACTGGGAAAGGACATGCCACCTAGATATATTAATTCCAGAAATGTATCATGTCAATAGTATAGAAGTATTAACACTAAGATCACCACATAGACATAAGCAACATGCAGGGAATGGAGCTTTATGAACAGGAGATGTATTTGGAGCAGTGATACCACCAGTGGGGGTAACATGAAATGATGACAAGATCCGAAAACTAGCCACAGTATTGAACCAAGTGGCAACGAGTACATCTTGAGCTTTATTGCTAATTAATTCACAACTAATTGCTATATGGTTTATGGCTTTGCAAGACCATCTCAAATTAGACATCCTTCTGGCCAAGAAGGGGGGGTCTGTCACATGCTGAAGCTTACTCATGCTGTTCATATATCCCAGACAAGAGTAGGAAAATAGAGGAATCTGCAGAAAATATATCAGATTTGAGACCTGAACTGCAAGAATTGGAAACATAAGTCTGTATGAAAAGTTCGGAAAAGTTTTAAATACACTTGGCAACTGGTTCTCAACAGCTGGGAAGGGAATAATAAAAACAATATCAATGCCCATAATAATGTTCAGATTATGCCTGAAATTCCTATATGTCCTATTTTGACCTGTACTCAAGTTCATTTGATCAATAACATGATAATCCGCCCCCCAGCACCTTGAGTCCCTCATGGGTAAGTAGCATGCTTCATAAAACCCCTGATTGATTGATACACATACATAACAGCACATAAGATACAATAATTCAATGATAATAAAAACATAAAACGTGACAAAATCTTCAAAGTCATGTACATCATTCAAGAAGGGTGTTATGGGATCATGACTAAAATAAACTACTTTTAAAATTGCTTTAAAACCTAGAATAACCATTAAAAAGTGCATCAGCAGTAACAAATCAGACCATGACCTTCATTTTACACTGCAGTGCCTGAATACCCTTAGTACATACTTTCCTTATAGGTTCTAGAGTCCTGCTCCACTATATAATTTTACCAATTTGGACCTCTGCCACCAGGCATAGAGCAGATATCTGGACAGTGTAAAGGCAAGCCACCTTGTCGTTAGGGGTGGGCGGAATTTGCGAAAGTGACTTTCACAAATTATCGCGAAAATGTTAAAAATCTCCAGAAACACGCGGAAATATCACGAAGATGCGGAAGTTTTTTTCCCACCCGTTCACGGTATTTTCTGCGTGGTCGCGGCTCGCCAGCTTACCCATGCGGTTGCTCGCGGGCGCGGCCATCTTGTTTTCACTCTTCTCGCGGTGCATGATCGCGAGAAGAAAGACGTGATCGCGCGACCAATGACATTACTGTGGGCGCGAACTGTCGCGAGAAAGCGCAAATGGCTACCAACAATCCAACATCTCGTGGAGAACGCGACCGGATCGGGAAAACTTGTCGGCGAACGCGGGGATTCAGGTAAGGCGATCGCGCGCGCAAGAATGTATTATTTTACAGCGCGAGCAAGAAACAATTTATCGCTAAGCTGCGGAATGCGGAAATTTTGACATTTTCGCGCTCTCCGCGGAACGCGAAAATGTCAAATTATCGCAATTTCCGCGAGCGGAACGGAAATTTAGCCCAGGCCTACTTGTCGTATCTGATCTACATACACTTAGGTGCCGATTCCGATCCGTCAAAAATAATTTGGGTACGACCCGTATCCGTATTTTTTTACGTACGAGTCGTACAAGTACCGTACAAACGGCTAAGTACAATTTGTGCGTGTAAAATAACTACGAATAGCGTCGGGAAAAGTGTACGAGAGTGCGTCGGAAAGTTTTTACATCCGAATATCGTTGGGAAAAGTTATGCCCGTGTACGAGCCGTACAGCCCCCCCACCCCCAAATATGTCAGCACCGTACACCACCCTGTCCGCACTGTACCCCAGCCCCGCAACTGTATGCGCCGTAACCCCCCCATTTACGCACCGTACCCCCCCATGTACGTGCCTTAACCCCTGTCCGCACTGTACCCCAGCCCGCACCTGTACGCGCCATACCCCCGATGTACGCGCCTTCCCCCCATGTATGCGTGTAACCCCGCATGTATGCACCGTACCTCCACATGTATGCGCCGTACCCCAGGCCCGCACCTGTACGCGCCATACCCCCCATGTACGCGCCTTACCCCCCATGTATGCGCCGTACCTCCGCATGTACGCGCCGTAACCCAGGACCGCACGTGTATGCACCGTACCCCCACCACATGTACGTGCCTTACCCCCCCATGTACGCGCCGTACCTCCGCATGTACGTGCCATACCCCAGGGCCGCACGTGTACGCACTGTACCCCCACCGCATGTACGTGCCGCACTCCAACACCGTACCCCAGCACCCTCACCCAGCATCGCATATGTACGGTTCGTACCTACGCGAAAAAGACTCTTACAGAACCAGGACACTGTAAAACAGCACAAGGAGGGTCAATTCGACTCGCACAACACCACAAAACACGTCTACATGACAAAATACATCTCAATGACTGACCTGGCACATCCAAACAGGCAAACAGAGGCCCTAAATCACAACCACCTCTTATAACACACCCACCAAAATTCAAACACAGCCACACCCAAAAATGGACCAATAAAAAGGGGCCACACACACAACCCATGAGCCTTTGCAACAGACCCACTGCTGCCAGACCCCACAGAGAAACAACTCCACATTACTCATACCTTCACTACACCTTCACTCACACACCTTCACACAACCTCCTTCACAAACATCCCCCTCTTCACATTCACACACACTCCGTCACATTCACACCCACACACTCACAACCATCCACACCCACACCCACACCCCTTACCATGCCCACAGACAAGAATCCAAAGTTCACAACGGCGGAGCTGGACCTCCTTGTCAACGAAGTCATCAGAGTCGAGCCACAGCTGTTTGGAACATTGGTCAGACAGACCAGCATAGCTGAAAAATCTGCCATGTGGCAGAGGATTGTCGATAAGGTGAATGCTGTTGCGCCCATCCGAAGGACCAGGCATGAATGCCAAGCCAGGTGGTACGATCTGCGCAGGGCGGTCAAGAAGAAAATGAACGAAGAATATGCCCAGAGTAACATCACTGGAGGTGGGCCGCCCCGCAGACCCGTACACTACCATCCCTGGGAGGAGAAGGTGATGGCCCTGCTACCGCCGGTGGGAGTACACGGAGTCAAAGGAGTCGCAGAGCCTGGTGAGTACACAAACAACTTACATAACATGGGGGCAATGGGGTCCACACCACATATACACCAAATGCACGCAACTTCCCCCAAGCACTCACCGCACACAACCACACTCAAAAACCACACTCATGCCACTAATGTCTCCATGCACCCTTCACAAATCAAGGCAAGGCCATGTCCAAGGCTACAACAACTACAAACACAACACTGGATGTCCGGGAGGCTGGGCGGGTGGGCCCCACACAACACATTGTGAAAATGAGACGCAGACACCAATGCCCTCAGCCCATATGGCATTGGTACATACCCATGCACAATGCACAGGGACCGGCAAAGTACTGACAAGGTAGCTGACACTTGGCCCTGATGTATGCAGCACAAGGCCCTCCTTGGACCACTGTACACTCAAACACCAACTCCACAAGCACAGGTATCTAGCACAGGAACTCACACTCACTGTAATGCCAGCATGCACCATGAGGGGACAGACACATCACCTGGGAAACCCAATGACAACTCACAATACACACAACAGCAGGCCCGGTCACAACCCCCCCCTAACACAAGCACACACCCCCGGGGCAGGCAACGGATTCACACACTCCCACAATGGACATGTGACACAACAAGACCAATCCATAGCCAAATAAGCATCAGAGCCAACAATCTACAGGTCAAACAATCAGGAGAACATCCCAATCTGTCCCCCGCAACATACCCATCCCCAAGTGGACATTGAGAGGAATGCTAGGCACAACCAACTACCTGGAGGAACTGTGTCAACTTGAATATGTATCAAACATAGATGTCGCATGAAACACTATTAACATTGTCTCTCTCTCTCACACACAGGGCAACGTCGTCGATCTCCCCCCAACACTGGGGGGGAAGAATCACAGTCCCAGGCTCCGCGTGAAGATGATCCCACCGGCAGCTACGACTCTCACCACTCCGTGGATGACCCCGACCAACCTGGACCCTCTGGTGCCCAAGCCCCTGCAGCACCTGCGTCAGGTACATCTGTGCCAACCACCCCCCCATTCCTGCCACATCCCAGGACACACCCAAGAGCCCTGCTTGCACTGAACAACAGAGCCAGTCTGACCAGGAGGGACAAGGTTCTCCGGGCACCCAGGAGGAGGCAGGCAACCGTGCAAATGCCATCCCTCAGGTGTCCCGTAGACCCGATGTGCCCACAAGGGCAGGCCAGGCTCAAGTGGGCAGGGATGGTGGGAGTGGAGGCAGGCGGAGGCGCGAACCTGACCAGCCAGCTCAGGACACCGGTATGTCACACATGAGCAACATCCTGGACTCATACCGGCGTGACACCAGAGGCATCAACAAGGTCGTGTCGAGACTCTCAGAGATGCAGGGGACCCTCGATGAGAAAAAGAACCTGCAGGTCAAGCATCATGCCAGTCATCAACAACACCAAGGACGGATGGAGGCAAGACTGGCTGAGCTCCTGGCGGTGCACAGGGACATGAGCCAATCACTCCGTCAGATTGCCCAAAGCATGGGCAACCCTCTCTGTGCCACCAGGCGTAGACCAGCACCAGACACAGGGAGGGAGGAGGAGGAGAGGATTCGTCTGACGGAGCGTCCCAAGCATCGTCAAGGCCTGCATCTGAGGGTCCCCGGAGGAAGGTGGATCGTCCACGGAAAAGACCGTGAGAGTCAGCGGACCATCCACATCTCCCAGGTCACCTGGCCTGGTACCTGGCCCTCTGGCGCAACAGCAGAACCTCATCCAATGACATTCTCTGCCACATGGACTTGCAGGTCACAGTCTGACCAATGATGACCAACACTGTGCCCTGGACTCTGATGACTTCCAATGCCAAGGATACCATCTACCCCTGTGAACTTTGGATTCTATTCCCCGGTAGAGCACCTAATTTAATCTACCAAAACAAGTACCCCACCGCAAATAAATATATTACTTTGGTCATGAGACGTTCCTGTCATTTTGCATTATTCAACGACATATGTGAGTGTAAATGTCAAACTATGCCATTGAGTGTTGAACTAACTCCAGCCATCCATACCCTGGGATCAGAGTCTGGTACAGGACACACATGGGTCACAAGGTATCATTCAATGTAGGCATGGAGCACAACACTCATCTGTGATGGCCTCTGGCTGCTGAGGGGGTGCCTTCTAAACTGTGCGGACAGACCTATTTGGGAGATTATCATCAAGGCGTAAAGGTCATGGCTCATGCGGAGGTTCCCGGGGAGGGAGTCCCAGGTATGTGTGGCCAGGTGGGAGAACTATGTCCTGCAGGAGTACGGTGGATGTGAAGAATGGTGACCAGGGCAAGGTCGGATGCACGGTGATTGCCCAACGGGGTCTCGTATGACAAGACGTACAAGGTTGGTTTTGTGTCGGGGTTGTGGACTGCCTCCTGAGTGTGGGTGGGGAGTGTTGAGGTCATCCTGCAGCAGACAGTGATCCATTGCAGCTATCTATGGTTGACGGTGATGTGGCTGGGGCACAGGATGTTGAAGCTGAGGTGTGCAGATGCACCCTGGATGTGGACAAGTTACCTGGGAGTTTGGATGTACTTGCTCCGTAGAGAGCAGGGCAGTATTTGACAAGGATGTTGTCATGGACCTGGGGGATGGTCTGTATTTTCTTGGAGTGGATCTATCTGTGGATCATGTGCATAATGCAGAGGGCGTTGCAGCATGAGGTACAGATGCTGTGGACTAGCATGGCAAATGTGAGCGAGCCAAACATGATGCACACCATCTTGTGTGTGTGGCCACTGGGGGCTTGTGCAGGGCTCTTGCGGGTAGGACACAAGCACTTGACCCAGCTGGAAGGGGACAATCCTCAGATGATCACCTCAGTCCTGTACAAGTCCAGCCTCAGGTGGCTCGTTTTCAGCCATTCATCAATGGATCTCATGCATACTTGAATGATGGAACTGCCAATGTCTGTGTCTTTGTTGAGGGTGAGGAGCACCTGGCTGTCAATGGCATATGAGCTGATGATGAGGTGCTGTGCGCATGTGATGGTGGAGAGGGGGGTCCTGGACACTATGTAGATTGACATGCTGAGAGATGATACCTGTGCCATGTCCCAGACGATGACACCATACTACATGCTGAAGCCTTGAGTCCCACTCCCATGCCCTTGCTGGGCTACAGAGCCGGTGAGGAGTATTAGGGACGTGACCTGGTTGGTGTGACAGGGCCTGGAAGGCGGGGCAGTGCAGTGTAGGCAGTTGGAGTTGCACACTCAGCATGCAAAGGTGTCGTGTGTGTGCCCAGGGTATGTCTGACAGCAGGCGTTAGATGTGCGGATGGACATAGCTCGGAGTGTGGCTGCAACATCAGACTGTAGTGTGATGTGGGTTATGCAAGGACAGGATGGTGGTGCAATGTGCACCTTGCATGTGCTGATGGTCCAGCCTTTGGCACCGCGTGGCGGCAACAGTGGCATAGACAAGCTGAGGACAGCCAAATGAATGGGTGGAGGGAGGAAGTGAGGAGCATCTTGGAGGCGTGTGTGTTGCCAAATCTGGATACTCTGTGGGCCCTTGCTGCAGGGGCCGCAGCAGCAGGCGGCATCTCCTTGCAAAATGCCAGAATTTTCACACAAAGACTAGGATGTCAGAAGGACAACTGCAACAGGCGCGTGTGTAAAGTAAGGAGTGTCCAGTGTCACATGGCACACCCAGAGACAATGCATGCACAATCACCAAAGAAGCATGACACCAGATCAGGAAACTGAAGGCCGACCTGCGCACAGGAGACACACCCTCAGCAGCTGTTGATGGCCCATTGTCTGGACCAACATGCCAAAAAACATACACAACCATGTACTTCATGCCCAAAAGGGAGCCTAATCCATGAGCAACTGCATGCATGTTGCTAAACTACACATGGACTCCTATGCATAATCTTCCACAACTATGCCAGATATGCCGCATGCAAAGTGGCAAGAGACCTGCATTGACAGAGATGAGGCACCTTGGAGTGTGAGGAACACCTTTATTACTCAGCCTCACACTAAGGGAAATGTATCAATTGGAACAGACTCACAGGTCATTTGGCTGACCATGTGTGACCTACACTGGACACCCCCTTCAACACACAGATGTGGTAAATCCTACTGAGCTGGCACACAAGTGAAGGGGTTGAGACTAATACCCCTTGCTGCACACGGAGAGTCTGCAATTCCCCATTGAGCCTCATATGGGGATGTCCCACACTATGTCCACCATTAGCATCCCGTATGTTCCTGAGGGACGTTGTACACACATTGATGCCTTCATCAGAATCCACAAACCATTACAGATGACTGTCAGGAAGGGTGACTATCAATTCATGGGAGCCATACAACACGCCATGTGGCCCATGGTGAGTCGACATGTATGCATGGTAACACAACATGCACAGGAGCAGTCCCCACATATCACAAACACGTATCACTCACAAAATGCCTTGCTGCACTCCTTACCCAAAATGACTTTTCACTATGTCTGTGCATGTAACTCTGATCCAGCACACGTTGCAATACTCATGAGGAATAGCAGGAGGGCAATGATGACATGAGCAGACGACAGCCGCAAGAACCTGGGGAGGACAGACACACAACAAGTCAGTGAAGAGCTAGTATTCCGCAGACATGTACATGTACTCTACAGGAATGATGTTGTCACCATGCTCTTAATAAATTTAGTGTCCCAGCTAAAATGTGTGGAATAACATCATCACTTGAATGACACATCAGAACACACCTCCAAGTCACTTAGCACACAGTCAGCTGGACGCACACATTGCAACACATTCCACACAAGGCTCAAAGCGTGCACACTCAGACACAGAGACTCACCATCATGAGAAAAGTTTCGGATAAGATGACTCCGGATGTCCTCATCCTCATCCTCATCCTCACTTGCCACATGCCCAAGCCCTTCATCCTCCATGGGTGGATGATCCTGCTCATCCGGATCAAGGATGAGTAGCACGGCCTTCTCCACTGCCATGTTGTGCAGCATGTTGCACACAATGAAGATTTTGCAGACCTTCACCGGGGCATATGGGAGGGCACCGCCGGTCTTGTGGAGGCACCGGAATCTGCTTTTCAGGAGTACAAACGTCCTCTCAATCACGCGCCTCGTCTGCCCATGGGTGTCGTTGTACCGGTGTTCTGCGGCTGTTCTGGGGTTATGGAGAGGCGTCATCAGCCATGGCATGTTGGGATAGCCAGAGTCCCCTACATGGAAACTAGGGGTGGGCGGAATTTGCGAAATCCACTTTCGCAAATTATTGCGAAAATGTTTAAAATTATCGCAAACAAGCGGAAATATGGCGATGATGCGGAATTTTTTTCCCCGCATGTTCGCAAGATTTTCTGCATGGTTGCGGGTCGCCAACTTACCCATGTGGTTGCTCGCGGGCGCGGCCATCTTGTTTTGAGTTGTCTCGCGGTGCATGATCGCGAGAAGAAAGACGTGATCGCGTGACGCATGACGTCACTGCGGGCGCGAACTGTCGCGAGACAGCGCAAATGGCTAAAAACAATCCAACATCTCATGGAGAACGCGACCGGATCAAGAAAACTTGTCGGCGAACGCAGGGATTCAGGTAAGGCGATCGCGCGCGCGCGAGAATGTAGCGCGAGCAAGAAACAAATTATCGCCAAGCTGCGGAAAGCGGAAATTTTGACATTTTCGCGCTCTCTGCGGAACGCGAAAATGTCAAATTATCGCAATTTCCGCGAACGGAACTAAATTTTCGCCCAGGCCTAATGGAAACATCATATGAAGAAGTGGGTCAGGAGATGCCGTAAGATACAAAGATAGCGCTAAACTCAGGACTAACAGAGTATACCCACCAACAAGACATGCTCGTTCCACGTGCAGCTGCAGCATCATTGCTGGCACCCTGATATGCCTCATGATGTAGGCATCGTGTGCGGACCCTGGAAAACGGGAACAGACATGGGAAATCAGCATGTTAGCAAGACACACCACAAGGACATTAATGGAGTGATAATGTTTTCTGTTTCTATAGGCTACCTGCTGTGCCTGTGGTGGTACCAAAGCCACATGTGTCCCATCAATGGCCCCAATTACATGAGGCATCCCTCCCAGGGCATAGAACTCACCCTTGACACCTGTCAACTGCTCACGAGTGGGAAATTGGATGAATTCATCCAGGTGCACCAACATGGCTTCTAAAACATCATGCAGGACACGGCTGAACATAGTCTGGGACATGCCACCTACATCAGCTATGGTCAATTGAAACGTGCCGGTGGCAAAGAAATGGAGGGCTGCCATCACCTTCATCTTGGGGGTCAGAGCTGTAGGATACCTGTGTTGTGGTTGGAGGTGTGGTGCAAGCCAGCGGGTCAAGTCCTCTATCAACTCTTGCGAGAAGCAGTATCTGCGTATGCAGTCATGTTCACGCATGGCATCCAGGTCTGGCATTCGTCTGGGGAGAGGCAGTGCCCTGCGGAGATTTGGAAGGAATAACGAAGAGTGAGTACATTACCACACCAATGTCACTGAGATGAGCACATGTTCAACAGCTAATACACATCTGCATAATACAGAGTCTGGGCTGTGCAATACATCCAGGACACGTAGGCCAGCCAGGTGATACTCCTACGAAGAGCCAGCCACAATAGTAGCATGGCAATGTTGACGTGACATGCCATTAAAATAGCTGTGGGCCAGTGTAAGTGACAAGCCAGACACATTACATGAGTGACAGACATCCACATATCAGCATTTGAAGGATGTCATCTCCTACAGACAGCTGGCGGGAGTCTAGACGCACAGGTCACATGTCATCTGAAAAAAGACAGATAACACACATGTTCATGAAGGGGTACATGTCAAAAACTGATGACACAGACATTGAGAGAACGCAGATATTGCCTCATGTCAGGAAGTCATCTTTGAACCATCATGACACATGTAACGCGTGAGTCCACATGTGGCATGGTGTGCGTGTATGTGTGTCATGTACATTGCACACAGACACATGTTGGATGCTGCAACAGCAGATGGAGTTGACAGAACACCAACGGCAAGCTCATGGGAACACATGACACACACGTGACATAGTCACATCGTGGCACGCTGGTAGTCACATGTCAGGTGTAATTATCCGTGTACCTGGCAGCAGGGGACATTTGCAGGTGTTGCTGACTGTGCCATACCAGTGATGCAGTGCTTGACACGTGTGTCCTACATGCACACATGTGCAAAGTGTGAAGGGGAAGTGTGCCACGTAGTGCCCCATCACACATGACATGTGTAAACAGCTCATCACACATCTATTGTGCCACAACATGAGGAGACATGTGCCACATCACTGCCTGACACACCTAGGCTCTGCACATGAAGGACTGCACTGACAATTACTTGATGTCCAGCCTTGTGCGAGTCTGACACCTCCATTCCTTTCGTGTGCGCCTCCTATCACCAGTGTAAGCTGTGAAATGCAGTACACATTCTCTGAGGGCGTGTGTACGGGCCGTACTCCCGCGTGAGTACCTGCCGTACACGCGTGAGTACGTGCCTATCACTATAGTTGTGTTACTGTAGGTCCGAGTGATAGGCACGTACTCACGCGTGTACGGCCCGTACACGCGTGAGTACGTGCCTATCACTATAGTTGTGTTACCGTAGGCCCTAGTGATACAGCCCATACTCACACGTGTGCGGCCCGTACACGTGTGAGTACGTGCCTATCACTATAGTTAGGGTACCGTAGGCCCTAGTGATACGGCCCGTACTCACTCGTGTACGGCCCGTACACCTGTGAGTACGTGCCTATCACTATAGTTGGGGTACCATAGGTCTGAGTGATACGCCACGTACTCACGCGTGAACGGCCCGTACACGCGTGAGTACGTGCCGTCTCACTAGGGCCTACGGTAACACAACTATAGTGATAGGCACATACTCACTCGTGTACGGCCCGTACACGCGTGAGTACGTGCCTATCACTATAGTTGTGTTACTGTAGGCCCTAGTGATACGGCCCATACTCACACGTGTGCGGCCCGTACACGTGTGAGTACGTGCCGATCACTATAGTTAGGGTACCGTAGGCCCTAGTGATACGGCCCGTACTCACTCGTGTACGGCCCGTACACGCGTGAGTACGTGCCTATAACTATAGTTGGGGTACCGTAGGTCTGAGTGATACGGCACGTACTCATGCGTGTACGGCCCGTACACATGTGAGTACGTGCCATCTCACTAGGGCCTATGGTAACACAACTATAGTGATAGGCACATACTCACGCGTGTACGGCCCGTACACGTGTGAGTACGTGCCTATCACTATAGTTGGGGTACCGTAGGTCCGAGTGATATGGCCCGTACTCCTGCGTGTACGGCCCGTACACGCGTGAGTACGTGCCTATCACTATAGTTGGGGTACCGTAGGTCCGAGTGATACGGCCTGTACTCACGCGTGTACGGCCCGTACACGTGTGAGTACGTGCCTATCACTATAGTTGGGGTACCGTAGGCCCTAGTGATATGGCCCGTACTCCTGCGTGTACGGCCCGTACACGCGTGAGTACGTGCCTATCACTATAGTTGGGGTACCGTAGGTCTGAGTGATACGGCACGTACTCATGCGTGTACGGCCCGTACACATGTGAGTACGTGCCGTCTCACTAGGGCCTACGGTAACACAACTATAGTGATAGGCACATACTCACGCGTGTACGGCCCGTACACGTGTGAGTACGTGCCTATCACTATAGTTGGGGTACCGTAGGTCCGAGTGATATGGCCCGTACTCCTGCGTGTACGGCCCGTACACGCGTGAGTACGTGCCTATCACTATAGTTGGGGTACCGTAGGTCCGAGTGATACGGCCCGTACTCACGCGTGTACGGCCCGTACACGCGTGAGTATGGCCCGTATCACTGTAGTGATGGTGCCCTAGGGGTACGTGTGAAACGCGCCGTACCTGTGTGGGCATTTAAGAATTACAATGGGGACACATGAGGGACAAGTATTAGGGCCTAAATGCATGCTGGTTGTCATGAATACCGAGTTTCAAGTTCAAAATTTTACATCATGTGGTCTGGAAAAAGCAGTTGGCCACATTATACATTGGTGCAAAGTGGTTGTTGACTTGACATGATGCTGCAAAATCGAAAGATGCTAAGGCTGTCACTGGTGTATGTTTAAAGGGATTGGAGGAAACGTAGGATGCAAATGAGTCTGACCAATCACTCTGTACTCCTGTAAATGAAATAGGCCAGCAAGGCAGATATAAGGCAGGCAGAACCCATGGGAGGGCACTTGCCTGCACAACATGTCAGTCGATACCACTGCTGCTGTATTGTCTCCCTCTGGCACCATGTCAAGGACTGTGGAGAGGGCCCAGCCTTTCACCCAGGAGGAGAACGAGGCCCTGCTGGATGTGATCCTCCCACGGTACCCCATGCTGTATGGTCGACCAGGGGAGCAGGTGAGTGCTGACTCCACTACCTTTGCCTGTGCACCTTTTTTGTGTCTGTCACTTCTGGCATTGTGTCCAGGTGTGACAGACATGCAATGTTGGTTGGAGTGGGTCCCAGGGGGGGTGGATGGCTTATGTCTCTCATGCAGGGCTTGATGTAGTTCATGTGTGCACTCCTCACTTTCATTGTGCTTACTGTGACATTCACTGCATAGTGCATGGCACATTCAGCCAGCCTAATCCTCTTGGGCATTCTTGTTCTATTGTCCTGCGGTGATTCAGTGGTCACCCCGGTGTGACAGGTGACTGCACCCACAGATGTGTGTGTGAGTTGAGTGGAGCTGTGGTGAGAGTGGTGAGAGTGTCCAAATGATGTGTACGCCCCCTGGACATTGATGTGTGTGAATGTTTCTTGTCATGTGGGTGAGTGTCTATGTGGAGTGTTGTACCACAGCTGCATGGAGGAGGCAACTGCTCAATCCATCTGATGTGAGAAGTAAGCCGTGCTGTGTGTCTTACTTGCTGAGCTAGTCCCACACCTGTGACCGCCCCTGGCAAGTGGCACATGTGCAGAGTGAGTTTTGCATCCGCTGTTGCCAATGGCAGGTGATTGATGTGTGCCTGTGTGTGTCTGTGTACTCTGCTGAGGTTTCGTCAGTGGCCTGGGGCATGTGACTGCTTTGCGGTGCTGTCCATCAGCCTTGTGTTGCTTGGGATGCACAGTGTGTGCCATGATCAGGGATTGTTTCGCACCTATCATGCCACCTGTGTACATACTATGCCATGTAGTGCATTGGTGCGTCCCCAGTGGAAAAAGTCCCTATGACCAAGGTGCTATTACTTGCCAGCATACTATGCCCTGTTCAACAGATCAAAGATGTTCAAATGTGTGTCTCTGTGACATGGTGCAGGTGTAGTGATGTTGTCCCACTTTGTCATCCACACAGGTAACCGCCTACCACAAGGGGAAGATCTGGAAGGATGCCGTCAAGGCCGTGCAATCGGTGGAGGGTCGCAGTCGGCACCTGCCACAAGTGAGGAAGAGATGGCAGGACATCCGGTGCTGGACTCGGAGGATCGCCCGGGTCATGCTGAAGGAGGAGGCTCCTCGCAAGCATGGCGGGCGCCGGTGCCTGACTCACCAGATGAAGCGTGTCCTGGCGGTGGTCTTCCCTGACCTGGATAGGCGGATACAGGAGTTACAGCAGCAGGAAGGGGGTAGGTATATGTGTGTTTGTTGTGTGTCGCCAGCTTTTGTAGCTGCTCAGTCGCCTGGATACACTGCCAGGCTATATATGTGCAGTGCATATCCTGTTCCCCCAAGTCAACCTGTGCTGTTCTTCCTCCCTTCCCCTCCTTGACATGTGTTACCTGGTCTGTGTGTTATCACTATTGCACATGCTCATCTAGGCTGCCAGTTAATCAAGGTGCACACTTGTTGAAAATTAAAACAGCGATATGATTAAGCATTCACTAAAGACATGAATTTCCCTTACTTGGACCAAGTTTCTCTCCTTATGTTGACTAATGTCTGGACTCCATTTTGTATTGTCGTGTCTCCGCGTGCTTAGCACGAGAAGAGTCCTATCTTCATGTCAGTTGCTCTCATAATCTGCCTAGTAACAGTCTATAAATAGCTCTTTTGTCCGTCTGGCGCATGCCCACACTTGACCACATCTGTTATCAGTTAGTCTTCGCTTGACCATGTTTTCGCGGGCTTAGGAGTGTGTTAACTCCGCCCACATATTGATTCTGTATCGAAAATGTCCATAAAAGGTAATATTCTTTGCCTCATGTTGTATCCACCCACTTATGAGCCCCTATGTTGTGTATAAAAAGGGACTGTGTATGCAAGTTCTTTGTGCTACTCTATGCAATACTGAAGAGTGTTGTATGAGTTGTAGGACCACCCTTAAGGGTTAATAAACTCTGTCTTTTTATTTGCAGTTTCCGTGCCAACTTCCTTCTAGCTCTCGTTACAGAAGGGCGAACCCTTGTATTTGCGGGCCTAGCTGGGGCCTGTATTCATCAATTGGCGCCCGTCACGTGGGGCTCATCGGCGACTCGGATGCTCGAAGGACTGGTCGTGACGAAGGTGAGGAATTTGGCTTTGGATGTGATCACTGCCAGTGGCGTTTTAGTCCTGGCATCCCGAGGTTTTCTTCCTTCCCTTCCGAACTGACCTTCTGGGTGGCGCCGGTCCTCGACTGAGACCTCTTCTGTCGGTTTTGCCGCGACTGCCGTTTGGGCGAATTTTGGAACTTGGCAGTTGGAACCTGGACACTCTTGATTGGTAAGAACCGTTGTACGGTACTTGCTCCGAGTTTTGAAGCCTGGGTTGGCTATTTGAGTTTGATTGGTGATGACCGGTCATATTTCGTATTGATTATTGTGAGAATATATGCGTTGCAACACATATAGGCAGGTAATGTGGAGATATTTCTCCGGAGCTGTGTAAATTTGAACGGCGCAAAGTTTAAGTGCCATTTTTTATAATACTGCATATTTTGCATTATTTTTTAGCATGCCTGCTTTTAGCGCACTCCGTAAGTGGTGCTGCTGCTTTGGAAACCGGTTAAACCTCGAGGAATCTGCTCCAGCCCTCCCAGAGGGGACTCCTAATAGGGATATGTATGTGAATCATGGTCTTTCCTCTATAATGTACAGCACAGTGTGGAGGAAATACACCAAAAAGGATCCTGAGTTACGATGGCCTTTGTATGGATCGTTTGATATGCGAAAGATTGAGTATGTGGAGCAGTGTATGTGTAAACGGCGTGCTCGCCAAGACATGTTTGAATGTGTACGGTTATGGGTGAAGGAAGTGCGTGAGCGAGAGAAACGTGAGAAAGCGCTGTTTGATAAAGAGCAACGGAAAAATGATCATGTGAGAGCGCAGGAAGCGAAGCGTCGGGAAGAAAGAGAACTGGCAGAGAGACAAGAGAAAGAGCATAGGCTGCAAGTCTCGGGTCAATATGCTGTCCGCCAGCCACTTTATCCTGTCCTTACTAATCTTGAAGATGATTTTTATTTATTAGATCGCTCTCCGCCCCCTTATGTTGGCGCGTCTGCCCCAAGGTCACAGGCTTCTGGACCGGTTTCGGATAAGGTAGACACGCGGTCCATGTTATCAACTGAGCGTATGGGTGAGCTTCGGAAACTTTCTCTTCGTGCACTTAAGGGCAAGTTATCCCTTTCTGAATTGTTGGACTCTTTGGAGCAGTGGTGCGATAGAGAGAAGTTTTATTTTCTTGAAACCTTTTCTGATGAAGTGATTACTGCCTTTCGGAAATATTCAGAAGTTTTTGAGCCTGATGATGTAGTATTAGATGCTAAAGCATTACGTAACGGTGTTTTTTCTCCCTTTAAGGCACCTGATGCGGTCCGGCGACTGTTTGCATTGCGGGACGCGGCGAGTGAACTTAAAGAGAGAGCGCGCCTAAAGACAGGGGAGGAGGAGCAATCGGATTCACGTATCGGCGGCGACCAATCATCTACCTCCCACTCAGATAAGAGCGAACTAGTGCATGCTAAACCGATGCGAGAGGCGGCACCTTTGTATGTTCCTCCTAAAGGAGCGGGAACTAGTTCAGATTTTACTTCCGCCGATGCTAAGGGATATTTTGTGTATAATTGGGTTTATACGCCTGGCATAGGGCTGATGTTATGGCATTAAAGAATGCATTGCCTGACCCCCGCAAGAATCCAGCGGCCTTTTATGAAGAGGTCGAAGGGGCCTTGAATTCTTGTACTATGACTTTAGCAGATATAGATTTGTTCTTTGGGCTCATATTACCACCGGATATGTGGAGATCTGTGCGGAAGGTGGATGATGTTCCCGCTTTTAAGGCTAGGTGGTCCGAGATTGAGGATGAGGATAGGGAGAGAAAACCCGCGCAAAAACCACCACAGATTATTTTAGATCTTCCTGCTGCTATCTTGACCAAGTTGAAGACGATTATTCCCCCTAAAAAGATTGATTGGAATATGTTAGCCTCGTGTAAACAGAAGGTTGATGAATCAGTTTCAGATTTCTTTACACGCTTTGAGGAGACATTTCATGATTTCAGTGGTCAGTCGCTTACGGATGATACGGGCCGGCATCTTTTTGTGGATAAATATGTGGCGAATTTATTACCGGGAATAGCAGCTCATTTAAAAACGAGTGAAAGTTCTTGGTCCACCTCGTCTCCGGCATCCCTTCTGACTATGGCCCAGTATTATGAGCGTCAGGAACAAGAAGCGAAGGGGAATGAGGAGAAGAAATCGGAAGATTTGAAAACTAAGGTGATGTTAGCACAAGTATATGGTCCGCCTCGTCGGGGTGTAGAACGAGGTAGGGGAAGATTCTATGGTCCCCCTTCGGGTCGGTCAGATGTAAATAGAAATCAATGTGCGTATTGTAAACAGTCGGGTCATTGGGCCAGAGATTGTCCGGTGTTGTATGCATCTCGTCAGGGACGTGGTCAGGGACCACCGAGAGGTAGAGGGGGCTTATCGAATTATAGAGGGAACTCTAATGATCGTACTCGATTTGAGTCTAGCGTACAGCAACGGGATAGGCCTAATGTGTTTGATAGGCAACACCAGTATCAAATGTCTGGGAACGACCGTTCTGGGTATCATGACTCACAGCATGCGTAGGATTGCGTTGGATGGGGGTTTGAATCAGTCGAAGTGCCGGTTGATCAGAAGGGTCCTTATGTTTCAGCAAATGTTTTGGGTTCTACTGATCGGTTCCTAGTTGATACAGGAGCTACTCGCAGTGCACTGTCCAAACAATTGGTTCCGAGGGCTCCCCCATCTGGCTTAATGGTTACATCGGTAGGGTTTGATGGTACACTCTCTCGAAGCCCTCTTTCCCGACCCCTGGCATTCCATGTTGACAAACTTTCCGCGTCCTGTCCGTTTCTGCTTGCCCCAAACACGCCTGACAACATTATGGGTCTTGATATGCTCAAGTACTTCAGAGCAATGATCCGCTGCTCCCCTACTGGAGTACGTGTGATCTTAAATGATAATCACCCCATGACAGAACGGATGTGTGTGGTTGCGGAGGATACTGCATTAGCTTCCCTCCCTCATTCTTTGTGGGCCACTTCGGATACCGATGTGGGACAGATGGTGATTCCGCCTGTCCACATTAGTGTCCAGGAGGGTGCGGTGTTACCGCGCCTCCCTCAGTATCGTTTTTCCCAGGAGGGGGAGGAGGCGCTCATACTGATTGTGCAGGATTTGATTAAGGTGGGAGTAGTGGAGGAAGTTCCCTATAATGTCTGCAACAGTCCCATTTTACCCATTTTGAAGAAGGATACCGATGCCAGGGTTTATCGTTTTATTATTGACTTAAGGGAAGTGAACAAGATTGTGATTCCCCAGTATCCAGTGGTTTCTGATATCACGACGTTACTTACTCTGGTCCCGCCAACGGCGACCACGTTTTCAGTTATTGATTTGAAAAATGCTTTCTTTTCCATTCCTATCCACCCTGATAGCCGATATCTTTTTGGTTTCACTTTGGATAATAGGTCTTATAGATTTTGTAGAAACCCTCAGGGTTATACAGAGAGCCCTAGTATTTATAGTCAAGCATTGAAAAGGCAATTGGATTCCTTTGTTCTGCCTGAGGGTGTCGCCCTTATACAATATGTCGATGACATCTTGTTGGCGGCCGACACTCCTGAGTTGTGTGAGCAGTGTACGTTATCCTTGCTTTCCTTTTTGGCATCTCACAATCACAAAGTGTCGAGGAAGAAATTGCAATTTTGTAGACCAAAGGTGATTTATTTGGGTCACCTTTTGTCTAAGGAGGGGCGTGCACTCACACCAGATTGTATTCAAGCAATTTTGGACACGCCAGTACCTTCCACACAGAAGGATGTGCGTGCATTTTGGGGTCTTGCTTCTTTCTGTAGGCAATGGATATTGGGGTTTTCACACATAGCTAAGCCATTGTTAGCACTTTTGACAAAAGACACACCGACCCCTCTTCCCTGGTCAAAGGAGTGTGAAATTGCCTTTCAGCAATTACGACAAGCCCTTTGTTCAGCACCAGTGTTAGGTACCCCTGATTACACGAAGCCCTTTTCACTGTACGTGCATGAGAAAGATGGATGTGCATTATCAGTTTTAGTGCAGATGCACGGCGACAAGCAGCGCCCTTGTGCATATTTTTCGGCTGTACTTGATCCTGTTGCCCGAGCGTTGCCTGGTTGTTTTCGCTCGGTTGCGGCGACAGCTGTGTCAATACGCCAAAGCGAGGGAATTGTGTTATCTCATAAGCTGTTGGTATTGGTTCCCCATGCTGTTGATGCCCTGCTTAATCAGACAAAGACGCAACATTTGACCAGTGCCCGTTTAACGGGATATGAGTTGATGCTTTTGGCTCCTCATATTACGTTAAAGAGGTGTGCAACGTTAAATCCAGCCACATTGTTGCCGTTCCCGGAAACTCAGTCTGAAGCACGAAAAGCACATGATTGTATTCTTGTGACTGAGGAACAGACAAAGGGTCGTATTGATCTCCAGGATACGCCCTTTACAGATGTAGATGGAGAACTGTGGGTGGACGGATCATGCCTGAGGCTACCAGATGGTACGACTTCAGCAGCGTATGCAATTACCACATTACAAACAATAGTGGAGACTGCACGCATTCCGCAGAAATCAGCTCAAGCAGCGGAACTGATAGCATTAACACGAGCATGTGAGCTCAGTGCAGGATTGTGTGTGAATGTTTATACAGATAGCCGCTATGCCTTCGGAGTAGCGCACGATTTCGGCCTACTCTGGAAGGAGAGAGGCTTTCTAACGTCACATGGGGCACAGATAATGTATGGGGAGTTAGTTCACAACCTTTTGACTGCATTAACATATCCAAAGAAGATTGCTATAGTTAAATGTAGTGCCCATAAGAAAGTGGTTGATAAAGTTGGAGAAGGGAATGCTTTAGCAGACCGGGTGGCACGAGAGACTGCGGTGCAGCCTGGTGCTACTGCAATGTATGTTGTGAAGTCACAGGCAGAAAGATGGCACGATGCAAGGAGAGAAGTGCTGGAAATACAGAGGACCGCTTCCGATAAGGAACGGGAGCAATGGTCCAACGATGGAGAATTAGATGATGAAGGGTGCTGGAGAAGTAAGCAGATGGATAAGTGGAAGTTACCCACTGCCTTCGTACAACCTATGGTTCAGATGGCACATGGACTAGCGCATGTCGGAGCTTCCGCAATTGTTAAATTACTCACACGAGTTTGGGAGCATCCGGAGATCGCTAGTACGGCAAAGAGGGTAGTGCAGACCTGCATGATTTGCCTGAGGTATAACCCAGGAAAGGGTACCCGAACTCCAGCAGGAGGATTTGCGACACCTACTGCACCCTTTGAGGTTTTGCAGATGGATTACATTCAGCTTGAGCGCTGTAACAATCTGAAGTATGTTTTAGTAGTGGTTTGTGCCTTCAGTAAATGGGTTGAGGCATACCCTACAAAAGACAATACTGCAATGACTACAGCCAAGATGCTATTGAAGGAGTTCTTCCCTCGATATGGTGTTTGCAGATTGTTGTGGAGTGATAACGGACCTCATTTTATAGCGGACGTTATCAAGTATGTCCTGAAAGGCCTAGGCATTACCCAGAAGTTTCATGCAGTATTCCACCCACAGTCTGCGGGATTGGTCGACAAATATAACGGTACTTTGAAGCTTAAGAACGCTAAGATTCAAGCTTCGACTTCTTTGACTTGGCCAGACGCTTTACCGCTGGCATTATTGTCAATTAGATCGATACCGCATTCTCGGACCGGTCTCACACCCTACGAGATTGTCTTTGGACGCCCAATGAATATTTGGGGTCCACCAAAACCGAGGTTAGTGTATGATGTACCTTGTGTAATGATGAATGATTATCTGGCACAGTTAACGGATAATTTGGTTTCTATTCACCAACAGGTTCGAGAAGCGCTCCCTGATCGGTCCACAGGTGAAGGACATAACCTCCGGCCTGGGGATCATGTCATGATCAAGGTGTTCGAAAGGAGGAACAGTCTGGAGCCGAGATGGGTTGGTCCTGAGCAAGTCTTGCTCGCAACGAGGACAGCTGTGCGGGTTTCCAACCGGAAGAACTGGATCCACTCCTTGCACTGTCGTAAAGTGCCGCCTGGATTGGTGGAGCCTGCTGTGTTGACCGACCATCGAGAAATCCTGACTGCGGAGAAAGGCCGTGCTGTGGAACCGAACGACACTGAGGAGCTCTTCCCGGCCCAAGCGATTCCTGGAGGAAGAAGATATCACCTTAGACCAAGGAAGTGATTGCTGTATCCAAAGTTGTCAGAACGGCCCTTAGGTTAGTGAAACGGAGAGCCAATGTGGCAAGGGGGGGGGGATCAGCCCTGCATTAGTGTAGTGACACCCGTCTTGGCCCGCTGGTGAAGAAATCAACGGCTGCCTAAGGGGAAGAGTTCTGACAACCTTTTAGTTTCAGGAAGATAGTGATTTCTTACTACAAGATGGAGAAGAAGAAGATTTTTTGTGCGACAAGCTTTATTATCATTGTGGCTATTGTTGGTATAACCACATGGTTTGTTGAAGAGGTGACTCCTGCCCGTGAGTTGCTTGTTTTGACCACTCCAGTGCCTGAGGAGGACTACTTTTATACCCTCCCGTATCAAGAATTGAAGCATCGTCAGTCTTATCTGAATAACACCTTCATCCAGATGTTGCATCATACCCATGTTGCTACGAATGCTACGAATTGTTGGATATGTGGTATGATGCCAGCTCATCAGAAGAAAGGAGGAACGCCATTCATACCTCTTCCTTTCTCTCACAATGGCTCGTGTAGAGCATGGTATACTTTGCTTTTTGCCACACGGAAACCTACAGTGGGACAAATACTCTTCAGACTTAACAAGGAATGTCATCAGGATAAAGATGGCTATCCACAAGCGAATGGGACAATATGGGAATGGGAAGAATATCGACCAGATAATGAATCGATTCCCTACATTTTCACGAACACCAGAGACACTACAAGGAATGAACAATTTGTGATTCAAGTGGCACAAGCTCAAGCGGACCTATGTGTCCAGAGTGTGGGTTATATTCCAGTTGGTGTTAGTGACTGTATTATTGTATTGAATATAGACGGTCTAAATAATAGTACTTTCTTAGCCTCCCACAACACATACTTTGTATGTGGGAATAAGGGTTATTATCGTTTGCCAGCCGGCTGGTCCGGAGTATGCTATGTAGCATTCCTATTACCTCCTGTATTTTTGGCACCTGCATCTTATCATAAAGATTTGAAGTTGTTGAATAATGTGACTGTAAATAGGTATAAACGTACTCTATCTATTGATGATGTTGATCAAACTGATACTAGTTTGCAGCAGTATATTAATTTTAACTTAGGATTGTTTTTCTTTGTTGGAGCTTCCCTAAATAGTAGGAAGGTTCGAAGATTAACAAGAGTTGTAGAGGCTGTGACAAATCAAACCGCTGCTGCTCTTGGGAATCTTACGGAAGAATTACAAATTACTAGAATTGTTGCATTACAGAATCGTATGGTATTAGATGTTATGTTAGCCGACCGAGGTGGAGCATGTAAAATTATTGGAAGTAGTTGTTGTGTGTTTATTCCTGACCATACGCCATCAGTTTATAATGCTATTAATAAATTGCATAAAATCGCAGCCGAAATCCATACAGAAAATGGCACTTGGATCTTTTCTGGATGGTTTTGGGCATTGATCACTACATGGGGATGGAAGGTTTTAACTGGTCTCTGCATTATTGTGGCAATTCTGTTTTCCTGCTGCATTTGTGTCCAGTGTGGTCCTTTACTCTGTTCTTTATGTGTGTCATTTTGTATTCCTGATAAGAAGGCTATTGCCAATGTCACCTATCAGAAACGTTTAAACAAAGAGGTGGAAGAGATGATGAAAATTGACATATATGATGATTATCCTAATAAGCCGGATGTCTTCAGTAAATGCTGAAAGGGTCGTCTGTTGAAAATTAAAACAGCGATATGATCAAGCATTCACTAAAGACATGAATACCCCTTACTTGGACCAAGTTTCTCTCCTTATGTTGACTAATGTCTGGACTCCATTTTGTATTGTCGTGTCTCCACGTGCTTAGCACGAGAAGAGTCCTATCTTCGTGTCAGTTGCTCTCATAATCTGCCTAGTAACAGTCTATAAATAGCTCCTTTGTCCGTCTGGCGCATGCCCACACTTGACCACATCTGTTATCAGTTATTCCTCGCTTGACCATGTTTTCGCGGGCTTAGGAGTGTGTTAACTCAGCCCACATATTGATTCTGTATCGAAAATGTCCATAAAAGGTAATATTCTTTGCCTCATGTTGTATCCACCCACTTATGATCCCCTCTGTTGTGTATTAAAGGGGACTGTGTATGCAAGTTCTTTGTGCTACTCTATGCAATACTGAAGAGTGTTGTATGGGTTGTAGGACCACCCTTAAGGGTTAATAAACTCTGTCTTTGTATTTGCAGTTTCCGTGCCAACTTCCTTCTAGCTCTCTTTACAGAAGGACGAACCCTTGTATTTGCGGGCCTAGCTGGGGCCTGTATTCATCACACTGCTTTCAGCATCATGTGTGGGGGTGGTCTGCCTGTGCCCTGTCCTGTTCAGTCATTTGGGGGTGCATAATTGTTGGCACTGATGCTGAGTCTCATCATAGGAGTGTGAGGTTTCAAATGAACAGACTTGCAGCATGCATTACCAATGTTGTGGCCTCAGACATGATGTGCATGAGTGGGATATATGCATAGTGCCGGGACGATTGCTCCTGTTACAGTCAGCTCATTCCAGGACCATGGAGCAGTGTGCCCACTACAGTCCCCTGACATAGCCTGCCCTCCTACTCATGTGTGTCATCCAACACTGTGCACATTCACTGTGGATTCAGCATGGCTCTGCCTCTGTGTCATTGTTCCCTGGCCTAGGTAGTATTTTTCACATGTGTGATACATTTTTCCACTGGACAGGGATACACCAGTTTGCTTGTGCATACTCACACTGGGCAGCGCCTGTGTTGCTATTCACAACAATCTGTTGATGTTTGTTTGTGACCAATATGTTTTGGCAGCCCTACAAGGTGATGTCGTGTTAATGAAGCTAGTTTTCAAGCACAGTTATTGTAACCCTGAATAAGAGGTGTCACTTCTTGATCGGTATCAGTCACATTGACTCAGGAATGGGTGGGTGCTTCGCTGGAGAAACTGGTTTGTGCTGCTCGTCACTGCCAGGACTGCCTGGATTCTTACCCAAGCCTTTTGATCTTCCATCGCGCCTCGCGGGCCCCGCTGCGCGGGCGCCGCTCGAGGGACCGGGACTTCGCTGTTCACTGCCTGGGTCATTGTGGACGCCCTGTTGATGCCCTGACTCTACGCTCTACGCTGTTGGCCCCCCTGTGCTGTGCTGTGCTCTGCTGTGGTGAGGGGACGTTGCTGGTTGCTTGTTTTACGGTGAGCGACCGGCGTAACCGGGACTGCGAGGACCAGGGTGCTGTGCGGGAAGCTGATCATCCGCACCTGGTCCTCTTCCCGACTCCTCCCCCAACACCTTCATCAGGCGGTGCAGCCCTTGCATTACGGGCTTCGCTGGAGAAACTGGTTTGTGCTGCTTGTCACTGCCAGGACTGCCTGTATTCTTACCCCAGCCTTTTGATCTTCCATCACGCCTCGCGGCCCCCGCTGCGCGGGCGCCGCTCGAGGGACCGGGACTTCGCTGTTCACTGCCTGGGTCATTGTGGACGCCCTGTTGATGCCCTGACTCTACGCTCTATGCTGTTGGCCCCCCTGTGCTGTGCTGTGCTCTGCTGTGGTGAGGGGACGTTGCTGGTTGCTTGTTTTACGGTGAGCGACCGGCGTAACCGGGACTGCGAGGACCAGGGTGCTGTGCGGGAAGCTGATCATCCGCACCTGGTCCTCTTCCCGACTCCTCCCCCAACACCGTTTCCTTTCTCTTCATAAACATAATTTTGCCCTCACGCGCTAGCGGGACGCGCGCGGGTCTTAGCACGGGGCTAAGACCGGGCAAAGAGCGGGCCGTTTGAGGCCGTTCGAGACTGGAGACACTGGGCTGGGCCACCCCCCCTGCAACTCGGCCTTCTTAGTGAGAGAGATATATATATCAGAACTTGCAGAAAGAATGCCTAGGGCTAAGGGCACCGCTACCAATACTACTCTGGCTGGAACTCTGGACAATTTCATTGTTAGGGCAGCCAACATTTTAGAACGTGAAATTGATTTAACAGAGCGTCGTCTCTCGTTGGACTCGCTTACTGCCAAACGTTCTTCTTTGGGGACTATTGCCACAGTTGTTTCACCTGCACCTTATAATACTATTTCTGGCACAAATAATGGTACGATTAGCGAGGGGGGTAGTATTGACTTAACTATGGACTCTAGCTTGGAAAGGATAAGGGCTAATACTGCTAGAAATACCAACAGATCTGACATCTTGTCTGATGCTGTGAATGTTCAATCTGACGGTGTTTCGACTCGAGCTCAATCACATGCCATCTCTGATGTCACCTCCCCCCTTCCTGCTTCAACCCTAGGGGCCAAACCAAAACAAAAGGCTGCCCCGCGTGGTAAAAAGGGGAATAAATCTATACCGAACAAATCCAAAAACGATAAATTCCCGTCTAATCTTTCTCGGGGGACTAACGAACAAACTCTGTCTGAAGTAACCCCAAACAAATCCACGCAAATAGATGAGAGTTTCTTCTCAAAAATAAGGGAAATTTTTGATAACTCTACCCGACCGTTTTTAGACAGGCTCATCAAGATAGAAGAGCGCATTAAAAAAATAGAACAAATTGCTCTAACAAATCTTGAAATTAATCAACTAATGAAGATAGATTTACATAGAGAGCATAATAAATCCCTCGCACCAGCTAATATTGCAAGTAACTCTAGGGAGAAAACCTCTCCTCTCCTGACTATTCCTCATTTGGCTCTGCCATTAGATACATCCCGGAGAACCGGTGAGGTTATTGCTTGCACTGTAAAATCTACCAGCATTAGTGCCACTAAAGATCAACTTATAGCAGAAATACCTCAGCAGAAATCCCCAGATGCTAATATAATAGTTACTAACGACACGGTACATAATAATAATGCGAAAGTTAGCAGTAGGGTTTTGCCCAATGAAAACGTACATAACCTACCCATTCTAGATCTTCCACCAGAATCCGATCCATATGTTATTGTTTTGACGGGTGTACCTTGTATTGGAGCTAATGTTACTGAGTCATATCATGAGCTAAAGAACAAAACAATGCATTGGCTCAACAACAACCGATCACTCCCTCCTGGCACCCACGCAAAGATTCTGTTTGTGCGGAGAGTTAGTTGGGTGGGCAGAAGAAATAAAGATACAACAGGGGACTGTATTGTGATCAATTTTAGCAACCCTCATGTGGTTAAACACATCCAACAGACACGATCCTCCTTACATTTTACCAGCATTACCCCTTTCCCACTTGCTTATTTCTATCCTCCCCAAGCTAATAACAACTGGTGGGTTCAGGTTGGGCGAGGTAAAGCTAACGGCAGCTTTGAAAGAGGCGGGATGGCTATAACCGACCAGGACTGGTTGGAGTCTTTTTCATGCGCAAATAGGTACAGTTGCCTAGATGCGGTTGATTGACTGCCCCCTAATGACACCCCAGCCTCAGAACTTGTAGGGAAGGCTGTAAATAAGGATGAGTTAAAACCATTTGATCCACAGACAGCACAATTGATAGTCCCCCCTCGGGTTAATCCTGATACTACTTTTAGCAACTTTATGACGGTAGAGACTCCGAATTATCCCTTAAGTCCAAACAGTGGTCCGGTTGTCAATGTTGTTTCCTGTGAAATTTCTATTCCTCCTTCCTTGCAAGAGGCTGACACATGCTCTGACCTCACCCTTTTGTCTTGGAATATTGCAGGTCTGTCCTCTAGACTAGGAGACACAAATTGTATCACTTTTTTGAAAACGTTTTCGTTCATTTGCCTCCAGGAATGTTGGACGGTTGATCCCATTCATATGATGGGCTACCGAACTTATCACACTCCTGCAATACCCACCACTAGAGGGAGAAACAAAGGGGGTCTATGCACTTATGTCTCCAACTGTGTAAAAGACATAAAAATCTCCTTTGCTCCAGCCTCTGCTTTTTACCAAATTCTGCACATCACGCTTGGGGGAAAGTTACATATAGATCTGATAAATTTTTATAACAACATACCGAAAGATCTGTGGGCCTCAACACTTAAGGAACTAATTGAATCCTTAAAAAACTTGGACGCCAAGGATTCCTCTGATACCTGTGTTATTTGGACTGGCGATTTTAATCACACGTTATGTCCACTCAGTGATCAAAACATATGTGACCTGGGGGAAAGGGAGGGCGTTCCTTCTGCACATTTTTCCCACACCCCTTTAGGAAAAAATCTAAACGACATACTCTTCTCCTTAGATTTGGGTTTTGCTAACGAACTTTGTTCTCCTTCAGTCCCATTCAGCCCCACTTTTATAGGCAGAGGATGTAACTCCACCATTGACTTCCTGCTTATATCTAAACGCTATTCTGACTATATTTGCTCGTTTGAATTACGCGAGGTAGCAATGAGTGATCATCTACCCCTCAGTTTGTCCCTGGCCATTCCGAAGGCTAAAAGCAACACTGATTCTACGGTTCAGAATCTATACAACCATAGATTGCGGCTTGCCAGGAGGAATGGTTATACCTTAAAATGGGACAAAGTAGAACCAGCGGCCTTTCTTGGTACTTTAATCCGCTCCAGGGTAGATGAATTCAATACTTGTCTAATTGAGAGCGCCGATCCTTTAAAAGTGACCGATGCTTTCCTTAGTATCTCTGCGGAAATTGGGAATCTACTTACAAAACCTCTTCATCATGGGGCTAACAAAACCAAGAGGTGGTTCGACAGAGAGTGTAGTAGGACTCACGCCTACTTATTGACCCAACTAAAGAGAGACCCCAGAGTAATGGTGGATGTCAGATCGGCCAGATCCGCTTATCAAAAGGCAGTTAAAAAAAGGAAGAAACAAATTAAACAGGATGCGTGGTTCACCCTCCGAGAAGCCTGTCAATCTAAAAACAATACTGCCTTTTGGAAAGCAGTGAACGCTCCTTTTTTTACTAATAATGAAACAGACTCTATTGAAATAGCAATCACTGAAGAGACCTGGGTGACTTACTTTCGGGAACTCTATCAAGAAGACCCCACGGTAGTTACAGAAGGGGGGAAAAATTTAAGATTACAGGATAGACTGCACTTTCCAATTAACGTTGCCTTTTCTATTGATGAAGTTCTGATAGCCATTGATAAGAGCCCAGCGGGAAAGGCTCCGGGCCCGGACGGAATACCCGTGGATATATATAAGGCAAACAATAAGTTATGGGCTCCTCTTTTAACCAATGTTCTTAACAGCTTTACTAAAGTGGGTTTCCCACGGACTTGGCAGGAAGCCATCGTGGTCCCCATTTTTAAGAAAGGAGATCGTAACACACCGAAGTGTTATAGACCGATCTCCTTACTTGATTCTCTCATGAAGATCGCGGGGAGAGTCATACTTAATAAACTGCAAACATGGGCCGACGAAAAAGGTATTCTCTCCCAGTTCCAATATGGTTTTAGGGAAGGTTTGGGAACTATTGAGCAAGGATTGAATCTAGCTCTGCTAGTAGCCAAATATGTTGAGGCAAAAAACGAAAATATATTCCTCACATTTGTGGACTTAAGCTCGGCTTTTGACTGCATCAACCACAACAAACTCTGGCTAACCATGCAGGACATGGGTGTGGACCCAAACCTTCTAATTTTTATCAGAGAATTATATCAAGATGCGGGTGCTAGGGTTCGTTTCGGAGATAAGGGGGAGTGCTCTTCCAAATTCCTTATAGGAAAGGGCGTGAGACAAGGCTGCATTTTAGCTCCTTTTTTGTTTAACCTATATATTAACTCAGTCGCATCTCACCTCCTGGAAGATAAGCAGGACTATCCAAAAATCGGCAACTCCCACATCCCCATTCTTTTATATGCAGACGATGCTGTAATTATGGCCCGGACTCAAATCGGCCTACAAAGATCGATTAGCAAATTCTCAGAGTACATGGGCAATAGGGGTTTAAAGATCAACATCAGCAAAACTTTTACTATGTGCTGCACAAAAAAGAAGAACCTTCGCTGCAATTCTTTTTTATCCGACACAAAACTTGCGATTGTCAACACTTTCTCCTATCTGGGTATTAATTTTGATAAAAAGGGCACTTGGCTAGCAGCAAGGGAATCAAGAAAATTAGCCTTCTCACGAGCTATAGGAGCCGTCAAACATTTCTCTAACAAGGTAGGGGGTCGTCCTGTATCAGTGCTGTTGGACATTTATAGAGCCAAATGTGTATCCACCGCACTGTATGGTGCAGGAATTTGGGGTATAGGAAACGCCTCGACCATCCAGATCTGTCAAAATGTTTTTCTTCGTTTTTTACTGGCAGTACCTGGGTCCACTTGCTCTTACGTTTGTCATCAAGAGCTGGGCGTACCGTATATATCTGACCTCATTAACCTAGAGCCCATTCTGTTGTGGCACAAAGTTTGGTCGGGCACCGAGACGGGCTTGAACAGGGATATAATCAAGGACTGTCTTGGCTTAGATGGGTCTCCAAAAATCTCCTGGTTCAAATATCTAAAAATTTCTTTGTTGAGATGGGCCATCCGGAATTCTTTGAATCCCCAGACACCATGGCAGAACTGTCAAGAAAAAAACTTAAGAAATTATGCCTGGTCTTTCTGTCAGAGAAACGCTGGTTGCTGGAGAAATGTAAGAGCTCCGTTATGGCTAACCATTTACTTATTCAGAAGCAAGGCATACAGCCATACTTGAATCTTGTCCCTAGCTGCTATTCTCGAATGCTTTTAACCCGATTTAGGGTTGATGCCTTTTTTAGATTAGTGACTTTTCCTGTGATGAATTGTTGGTCTAAGGAACTTATTCCCTGTCCCTGTGACGAGGTTTCCGTTCAATCTTCTCTGCATTGTATCCTTTTTTGCAAATATTACTCAGAACCTAGGAAAAGGTTGCTCCGACCCGTTTTAAAAAAACTAGGGCTGAGGCAATGTAGAGTGGCTTTGGTTAAACTGCAATTGCTGGATGACGAATTCCTCATTTTCTCTGTTTCAACATTTCTTAAAACCATTATAAGATTTAGGATCTCCATGAATTAGGATATGTTTTTAACTGTTATTAATTTGTACTGCTTCTTGTAAATAATGAACTATTTTATATGTATGCTTTTATGGTTTTTCTTTTAAAAATCGAATAAAGCTGTTTTGACTTGACTTGGGTGGGTGTGTGCGGGTGGGGCGTACATGTTCAACCCTGATGTTTTATTGCCAGTTCTGACTTGTGTGTGATGATTTGCAGTACAGAAAGTCATTGTGCAGTGCCCCCGTGATGTTGGCCAGTGCTTAATGTTCGTGCTTCGTAGCCTGTGTCAGTTTTTGACAATCATGTATCCTGCTTGAACATTTTTGGCACCTGTGTGTGGTTCAGATGCTACACAGTTGTGACTTTGTATGCTGACATCTGTTGGTACATTCTGGCTTGCCATGAGGGGGAACCCACAGTACAGCTAGGCTTTTTGGCTAAACAATTGCAGGCCCATTAGCTTATGCATTGTCCTGGGTGTGGACATGTGTGCCACTCCAGATGACAGTCAGTAGGTCATATGTGTAGCCAACTGTGTGATCAGGTGACGGATAGCCATGTGACAAATGACATTATTCAAGTTGTAACTCAGAGAAAATGTCCATTGGCACTCACTACACCTGTCAACATGTCTCAATGTTTCATATGCTTGACCTTGTTGTTTTGTTGTGAAGGACAATGATGTGCCTGCATGACAGATGTCTCCCAAGGAAGTGCACAAGACACCACCTTTACACTTTCCAGGGACACGCTGGCACATTTTAAAGTAAGGCACAGTTTGAACAAAACTTGTTTGGAGTTCATACATATACATATTTGAAGTGACCACAAACACCACCAGATTGTGTTTGAAGACGGGTTTATTGCTGCTCATCTCATCAACAGCTTCCAGGGAATCGGACTGTGCTTCAAGCACATACATTCCATCACCCTGGAGCCAATAGAACATTCATGGTGCCATGAAAACGCCACATAAGCTATTACAATATCTCCCTTCTTCGCATAAATAAAAACAACAAAACAAAAAACAAAACAACAACACAAAATAAATACATTTCAAAAAGGAAAAGAAGAATAACAAATAGATTCACTAAAAGTACATCAATAAGCTTAAAACACCCTACAAATACTGTAAGCTGTTACAAATCCATACGTTTGGGAACGATTCTTTTGCGTGTACTCCTCCTGATTGAAACAGAAGATCCCTCTGGAGACATTTCTTTGCAAGACCGACTTTCCCCATTCAACCCAAACTTCCCACCCTCTGGGAAAGACTTACCGGGACCCGAAACAGAATTGTCCCTCAAACCCATTCGACACACAACCTTATCAGGGATTCTATAAACTCTGGACACATTCCACCAATTTTTCCCCTTGACTCTCACAGCATGCCGCGAGACCAAATCTACACACACGGGTTGACTGAATTTGGAAAAACCTTTAGGTACATTGTGTGGGATCTTTATCTTAATCCAATCCCCTTCTTTGATATTGTGAGACCACCTCTCTTTTGAAGCCCTCTCCTCTTGAGATACAGAAGTATTATCCCCAACACAACCTTTATGGTTTACCTGAGAAGAAGACAAACCTGAATTAGATAAAAGTCCCCACTGCCTCATCCAAGCTGGACACATGTTGAACGTGGCAACTCTCCCTCTCAGTAATTCAAATGGACTCTTTCCAAATTCCAAACCCGGTGTAGTCCGATGTGCCCACAACATGCTCTGAACAGCTCCCCCAATATCCATACTACCAGCAACAGCCCATTGCACACAATCAACTAAGATACGGTTCATGCGCTCAATGAAACCATTGCCCTGTGGGTGATAGAGAGCCACACGTTTGTGGACAATACCAGATTGACTTAAAAAACAAGACATTTCCTTGGAGACAAATTGCACTCCATTGTCCGACACCAACTCTTTAGGAAAACCTTCCCTTGCAAACAGGCTTTCCAAAAATTTGATAACTTTGGTAGAATTAGGCTCAGTCATAAAACACACCTCCCACCATTTACTGTAATAGTCCGCAACCACCAAGGCGAACCTATACTTGCTGGATAAAACATTGAACGGGCCAATGAAGTCTAAGGCCAGCTTCATTCAAGGCCCTGAAGGTAGCTCGACCCTTACTTTGGGAGGAGACACAGTCTTGATTACTTTGTCACTGGAACAACAAGTATAGCAATTTTCAACCATACTTTCTATATGCCGATCCATAGAGGGCCACCAATAAATCGAACGAACCCTGCGCTTAGTGCACGTCTGCCCCAGATGACCTTCATGCCCTGCCTTAATTATGCGATCTCTCAAACTCGCTGGAGGCACAAACTTGTCACCACGCAGAATCATTTCATCTTCCTCTAAAGATAATTCATCAGCCACTTTAGCAAAAGGTTGTAAATCAGAGTCCAAATGTTTCTCCTTTGGCCACCCCTGAATAATACACTTTTTAACTTCTTTGAGAACAGAGTCTGCTTTCAATGCATCAAACCATTCATCTTCCTTGAAACACCCCTCTTTACAAACATCAATACTTGCGATCAAACATTCTTCATCTTCTTCTGCAACACATTCTTCTTGTCCCACCGGCAACGGTAATCTAGACAGAAAATCTGGTCTAATGTTTTTTCTCCCAGGAATATGTTCAACAATGAAATTATACTGAAGAAGCTTGGAGCTCAGCCTAGCTATCCTGGGCGTATGATCCTTTACAAGCACACCATTAAGAATGGGAATGAGAGGTTTATGATCAGTCATAAGCTTGAAAGATCTGCCCCAAAGAAAACTTTTGAACCTCTCAACTGCCCAACAACAAGCAAGAAGCTCCCTCTCGATCACAGAATAGTTTTTCGCACTGGGACGCAATGATCTGGAAATGAATCCAACCGTTTGTTCTGACCCACCTCTGATTTGAGTCAACATGCCACCTAAGCCATCCAAACTAGCATCCACCGACACAATGGATTCTAAAGCAGGATCATATGGAGTTAAAATGTTGCAATGGTTCAATTCATTTTTGATTTTTTCAAAATCATCTTGACATTCTTGATCCCAAAGAAACACAGTTCCCCTTTTCAAAAGTTCCCGAAGATGGGCGGTCTTCGCTGCAAAGTTGGAAATGAATTTGGCATAAAATTCACACATGCCAATAAAAGATGATACCTGTTCCTTGGATTTGGGGGACAGAATTTTGACAATAGCTTCAATCAGACCCACTCTAGGAAGAATGCCTTCACCTGCAATACAATGCCCAAGATTCTCTATGGACTGCACACCAAAAACACATTTACTTAAGTTCCCTACGATACCCTTATCCTGTAATCTGTTCAACACCTCAGATAAGTTCTTATCATGTGAAGACTTGCTAACACCAGCTACTAGAATGTCATCCGGAAAAACTACTGTGTCCTGCACACCCATCAGAACTTTTTCCATGACACGCTGGAAGACAGAGGCAGCGGAAGCTAACCCGAAAGGTATCCGTTTAAACTGGAAAGTACCAGATGGTGAAACAAACGCAGTCAAGTGTTTAGATGATGCATCTAACTCCACCTGATGGTATGCTGAAGACAGATCTATCTTTGAAAACCATTTGAACCCTTGAAACTTTGACACTATGTCATCAATACGAGGTAACGGGTGAGAATCCACCCAGATATATTTGTTGAGACTGCGTAAGTCAATGCAGACTCTGAGGTTGCCATTTTTTTTCCGTGCAACGACCAATGGACTTAACCAAAGGGATGACTCGACTGGTTCGATCACCCCTGTTTCACACATCTTTTCCAACTCTTTTGCCAAGTCATCCCGAACACTCAAAGGTACATTGCGTAGTTTGTGTTTACAAGGAATGGCTCCCTCTTTTACCTTAATGAGGTGTTTAAAGCCTTTGATTAATCCGAGTGACTCAGAAAAAACTTCCCCAACTGGAATAGTCTTTTTCACTCCTTGACTCATTAACAATAGAAACTGGTTCCTTAGTGCCTGGCCTAAGAATCATTTTAAACAAAGCTTGGTGGTACCACCCCAAGATGTCTAGGCCCTTGATAGCTACATAAACTCTCCCCGTGATAAATTTTTCTTTGAACATCAATGTGCTTTCAAAGAAACCTTTAAGTTGGATCCTCCTTCCTTCATAAGACACTGGACTTCTATCAGGAGGTTCCAAATGTCTGTCACCCCAAACAGATTCAAACAATTCTTCCGTGATCATTGTCATGCGTGCTCCCGAATCAACAAGCAATTTTAGGACTTTGCCATCCACAACTATGTCCACAATAGGATCTGCACAATCCTCACAATCATCCTTCACTTCTAACATGAGGTCTCTCATGGAACTCACAACTTCTGTGTTACTTTCTAGAATGTCACTCTCCTCCCACACAACATTGACATTCCTTCTAGAGTTACATACTTTAGCAAAGTGACCTTGTTTACCACAATTCCTACACAGAGCATTACGAGCAGGACAAACTCGTGAATTAGGAAAATGTGCAGAATAACCACACTTTGAACACATATTCTTCTTCTGTAAATAGAATTGTTTCTTATCTTGTTTTGTAACTTGCGACTTCCCTTTAACCTCATTACCGTTTTTCTCACCAGTATTTTTCTCAGGCAAACCATTTTTGTCCGCACTATTTTTACTATCACTTACAACCCCCACCGTTGTTTTATCAGATCTCAGCTCATTGGACGATGACTGCAATAATTCAATGCTTTTGAGAATAGAAATTGTTTCTTCAAGAGATGGTTTTTTTTAAGTTAGTAACTTCTGTTGCACTTTTTTGTCTCTACAACGTACCACAATTTGATCTCTTATGAGTTGAGATGTAAACATCTCAAATTCACAGTCAGATGCCAAAATGCGTAGAGAAGCGACATATGATACAATGCTCTCCGAGGTTTGTTGTTCCCTCGTGAAAAACTTATGCCTAGCTACTACTAAACTTTTTTCCACATCAAATTGTTTTTCTAGCATTTGAATAGCTTGGTCAAAATCATTGAGTGGCTCAGCCCCCTCTGCTAGCTCTGGCAAAGGTAAATGCTCAAGAACGGCTTGGCCTTCAAAACTCAAATTATGTTCAAGAATAAATCTTTTACGTTTGGCGCTGAATCTGAGACCTCCAATGGCCCCTAAGTACTTGGTAAAGGCTCTATACCATACTTTCCACTCTACTGGTGGATCCCCTGGAAGCTGTAGAAAAGGAGAAGGGGCTTGTAAATTTTGCATGGTGAAAATTTAGATAGAATAATCAATCAACCACTAAATAAAATGTACCACAAAATTTTCACTACAAATGTGAGTTTCCCTGTTCTCCCTGAATATTAGAATAACATATACATCATAATATAATTTGTGTTACTATACAACCTATGTATGTGCTAATTTTCCCTTTTTTTTAGAATATGATACCTGGATCTGTAATATGTATTTCACTAAAACTGCTATGAACAATGACACGCTGCAACTAGCAAGCAACCACAAGATGGCGATAGAGTATTAATGAAATAACAATATGTGAATCCAAAGCGAATAAGAATAACAATCCTGTCTGTTGACTGTGCTTTTAAAACTTGCACAACGTAAAGCAAAAAGTACCTTGACCCCAACAGACTGTCACATGCCACTTTACTGTTCAAACGAAAAATCCGATTGTTTCCGTGACATTCTTGATGTAGAGGAGAAAAAACGGAGTCTTTTGGTGTGTTGCCTCGTAGATTTCAAGCGTAGACATCAGCGCGCACATAAACGTGTGCCGTGTGGCTCAAGGCACGCTCCTGCTGCACTGCGTAAAGGAATCTGGACGAAAGGAAACAAACACCATGGAATCCTGGCGATGGATAGCGCGCGCGACTCAGCAACGACGGTGAGTACGCGAGCACTTTTCAAAAGATACTAGATGTAACTGACGTTACCCACTAATGTTGCCAAAACCTCCAACCTTGACAAAAATTAGATGGATAGATCACCAAGGCTCTGCTGACCAACAGTCAGACCTCTCCAGTGCTACTCGCACAGGAACGTCGATCACCATTCATGCACCTCGTCCGTGCATTAGCTCCACAACGACACTCGAGAGGACACACTTCCAATGGGTCGAGTTCAGGGCTGATGCACTTGTTTACACTGCAGTGATGCGGTGATGCGACTAGCGCCTCGCTGTATCTCCATATGTTTTAACACAATAACCTTTACTTGTCCAGCCAGGCGTAGAAAATGACTTTAAAAGTGATCAGAACCGAGACAGAATGTCCCATCGGTTGGATGAATGTGTAAATCCACACACGGAAGTCTTTGATTCAAAAATAGGAACAATTTTTCCAGAGAAGTTCACAGGTCGAAAAAAATTACAATATTCCCACAGTGTGGTAGCATTTGGGTTAGTCCTTGGTTGTTGCTGATACCAACTTACTAGTGTCAAGTCATCCAGACCATCGTGGTGCCATGTATATGTACTTACTGATACGCCATTTCTGCCTAACAGTGGCTGATTTGACTGAGTCTGGCAGCTCAGACAATTACTGTGTACATGTAGTTTGGTGTGCACCTCCTTGTGAGACTTCTGCTATACGGACACATGTGTGTTGTGTTCACAGAGTGCTACATTCACACATTCTAGACATGTCCATTGTGTAAAGGGTTGTGATTCTCCAGGAGTCACAATGTATTTCTTTGGGGTGTCAAAAGTACTCACAGGTCCCTGAGTGTGGGGACACCTTCTGTATTGGCATGTGGTATTTGGCCTTGGGTGCGACAATACTGTGTGGTTCACAGTGAACAAGAGGTGGCATGCCTTCATAGTCTTGCTGTGCTCAACTGATCCCAGACACTAGCTTCTCATGATCTTGTGATTTCAAGTTATTAGCTGTTGTGTCCTAATTTTCATTGTTTCCCAGTGGCATGGTGGGTCAACCAACTGGGGAGTGCAGGGCTTACATATGTGGGGAGTATTCTAGATGTTACTCATGATGCCTTTCATGATATGCACTGTTGCCTATTTTGTTTGGACTCATGTGTCAGATGTATACAGGTGACTGATTTTTTCCTGTCTCTTCACCTTGCCCACAGCATCATCAGAGGACACAGAGGGAGACACCGGCACGGACGTGGAGGAGGGATCAAGCACTGGTGCCACCACTGCTGAGGAGTCGGCGGAGTCAAGTGGCACCGAGGGCGAGAGGAGTGAGGCGGAGGACATGCCCAGTACCAACACTGACTACGAGGCTGACGGGTCCGAGGCTGAACTCCCTGAGGGGGCGGAGGCTGCTCCAACAGCTGGCAGCAGCACTCCATCCGTACCCGCCCCCTCCATTCCCATCACCGCCCTTCCACTTGCTCGGGTCCCTTCTGTCCGTGCTAGGCCACACCGTGTCTCCTTTGTGCCAGGCACCGCAACCCCTGCCCCTGTCCCCCCTGCTGCCCTCACTGCCGAGTCTGTGGACATTCAGCGGCAGTTGCAAGTTGGACAGACATCGATCCTGACTGTCCTCCATGGCCACACCAGACTGCTGACCCAGATGGTGTCGTACATGGAGGGCATGTCATCAGCGATGTCTGACCAATGGATGTTGTTGAGGTCCCTGGACTCGTCACTGACGGCAGTAGTGAGTCACCTGCAGCGCTGCCTCCCCCCCTACCCCTGCCCCATCCACAAGTCCCACACCCATGCCTGTCCCAAGCACACCAAGACATCCACACACACGCACCTCACCAGACACAAGCAGCACACCACCACGTAGGGGCAAGCGCACACCTCCTGACACGCACACTCAGGGGGAAGCAGGCACACCCACTGGGTCTGGGACACACAGGCAGGCACGCAGCCACAGTCCTTGTCCACATGACTCACTCCCCAGTCCCTCCGATGTCACTCCCCTTGGCTCCCCTGCCCCAGATTCGGAGAAGGAGGCCTACTTTGCTGGGCTGGGCCTCAGCCCTACTAGTTCACCTGGCCGGAAACGGTCAAGGCACTCCACGGGTAGGGGAGTTAAGTCCCCCAGCCTGTCCACCACCTCCCCCGGTAGCGCTGCAACCCAGCCCTCCGACCCCCCCCCTCCTTGGGGCCTGTTGTTTCTCCTGGTGCAGGGGAGACGCTTGAAGAACTGGCAGAAGTGTGCAGTGCCGAGCTCACCTCCACCTTTGGCGCTGCCCCACCCCCTGTGGTGGAGTCGTCCGTCCCTGCACCCACCACACCAACCCTTTCCCCTCCTGTCCCTGCGGTGCCTGGTCCTTCCCCACATGATGCCCCCCCAGTCGCTGAACCAGAGGTTTAGTATGTGCAGGCAAGCTAGGGGAGACGCGTGGCCATCTGTCCCCCCCAAGGACTTCATATCTGGACTGGCCATTGGCCTTTGTACATAGTGTTCTTTACTACATCTTATTTTTTCATGCTGAATAAAGCATTTTGTTTTCTGCTTTGAAAAGTCTTGCATTTCATGTATTGATGTTGATGCTGAGGCTCCAGGAGTTGGGGTTGTGGGAATGTGTTATGTTTCATGGACATGTTATAGTCTGCATCTCATGGGGTGGAACCTGGTATCTGCGTGCCCTCACAAGGTCTCTGCAAAGAATCTTTGGTCGTGTCTGCTCTTTGTGTTTGGAGACATTGTCCCTAGGAGTGTTCCTTCCTCTGTGGCACCTGACATCTTCCCTGCAGAGAGTTGCACAATTGTTGTGTTGACCTGTGTCTACATTTCCTTTGTTGGTGATGGATCCCTTCAACTCTGGCCATGCCTGCTCAGCAATGTCTCCGGCTGCATCGTCTGTGTCATCCTTGGTACTCACTGTACTTGTGTATAGAGTATTTTGCCATGCCTTCATGGAGAAATTGTCCCTTTTCCGCACAATGCATGTGTGTAATCCCATCCTAGCACACATATGGTACTTGTTCTGCTGGGTATTTGAACACCTGACTCACAATTGTGGGCATTGTATCTGTGGGAACTCCACCCTATTCCTTCCATGACAGACAACATCTTGGTGGCTGGCCCAGCACCTGAACATTCCTATCCGTCCTGGGATGTGCGTGACAGTGTGTGTTCTCTTTGGCTCTCTTAGTTTAGTAGGCAGTGACATGACTATACAGTCTTGTGGCATGATCTCAGTGTGTGTATTGTGCTGCATCTGCCAGGGATGGGTATGCATGTGTTATTTGTCCTCACACCCACATGTGGTATGTCATGCAGTGGGGGAAAGACATCCATCCTCCTGGGAGTGGGACACTGCTGTCAGTGATGTGTTGTTATGGCACTATCATCATTGTCCAAAGTTAGGAATGCGTACATACACCCATGGAGTTGTGGTCATCTGATAATGATGTACACCCCCCCATGTCTCTGTCCACTGCTGGGAGTGATGGGCACCCACCCCTCACATGTCCCTGTCCACTGCTGATATTCCTCTGCACCCACCCCCATGTCTTTGTCCACTGCTGGGAGTCCTCTGCACCCACCCCCATGGCTCTGTCCACTGCTGGGAGTCCTCTGCACCCACCCCCATGTCTCTGTCCACTGCTGGAAGTCCTCTGCACCCACCCCCATGTCCCTGTCCACTGCTGGAGTTGATATGCACCCACCCCCATGTCTCTGTCCACTGCTGGGAGTCCTCTGCACCCACCCCCATGTCTCTGTCCACTGCTGGGAGTCCTCTGCACCCACCCCCATGTCTCTGTCCACTGCTGGTATTCCTCTGCACCCACCCCCACGTCTCTGTCCACTGCTGGTATTCCTCTGCACCCACCCCCATGTCTGTGTCCACTGCTGATATTCCTCTGCACCCACCCCCATGTCTCTGTCCACTGCTGGTAGTGATGGGCACCCACCCCTCACATGTCCCTGTCCACTGCTGGTATTCCTCTGCACCCACCCCCATGTCTCTGTCCACTGCTGGGAGTCCTCTGCACCCACCCCCATGTCTCTGTCCACTGCTGGAGTTGATATGCGCCCACCCCCATGTCTCTGTCCACTGCTGGGAGTCCTCTGCACCCATCCCCATGTCTCTGTCCACTGCTGGGAGTCCTCTGCACCCACCCCCATGTCTCTGTCCACTGCTGGGAGTCCTCTGAACCCACCCCCATGTCTGTGTCCACTGCTGGTATTCCTCTGCACCCACCCCCATGTCTCTGTCCACTGCTGGGAGTGATGGGCACCCACCCCTCACATGTCCCTGTCCACTGCTGGGAGTCCTCTGCACCCACCCCCATGTCTCTGTCCACTGCTGGGAGTCCTCTGCACCCACCCCCATGTCTCTGTCCACTGCTGGGAGTCCTCTGCACCCACCCCCATGTCTCTGTCCACTGCTGGAGTTGATATGCACCCACCCCCATGTCTCTGTCCACTGCTGGGAGTCCTCTGCACCCACCCCCATGTCTCTGTCCACTGCTGGGAGTCCTCTGCACCCACCCCCATGTCTGTGTCCACTGCTGGTATTCCTCTGCATCCACCCCCATGTCTCTGTCCACTGCTGGGAGTGATGGGCACCCACCCCTCACATGTCCCTGTCCACTGCTGGTATTCATCTGCACCCACCCCCATGTCTCTGTCCACTGCTGGGAGTCCTCTGCACCCACCCCCATGTCTCTGTCCACTGCTGGGAGTCCTCTGCACTCACTCCCATGTCTCTGTCCACTGCTGGGAGTCCTCTGCACCCACCCCCATGTCCCTGTCCACTGCTGGTATTCCTCTGCAACCACCCACCCACCCACTTGCACCCTTGCTGTGGTGCACTTCTGTCCTGGGAATACACCACCCCCAATTTACAGATGTTGTGCTGCACCAAGCCGTACACCTACATCCGTGGCGTGTGTACGCCTTGTATCCATCATGTAATGGGGCTGTAGGGGTACGGGTGGTACGGCCCGTACCCATGCTCTGGGGGCGTGGGTACGGGCCGTACCACCATTGTGGCGGTGCCGTAGGGGTACGCGTGGTACGGCCCGTACCCATGCTCTGGGGGCGTGGGTACGGGCTGTGCCACCATAGTGGCGGTGACGTAGGGGTATGCGTGGTACGGCCCATACCCACGCTCTGGGGGCGTGGGTACGGGCCGTACCACCATTGTGGCGGTGACATAGGGGTACACGTGGTACGGCCCGTATCCATGCTCTGGAGGGCGTGGGTACGGGCCGTACCACCATTGTGGCGGTGATGTAGGGGTACATATGGTATGGCCCGTACCCACGCCCCCCAGAGCGTGGGTACGGGCCGTACCACCATTGTGGCAGTGACGTAGGGGTATGTGTGGTACGGCCCATACCCACACTCTGGGGGGCGTGGGTACGGGCCGTACCACCATTGTGGCGGTGACGTAGGGGTACACGTGGTACGGCCCGTATCCATGCTCTGGAGGGCGTGGGTACGGGCCGTACCACCATTGTGGCGGTGATGTAGGGGTACATATGGTACGGCGGGTACCCACGCCCCCCAGAGCGTGGGTACGGGCCGTACCACCATTGTGGTGGTGATGTAGGGGTACGCGTGGTACGGCCCGTACCCACACTCTGGGGGGCATGGGTACGGTCTGTACGACCATTGTAGTGGTGATGTAGGGGTACGCATGTACGGACCGTACCCACGCTCTGGGGGTGTGGGTACAGTCCGTACATGCTCTGAGGGGCATGGGTACGTCCCGTACCACCATTGTGGTGGTGACGGGTACGCGTCCATGTCCACTTCCGTTGTGGCGGGACGTGGGATTGGTGGACACGCCCCCGAAGTGACCAGACCATGGAGGTAATTAATGTGCAGGATATATTTGTTTTTTGTGGGGTGTGGGTTATGTTTCCTGCCCCTTGCAACCCGCCCCCCTTTGCCCCTGGGGGTTGTTCTGACCTTCTGCGGCATCTGCGTCGGTTTATGAACACAATGTCGTAGGCTATGAGGGCCGGGATGACGCATAGGTAGGGGTCCATCGCTGTCCGTCACGTACCGGTGCTCCTTGTTCGCGTCGTCCTCAATTTCCCAGCAGTTTTTGGCTCCCGTAAAAAATGCTACATGCGGAGTGACGTAGGCACGAATCGTACTTGCTGGTCCGTAAATTGCTGCCTGACTCCGTCCGGACGTCGCGTATGCACCGTCCAGATTCAGATTTGTATGTCTTTTTTTGCCGGTCGGTCTTTTGTACGACTCGTACGGAAATGGTATTTCTGTGCGAATCGTACTTGCGAGTTTGTAAGGTGTTTTTACCGGGTACGAGTCAGACGGAGAAAACACTCCTTACGACCATTTATACCCGGGTTTTAAAGGATTGGAATCGGCACCTTAGTGTGTCTAAGTAACATAAGAACGACAGCAACCGAAAAGCCGGGATAATCCATGTTTTTCTCAGGGCAGCAGAGGTAGGAGAGAAGAAGACAAAGTGCCCGATTCAATGAACTAACTTAAGACAAAATCCTAAACTTACTACCATTTTGGTATTCACAGAGGGCACTTACTCATTTTGGTATTCACAGAAGGCACTTACTCATTTTGGTATTCACAGAAGTTAGGACTCCTAACTTTAGGACTCCTAAATGCCTTCTGTGAATGCCGAAAGTCTTAAAATTAGGATTTTTCGCAGTTTATTAGTAGTATAGTTATCCAAAACATAAGCACCTTGACGAGAGCAAAGTGGATAATAGACCTTAGCCCCAGATCAAGACGTAGGGGTAATGAAGGTGTATGCATTGGAAGATTACGAATCGATCTTAAAAATATATTTTCCATGACCTCTAGCTGATTAAGATGCTCCAGCCCCCACAACTTGGCACCGTAAAGGGCTGGTCCCAATCTTTTGGCCAATGTATTTCTAAAATGTGAGAAATTGGGTGGAAGGCTGAGCGTTTAGCTCTCTTAACTGTTGCCCAGTCCACTTGCTGAAGTGTCAACACACTCTTCTGGATTTGGGGAGTCCATACCATATTGTCGCTAATTCCAATACCCAAATAGTCAAAGACCTTGACCTGTTCTAGGAGTTGGCTACGCAACCTCACTTTCCCCTTGGTGGACTTATAGGGATTAAAAACAATAAACTTTTTTTTTTAGCAGTTTATTTCAAGGCCCGGTCTTTGCATGTTTTCGCAAACTTAGTTAACACGTTCTGAATGCCTATTGGGGTTTTAGAAATGAGCAGCGTGTCATCTGCGATTAACAGAGAGGGTATCAGCTTCCCTGCAAGTTTTGGCGGGTCACCGCTAAAATCATAAAGATCACTTTTGAGCAAATTCATGTACAAGGTAAACAGGGTTGGGACCAGCACACAGCCCTGGGACACCCCTTTGGAAACCAGTATGTTATTGCTTAAACTGCCATCTGTATTCCACCTGGCTTTGGCATACTTATTTCAATGTAAATGGACCAGAAATTGGAGCAGGCCATAGGGGAGTCCATGGTCCTTAAATGCAACCCAGAACCTAGTGCGATCAATGGAATCAAATCCCATTTTACGGTAGACAAACATGACATACAGATTGCCCTTCTTGATCTTAACTTCCTTCCAGATGAGCAGGACAAATCAGAACACCCGATCTAGGGTGCTCATGAAGGCCCTGAAACTCACCTGCAAATGGGAGAGTATGCTATTTTCCTCTATCCAGCTATGGAGATGTGACAGGATCACTTTACTGAAGACTTTCTGGGATACATCTATAAGGCTAATGGGCCTAATATTCACGAGGTCTCCTTTATCCCCTTTTTTAAATATGGGGATTATTTCGGCACCATATCAGGTTGCGAGAATATCCCCCTCTCGTGTGATGGCATTAAAGACTGTATGTAGCAAAGGGACACATATGTTGGGCTCAGATTTGTACAGATCACCCGGTAGTCTGTTTAGCCCTGGAGCTTTCGCTCTTTGTAGTGAGCTAATTGCATTCATAGTTTCCTCTAGCGAAAAGCTGAATATATCTTCCACTACAAGCTCTGAGTTACTATCCCCAGCAAACTCTGGTGCCTCCCCCACGTGCTCACAGTCCTTTCCATAATATAATTCCTGGAAGTATTCTTCCCAGACATGTGGTTGTATATAAAAATCATCTTCACTAACAGGCTGGTTGCCACTTTAGAGAGAAGGTGCCAGAATAACTAACTATCCTCTAGACACCTCAAGTAAAATACGCCAATTCTCTACCACCCAATTCCTTTTCTCTTCATCCTGTGTTCTCTTATATGATCTTCCGTTTTATTATATCAGGCCTTATCCCTTTCTTTACTGTCATGAATAACTCAGTTCTAGCTTGCCTGCATTCCTCGTTGTACCATGGTGCAGTATTTTGTTTAGTCATGTTCAAGCTACACTGTCTACTAAAATAGGGCTTTATACTATTAGTTAAATGCTGGGAGCTAATCATAAAGCTATCATTGCTAATATTAGAACTACCCAATACCATAAGAGTCTGAGTCTCCTCTTTGTAGATATGTGAGATCAGTTTACCATCAGAATTTACATGGGGCCATTTGATTCTCCTATTATTATTAGTAGTAATGACAGGAACCAATGCCCGAGTAGTCTGGGGGTACAGAATAGGAAGGCAGACAACCTTAGAGACAAGGCATTATGGTCACTGTTCTCACGGTTTAAAATAATCATATCAGTGACTTGAGGCCAAAGGTCAAGGTCTACCATGATATAGTCAATTCTACTTTTGACGTTCCCCCTTTTAAATGTAACATTTGCCTCTGCATCTGAGCATGTCTGCCCATTACAAGCGTGCACCCCAAAAGCGAGGGTGAACCATAGTACTTGCTGTCCAACCTTAGTGCATCTTTTGAGGGTTAGTATCTGAAGCCTTATAACTCTCCTGGCTTGCTCTTTGTCCTGTACTATTTCCTGTATATAATCTATGGGCTCATATGTCGTATTAAAGTCACAAGCTACAATGAGATAATACTATTTACCTGAATTGTCAAGGACTTTTGAGACCATTGTCATAGTTTCTGAGGGCTTCTGGCAGCTACTGAACCGATTGTATACATTCATTAATCTGACATGGGTATTCCCTTTAAGCGATATTAGACCTATGGCATGGATCTCCTGTGAACCTATGTCTAGCCGTTTGATTTCACAAGCCAACATAATCTTAACACAGATCAGCAAGCAACCAGCAGGTCCACCTGTGGTTGAGTTTCTAGCTTCAATACTAAACGTGGTATACCCCACCCTATGAGTTGGTTTTGTTGCCCAGCTTTCTTGAAGCAGACATATATGGTTGCTGTCCACTAACTTGCCCTACTCAGGGTCATTTAATTTGGACCTAATCCCCACAACATTCCTCGATATAATGTTTAATTGCTGGTCATCACTTATGCTTCCCTGTGGTGAGTGTCCTGTTAAAGAATTTTCTCTCATTAAGCCTTTGGTAGGTACATGGTGATCAAGCAAGCCAACTGAGATATGATTCTCTGTGCCATATAAGATGTTATTTGTAATATCCCCCTCAGATCGGCTAGCCAAACCCAAGTCATGGGCCATCATTGGTTTAACAAATCTTAGCTTCAGTCAGTCTGGGTTGTCCAGGTCTTTAAGTGCTCGATATATATTACTAATGCTAATGGAAAATTGCTCCTTGCTCATCTGCAAAGCCTGGGCTGTGGTGTGTTTGATGAAGTGACTGGACCCGTGGAATTAAGATGTCTGTAAAAGAATCCCAACAGCATAATGCCTATCCCAGGATCACCCCCCCACCCAGTTGATTTCCTTGTGCTTCTGAGCAAATTTCCTGCAAAGGCTGGAGATAGACAATTAACCACTATGCATTCTCCTGGGAAAGACTTGCACAAGGGACCAACCCATCTTATTCTTCTTACATACAAAATGTCATGGTAACTGGATTTGGTCAAAACAGTGTTTTGGGATAGCCAATGACATACTTTATTTTTCAATTGGCTTGTGTTTTCTTTTAAATTGCCCTGGGGATGGGGAACATTAGTTAAAATCACTACATATGGGCAACATTCTGGTGGGAGATCCAGATTCACCTCGTTTGGAACATCATATGCATCAGCCATAGTATCTGTTGGTGAAAGAGGCTGCCTAGTTGACACCTTTCGATTTACATCATGTAAAGAACTGAGAGCGTCAGGCCTTGGATTATTACCAGTGCGCCTACCCCCATTTTTTTATAGTTAACTGGCTTCAGTGCGCTATCTTTGATTTGTTTTTTTCCCAAGTCATGGCTTTTTTTTGGGAGGTATCCACAGGAAACGATTGTGTGTATTTGCTACCGTGGTTTTCTGCACTGGTATGATCTCTTACAGATTCTTGTACCCCCCCATAAGCAGGGCGTTCCAATCCTGTGAGCAAAGCTTTTCCCACCCCTGCCATTAGACAGTTAATCCAATTTTCGATATTATCCACATTTGCCTCGAGTTTTCCAAGTCTGTCCACTATTGGGGAAAGATTTTTTGCTAGAACAGCATCAAAGTGGGTTATTAATAAGCCTGGGTGGAGACTGCTATGTGAACTCCGTGAAGTGCAAAAAAAACTCTGCCACACTACGCGAAGCTCCGTGAGCAGCCGAGTGCGTTAAATAAATGCAGTTCGTTATGATTTTCAGTGCCATGTGCTTGTCCACACTGTGCAATCATCCCGAACGGCACCATGCACAGCGCAAGTGGGCACTGCTTCCTTTCTGCTGCTCGAGTAGATTTTGACTCAAGCGGCAGCTTTATCACCGCAAACGGACAGTTCTCAATGCAAGCAGTCGCGAGAATACGCCAAGTTGAGAGTACTCTCTATGCTGTGTGTTGCACATATAGTATTGTTCTTTCTCTGTCCGCTTCCCCTTCCTCTGTGCCATACCACCCTCACTCCCCTCCACTATTCACCCATCTTTCTCTTTGACTTATTCAACTACTCCAGAACCATGCCAACTTAGATGCCGGTGCAGGCCAGCACTTGTTGAGGCAGCTCCTGTGGCACCCTGCCATAGTGACTGCACTACCTCACCTCAGCTGTAAAATAATTTATGCTGGACATCACACAGTTGCCTGACATGGCCCATGGTTGATCACTGGGACATGAAGATTACACACATGAAATCTGTGTAAGAGCAGTGTAGAATACAATCCTGCTTATAGTACTGATACCCTCAGTTCAAGGACCCATAATATGTAACATGCTAATCTGCTCACCTGGAGTTGGAATGCTGAATGCTAAATATTTGAAATAAATCACACAATTTGGGCAAGTGCAAAAGCCACAATTAAATTCCTTCCAAGGAAGTTGGCGTCAGAGTCTCCAATCCATGGTACACCTCCGTTAAAAGTAATAGAGGAATAGGTAAAAAGGTGTGAAAAGGAGAGCTATGTGTATGTTTGGGCTCGGTTCTGGGGAGAGGGGCTCTTCTCTCTTTGGGAAGACTTATGAAAGCTCCTGCAGCAGTTACTCAGACACAGTAATTACCGGCTCTGGACTTTGAAAAGAACATTTCAGCAAGGATTAAAATTTCTGATTTGTGTTCTCCAATCTCCAAAGCACGTTTATTAACTCGTCAGGATGTCTGAGACACTGAAATTATGCATTCTTCCCTTCACTATTCACACCACATGCAGCTCCCCCATCAAGCTCCGTTCCCTCACACACGTTCACTCCCTTTCTGATCTCACAGCAAACGTCCTCGAAACAGGAAAGCTATGAGGGAGGTTTGCACAAGGCTCTGCACAGCCGCAATCAAGGGGATGTCCAGTGGCAGTCGACCCTCTGTCAGGCTTAAGCTATTGACTTTTCCACTCCCTAGAGATGAGCTTCTAGAATACTGTGAAAAATAAATGACAGCATTTGTTCAGGTAAAATAGAGAGAACCTAAGATGAGAAAACTGTGAATTTGAAGTATAAATACGTAAAAGTCAAATTTAAAATGAGACTCCTCCACGAAGACAATCTTTTGATTTTCAAAGGATTGTTAAAAGTGCCTTATATTACAGCGAAGGTGTTGCTATGCCATTTCCACGGTCTTCATACGTCCTGCCAGAGGGAACAGGGTTTCACTCAGAAGGAACCGCACACTGATTACAGAGAAGGAGAAGGTTTTTATTAACAATGCAATAAATGTATTTACTATTTTACTGATTACAGAGAAGGAGAAGAGAAAGAAGACAGAAGGAGAGAGAAGGAGAATAGATGATGGAAGGGAGGATAAAGAGAGAGAATAGATGGATCGAAAGAGAGAGATTGTGCAAGGAGACAAAGGGGGCTGGGTTGGTTTGAGAAGTTTTGTAGGGCTACTTTTGGTTACGCAGTCTAGTCCTGAATATTTTCACTGACCCTGCCTCCTATACTGTTCATGTTTTGAGTTGGGCTGTCACTGCGTAAGTCTTGACCCTGCTAACCCTGCAGCTCAACAGTTTCAGAGAAGACCTCTCCCTGTCTACAGTGATCATCACATTACTCTTTCAGTACCTAGAGGAGGACTGGACGCTGTCTAAAGTGTCTGAGGTGACCCTGCTTCTCCTTCTGTCTGACTGACCTGGAGGGACCCATCACTGTTCACAGCCTGCAGTGACCATGCTAGCTTTTCTCTGCCAGCACCCTGGGAGGGATGCTGCAGTAGCCCTTATACCAGTATTTTCTTCCTCTGAAAGAGTGGCCCATCCAGAGTCATCAGCTCTGGGGCCCCTTCTATCTTTAATGCCTATGAGCCCCAGGTGAGAACACTGTATCCATGCACTACTTTGTGAGGACCTTCAGAGAGTAACTGTCACTCTAATTTGCATACAGGGACTCTACTTGGTCTGACAGCCATGAAGACAGCACCCATCACTGTACCCTGCTGCAGTCACCCAAATATCCGAGAGCCCTGGGAGGGGCTCCTCTCCGGGAAATACCTGTAGAGACCCAATTACTTCTATCGCCTTACAGCCATGGAGAGAATCCTTGTCACTTTACACGACATTCAGTGACCATAACATCTGTGATATTCCCAGTAGGAAGTTATAGTCAGGACCTATTTTCCAAAGGAAAAGCGTTTTTTGATTTGCCAATATCTGTGGCACCATTTGACGAATCTTCGGGAAAATTGCAAAAATAATATGTCGCTCTGGTAAGCTCTTGTCTTGAAAGCTTCGGGGTGATTCGTCAAGCAGGGCCTGAGAAAAAAAGGGGGTCCCAAAATGTGTTTTCTCCATGTTAATTTCCATAGGAAACTTTAGATAAAGCTACAGCCCAAACTGCCCAACTGAATTACACCAAATTTGACAAAAAGGTAGCTCTTGGTTCAGAAAGCTTTTTTTCTTAAATGGTGTAAATCTGTTCAGCAGTTCCTGAGAAAGTCAAAAAGAAAAAAAAATATTGATATCTGGTGACTGCTGTGGATCCGCAAACCCTCCTGTTCACAAGCTTTATTTTAATTGGCTGCAAACACTCCAAACCAAAAAGTGTTGGCAACCATCTTGTGACTCGGTTGAACCGAGTCACAAGAAAATAGATAAACAAACAAGATAAGGGGGCAGGGCAGAAACACCCCCTAGACCTGCTCAAAGCATTTTTTTAAAAAAATTCAGCTGAATACGGTATGCAAATCTGGGTGAAAAAAAAACAAACATGCGCTTCATTTGTTTTAAGCCCCGGGTGGGCCAGGTCCTGGGGCAAATCCATAACTGTGTAGGGGGGCCTGTGGGGGCCCCCACAGCCCCAGGGACCACCACTTCCTTGGGGCTTTTTTGAAGAAATGCCTGAGGGGGCTCCTTCCCCCCACCCTGCCTGGGGGACCGCCACCTCCCCGGGGCTTTATTTAATATAGGGCAAGGGGCCTCATGGGCCCCCCAGAACCCCAGGGCCTGCCACCTTCTTTGGGCTACTTTTTAAAAATCAGTATGGGGGGAGCTCGAGCCCCCCCACTCTGCCCCGGGAACCACCACCTCCCCGGCGCACACTTCATTTAAATATGGGTGTCCGTGCGGCCCTACTCCAGAAGCAGTCCCTGGCCCTGGGGACCACCACCCCCCCAGGGCTGGCTCCAACAATGTCCCAGGATGCCCACCCACTGGGCATTGGAGTTTGCAATGGCAGGGTGTGAGACCTCCTCCCGCCCTGACATTGCACATGTCTGCTTCTCTTCATGGAAGCGAGAGAAAAATAGCAGATTTGCTTATGGGCAAAGGGAGCTGCATGTTTGCAGCTCCCCTTGTCCAAAAGCAACGCCGGCTCCCGAAGGAGGCGGGGAGCTGGAAGGGTCCGTGGGGGCATTGGGGCTCCCACGCAGTACCCAATGTGAGGCCAGGCCCCAGGGGATGGGGTTCCCAGGGTCAAAAGTGACCCAGGGAAGGGGGGCAACAACACCCCCTCCCGTAATGAAATAAGAAAAAAATGTAAGAGGCAAAGCCCCAGGGGATGGGGTCCCCGGGGCCAAAAATGGCATCAGCAGAGGGACAAGTGGAAATAAAAAAAATAAAAATAAGTGGCCATGCTCCGGGGGATGGGATCACCGGGGCCGATATTGGCTCGGGATGTTGGCCGCTCATCCCCCTTCCCATTTAAAAAAAAATAAAAAAAATGTCACAGGCCCTGGGTGCTGGGGTCCCCAGGGCCCAAAATATTATTAAGAGAAGGTGGGCCACACAGTACCTCTTCTAAAAAAGAAAAGAGAAGCCGGCATCTCACCGGAGGCCCCGCCCCCTCCCTGCACCAATCATACGGGTGCTTATGGGCCAACTAGCCCACCAGGTAGCTCCAGTAAGCCCCACACAGTGGGATTCCTGAGAAGTGGTCTGAGGTCATGCCCCTTTTTATAACACTCTGCAAATGCATCTCTTGACGCATTGCTGGTGGGGCAATGAGGTCTTCTTGTGTCTTGAGTGGTGTAAAAAGGGGGCATGGCCTTGGACCACTCTCAGCAATACAGCTGTGTGGGGCTTACTAGAGAGAACAGGAGGGCTACTTGGCCCCCAGGGACCCTCAAGAGGCAAGGAGACTTCATCCCCTAACCAAGAGCTTGCCAGGACGTGCGTTTGCAGAGTGGTGTAGAAAGTGGGCGTGGCCTGTGTCCTCCTCTCAGCAATCCCACTACCTGGGGCTTACTGGAAGTATCAGGCAGGCTAGTTTGCCCCTAAGTACCCCCAGCAGAAAAGAGGAATTTAATCCCCATCGAAGAGCATGCCAAGGAGCGCGTTTGCAGACTGAAGAGCATGACAATGAGCGCATTTGCAGACAGGTGCGGGCATGGCCTGCTAAGAGTACTTACCAATGCTGCTGTGTGGAACTTACTGGAGGTAATTTGAGGGGGTAGTTGGCCCCCAAAGATGTCCTTGGGGGCCAACTATCCCTCCTGTTACCGCCATTAAGTCCCACACTGTGAGATTGCTAAGAGTTCTTCGGAGGCCACGCTCCCTTTTTCCACCACACTGCAAATGCGCCTCGTAGCACACTACAGGTTCAGGATGAAGTCCCTTTTACTCCTGAGGGACTTTGGGGGCCAAGAAGCCCTCCCGGTACCTCCTGTAATTCCTGCAAAGTGGAATTCCTGAGCACTAATCGGAAGCCCAGCCCCCTTTCTCCACCACTGTTGCATGTTGTGCAGTGAAATTATGTGGATAGAAAGTATGGGGTATTTAGTTATAGCAATTATGTAAAGTGAGAATATGTGTTATGGAGGGTAATTATGTGGTATTATTGTCGGTGTGGTGGAGTGGGAACCTCAGGTTTAGTCTTCCTTGTTTCCATAAAAGCTAAACTCAATGATCAAGAAAAAGAAGGAACCAATAAGGAACACTTCTGGACCTAGTCAGAGGCATAAGCGTGACCACAGGAATTATGATACGGTTTGGTTGCACCGACTTTTGCACCTATGTTGCCTCTTTCTGCACCTCACTTGCTTCTTTCTGCACCACTATTGCCTCTTTCTGTACCTTTCTTCTTTCTTTCTCCACCTCTCTTGCCTCTTTCTGAACCCCTCTTCCCTCTTTCTGCACCCCTCTTGCCTCTCTCTGTTCCTTCTTTCTGCACTTCTTTTGTTTCTTTTTGCACCTCTCTTGCTTATTTCTGCACCCCTCTTGTCTCTTGTTCTGCACCCTTCTTCCGTCTTTCTGCACCTCTCTTGCCTCTTTCTGCAACCCTTTTCCCTATTTTCTGCACCCCTCCTGCCTCTTTCTGCACCTCTGTTCCTTCTTTCTCCATCCCTCTTTCCCCTTTCTACATGTCTGTTTCTTCTTTCTGCACTTCTCTTGCTTTTTTTGTGGACGTCCCTGACTTCTTTCTGCAACCCTTATGCCTCTTTCTGCATCCCTCTTCCCTCGTTCTGCACTCCTCTTGGCTCTTTCTGTACCTCTTTTGTTTCTTTCTGCACCTCTGTTGCTTCTTCATGCTTCCCTCTTCCCTCTTGTCTCTTTCTCTACCCCTCTTCTCCTGTTCTGCATCTCTAGGGCTTCTTTCTGCACTACTCTAGCCTCTTTCTGCACCCTATTCCCTCTTCATGCACACCTGCTCTTTCTGTACTTTTCTTGCGTCTTTCTGCACCACTTGTGCCTCCTTTTGCACCCCATTTTCTCTTTATGCCACCTCTTGCCTCTATCTGCACTTCTGTTCCTTCTTTCTACACTTCTTTTGTTTTTTTTCTGCACCTCTCTTGCTTCTTTCTGTCCCCTTTTTATCTCTTTCTGCATCCCACTTTTCTTTTTCTGCACCTGTGTTCCGTCTTTCTGCACTTCTTTTGTTTCTTTCTGCAGCTCTATTGCTTCTTTCTGTACCCCCTTGCCTCTTTCTCCACTCCTCTACCCTCTTTCTGCCTTTATGCATTTCTTTTGTTTCTTTCTGCACCCCTCTTCCATTTTTTACATCCCTTTTCCCTCTTTCTATACCTCGTTTGCCTCGTTCTCCACCTCTGTTCCTTCTTTCTGCAATACTTTTGTTTCTTTCGGCACCTCTCCTGCTTCTTTCTGCACCCCTCTTGCGACTTTCTCCATCCCTGTACCCCGTTTTGCATCTCTGTTGCTTCTTTCTGCACTTCTCTTGCTTCTTTCTACTCCTCTATTGCATCTTTCTGCACCCCTCTTGCCTCTTCCTTCACCTCTGTTCCTTTTCCTGCACTTCTTTTGTTTCTTTCTGTAATTCTTTTGCTTCTTTCTGCACCCTCTTGCCTCTTTCTGCATCCCTCTTCCCTCTTTCTCCATCTCTGTTTCTTCTTTCTGCACTTCTCTTACCTCTTACTGCACCCATCGTCCCAATTTCTGCACCTCAGTTGCTTTTTTCTAAACTTCTTTTTTTCTTTCTGTACCTCTCTTGTTTCTTTCTGTATCCTTCTTGCCTCTTTCTATACCCCACTTCCCCCTTTCTGCATCTATGTTGCTTCTTTATATACTTCTCTTGCTTCTTTCTGCAAGTCTCTTACTTTTCTGCACCCCTTGTTCCTCTTTCTGCGCCCCTCTTCTCTCTGCACTCCTCTTGCCTGTATCTGCACCTCTATTGCTTCTCTCTGCATCCCTCTTGCCTCTTCCCCCCCTCTTCCCCCTTGTTCATCTCTGTTGCTTCTTTCTGCACTTCTTATGCCTCTTTCTCCACCCCTCATCCTTCTTTCTGTACCATTTTTGCTTCTTTCTGCACCCCTTTTGCCTCTTTCTGCATCCCTCTTCCCTCTTTCTGTACCCCTCTTGCTTCTTTCTGCACCTCTTTCTGGATCTCTGTTCCTTCTTACTACATTACGTTTGTTTCTTTCTGCAGCTCTCTAGCTTCTTCTGCACCCCCTTGCCTCTTTCTCCACCCCTCTACCCTCTTTCTGCACCCCAGTTGCCTCTTTCTGCACCTCTGTTCCTTCTTTCTGTACTTCTTTTGTTTTTTTCTGCACATCTCTTGCTTCTTTCTGTACTTCTCCCATGTCCTTCTATACTCAAATGGGAAGTGCAAGCTGTCAAGTTTAAAGGTCTGCATGCTCGTGTGACTGAGGTATATGTCTACTTGTATATGCATTCTCACATGTGTTATGCATCCGAAGATGGTAGCTTAAAAAGAGGGTAACTTCTTCTATAGGTGGTTAAATGTTCTCAGTTCTGCTCTGTCATTCAGTTTCACAGCCAGGCATGTCCTATGTATATAGGTGTTATAGAGCCCCTCAAATGTACTATTGAATACCCATGTGCCCTGTATTATTAGCAGAAAGAAATACATACACCTTTTTGTACACATATTTACAGAATATGCTGTTAAAACACATGTATTCAAGTATTTGTGGTTTATTTTTATGTAACATGTCACTAAGTAGAAGCAGAGACACACATGCATACCTTCACAAATTTGGTCAGACTTACAACAGTGATATTCTTAGGATTGCTGTTTTATATTTGGTATGCCTAACATTCTGAGCAGTCGAGTAATTGTAAACCTTCAAGAGAAACGTGAGGTTTAAGACATCTTGGGAGAAGGATTAGTGATTAGGCTACTTTGTATGAGTCAGTTATAAGGTACAGTCAAAGTAGGCATCTTTCTGCACCTCTGTTGGTTATTTCTGTACTTCTCTTGCTTCTTTCTGCACCTTTCTTCCTCTTTCTGGAATTCTGTTGCCTCTTTCTGCACTTCTCTTGCTTCTTTCTGTGCCTTTCCTCGTCTTTTTGTACATGTCCTACCTATGTAATCATGTTTAGAAATTATTTGAAAGGTTTCAGGGACGTTATAGTTAGGAATTAGCATTTAAAAAACCTTAGAAATTCACTGAAAAAAACAGAGGTGTTGGTGACGTTATAGTTAGGTTTTAGAATTAGAAAAACCTTAGAAATTCACAGAAAAAAACACTGGTTTCAGGGAGGTTATAGTTAGGCTGACATTTCACTCATACAAAACCAGAGAAATTCATCCGTGAGCTAACCATAACTTGCGCCCCCGCAATGCACTGCTGATGACATCACATATTACATTACTAATGACATGGTCAATGACATCAGTGATGACATCTCAAATGACATCACTGATTACATCATCCACCTAATATCTGTTGCACCTCTTCACACCCTGATATAACCTTTGATATACCCACTCTAAAATAGAGACTACTATTCTCGAAACCATAGACACACCAATACCAGTTAGAACATATCCACTCACTGATTCATAGGTGTACACACATCCACTCACTCACCCATACAGTCACTCATTCATGCAGTCACTCATCTATACAGCCACAGATATATGCAATTATATACCCATAGTACACTCACACACTGCATCTCACCCACAGAGTTACTCACACACCTAGTCAGTCACACAAAGAATCAATCACATTGCCATTTAGTCACCTATACCGTTATACACACAGCACTTCACGTATTCTCATAGATACTAACACATAACTGCTCTATTATACAATCACTGACACAAGCACACACTCATCCATACAGTCACGCTCACAATCCTTACTCTCACATATAATCACTTATATACAACACTTACATATACTGCCTTTCCTATATGTATTTACTCACACATATACCACTGAGATATGCACTCATTTACAAACACAGCCATATACACACTCACTCACCCATATAGCCCATTGCACCCACACTCATGAACCCATACACTTAGTGATTAACCCACTCACACATCCATGCAGGGAGTCACAAACATCCCCACCCACCCACACAAACATTCAGGCACCCATACAGGTACTCAGATAACCAATCATTAACCCATATAAACACTCATGTAGCTACTCACCAACCCATGCAGCCACTTACACACCAACTGATACAGACATTCACACAGATTAGTCATTCACCCATGCATTCACTAAGACACATTCAATCACTCAATTATACAGTCAGTCACGTACCCACTAAATCATCTATTCAGACACTCACAGAGCCACTCACTCTTCAATAAACTTTGGCATATATACATACAACATTATAAAACGTTTTAGGAACACTCAGTCACTGGATGATGTCATCAGTGATGTCATCAGTGATGTCATTTGAGATGTCATCAGTGATGTCATCGGTGATATCATCAGAGATGTCACTGACCATGTCATGAGTTATGTAATATGTGAGTTCGTCAGCAGCGCATTGCAGGGGTGTGAGTTATAGTTAGCTCAGCTAACTATAATGGATGAATTTCTCTGGTTTTCTATGAGTGAAATGTCAGCCTAACTATAATGTCCCTGAAACCTGTGTGTTTCTCAGTGAATATATATATATATATATATATACATATATTTATATACATGTCAGCCTAACTATAATGTCCCTGAAACCTGTGTGTTTCTCAGTGAATATATATATATATATATATATATACATATATTTATATACATGTATATTCACAGAAAAAAACATAGGTTTCAGGCATGTTAGAGTTAGTTGGACATTCACTCATTCAAAACCAGAGAAATTCCCCCGTTATAGTTAGTTCGGCTAACTATAACTCACGCCCCTGCAATACACTGCTGATGACGTCACATATTACATCATTCTTGACATGGTCAGTGACATCATTGATGACAACTCAAAGGACAACACTGATGACATCACTGTTGACATCATCCAGTGACTGTGGTTTTCTTTAAAGTTTAATATATATTATATATATGCCATGGTGTATTGAAGAATGAGTGGGTGTATAAGTGTCTGGGTAGAGTATTCAATAGGTGTGTGACTGACTGTATAAGTGAGTGATTAATTGTGTCTTACTGAATGCATTGGTTAGTGGCTAAACTGTGTGAATGTCTGTATCAGTTTGTCTGTTGTTGTGTAAGCTGCTGCATGGGTTGGTGAGTAGCTACATGAGTGTCTTTATTTATTGGTTGTGTGAATATCTGTATGGGTGCCTGAGTGTTTGTGTGGGTGGGTAGGGGTGGGTGAGTTTGTGCATAGATTTGTGAGTGGTTGATTCACTGTGTGCATGGGTTCAAGAGTGCATGTGGAAACAGCTGTATGGGTAAGTCAGTGTATGTATGGGTGTATTGGTGAGTGAATGGATGTCTCAATGGTACATGCCCAAGTAACTATATATGTAAAAGGCAGTGTATGTGAAAGTTGAAGTATATAAATGAGTATATGTGAGAGTCAGTGATTGTGAGAGTGGCTGTATGGATGAGTGTGTACTTGTATCATTGATTGTAGAAGAGAGTAAGTATGCATTAGTTTCTGTTTGAATAAGTGATGTGGTGTGTGTATAACTGTATAGGTCACTAAATGGAACTGTGATTGATTATTTGCATGACTGACTAGGTGTGTGGGTAACTCTGGATGAGTGGTGGTATGTGAGTGTCTGTATAGGAGTGCTTATGATAGTGCTGTATTGATGAGTCCCTGCATGTATGAATGATTGTATGGGTAAATGAGTGGATATGTTTAGGAACCTAGGAATCAGTGAGTGCGTATGTAGTAACAAGTATTGGTGTGTCGATTGTTTCGAAAATGTTAGTTTGTATTTTACAGTGGGTGTATAAAAGGTTATATTAGAGTGTGAGGAAGTGCATCAGATTTTCACGTGGATGATGTCATCAGTGATGTCATTTGAGATGTCATCAGTGATGTCATCAGTGATGTCACTGACCATGTCATGAAAGATGTAATATGTGACGTCATCAGCAGTGTATTGCAGGGGCGTGAGTTATAGTTAGCTGAATTAACTATAATGAGGGAATTTTTCTGGTTTTGTATGAGTGAAATGTCCAACTAACTATAACGTGCCTGAAACCTATGGTTTTTTCTGTGAATTTCTAATGTTTTTTAAATGCTAATTTCTAACTATAACGTGCCTGAAACCTGTGGTTTTTTCAGTGAATTTCAAAGGTTTTTCAAATGCTAATTTCGAATTATAATGTTCATTAAACCTATGTTTTTTACAGTAATTTTGATTTTTTTAAAAATATTTTGTAACTTTAATATCACAAAATTTGTTTTTGTAATTTTTTTGTTTGTTATTAAAATAATATATTGTCTTCTGTTTTCTTAAATATTAATATAAATATTTTTTTGTGAGAAAAAATTGGAGTCGCGCACTTATGATGTAGCTATCTCGGTGGGTGTGCGGATTCAAACCGCCATATTGGTAAAGTCGTGAATTGGCTTGGGTAAAGCACTACGCTACGCTCGTGTAGTTTGCGAAGTTTGCGCTACTTCGCACTACGCGAATTGCACGTAGCACAGTGCAAACACGCGTAGCGTAGTGCAGCGGTCATTTTTTGCTTGCTCGCAGTCCTCAACATCAAGTTGGTGACCGCGAGCAAGCAAAATGACATCCCGGCGAGACATTTTCCTCATTCGCAATTAGCAACATCAAGTTGCCGATCGCGAGCGTGGAAAATAAACCTCCCCGAGAGATTCTCAACGCGGGGAGGTCAGGTTTCTCATTGCGAGTGGTCGCGTATGCTCACGACCGCTCGCGATGAGAAACTACCTGTCCGCGTTGAGAAAGCTGCCGCTTGAGTAAAAATCTACTCCAGCGGCAGAAAACTACAGCTCGCACTGTGCAAGATGCCGTTTTCAATGATTGCACAGTGCCGGATGCTTGTCCGCACTGTGCAATCATTGAATATGACATCTTGCACAGTGCGAACAGGGTACTACGCAGTTCGCAAAGTGCTACGCGTAGCTCGCGTAGTGCAAAGTGCACTTTGCGTAACTGCGCGTAGCGCTACTTCGCGAACTACGCCCAGGGTTAGTCGTGAACAATGCGCATTTCGGCCAGCCCTCTCCGCTTACTCTTACAGGAAGGGAACTACAACGCTACATGTACCAGGTCTTCCCTGTAGTGATCTCCTGATCACAGGTCTAGTTGTCAGCATGCCACAGCCACTACCTCACGGCTGCTTTATACCCACACCACACCCATGCAGCAGAGGCGTCACAGGAAATGTGACCCTGAAAATAAAAAGGGCTGGTTGCACGTGCTCAATGCCATTTCCACTCTCTATTTGGGTGTATCCGTGTGCCAATTATGTTGGTGGCAGCCGAGGCAGTTTGACCAATACGGGCCTCCAGCAACGTCGCGATGACTTGAGGTATAGAGAGTTGATGGCAGCCGAGGCACTATGCCGGACACTGGCTTCCTGCCATGTGACGATAACTTGAGGTGCTCAGAGTTGGTGGCAGCTGAGGCATTTTGGCCGACATTGGCCTCCTACCACTTGGCGATGACTTGAGCTGCACTGAGTTAGTGCCACTAGAGCTGAGCAGGTGTACAGCCTGCGATGATGCGTGGCCTCGATACGCTATCCTGGCAAACAAAACCCGATTTGAATTGTGAGCTCGGCTGGACCGCGTGTACGCCAAAGGCAGCTGGCTGTACAGACATGACTCCTCGGCACGGTGCAGCAGGATACGCTGGTAGCCTGTGCTGCGGAATCCAGCGACGGCAGAGCAGGTTGTTCCGGCACGTGGTGGGCCCTCTTGGAGACACACCGGTGGCAGCAGGTGAGCATTGAGGTCTGGGTGTGCAGGGGTGGGCAGTCATCGCTGGGCATCGGACTGGCCTGGGGACCAGGGCTGGGATGCTTGCAAAAGATATACGAATCAAGCACACTCCCTGAGAAGTTTGCGACAACATTAGTGTAAAGGCATCAGTGGTCCAGTTGTGCCTGCACATTGTTGGCATGCATGTGGTTTCTGTTGCAGTGTTTTTGTGCAATGTTGGCAGTGGGCACAAGTAGTATATGTGTGCAGTCAGTTGCTCCCAACATGTGCAGGAAGGTTGCTATGGCGGGCTTCTCTTGCTTGGTCTCCAGCTATTTCTGCGCAGTGTAGGTAAAGTGAACATGCAGGTGTATCAAGCTGAAACAAACCCAGATGCTTACAGCAGTTCATGTAGTTGTACTGTTCCTTTTCTTTCCTACGAAGGTTACGACAGCACAAGCTTCTGTTACTGTCATTTTGTGCAGGATTGGTCACACCTGTAAGCATTCCGATTTGTCCAAGTACAATACATTGTACCATATTACCTTTGTAACCGTACTAATGCTTGACCATTGTCTTTATTTATCCAACAGGTTTCTGAATACGGAGTTTGGGGATTTCCAGGATGATCTAAAGTTATTTTGATCCACAATTTAATGTTCCCCGTTGGCAATGTCACTCATTGTTTGATATCTTTGTACTGTTAATTTATGTTTTTCTAAGAAAGTACTGTTTTTCCTCTACTGTTGACTACTAGACTCCATGACCAGGCAAACCCCCATTTCAGTGACTGCAATCTTGGATCGAGAACACAGAGGCGTCAAACAATGGCTGAGGTTGGGTTTGGTTGTGCAGGAATACTACGAATTGGGGCAAGCGAGTGGTGCGGATGCAGGGGCCCTACGTTGCTTTTGTAGACATGCATCCAAGACATGTGAGGAAGTTTAATAGAGCTGGCTGTAAGACTCGTCCGACTCTCGCAGTTGTAAGTTGAAAGATACTAGAGACCAACAGGTGCAGCACAGCCAGCAGCTTTATCTGGGGAGATGAGTTGGCCTAACGTCTAGGGAGGTCAACCTCGAATCTGGGGAACTGGGTTCGAGTCTTGGCAATCAGCTGAACATCCTGTGATTCTGGGCAAATCACTTAATCTCCCCGTGCCTAACAAAAAAGAATGTGTCCTAATGTAACGCAACTGGTGCTATGTAAAGCGCCCTGATACCCGATTCGGGACAAGTTCGCGCTATATAAAAATCTACAAAAAAAAAAATCTGCGTAACGATGTTGATTGTCTGCTGTGTTGGTAACGTCAGCCGGTGGGCATTGTGGCAGTGTGCACCAACTTGAGGAAGGGCGGTAATTATTTCGCCACTTTTGCTGCACTAAACTGCCGATAACTCGGTGATAAGTCCCAACTGTTGGGTTATAGCGTGACTCTAAAACAAGCCCTTGTGTTTATTAGGACTTTGTTGTAGCTACATGCGAATCACAAGAAAAAAGATGAAAAAACCAGAAAAGTGGACAGGGTACAAACACCCTCACCCCCTAGGCCTGCTTAGGGGCTGCCACAAAAAGTGGCTGGATGCACAAATCTGGGTGATTTAAAAAAAAAAAACGATAGGGTGTATTCTCAAGAACTTATCACTGAGTTATTGGCACTTTACCGCAGCAAAAGAATTATCATCCCATTCTCAACCTAGTTAAAACTGCTGATATTGCCAGTTTTCCAGTGATTGATTGCACCAAAAAACATTGCCACCAATGAGTGTGACAACTAACGCTAATGATATACAGAATAGGCGTTCCTGTGCAAAAAAAACACGAAAACACCACATCCCAATATTGTCAACGACCAGCAAAATCTGTGACACGACACAAAAACCACCCCCCCTACTACCACTGAGGTAGCGCAGAACAGCAAACCTTCCCAAAACGACATGGCCCCTCAGCCACACAATAGCTGAATGTTGGTAGACGTGGGAACGAAGTATGTGTGAAGGATGCAAGTCACCCATTAATAACAATGCACACAATGCCAAGTGTAGTGGTAATGTGCTGGACAGACCTGCCTATCCAGAGCACAGACATCTCCATGTGTACATATACTGCTGGTGTCCCCCTACCATTCTCCTGTCTAGCAAATTGCTCCTCTCTAAAGCCTAACGATTGACTAAATAGCCAACCACAGCGGCATCCTGGTTTACACACCTTCTCACTTAACCATTTGAATTGTTCTACCAGTTCTGTGCCTCTGGAGATGGTGCTCCAACATAAGGAAGACAGTTCCTGGGGGAAGCTGTAACAAGTAGCCCCACATCTAGCACTAACATTGAGGTGTGAGAAGACCTTTTAATAGGCCCAAGCCTCCAATCCCCTGCATACTTTCCATCTTGTACTCCCTTTCGAAAGGCTGTACATGGCCTTGCAATGCACCAATAGGTGAGGATAATATCATGGAATGTGGGTGGGTTAAGCAGTAACATGTCATCCCCCTATTGGAATGACCAAATAGAGGGTGCCGACATCTGCATTTTTCAGGAAATCTGGAGCCTGGTTTCCTTACATAAATCAGGTTATGTCTGCTTCTGCTCACCAGCGACAACCATAGGAAGAGGGCGAACGTCCGGGAGATTGATTATATGGTTGAGCATCGCTTTGTGCTGTCAAATTACCAGTCCTACCAGCCCTAGCCCTAACATCCTGGGGATAAGCATCAGAGGGCCTGGGGGAGCCACAGTTAATCACTTTGATGTCTATGCAAGGGGGACCAAAGGGGGTAGACCCTCACCCATAATTGCAACACTGGAAGAGAATTTATCTACCTGCCCTCCCCATGCTAGAGTGGTCGTAGCAGGAGATTTCAACTGCACCTTCGAGCCGCTGGAAAAAGACGACCTGTTAGGAATCAAGAACGATGACACTAAATGGGCAGTTCCTCCATTAAATCTTCCACCCGTCAAAAGATGGACACAGCTGGCCCTGCAACTTAACCCCCTCACTTTGAGTTTGGTTTGATTGCAGCCAATGGTAGAACACCATCAGATATGCAGGGTGCGAACACAAGCAATGGAGGTAGTAGCCCATCTCGTATTGACTATATTTTCCTTGATGTGTGGCTCTGGGGAGTCCTGATTGACATGACCGTGGGCACCACTATAGAAAGTGACCACAACCTCCTCAGCTTATCTATTAAATCTCTTTTAGAAGCCCTCCACTAAATAATGAACATCTTACCCCGACCACCACCAGAGAGATCATCCCCTCAAACTGCAACAGATTTTTTTAAATGGCAGAAGGTATCCCTCCAGGAATCTAAGATTGTGGGCATTCGACACGATCTGGCTGCAAGCACACTTGAGCTGCAGGCTGCCGTCTCTAGCCCAAGTGGGCTAGTCAGCATACCTGCAGGCCACTCTTGTTTGATTGATAGACTGAATATACATTTCTTAGCTCCAAGGAAGTCCTACGGAGCGCCTCTGCAGCAGGTGAAGATAGCTTGGGAGGAATCCCGATGGCAGCAACTTAAAGCAGCAAGTTTGTCTAAGGATGCTAAGTCGTTCTGGACTCTAGTGATTTGGGGCAGTAAGTCAGGTATATGCTCGCCCCTGAATTCTATCCCAGGCCAGGAATGGTACAATCACTTCCAGAGCCTTTACTCAACACCAGAGGCCATGCCCCCTGCAGAGCTTGATGCTCCATCCAGGCTTAAAAGTGACAATGAGCTTTTCACCCAGGCTGAGATAGAGGCTTCTATAAGAGGAGTAGTGCCTTCTAAAGCAGCAGGTCTAGACAGCCAACCGGGCGATTTATTTCTTGCAGACACCACGAACTGGACATGTTACATCCTCCTTTTAGTAAATGCCATTGCCAGTGGGGCCCCTGTTCCTGAGTCCTGGAAGAGCGCTCAGGTGGTTCCAATTTATAAAAATGGCTCTAGAGAGGACCCCTCAAACTATAGGCCCGTTAGTCTGATTGATGCTATGCAGAAGTTCTGTGGCAGAGTCCTCCTGCAGAGGATCCAGCTAAGGGCAGACAACAGTGCCATTCTTTCACAGTACAATGCCGGCTTTAGGCCAAGGACAGGGACTATCGATCAGGCGTTTCGACTGTTACTTATCTACTGGAAGGTAGTAGGGATCGGCAAGGGCAGTCTTTACCTGGCATTTATCGAACAAAAGACTGCCTTTGATCTGGTCCGTAGGAACAAATTGTGGCTGTCTCTTAAGGACATGTGTATCCCGCTATTTATCTTAAACCTGCTGGTGCGACTACAAGAAGGAAATTATACCCAGGTTAGATGAGTGGCACAGGGACAACTGACCGAGTGCATTCCAGTCAACAGGGGAGTTCGGCAGGGCTGTGTCTTGGCCCCGCCCTATTCTCCCTTTATATGAACAGGGTTGTCAGCTTCCTACAAGAAGTTCCAGCCGATGCACTAACCCTGGGTGGTGACAAGGTACCAACTCTCTTATACGCTGATGATACCCTGCTGGTGTCTAAGACACCAGCAGGGCTTTAGCGACTAATCACTAGGTTCCATCTTTACTGTGATGATCGGGGCAGGTTATTAACACCTCAAAAACCAAATTCATGGCTTTCAACTTCCCCCCAAGTCTTACAGGAGCATCCCTCTGCTAGATGGGATACCTCTGGAAAGGGTGGACACCTTTAACTATCTTGGTGTTCGACTTTCTAATAAATTATCATGGAAGCACCACCTAGCAAAGATGCTCCTGGGGCATAAGCAAGTAGTAGGTGCACTTGGGAGGGAACATCGCCTCTCACACAGCAGGCCGGTAGCCCCAGCTCTCCAGGTTTACGATTCCAAAGCATTTGGTGCAGCATTGTATGGTGCAGAGCTTTGGGGATGGGAAAAGGTTCCCAAGCACTGTAGATCTGAGCTCATGTTGTTCGGAGATCTGGTGTTGCTGCCCCAATCCATCCCCCTCACCCCTCTAATGCTCAACATGGGCAGGTGATCTATTGGTGACATGGCAAGGCTGAGCCCGCTCCTCTTTGGGCCCACATCAGGTGAACACAAGAGCTTCTTCCCTACACCAAGGCCCTTACTGAGGTGATACGACTAGACACTGGCTGCAAACTAGGCTTGATCTCCTATGTTAAGAAAATGATGACAGCTTTGGGGTTCCAAGGAATGTGGGATAGGCAAGAGCCACCCATGAAAAAAGAGCTAAAACATCGCTACTGGGAATGGGTGGACCATCAAGAATCTTCCAAACCGAACCTAGGTAGACTAACAGCCGAATTTTACCTTCACAAACAGACTAGACAACTAGTGCCCTTTTTATATACCATTCAGGCCCCACGAGACAGGATGTTTAGGTTCAGCACACTCCTGTGAGACCACAGCGAAATGGCACTCATGCAATCAAACATCAAAGAACTGTCCCTACTGCGAGGCCCCGCTAGAAATTGTTGCCCATGTTCTATTTGCTTGCATGGCCTATCACATCCCGAGGGCCAAGTGGCTAAACCACTGTGCCATCAGCTGGGAACACAGCACTATCGGGTTGCCCTGCGCATTCTCAGGACCGATGCTAGACCTTTCTTTGCGTGTTGTGTGGCAAAGTTTTTAAGTCACACATGGCTTATCAGACAGAAGTTACAGGTAGGATTAGTACAGTACTCTGCCAAAACATGCTGACTCTGAATCACTTTTGGGCTCCACCGTTGACCCTTTTAGTCCCATAATCATATACTAAGCACTTGAATGTTTTCCGTAGTTTTTTTCTTTTAAATGCTGCTACCCTGCGGAGGGTAGGATCTTTTCTATAAGGTTTCGGGGGGGGGGGGGTATCCTGATACCGGATTCCGCCTAGAAGAATTGCCAAGTTGCTTTCCCTTCCTATTTTTATTGTACCTTCTGTATATTTTTATCAATATGATATGTATGAACTTTTTAAAATGTGGAACCAGGTAACCATAGTTTTTATTGAGGGTGCAGCAGAGTACCCAGAAGGACTACATACTACATCACTTTTTAGTGTATTCTCGTTTGATGATAAGTTGGCTCTGTATTTGTTTTTATAAAATGTCTTTTATTGCTTTTATGACACTGGATGTCAAAATAAAGGTTATATCAACCATCAATCATAAAATGAGGTAGTGTGTTGGATGCTTTAGCAAGAAGTCCTATTATCGGCTGTTTAAGTAAATAAATGTTATAGATACATGGATATGCTTTTGTATCTGTGGATTAAAGCACACCTGCTGTATCTCATTTAGAAGTAGCATGTTCCTTCTGGAATGTTCTGTGAACTTGTGGTACCTGGAGCTAAGAGTGTATTGGGGGTAAGGGTGTTACAGAGACAGAATTTTTTTTATAACGTTGAGGAGTTTGGACACAATATACCGAAAAAAGCAACAGTTACAGGTTAGTTATGGTTAGGAATTAGCATTTAAAAAACCTTAGAAATTTTCTGAAAAAAACAAAGGCTGCAGGGATGTTATAGATAGGAAATATAATTAAAAAGGCCTTAGAAATTCACTGAAAAAAAACAAAGGTTACAGAGATGTTGTAGTTAGCCTCAAGTTTCACTCGTACTAAACCAGAGAAATTCAACAGTTATAGTTAGTTGAGCTAACTACAAATCGCTCCCTGCAATGCACAGCCTATGACCTCACATATTACATCACTCATATCATGGTTAGTGCCATCACGGATGAAATCACTGATGATGTCATCAAGTGACTGTGAGTGTTTTTAAAATGGTCATAAGTGTTATATATATATACCAAGGTGTATTGATGACATGGTGGGCGTATGGGTGCCTCTATTGAGGATTTAGTAGGTGAATGAATAAGTGAGTGGGTAGGTGTCTCAGTGAATGTATGGGTCATTAACTAGGTTGTCTGGATGTCTGTATCAGTCTGTCAGATGGTGTCTAAGTGGCTGTATGGGTTGGTGAGCGGGTACATGAGTGGGTGTATGGGTGATTGATTGGTTGTCTGAGTACCTGTATGGGTGTATAATTGCCTGTGTGGGTGGGTAAGGGGGTGTGTGAGTGCCTGCATGGATGAGTGATTGGGAGAGTCAGTGAGTGCATGGATTAGTGAGTTTGTAAGAGGACTGTATAAGTGACTGAATGCATCTATGGTTGTGCTGGTGAGTGGCTGGATATGTCAGTGGTATCTGGGTGAAGAAGTGGGTATGAGAAAGACAGTATAGGTGAGTGTTGGAGCATATGAGTGACTATATGTGTGGGTGAGGGATTATGATAGTGGCTGTATGGGTTAGTGAGTGTGTGTATGAGTGGCTGTATGGGTGAGTGAGTATGTGTCAGTAACTATGAATAAGTGAGTGTGTGTGTATAACTGTATAGGTGAGTAAATGGCTGGTTGACTCTATAGGTGTGTGAGTAGCTCTATGAGTGACTGACTGTGAGTGGGTATATGGGAGGATTTATCAGTGGCTGTATTAGTGAGTGAGAGGGTGTATAAGTGGCTGTATGGGTAACTGAGTTGATGTATTTGTAGACTTATGAATCAGTGAGTGGGTGTGCAAGTACTGGAATGGGTATATCAATGGTTTTGAGAATTGTAGTGTGGAAGTTGGAGTGGGTGTATGAAAGCTTATTTTGGGGTGTGAATAGGTATATCAGAGATTCTGTGGATGATGTTATCAGTGATGTTATTTGAGATGTCATCAGTGATGTCACTAACCATGTAATTAGTGATGTAATATATGAGGTCATAAGCAGTGCATTGTGGGCACGCGAGTTATAGTTAGCTATAACTATAACGGCCGAATTTCTCTGGTTTTGTACAAGTGAAACTTGAGCCTTACTATAGCATCTTTGTAACCTTTTTTTGTTTTCAGTGATAATATATATATATATATATATACATATATATATATTATCTACTGGTGGTCGCCAGTAGATAGTTATAGTTAGGACCGAGTTTCCATAGGAAATCTCAAAATTCTATTTTGAATAACTTTGGGGCCGGTTGATGAATCCTCGTGAAATTTTCAAAACTAATGGGGCGCTCCGCTCAGCTCCTACCCTGAAAGTCTTGGGGTGATTCGTCAAGCAGGGGCAGAGAAAAAAGGGGGCTCCCAAAACGCGTTTTCTCCATGCATTTTCCCATAGGACCTTTAGTCGAAGGTACAGCCCGAACGGCTGAACAGAATTACTTGAAATTTGGCAGAGAGGTAGTCCTCAGGCCAGGCATGTGCCTTTTGCATATATGGAGTCAATCTGTTCAGTAGTTCCTGAGAAAATTGCAGTTAAAAGTACATAAATATCTATAGCTGCGCACCGTGCGTGCACGGTGCGCGCACCCTTATGTGCACGAGCGTAATTCTGATTGGTGGTTACATGTCAGTCAATGTTCGAATCGGTCGAAATCAGGAAGTGTCGGCCGCCATTTTGTTTGTTTTGGGTGCGGCACTGAAAAAGAGAGGTGGCGAACGTGAAAAGGGGGCAGGGTAGAGAGTTCCTGACCCCCTAGCCTTTTTTTTTTAAATCGCCTGGTGCGCGCACCGTGTGCGCACGGTGCGCGCACGGTGAAAAACCTTAAAAAAAAAATATAATAATATATACATAACTTAGCATTTAAAAAACCGTACAAATTAACTTAAAAAACCATAGGTTTCACACACGTTATAGTTAGGAATTAGCATTTAAAAAACCTTGCAAATTCACTTAAAAAAACATAGGTTTCACACATGTTATAGTTAGGTGGACATTTCACTCGTAAAAAAACAATGAAATTCCCCCGTTATAGTTAGTTCAGATAACTATAACTCGCGCGCCTGCAATCCACTGCTGATGACTTCACATATTACATCACTCATACCATGGTCAGTGGCATCACTGATGACATCACTGATGACATCATCCTTGTGATTGAGTGGCGGTCGCACGAGTTATAGTTATCTGAACTAACTATAACGGGGGAATTTCATTGGTTTTTTATGAGTGAAATGTCCACCTAACTATAACATATGTGAAACCTATGGTTTTTTAAGTGAATATATATATACATATATATATATATTATCTACTGGCGGTCGCCAGTAGATAGTTATAGTTAGGACCGTGTTTCCATAGGAAATCCGCAACATTCTATTTGGAATAACTTTGGCGCCGGTTGACGAATCCTCGCAAAATTTTCAAAATAGGTGGGGCGCTCCGCTCCGCTCCTACCCTGAAAGTCTCGGGGGGATTCGTCAAGCAGGGGCTGAGACAAAAGGGGGTCCCAAAACGCGTTTTCCCCATGCAATTTTCCATAGGGACCTTTAGTCCAAGGTACAGCCCCAACGGCTGAACAGAATTACTTGAAATTTGGCAGAGAGGAGGTCCTCAGGTCAGGGAAGTGCCTTTTGCAGGTCTGGTGTCAATCTGTTCAGTAGTTCCTGAGAAAATCAAAAGTAAAATCATATATATATGTGGGCGGAGCCTAACCACACATCTCATCCTGAGATCTGATTGGCTGTCAGCACTTCATGATGGCAGCCATCTTGGGACCAATATACATGATAGCACCTCATTAAAAATAATTGCAGTTAATAGAAGGTTTTAAGACTTTAGTTACATTAAAAATCATTTGTTGATGGTACCATACTCATTTTAGTAATTGTGGTATGTTCTAAGGTGATTTCACCATGTAAAAAAGCCTTCTGCTGGGATATCATGATTGAGAGAAAAATATTTTCTCATGCTTTTCCCACAGAGGTTTGGAAGGTGATCTATAAGCTAAACTGAGAGCTTATTTTCTGTAAATTCACATTATCTTTCTCAGTCATGTGAGAATGAAGTCTGACATTCTCAGTAAAACATGTACATCCAACAAGGGCAGAGACTGTCAGTTGATTCCTTTGTGTTCTACTGCAGCTTCCCAGAGTGTTCCAAAGAACAACTAGAGCGCTAACAGTCCTACTTATGATAAACATATGGCACACCTGAAGCCATCTTGCTTGGATTAAAGTGGTAACTCTTAAAACATTTAATTTAAAAAGGAACAAAATGAGGAGGTTCATTTTTCCATAAAAAGTATGATTAGTGCTGCAGAAAGAAAAATTAGGGCACATTTTGAGTGACTTTTCAAATCCTCTTCTATTTCATTAAAAAATTCTGACATGCAGACTGAAACATGCACTTTCAATACCAGTAGCAGTTTTCCCTGGTGAGCAGTAGCTTTACTACAGTGATTTAATGAGCAAAAAGAGTGCTAACATTCTGAATTTATGGCAAATGTGTGACACATCTGAATGCCTTCTTGATGGAATCAAAGTAAAACACTGAAAGTATTTCCTACTGAGGAGACTGCAGTAAATGAGGAAATTAGGAAACTTCATAACAAATAAGTCTCCCAAGATGGCCACCAGAGACAAAAGAGCCCAAATGTAGCCCAAATATCACCCAGATGTAGCCCAAGTATAGCCCAATGACAGAATGTCCCAGAGTGTTCTTAAAAACAACTAGAGCGCTTACTGTCTTCATTATGACAAAAGTATGGCACACCTGAAGCCATCTTGCTTGGATTAAAGTGGTAACTCTTAAAACATTTAATTTAAAAAGGAACAAAATGAGGGGGTTCATTTTTCCATAAAAAGTATGATCAGTGCTGCAGAAAGAAAAATTAGGGCACATTTTTAGTGACTTTTCAAATCCTCTTCTATTTCATTAAAAAATTCTGACATGCAGACTGAAACATGCACTTCCATGGTGAACAGTAGTTTTACTACAGTGATCTAATGAGCAACTAGAGTGCTACCATTCAGAATTTATGGCAAATGTGTGACATATCTGAATTAGGGGTGGGCGGAATTTGCGGAATTAACCTTCGCAAATTATCGCGAGAATGTTTAAAATTATCGCAAACAAGCAGAAATATCGCGAAGATGCGGAAGTTTTTTTCCGGCATGTTCGCGCGATTTTCTGCATGGTTGCGGGTCGCCAACTTACCCATGTGGCTGCTTGCGGGCGCGGCCATCTTGTTTTGAGTTGTTCTCGCGGTGCATGATCGCGAGAAGAAAGACGTGATCGCGCGACGCATGACGTCACTGCGGGCGCGAACTGTCGCGAGACAGCGCAAATGGCTAAAAACAATACAACATCTCATGGAGAACGCGACCGGATCAAGAAAACTTGTCGGCGAACGCAGGGATTCAGGTAAGGCGATCGCGCGCGCGCGAGAATGTATCATTTTACAGCGCGAGCAAGAAACAAATTATCGCCAAGCTGCGGAAACCGGAATTTTTGACATTTTCGCGCTCTCCGCGGAACGCAAAAATGTCAAATTATCGCAATTTCCGCGAACGGAACGAAATTTTTGCCCAGGCCTAATCTGAATACCTTCATGATGGAATCAAAGTAACAAACTGAAAGCATTTCCTACTGAGGAGACTGCAGTACATGAGGAAATTAGGAAACTTCATAACAAATAAATCTCCCAAGATGGCCACCGGAGACAAAAGAGCCCAAATGTAGCCCAAATATAGCCCAATGACAGAAGTGTGCAAAACACTTATTAATTTGTGTTTTTGCAGTGTTATATAGTGCAGACTTGTCAGGTATTGGAGTGCTTTACATGAGCATTGGTTACATCGCACAAGAACAAATTCATTTTGGTTGTAGACATGGGGAGACTAAGTGATTTGACCAGAATCACAGAATGTCGAGCTGAAGCAGAAACTCCAACCTGGTTCCCCAGTTGCAAAGTCTGCAGTTCTGGAAGTAACACCACATCCTCTCCCTTAAGTGCAGCATTTAATCAAGTGGTCAACTGGATAAAAAAACATAAAGATAACAAATAATTTAAAAGTGCTTTGTCGCTATTTGAAAACTCAGAAAATCTGTCCTTATTTTAGTCTTTTAGAGCACTAACCATAATTTTGATGCCAATAAGACCCTCTCATATATGTAATTTCTAAAGGAAATGCTCTAGGTATTACAGTTTTGATTACATCAAGATGATGTCAGGCGTTCCACACTTTTGTAATAAATATAGAATGTTAGCAATCTAGTTGTTTATTAGGATACTGTTGAGAGGCAGAGGCCAGGGGCACGGACTCTGAAAATTGAAGGCAGGTAGGAGGGTGCAAAGGCAACAATTTAACCACACTGAGCAGGCAGGAAGGGCCGTGGCAGCACAACAGACTATGGAGGACAGTGGAAAGGGGGGCAGGGGCAATAAACCAACAATACAGGACTTGCAAGAGAGGCTGTGGCAATGTAATAGACCATTGTGGGCAGAAGGAAGAGGCAATGGTAGTACAACCATACATGCCAACAGACCCGATTCAGCCAGGAAACGTCCAATGTTTTTAAGCTCAAATGGGCTTTATTTGATCTGTCTCCTGTCTACAATCTCCTCTTTTTCAATGTAACTCAAAGGGGAAAATCAATACCCCAGTTTTTTTTCAACATCTCCCTCTTACCAAGTTCAAAATGTTCGCAAGTATGGTACAATGGATCATGGAAGGAAATGGGGTAGGGACATGGACTTGGATAACAGAGGACAGGAGGGACATGGAGAGGTGCACCAAACTGACCCTGCAGGGCAGGCATCAGGGTTTGCAGCAGCACAATACTAGGCCTGGGCGGTAAACTCCGTTCCGTTCGCGGAATTTGCGGAATTTGGGTAATTTCGCGTTCCGCGGAGAACGCGAAATTGCCCAAAAATCTGCGTTCCGCGACTTCGCGAAATTTTTTGCTTGTTCGCGTTCTCAATATGCATGTTCGCGAGATATTTCACCCCGAGCACGCAAACAGCGATCGCGAACAGGAAAAAAGTATCGCGAACAAGCAATTCCGCGTGTTCGCGGAATTTCTGCGTGTTCGCGGAGATTTTTTACCGTTTCGCGGAGATTTGCGTAACGCGATTGCGCAAATTCCGCCCACCCCTACACAATACACCACACAGGGCATGCGGAACGGGAGTGCAGCACAACAATCCATAGAAAGCAAGAGGGAGGGGACAGGACCATGCACATGTACAACAGAGAACAGAGGGGCAAGAGGCAATGGTAGCTAGCTGACCATAATGGACAGACAGGAGAGAAAGCTGCAGCATAAAAGACCATAAAGGGCAGGAGGGACGGATCAGGGGCATTACAATGGAACAGGCAAGCCAGGAGGGAGGGAGTAGGGGTCTGCACATGTAAACAGAGGGCTGGGGGCAAGGGGGCAGGGCAGGAGCAGCAAGATAGCCATGGAGGTCAGGCAGGATGTGCACTATAAGCAAGACACACCATGAAGAGCAACAGTGAGACTGTGATGGCATACACACAGACCATGGAGGGAAGGTGGGAGGGGGTCAGGGGCAGCTAACTGACCACACAGGGAAGGTGGGAGGGGACATGGCAGCACAGAAGACCATGCATGGCAAGTGGGAGGGTTAGTGGCAGCACAATGGCTATGATGGGCAAGAAGGAGGGTGCAGGGGCATGCACAAAGGACGATGGAGGATAGAAGGGAGGGTCAGGACCTGTGCACAGACAAGAAAGTTCAGGGGAAGGGGCCTCACAACAGACCGCACGGGGCAGGCAGGAGGAGCAGTTGCAGCACAACAGACCAGGGAGGGCAGAAGGGTGTGGCATTACAATGGACCATGTAGGACAGGAGGAAGAGGATAGGGGCATGGCATGTGGACAGGCAGGGTGGAGGTGGCAGGGACAGGTTACAGTCATCTGACAATGCTAGGCAGGTGGGAGGGGAGTGGCAGCTCAACAGAACACTCAGAGTAGATAGGAGTGGCAGGTCCATGGAACATGGTGGGCAAAAAGAATGGAGCAGGGGCATGCACAAAGACATCGGCAGGCAGGGGGAAGGAGAATAGGGGCAGAAAGCTAAGCACAGAGTTTAAGCAGGAGGTCAATGATGGGGCATAGAATTGGGCAATGGAGGGCAGGAGGAGTGGACTGGTACATCATACTAAATTGAGGGCAGTGGCAGCACATCAGACCATGCATGGCAGGAGGGAGGGGACTAGTCCATGGATTCACACAACAGAGGATAGGGAGGAGGGGGATGGAGCAGCAAGCTAACTGTTCAGAGAATGCGGGTATTAGGAACTTTATTGTTTTTAAAACGTGTGTCTGTGCGAACTACTTAAAATATGAACAAGTATGCAGCATAATCTCACTTTTATTTAGGAAGAAGAGGACGTTTGTGACTGTGACTCCGGGCTCACTTGGCAGAAACACCCCCTGACCCTCCAACCCCCATCGCAAAATGTAATGCCCGTGAAAAGGGTAGGTGAACACAGTGTTATATAGAACATAGTCCTGAGAGCACGATTGAATATGAAAACTAGATATAGTGTATGGTATAAACTATGCACCAAAAAGTGTGATATAAGATGAACCGGGCGTGAAATATAATATGCAATACATTGTGCGCAATGACAGATTCATTGGAGAGCGCAAGATAGCACAGGCACTAGCGCGTGCTATGCGATATGCGCCTTGGAGTGTAATATGCACAGGGCAGTGTTGTGTAACCTAACTAGTCTCTAAAGTTGTAATATAAAATATGTGCTGGGGAGTGTAACATTGCATATGCACTGTGACAAAGATATGGATCCCAGATTGTAATATGTATGGCATAGCACTGTGCGTTATAACATAGGCATTGAGGAAGGCACGTTAGATGGGGCAATATAACCCGTGCGAAGACAAGTGTGGCATGACATATTCACGGGATGGTGTTACAGTGCACATGGGCTAGAGAGTGTCATAGCATATGCACTAGCTAGTGGAATACAACACAGAGGTGTGTGGCACTCAGCAGGCAATGGTGGGTGTAACACAGCATTGGGCTCTGCCAGGAGCGCGCTGTGACTCTCAAGTGATGTTCGTCCCCTTTCCAGAGAGTAAAATAAAAAATATTACACATCCGGCAGTGGATGTGTGTTTTATTAACCGTGAGGGGGGTTTCTTGCATAGTCTTGGTCGAATTTTTGTCGAATCCCCTTTGAATGGCTTGGTGTGCATGTGTATTAAATGTGCCCGTCAATAGCTACCCATGTTTGTATAAATAAACGACAAGGGTGTCTACCGGGATTAGGCACGGTAGGGCATCAGACATGTCAGAGCTTCACTAGTGGTGTAAATACATTCCACGTGGATTCATTTTATGCATAATCGCCTTTTAATGAATATCACGCAAATCGTCATGGTGATAGGTACGTACGGTTTGTCCAGCATGTCCTAGGTGTGTCTATAAATATATTTTTTTTTTAAATAATAAAAAACAGCGGCCGGCCCTGGGGATTGGGGTCAAAAAAATATAATTAGGAGACAGGCCCTGGGGGATGGGGTCATCAGGGCCAATACATTAGAATAAGAAGGGGAACCACACAGCCCCCCTTCTTAAAAAATGAAAATAAATAAAAGACTGGCATCGTGCCGGAGGCCACGCCCCCTCCTTGCAGCACTCTGCAAACGCGCCCCCTGGCGAATTGTAAGTTGGGGAATTAATTCCTCTTCAATACTGAGGGTCCCTGAGGGCCAACTAGCCCAACAGGCATCTCCAGTATGCGCCAGGGAGCTGCGCTGCAGACAGGTGTTCTGAGGCCAAGCCCCTTTTTACACCTCTCTGCAACGCAGCTCTGTAGCGCTTACTGGAGGTACCTAGTGGTCTAGTTTGACCCTAGGGACCCTTAGGATTCAAGGGGACTTAATCTCTCAACTTAGAACAGCTACAGGGCGCGTTTACACAGTGGTGAAGGGAGGGGACGGGGCCTGAGGTGACGTGTGTAAACACGCACTATGGCACGTTTTAAATTGGGGATATAATTTCCCTTCAATACTGAGGGCCCCTGGGGGCTAACTAGCCCACCAAGTGCTTCCAGTAAGCGCCACTGAGCTGCATTGCAGAGAGGTGGTCCAGGCCGTGCCACTTTTTACACCTCTCTGCAATGCAGCTCTGTGGCACTTACTGGAGGTACCTAGTGGGCTAGTTGGACCCTAGGGACCCTGAGGATTCAAATGAACTTAATCTCCCAACTAAAAACGGACACAGGGCGTGTTTACACAGTGGTGAAGGGAGGGGACGGGGCCTGAGTTAACGTGTGCAAAAACGCCCTGTGGCCTGTTTTAAGAGGTAGTTTTAATCCCCCTGCCCTATTATATACTAGGGGCTTACAGAGGAGGTCATGCTAATCACAGGGGGACCCCAACGCATAATGTTCCCTAGTGTATGTAGGTGTTTTCACTGTATTCTAAGTGTCTTTTAACATAGCACTGGCTCTAGGACTGGTTCGTCAGACTCAGTTACCACCAGTATCCGTCTGAAAAAGTTGAGGGTACAGGATGATTTTGCAACAAGGATTCTTTCTGCTCTTCTTTTTGATCTTTCTGCACGTTATCCTTCTTCCTGCACTTTTCTTCGTCTTTGAGGACTTCTGTTGCTTCTTTCTGCACTTCTGGTTTTTTTTTTCTGTGCATTTTTTCTTCTTTCTTCACATGTCCTATCTCTGTAGGCATAGTTAGAAATTAGCCTTTAAAAAACCTTTGAAATTCACAGAAAAAACCATAGGTTTCAGGCACGTTATAGTTAGGAATTAGCATTTAAAAAACCTCAGAAATTCACTGAAAAAACCATAGGTTTCAGGGGTGTTATAGTTAGCTGGACTTTTCACTTGTACAAAACCATTGAAATTCCCCCGTTATAGTTAATTATTATTACAAAATTATAGACACAACAGCAGTAGGAAGAGGAAGAAGCAGGGAGTGGACCTGTGAACCCCAGACCAGCACACGCCAGTTGTGCTTGCAGGAGGATGCGTGCGTAGCTACACATCCAGGCTCACTGCCAACGCTGAGGTGACAGGACACTATGATGTTGCAGGGCTCATGCCTATCATGCTAAGACAATGACCACAGGGACACACTTACAAAGATGTGGGTTTGGGGGGCATTGGCGGTCCTGGAGTTGTTGAGATGAGTCTTCTGTCCCTCATGGGTATCCCTGTATCATACTCATTGACTCTATGGTACCTGTGGGTGTTCTGGTGTGTTCCCTTTCATGGTGCAGGTAGTTGTCCTGCTTAACACCAGCAGAAAGCAGGTGTAAAATCCCTGGTGCTAACGTGTCTTATCGCCGGAATTTGTTTCGCATTGCAATTGGTTGCAATTGGTGTGAAAGTTGTGATGGGATTTTTTTCGTGTGCAGAATAATATACGAACTGAGCAGTGTATCTCATCAAGATCCAGCACCTGACGCGCTATTTCCAATCAATATAAATACAATGAGATTTCTTAATAGATTTTGTGTGTACACTGTAACTGCAGCCAATACCGCAGTGCAATTCAAAACAGGATTTTAGTATTTAGAATAAATCGGAAAGGTGCACCTCGTGTCTTTTTGCACAGGAACGGCTACTCTCCATTTCATTATCAGCACTTTAACGGACGTAAAGTTGAGATAAATCTAACACACTATTCAGAAGTTAGTGCAAACTGCAGATATCACCAGTATTCCAGCGATAAGTCCCCCAAAATTTAACACCATGGTGGACTCCATCAAATAACAGTTATAAGAACAAGAAAGAGTCACACAGCAGTTAAGAGAACAACCAAAAACGTTATTAATCTTTTTTCAAACTTTATTTTTTATAATAATAAATATATAAACGAAAAACTAGTTTTCAAACTTTATTTTTTTATTAACATATATATGAACAGTAAACTAGGCCTGGGCTAAATTTCCGTTCCGCTCGCGGAAATTGCGATAATTTGACATTTTCGCGTTCCGCGGAGAGCGCGAAAATGTCAAAATGTCCGCATTCCGCAGCTTAGCGATAATTTGCTTCTTGCTCGCGCTGTAAAATAATACATTCTCGCGAGCGCGCAATCGCCTTACCTGAATCCCCGCGTTCACCGACAAGTTTTCCCGATCCGGTTGCGTTCTCCACGAGATGTTGGATTGTTGGTAGCCATTTGCGCTGTCTCGCGACAGTTCGCGCCCGCAGTAATGTCATTGGTCGTGCGATCACGTCTTTCTTCTCACGATCATGTACCGCGAGAAGAGTGAAAACAAGATGGCCGCGCCCGCGAGCAACCGCATGGGTAAGTTGGCGAGCCGCGACCACGCAGAAAATACCGCGAACGGGCAGGAAAAAAACTTCCGCATCTTCGCGATATTTCCGCGTGTTTGCGGAGATTTTTAACATTTTCACGATAATTTGCGAAAGTCACTTTCGCAAATTCCGCCCACCCCTACAATAAACTAATAAACAAAATGTAACAACAATAATAAAGAACAACAAGGCGGAACACTACTGTGGGGACAATGGATGTCGACAACAGACCTGGAAAATAAGAAAGATTGTTAAAAAAAACAACAACATGGTATTCTCAACAAAATACCACAAGAAACAAATCACAGATATATAAAATGCATACAGCTAACAAAATTTTATAAGTTTAACTTACAAAAATTGTAAATGTTGCCGCTTTAAAATATTTACCGAATCTGAAGAAAATGTTTTGCAGAAGGCACCACACAAACAGTTTTTCTTCAGTGGTGAGGACACTTTTTACTTTTTCCAAGGAGCAAACAAAGACCAATGCCACCTTCGTCACTCGCAAGATTTGCCAAAGAGTTCTGTTACGAGGAGATCCTAACAAAAAATACTTGTGCGGCACAGGAAGTATGATGAAACACCTAAGGACCCTTCATCCAAACAATCTTGCACGAGAAGAGTGCAAACAGATGAGAAACACTCTTGTTCTGTATCTGCAAAAAAGAATCACAAATAAATGTATATTAAAAACTTTCAAATTTATACTATTCCATTACTGTACAAACACATTTTATATAAAAACTGACTATGAAACTATAGCCCTGAACCACAAGTGTGACGATCATTAAAGCACTACATGCATAGTGCATACTACTTTGAAGCAGTTCATGCCCTAAAGCCTACCTCACTAAAACACTACATGCTAACTGACTAAATGATTACAGTAGTATAAGGAGACACACTTGGTGACTCACAGGGTGTTTGCTAGAAGAGTATGAATACTAACTAGGGAATAGAAGGTGTGAAACACAACTGTGTAGGTGATTAGAGGACTGCATCCATACTGCATAGGCATTTAAAGCAGTCCATGTGCTAAGGCCTGGCTCACTGCATGACTACTTGGGTACTGACTGAATGATTATCGTACAGCAAGGAGAGTGCCTAGGTGAATTTATAAGTGCTATGCTTTTCGCACAGAGAATAGATTAGTACTTGGTACTGAATGGGTCACTAGAGGAGTGCAAAGGCAGTGACAAGTGCTGGACTGTATGGATACTGACTAGGAAATTGAAAGTGTGAAAGACAAGTGTCTTGGTGGTTAGAAGACTGCATGCATAGTGCATAGGGGTTTGAAGCAGTCCATGTGCTAAGGCCTGGCTCAGTGTATGGATACTTAGGCACTGACTGAATGATTAGAGTACTGCAAAGATAGTATCTTGGTGAATTTATAAGTGTGTGGGTTTTAGCACAGTGAATGGATTAGTACATTATGCTGAATAGGTCACTAGAGGACTGCAAAGAGAGTCACAGGGTATTTCCTGGAAGTGTATGGATACTGACTAGGGAATTGAAGGTGTGAAAGACAATTGTGTAGGTGGTTAGAGGACTGCATACATAGCGGATAAGGGTTTGAAGCAGTCCATATACTAAGGCCTGGGTCACTGGATGAGTACTTGGATACTGACTGAATGATTAGAGTACTGCAAGGAGAGTGCCTGGATGAATTTATTAGGATTTGGCGCTGTGAATGGATTAGTACATGATGCTGAATGGGTCACTAGAGGAGTGCAACGGCAGTGACAGGGTGTTTGCTGGAAGTGAACGGATACTGACTGGGGAATTGAAGGTGTGAAAGACAAGTGTGTAGGTGGTTAGAGGACTGCATGCATAGTGGATATGGGTTTGACGTAGTCCATGTGCTAAGAACTGGCTCAGTGCATGAATACTTAGGCAGTGACTGAATCATTAGAGTACTGGAAAGAGAGTGTCTAGGTGAATTTATAAGTGTTTGAGTTTTGGCACAGTCAATGGATTAGTACATGCTGTTGAATGGGTCTCTAGAGGACTGCAAAGGAAGTGACAGGATGTTTCCTGGAAGTGTATGGATACTGACTAGGGAATTGAATGTGTAAAAGACAAGTGTATAGTATGTCAGAACACTTTTATTTGAAGCAATCTATTTGGTACTTAGAAACTGACTAAATAATCAGACTACTTCTAGGACAGTGCTTAGGTAAAACTTTTAATTTTTCAGTTCTGCCACGGTGAACAGAATAGTACATGGTACTGCACCTTAGTGTCAAACCCTGACTCCTTTTATCAATGCATAAGCAAAGACTAGCTTCTAATGCTACTAAAACTTGACAACATGAGAGGTTTTAAATTAGTTATCTGTCAGCAAATACACGATGTTACCAAATGCTTCTCTCACAGTGGTTCTCAAATGCACACAGACTCACAGTGTAATTCTAGACAACAACCACTATACCTAGGAGTTTAACAAAAATCATTCACTACTGTGGAAATGGTAAGCGAACTGCACACAATCTTCATATTTCATGACTGCACTTTTGTGTCAATGCCTGACTCATATAATGAAAGCATAAGCCATAACTGTCTTCTAATGCTACTAAAACTTGACAACATGACAGGTTTTAAACCAGTTATCTGTCAGCAAATACACGATGTTACCAAATGCTTCTCTCACAATCCTTACCCAAAAGCACACAGACGCACAGTGTGATTTTAGACAAGCAACACTATCCTAGGAGTTTACAAAAACTCATTCACTAGTCTGGAAGAGTTAATGGTACTGCACACAATCAATATTTAAGTACAGCACATCAGTGTCAAAGCATGACTCATTTAATCAACATATAAGCAAAGACTGGATTCTAATGCTACTAAAACTTGAAAACATGACAGGTTTCAAAACAGTTATCTGTCAGCAAATACACGATGTTACCAAATGATTCTGTCACAGTGATCCCAAATACACACTAACTCACAGTATGATTCTAGACAAGCACCACTATCCCTATCAATCAATCAATCAATCAATCAATCAATCAATCAATGGCATTTATAAAGCGCGCTACTCACCCGGGAGGGTCTCAAGGCGCTGGGGGAGGGGTATGTCACTGCTCGAACAGCCAGGTCTTGAGCTGCTTTCTGAAGGAGAGATGGTCCTATGTTCGCCGCAGGTGGGAGGGTGGGGAGGGAGTTCCAGGTCTTGGCAGCCAGGTAGGAGAAGGATCTTCCTTCGGCGGTGGCTTTGCGGATGCGTGGAACGGTGGTGAGGGCATGGCTGGTCGATCGTAGCTGGCGGGTGGGCGTGTAGAAGGTCATGCGGTCGTTGAGGTACTTGGGGCTCAGGTCGTGGAGAGCCTTGTGTGCATGGGTGAGGAGTCTGAATGTGATTCTCTTGCTGACGGGGAGCCAGTGCAGGTCTCTCAGGTGTCCGGTGATGTGGCTGTGTCGGGGGAGGTCCAGGATGAGTCGTGCGGAGGCGTTCTGGATGCGTTGGAGTCTTTTTTGAAGTTTGGCTGTGGTTCCGGCGTAGAGGGTGTTCCCGTAGTCCAGTCGGCTGGTGACGAGTGCCTGGGTAACGGTCTTCCTGGTTTCGGTGGGGATCCATCTGAAGATCTTACGGAGCATGCGCAGGGCGTTGAAGCATGAAGATGAGACGCGTTGACTTGTCTGGTCATCGACAGGGAGGAGTCCAGGATGAAGCCCAGGTTGCGTGCGTGGTCCGTTGGTTTGGGAGCGGTGCCCAGGGCCGGTGGCCACCAGGAGTCGTCCCAGGCGGAGGGTGATGATCCCAGGATGAGGACTTCCTTCTTGTCTGAGTTCAGTTTAAAGCGGCTGTTCCTCATCCAGTCGGCGACGTCTTTCATCCCTTCGTGTAGGTTGGCTCTGGCGGTGGTGGGGTCGTTGGTGAGGGAGAGGATCAGCTGGGTGTCGTCGGCGTAGGAGATGATGTTGAGGTTGTGTTGGTGTGCGATGGCTGCGAGGGGGCTCATGTAGACATTGAAGAGGGTTGGACTGAGTGAAGATCCTTGTGGTACGCCGCAGATTACTTCGGTGGCTTCTGATCTGAACGGAGGGAGGCAGACTCTCTGGGTTCTTCCGGCGAGGAACGAGATGATCCACTCCAGTGCTTTCTCTCGGATTCCGATGTTGCTGAGGCGCTTCACGAGGGTACGGTGGCAGACGGTGTCGAATGCCGCAGAGAGGTCCAAGAGGATGAGGGCCACTGTTTCCCCGTTGTCGATCAGGGTTCTGATGTCGTCGGTGGCTGCGATGAGGGCGGTCTCGGTGCTGTGGTTGGCCCGAAACCCGGACTGCGAGGGGTCGAGGGATTCGGTCGTCTCGAGGAAGGCGGCAAGCTGTCTGTTGACGGTCTTCTGGATGACTTTGGCGGGGAAAGGAAGGAGCGAGATGGGACGGTAGTTCTTGAGGTCGGTGGGGTCCGCCGTTGGTTTCTTCAGGAGGGCGGTAAGCTCGGCGTGCTTCCAGCTCTCCGGGAAGGTGGCGGTGTGGAAGGAGGAGTTGATGATGTCCCGGAGATGGGGTGCGATGATGGCGTCGGCTTTGTTGAAGACGTGGTGTGGGCAGGGGTCGGTTGGTGATCCAGAGTGGACGGAGTTCATCGCGCGGGTGGTGTCTTCGGTGCTGATCGGGGTCCAGTTGCAGAGGGTGGTGGTGGCGGGCGTTGGTTCGGTGATAGGGTGCGTGGTCTGTGTGTTGAAGCTGTTGTGTATGTCGGTGATCTTGCGGTGGAATAATGCGGCGAGTGAGTTGCACAGGTCTTGCGAGGGCGTTATGTCGTTGTTTCCGGCGTTGGGGTTGGAGAACTCTTTGACGATGCTGAAGAGTTCCTTGCTGTCGTGGGCGTTGTTGTCCAGTCGATCTTTGAGTGCCGATTTCTTGGTGGCGCGGATCAGCTGATGGTGTTTGCGGGTGGCGTGCTTGAGGGCGGTCCTGTTGTCTATGGTCTGGTCGAGCCTCCAGGCTTTCTCGAGGGTGCGGCAGTTCTTCTTGGATTCCTTGAGTTCTTCAGTGAACCATGGGGTTTTCTTGCTGCCGGGCCTGCTGGGAGGGTTCTTTAGTGGTGCGAAGTCATTGGCGCAGGCGGTCAGCCACTTGGTGAGGTTGCTGGCTGCTTCGTTGGGGTCCGTTGTGTTGGTGGGAGTGTTCTGGCTGAGGGAGGCTGTGAGCTGCTCGGTGGTGATCTTGCTCCAGCTCCGGCGGGGAACCTGTTGCGGGTGGTAGTGGGTTGTAGTTTTTCTGAAGCTGAAGTGGACGCAGCTGTGGTCGGTCCAGTGGAGTCTGGTGGCGTGGCTGAAGGAGATGTGCTTGCTGGATGAGAAGACGGGGTCGAGCGTGTGACCGGCGTAGTGGGTGGGAGTGTTCACCAGTTGCTTGAGTCCGAGGTTGTCGAGGTTTTCCAGCAGGGCGGTGGTGTTTCTGTCGTTGTTATTCTCCAGGTGGAAGTTGAGGTCCCCTAGGAGGATGTAGTCGGCGGAGGGCAGGGCGTGCGGGCTGATGAAGTCTGCGATGTCTTCACTGAAATGTGTGCGTGGTCCCGGGGGTCTGTAGATGAGGGTGCCTCGGAGGGTGGTCCTGGGGTCAGTTTGAATCTGGAAGTGCAGGTGTTCGGCGGCGGTGAAGGTTTCGTCGGAGTTAATCGAGATGCGGATGGTGTTCTTGTGTACGATGGCGAGGCCTCCTCCCGTCTGGTTGATGCGGTCCTTCCGGGTGATCTTGTATCCGTCCGGGATGGCTATGGCGATGTCGGGTGCTGAGGAGGCGTTTATCCAGGTTTCGGTGAGGAAGGCGATGTCCGGTGCTGTCGCGTCGAGCAGGTCCCAGAGTTCCACGGCGTGCCTGTGGACGGAGCGGGTGTTCAGCAGGATGCACTTCAGGTGGTTGCTGCTGGTGCTCGACTTGGCGGGGGTGGTGCTGGTCCGGAGGCAGGTGAATTGGCAGGCTTGGCAGGTGAAGGGTCCGTGGGTGCGTTTCGGGGTGGCTCGGTAGCAGGCAGGGTTCCGGCTGGCATTGAGTGCGGGTGGCGGCGTCGTAGGTCCGTCGGGTAGTCTGGCATCGGCGGGGGCCAGGGGTCCTGGCGCTGGGCGCGGTCCAGGCACGGACGGGTGCAGACGGGCTTGCCTTCGGCGCGCCAGCGGCCGCCCAGCAGTCGCCATAAGAGGGAGGGAGGGGAGGAGGGGTCAACTGGAAGGACCAGTAGGGGCAGGGGGGCGGGGCCGCATAGGAGGCAGAGGCGGGAAAAAAACAGCGCAGGGAAGGAGTGTGCTGACCGGGGCAGGCAGCGCAGGCACACGGGGTACAGGGGGAAAAAAGGGGCACACAGGCACACGGGGTACAGAGAGAAGACGGGCACACAGGCACACGGGGTACAGTCTAGCAATCCGGCATCAGGTGAAGAAGCAAGGCGGAGCTGCAGCGGCGGGGGAAGTGACCTACCCGAGGGTCAAGGGTCACTGACTCCACCGTGCCGCGGTCGCCTTAAGAAGGAGGGATGGCAGGAGGGGTCAACTGGAAGGACCAGTAGGGGCAGGGGGGCGGGGCCGCATGGGAGGCAGCAGCAGGAAAAAAACGGCGCAGGGAAGGAGTGTGCTGACCGGGGCAGGCAGCGCAGGCACACGGGGTACAGGGGGAAAAAAGGGGCACACAGGCACACGGGGTACATAAAGGAGAAGGGCACACAGGCACACGGGGTACAGTCTAGCAATCCGGAGTCAGGTGAAGAAGCAAGGCGGAGCTGCAGCGGCGGGGGAAGTGACCTACCCGAGGGTCAAGGGTCACTGACTCCGCCGCGCAGCGGTCACCTTAAGAAGGAGGGATGGCAGGAGGGGTCAACTGGAAGGACCAGTAGGGGCAGGGGGGCGGGGCCGCACGGGAGGCAGCGGCGGGAAAAAAACGGCGCAGGGAAGGAGTGTGCTGACCGGGGCAGGCAGCGCAGGCACACGGGGTACAGGGGGAAAAAAGGGGCACACAGGCACACGGGGTACAGAGGGGAGAAGGGCACACAGGCACACGGGGTACAGTCTAGCAATCCGGCGTCAGGTGAAGAAGCAAGGCAGAGCTGCAGCGGCGGGGGAAGTGACCTACCCGAGGGTCAAGGGTCACCTATGAGCTTACCAAAACTCATTCACTACAGTGCAAGTGGTAAGGGAACTGCACACAATCTACATATTTCAAAACTGCAATTTACTGTCAATGCCTGACTCATATAATGAAAGCATAAGCCATAACTGTCTTCTAATGCTACTAAAACTTGACAACATGACATGTTTTACAACACTTATCTGTCAGCAAATACACAATGTTACCAAACACTTCTCTCACAGTGGATCCCAAATACACAGAGACTCACAGTGTGATTCTAGACAAACAACACTATCCCTAGCAGCTTACCAAAACTCATTCACTACAGTGGAAGTGGTAAGGGAACTGCACACAATCTACATATTTCACGACTGCACTTTAGTGTCAATGCATGACTCATTTAATCAACGCATAAGCAATGACTGGATTCTAATGCTACTAAACTCTTGACAACATGACAAGTTTTAAAACAGTTTTCTGTCAGCAAATACACAATGTTACCAAACGCTTCTTTCACAGTGGTTCCCAAATGCACAAAGACTCACAGTGTGATTCTAGACAAGCACCAGTATCCCTAGGAGTTTACCAAAACTCATTCACAACACTGGAAGTGATAAGGGAACTGCACACAATCTACATATTTCACGACTGCTCTTTAGTGTCAATGCCTGACTCATTTAATCAACACATAATCAACGCATAAGCAATGACTGGCTTCTAATCCTACTAAAACTTGACAACATGACAAGTTTTAAAACAGTTTTCTGTCAGCAAATACACAATGTTACCAAACGCTTCTTTCACAGTGGTTCCCAAATGCACAAAGACTCACAGTGTGATCCTAGACAAGCATCAGTATCCCTAGGAGTTTACCAAAACTCATTCACAACACTGAAAGTGATAAGGGAACTGCACACAATCTACATATTTCACGACTGCTCTTTAGTGTCAATGCCTGACTCATTTAATCAACACATAAGCAAAGACTGGCTTCTAATGCTACTGAAACTTGACAACATGACAGGTTTTAAAACAGTTTTCTCTCAGCAAATACACGATGTTACCAAACGCTTCTCTCACAATGGTTCCCAAATGCACAAAGACTCACAGTGTGATTCTAGACAAGCACCAGTATTCCTAGGAGTTTACCAAAACTCATTCACTACACTGGAAGTGATAAGGGAACTGCACACAATCTACATATTTCACGACTGCACTTTAGTGTCAATACCTGACTCATTTAATCAACACATAAGCAAAGACTGGCTTCTAATGCTACTAAAACTTGACAACCTGACTGGTTTTAAAACACTTATCTGTCAGCAAATACACGATATTACCAAACGCTTCTCTCACAGTGGTTCCCAAATGTACACAGACTCACTGTGTGATTCTAGACAAACAACACTATCACTTGCACTATATGAAAACACATTTCTTCATCTAGAAGTAGTACTACATTTTAGTATAGAAACAGAACATAACTCATATCACAAACTCATAAACAATAACTGGTTTCTAATTCTACCAAAATATAAAAACTGCGCAGTTATCTCTCTACAAACACATGAAAAACACAAATGCCAATCACATAATGGTTTCTACATGCACACACATTGTAGAGAAAAAAAGTACTCCCTACACTTTAGCAGGAAAAATACTTCAGTCTAATTAAAATCAAAATAGTCCACATACATCCCCTCACAATTAAATAACTCATCTTTCAAGTTCTTTTCTAGATTAAGGAGTATATGAATCACTCACAATATTTTCTTTTACAGAATCTCTACACTGTGCACCTCTCAGCAAAAGCAAAGAATGGAAAAGTTTCCCTTTCATTTTCCACACATATACATGTAAACATCAAATCGCAATCCTTTGCTCATAAACTCAAAAGCAAACACACATTTTTATTGGTTAAACATTTCAACCCTTTCCAACTGAAATACATTTCAACCCTTCCCCAAATCTGCCTTCTGCCTGTTACCATAGAAACAGGTCATGAAACACTGCACTGAGCTCACAGGTCACAAGTTCAGCACACAATGTTCCTACACAAGACAGGAAGTGTGCTTGACTTTTCAACATATCAGCTTATCATATACAATGTTCCTTACAATCTGTTTTTGTTAACCAATAACAATCATACCTTTAAAAAACAAAAATATACACCCTACCTTTCAGTGTAGAAAGTTGTTATACAACCAATGATTTCTTGTTGTTTTTCAAAAAACGTTGCCGTGGATCCGCGCACCCACTGCGAGAGAATCCGTGCATCCAACGCGATAGGGTGCGCGCACGTTTCGCTGCTTTTTTTTTTTTTTAAAAGGGGGGCCCCAGGGGGTCCTTCTGGGACCCCCTAAGCACCTCTAGAGGGTCAGAGTATTCCCACTCTGCCCCCTTTATATGTTTTACGCACTTATTCCCCTTGCTTCTTCAGCCTCGCTTCTACCGAGGCAGAAAATGGCCGCCAACAGTTCTTGGTTTCGAATGTAGACAGACACTCGACAGCCAATTAGCATTCAGCGCGCGATCGGGAGGGTGCGCCCCCGGTTCAAGGAGGGTGTGCTTATGGTGGGGATAAGTTGCACGGATCCTCCCTGGCCGTAGATATATATGTACATTTACCTCTAATTTTCTCAGGAACTTCTGAACGGATTCACACCATTTATGCAAAAGGCACGAGTCTGAACTGAGGACTACCTCTTTGCCAAATATGGTGTCATTCCGTTCAGCGGTTCGGGCTGTAGCTGCGACAACAGATCCTATGGAAAATTGCATGGGGAAAACGTGTTTTGGGACCCCCATTTTTCTCGGCCCCCGCTTGACGGATCACCGCAACACTTTCAGGGTAGGAGCAGAGCGGACCTGGCCAAAACTTTGGAAAATTTCGCGAGGATTCATCAACCGGCGGCAGACTTATTGGGAATAGAATGTTGCGGATTTTCTATGGAAAATAGGTCCTAACTATAACTATCTACTGGCGACTGCCAATAGATAATATATATATATATATATATATATATATATAAATATATATATATATATATATATATATATATATATCCAAGGAACTCCTCTCTCAGTATCCAATATGTTCGCGCGCGCGATCGGGAGGGTGCGCGCTCGGTTCGGGGAGGGTACGCGTACAGTGCGGGTAGGGTCCGCGGATCCTCCGCGGCCATAGATATCACTAATTTTTTACCCTAATTTTCTCAGGAACTACTGAACAGATGCACACCAAATATGCAAAAGGCACGAGTCCAAACTGCCAAATTTGGTGTCATTCCGTTCAGCGGTTCGGGCTGTAGCTGCGACAACAGATCCTATGGGAAATTGCATGGGGAAAACGCTTGACGAATCACCACAAAACTTTCAGGGTAGGAGCGGAGCTGGCCAAAAGTTTGGAGAATTTCGCGAAGATTCGTCAATCGGCGCCAAAGAAATTCCCAATAGAATGTTGTGGATTTCCTATGGAAAATAGGTCCTGACTATAACTATCTACTGGCGACCGCCAGTACATAAGATATATATATGTATATATATATATATATATATGTAGATATATATTCAGTGAAAAAACCATAGGTTTCACACACGTTATAGTTAGCTGGACATTTTACTCGTAAAAAACCATTGAAATTCCCCCGTTATAGTTAGTGCAGGCAACTATAACTCACGCGACCGCAATCCTCTGCTGATGCTAATACTGTATTTAGACACTTATTTGCCCATGTCTTCTTCCATTAAATTTTAGCTATACATATATTACAAATATTTTTTTTTCATAAAGACACATATGTCATCAGCAGAGGATTGCGGTCGCGTGAGTTATAGTTGCCTGCATTAACTATAACGGGGGAATTTCAATGGTTTTTTACGAGTAAACTGTCCAGCTAACTATAACGTGTGTGAAACCTATGGTTTTTTCACAGAATTTGCAAGGTTTTTGAAATGCTAATTCCTAACTATAACGTGTGTGAAACCTATGGTTTTTTCAGTGAATTTGTACGGTTTTTTAAATGCTAAGTTACTTTACGCCGTTCGTGGCGTGCGCGCCCACTTAACGCAGTTCGTTCCGTGCGCGCACGGTGCGCTTCGCGCAACGCGCGCCCACTTTACGCACGGTAAGCGTAATCGGTGTTTTTTCGAAAAAAAAAAAAATTTGATTATTTTGCCTTGGGGGGTCTTGTGGGGCACCTTAATCGATGCTAGGTGGTTAGAAGCTGTCTAACATGCTCCTTTACATATTTTACACATTTGTTTTTCCTCCCCCCCTCAGAGTGCGAGAGAGAAAATGGCGGCCGCCGCTTCCTGGTTTTGACCGATTCGAATGTTTACTAAGATCTAACAGCCAATCAGAATCGCGCTCGCGCACTTCACCGTACGCGTACGGTAAGCTTACGGTAAGCGCACGGTAAGCGCACCGTAAGCTGCCACAGATATATATATTGATTTAAAGGCTATTTTCTCAGGAACTACTGAACAGATTTACACCAGACCTACAAAAGGCACTTCCTTGACCTGTAGACTACCTCTCTGCCAAATTTCAAGTAACTCTGTTCAGCCGTTCGGGCTGTAGCTGTGTCTAAAGGTCCTATGGAAAAATGCATGGGAAAAACGCGTTGTGGGACCCCCCTTTTTTCTCAGCCCCCACTTGACGAATCCCCCCTAGACTTTCAGGGTAGGAGCGTAGCGTAGCGCCCCATTAGTTTTGAAAATTTTGCGAGGATTCGTCGACCGGCGCCAAAGTTATTCCAAATAGAATGTTGCGGTTTTCCTATGGAAACAGGGTCCTAACTATAACTGCCTACTGGCGACCGCCAGTAGGTAATATATGTATATATATATATATATTTTCACCTTCGTTTCCCCAAGGGGGATTCCCCACGCACTCACGGACAGAAGCCAAACTTAGCCAGTAAAGTTTTCAGTTGTATTCCATTTAATCCATTAATTCACAGCGTGCCAATTCAAGTAAAAGGACTCTAATCCATTAATTCACAGCGTGCCAATTCAAGTAAAAGGACTCTACGCGTTTCACCTCCCCTGAGGCTTGTTCACGAGATTTACCAATGATACACAGGCTTTTTTTTCTTTTTAAATGCATGAAAAAAACATAAAAAAAACGTGAAGTGACATCACATCCTGTTTTGGTGCAGCAAGGGATTATGGTCTTAGTAGTTTGTAATCCTATTTGTCACAAGTTTAACTAACAGTGTATCCACACAATTTATAAACAAAATTAACGCAAACAAATCGCAATTGAAGTTGATCAGGTTGACTTTGATTTAGTCATGCAGTCAATTGTTGGACTCTTAAGGTTTAACAATAATTATAACCCTCCAGTGGGTCAATATAAATCAAAACCATGGATTATATTCACAATTGTTATATATGGGGCCCTCCAGTGTGCCTGACCTGAATCTGATATTTTGATATGTCGGAATGCAATTATGTGGCAATCGAACCTTGAATTCATTTTACGATGTGACGTGCTGCCTAGTGACACCCCAAATTAACAAAAACCAATTAAGTGAAAGTAATCATCAAAAAACCTAAAATATTAAAATACAGGAGGCCAAAGTTCATGTCCTTTATCATTCTATGACCTTATCCATGATAATGAAAGTTTATAGGTGATAATGGAGTTCTTCATCCTGATTTAACCCATGAGGAGTCAGAGTCCTGAAATTTAAGATGTGCTTCGACTCTTTCTGCCTGAGAGTTCTCTCACGGTCACCTCCTCTGGGATGCATTCCCACCGCTTCAACAGCGTAAAATTTAAGTTCTTTCCAGTTGCCATGATGTTCTTTTTCCATGTGCTTGGCCACCGCATTACTTCTGTCGTTGTTTATCGTGGCCCTCACATGCTCCAATATACGTTTTTTTAACTCGCACTTTGTGCTTCCCACGTACTTCAGAGAACAGGGACACTCAATGATGTAAACGACAAATTGACTTTTACAGTTAATCAATTGCTGGATTTTCCACATTCGTTTGTTTGCCATTTTGATTTCCTTCATATTTTGAGCAATTGTACAGACCTTGCAGCACGTGCATTTGAAAAAACCGATAGGTTTTAGCCAGTTCATCTGTTTTTTTTGGCCCAAAAAATGACTATGAACCAATTGGTCTTTGAGATTCTTTGACCGTCTGTATGTGATATTCGGGTGATCCCCCACAATACTTGAAGTTGTTTGATCCATTTTTAAAATGTGCCAGTTCTTACGCAGTATTTTAATCAATTGTGGGTTGTCAGTGGAATGAGTGGTTATAAATCTTATTTGATTTTCATCCTGTTTCTCTTTTTCTTTTTCTTTCAACAAATCAATTCTCTTGATGCTCATGGTTCTCTTTAAGGACTCCTGGATTGATTTCTCACTGTAATTTCTTTTCTTGAAGCGTGTGATTGCCTGGTTGCGATGTTTTAACCATTCTTCTTCCTTTGAGCATATTCTCTTAATTCTGAGAAACTCCCCGTAGGGGATGTTTTTGATCAAGCTCTTTTGATGGAATGATTCAGCATGTAGAACTGCATTCGTTGCAGTGTTTTTCCGATGTAATGTTGTGTGAATCATATTCTCAACAATGTAAATTTCAGTATCCAGAAAAACAACTTTTTCTTCACTGATGTGATATGTGAATTTTAAGTTGAATTCAGATGTGTTTAGAATCTCAAAGTATTCAGCAAATTCTTTTTCAGATCCCTCCCAGATAATAAACAAATCGTCTATGTATCTAAACCAAGCAATGGTTTTATTTACATAGACGTCATGTTCGCTGCTCCATGCCCAGCTCTGCTCCCATAGACCCATCGTTAGGCAAGCATATGATGGACTAAAGGAAAATCCCATTGCTGTCCCCTTTGTTTGACGAAAGATTTCCTCACCGAACATAAATGTGTTTTGTTCCAGACATGTCTGTATCATTTGTAATAACATCACATTATGATCAGAGAATTGGATGTTTCTTTCTGAGAGGAAGTGTTTACATGCTTTCAAACCAATGTCGTTTTGGATGTTCGAGTATAGTGATATAACATCCATTGTTATTAGTTTGTAGTTTGTTTGCCAAGGTGTGTCCTGTAAATGTCTCAATAGGTCCCCCGTGTCTTGCAAATAGGAACTCAAATTCTTTACATATGGCAACAAAAATACATCTAAGAAGTTAGCCATTGGTTCCAACAAAGCTCCTTTCGCCGAGATTATCGGTCTCCCTGGTGGTTGAAGTGGATTTTTATGTATCTTGGGAAGGAAATAAATGGTTGCCATTTTTGGATGTTCCATGGTCAGATATTTCACTTCATCATCATTCAACAAGTTTTGTTTATTCCAAATATTCAGCTTGACATCCAATTCTTCCTTCCATTTTTTTGTTGGGTTTGTTTTTAGTTTCTCATAGTATTCTCTGTTTAGTAATTGTGAGTATGCCTCTTTGATATAAGCATCTTTTTCTAGGATGATGATGTTACCCCCTTTATCAGCCATTTTTATTTCAATGGAGTCATCATTTTTGAGTCCAAGCAGGGCTTTACGTTCTTCCAATGAAAGATTGTCTTGTTTTCTCGAGTGGTTTATTTTATAAAGATCTTTTATGACACACTCGTGGAAAAGGTCAATTTTGTTCCCTTGTGGCAATTGTGGATAAAACTTGGATTTGGCTTTTTTGTAACTAGAACCAGCTCCCAACTGGTCGCAATATGATCGTAGCTCACTTTCCTGATGCTCTGGACCTTTATCCAGATCCATTAATGTGATAAATTGTGTCGTATCTTTTGCCTGTAGTCCCATTTCTGGTTTTTCAACAATTTTGTGGTGTGACGCCATTTTAGGATTTTCCGCAAACAGCTTAGCTAATTTGATTTTGCGAACATATTTATATAGGTCGATTCTTGTTTCAGCAAGATCAATGCCGGTGGTGGGGCAGAAATTTAAGCCACGTTGTAGCAGTTTTATTTCAGTGTCGGTTAAGATTTTTTTGGAGAGGTTTATGACTTGTAGCTCTTGATTGTCATTTGCGACCATTTCAATCTGATTGACTAATTCCATTTCTGTCGCATACTTCTCGTCGTTGTTCCCACTCGACTGAAAATAGGGTTTGCGCTGCCGCTTGCCTCTTCTTGTTGTTTTCTGCGGGCATTTCCACGTCCCCTGCCTCTTCCTCGGGTGTTTGATTGTGGCATTCCCATATTCTTCTCCCAGTTTTTTTGTTGCAACGCTAATCTCATCTCTCCTAAAAAAGAGCATTTAACTCTTGCGTCACTCTGATCACCTTCCAGATCACTTGCATCGGTTGATGTTAATGAAGATAGGCTACTGCTGTTTGTAGCCATGTCTAATTTATCCTGTTGTTTCAAACGGTCATATTTTCTCGCATAGGTAAAGATACGACCCTCCAAGTAATCCTCTTTGTCTCGTTGGAACTTCGATAATTTTCTAGCTTTAACACTTTCCTCGTGTTTCTCTATATACTGTTCCAATTCCTCTTTGAATTTTAATAAATCTGGGTTCATAACCACCGTTGCCAATTCCTTTTCCATTTCTCTTAGTTGTGTGGTTGTTTTCTCAAGGGCTATTTGGATATGTTTCACCAAAATTTCCATTAATCCTAATGAAGATTTAAGGATGTATTCACCCCATTCACTCAATAGTTCATTGCTAGTGTCTGTGTGATTTGGCATTAATCCAATACGAAGCCCACGTGGTACTCTTTTTACCTCTAAGTACTTTTTCAAGGAGGTTACTTCCCACCACTTATTTATTTCTTTTTTGGACAATTTCTCCCATATGCGCAGTCTATTTTTCACATCAGTTCTGTGTGTGCTGCTAGTCGTTTCATCGCCCGTATTTGCTGTTGTCTCTTGTTCAAAAAATGTGTCAATAAGGGCATTTCTATTGGCCTCCCTTTTATCCATTTTTGAACTGGCTCAAAAGAACACTTTGATTAGCGCTGTTGTTTTACGACCAAAACTTCTCCAGTCATTTGTGTTTTTCTTTTTATCCCATCCGTCTCTTGCATTACTAATTCCGCTTCCAATCTTAACAGAAATAGTTCTCCGAGTTATCTAACTCGTATCTTTTCGCGGGACAGTAAGCTTAGAAGAGACCAGCCGGCTTGTGTTCCCAACAGAGATACAGATTATCACACAAACACTTCCTCACGTTGTCCGCTTACCGGAAAAGCAGTCCAAGACTCCACGCCTCCCTCCGGATTCGCGTCTCCTGTTCCTGCTCCCAGTATTACTGCCGGACAGTTCGTGAAGTGTTGCTGTTTCTGTGCCGACGTTCACCCGATTCCAATTTCGTTTTCCGCAAAACGGCCCACTTTGGAATTCCAGGCGCTCTATGGCGGTGCGGATGAGGTACGGCAGGGCCAAGCCGTTTGTAATTTCACCTTCGTTTCCCCAAGGGGGATTCCCCACGCACTCACGGACAGAAGCCAAACTTAGCCAGTAAAGTTTTCAGTTGTATTCCATTTAATCCATTAATTCACAGCGTGCCAATTCAAGTAAAAGGACTCTAATCCATTAATTCACAGCGTGCCAATTCAAGTAAAAGGACTCTACGCGTTTCACCTCCCCTGAGGCTTGTTCACGAGATTTACCAATGATACACAGGCTTTTTTTTCTTTTTAAATGCATGAAAAAAACATAAAAAAAACGTGAAGTGACATCACATCCTGTTTTGGTGCAGCAAGGGATTATGGTCTTAGTAGTTTGTAATCCTATTTGTCACAAGTTTAACTAACAGTGTATCCACACAATTTATAAACAAAATTAACGCAAACAAATCGCAATTGAAGTTGATCAGGTTGACTTTGATTTAGTCATGCAGTCAATTGTTGGACTCTTAAGGTTTAACATCATCATCCTAGAAAAAGATGCTTATATCAAAGAGGCATACTCACAATTACTAAACAGAGAATACTATGAGAAACTAAAAACAAACCCAACAAAAAAATGGAAGGAAGAATTGGATGTCAAGCTGAATATTTGGAATAAACAAAACTTGTTGAATGATGATGAAGTGAAATATCTGACCATGGAACATCCAAAAATGGCAACCATTTATTTCCTTCCCAAGATACATAAAAATCCACTTCAACCACCAGGGAGACCGATAATCTCGGCGAAAGGAGCTTTGTTGGAACCAATGGCTAACTTCTTAGATGTATTTTTGTTGCCATATGTAAAGAATTTGAGTTCCTATTTGCAAGACACGGGGGACCTATTGAGACATTTACAGGACACACCTTGGCAAACAAACTACAAACTAATAACAATGGATGTTATATCACTATACTCGAACATCCAAAACGACATTGGTTTGAAAGCATGTAAACACTTCCTCTCAGAAAGAAACATCCAATTCTCTGATCATAATGTGATGTTATTACAAATGATACAGACATGTCTGGAACAAAACACATTTATGTTCGGTGAGGAAATCTTTCGTCAAACAAAGGGGACAGCAATGGGATTTTCCTTTAGTCCATCATATGCTTGCCTAACGATGGGTCTATGGGAGCAGAGCTGGGCATGGAGCAGCGAACATGACGTCTATGTAAATAAAACCATTGCTTGGTTTAGATACATAGACGATTTGTTTATTATCTGGGAGGGATCTGAAAAAGAATTTGCTGAATACTTTGAGATTCTAAACACATCTGAATTCAACTTAAAATTCACATATCACATCAGTGAAGAAAAAGTTGTTTTTCTGGATACTGAAATTTACATTGTTGAGAATATGATTCACACAACATTACATCGGAAAAACACTGCAACGAATGCAGTTCTACATGCTGAATCATTCCATCAAAAGAGCTTGATCAAAAACATCCCCTACGGGGAGTTTCTCAGAATTAAGAGAATATGCTCAAAGGAAGAAGAATGGTTAAAACATCGCAACCAGGCAATCACACGCTTCAAGAAAAGAAATTACAGTGAGAAATCAATCCAGGAGTCCTTAAAGAGAACCATGAGCATCAAGAGAATTGATTTGTTGAAAGAAAAAGAAAAAGAGAAACAGGATGAAAATCAAATAAGATTTATAACCACTCATTCCACTGACAACCCACAATTGATTAAAATACTGCGTAAGAACTGGCACATTTTAAAAATGGATCAAACAACTTCAAGTATTGTGGGGGATCACCCGAATATCACATACAGACGGTCAAAGAATCTCAAAGACCAATTGGTTCATAGTCATTTTTTGGGCCAAAAAAAACAGATGAACTGGCTAAAACCTATCGGTTTTTTCAAATGCACGTGCTGCAAGGTCTGTACAATTGCTCAAAATATGAAGGAAATCAAAATGGCAAACAAACGAATGTGGAAAATCCAGCAATTGATTAACTGTAAAAGTCAATTTGTCGTTTACATCATTGAGTGTCCCTGTTCTCTGAAGTACGTGGGAAGCACAAAGTGCGAGTTAAAAAAACGTATATTGGAGCATGTGAGGGCCACGATAAACAACGACAGAAGTAATGCGGTGGCCAAGCACATGGAAAAAGAACATCATGGCAACTGGAAAGAACTTAAATTTTACGCTGTTGAAGCGGTGGGAATGCATCCCAGAGGAGGTGACCGTGAGAGAACTCTCAGGCAGAAAGAGTCGAAGCACATCTTAAATTTCAGGACTCTGACTCCTCATGGGTTAAATCAGGATGAAGAACTCCATTATCACCTATAAACTTTCATTATCATGGATAAGGTCATAGAATGATAAAGGACATGAACTTTGGCCTCCTGTATTTTAATATTTTAGGTTTTTTGATGATTACTTTCACTTAATTGGTTTTTGTTAATTTGGGGTGTCACTAGGCAGCACGTCACATCGTAAAATGAATTCAAGGTTCGATTGCCACATAATTGCATTCCGACATATCAAAATATCAGATTCAGGTCAGGCACACTGGAGGGCCCCATATATAACAATTGTGAATATAATCCATGGTTTTGATTTATATTGACCCACTGGAGGGTTATAATTATTGTTAAACCTTAAGAGTCCAACAATTGACTGCATGACTAAATCAAAGTCAACCTGATCAACTTCAATTGCGATTTGTTTGCGTTAATTTTGTTTATAAATTGTGTGGATACACTGTTAGTTAAACTTGTGACAAATAGGATTACAAACTACTAAGACCATAATCCCTTGCTGCACCAAAACAGGATGTGATGTCACTTCACGTTTTTTTTATGTTTTTTTCATGCATTTAAAAAGAAAAAAAAGCCTGTGTATCATTGGTAAATCTCGTGAACAAGCCTCAGGGGAGGTGAAACGCGTAGAGTCCTTTTACTTGAATTGGCACGCTGTGAATTAATGGATTAGAGTCCTTTTACTTGAATTGGCACGCTGTGAATTAATGGATTAAATGGAATACAACTGAAAACTTTACTGGCTAAGTTTGGCTTCTGTCCGTGAGTGCGTGGGGAATCCCCCTTGGGGAAACGAAGGTGAAATTACAAACGGCTTGGCCCTGCCGTACCTCATCCGCACCGCCATAGAGCGCCTGGAATTCCAAAGTGGGCCGTTTTGCGGAAAAAGAAAAAAAAAAAAAAAAAAATATATATATATATGTATGTATATATATATATATATATATATATAATAAACCAAGGTTGCCCATATGGGAGATGTCACACAGAGAAGAGTTACCGCACTCGCATCCCCGGCGGTGACAAAGTCGCTGCTCTCGCTCATATCCCTCGATTCACCAAACGCGTTTCGGGCGGCGAGCCCTTGATCACTGGTGCAGACAAACACGGAGGCAGCTTCTGTTGTAAGGAAACCATTTTATTTGAATTAAGGTCCCGCCCCAATGGGCGTCGTCAGGCATTGCATTGTGGTAGATGCAGTCAATATGCTTGTAAGGACCCCAGGTTATCCAAAGTACACCCAGGTGGGCGTTGCTGCCCCGTTGCAGGTATGGAGATGTGCTCAATGCAGTTCCTTTGGCACCAATATCTCCCGAAGATAAGGCCTCCTCAATTCCACACGGCGCTGTGTTAAAACGCCAGGATCCGCTAAAATTAGTGGCGGGACATCTCCGCGACCGGACTGGCCGCATAACATTAAACCAAGGTTGCCCATATAGGAGATGTCACACAGAGAAGAGTTACCGCACTCACATCCCCGGCGGTGACAAAGTCGCTGCTCTCGCTCATATCCCTCGATTCACCAAACGCGTTTCGGGCGGCGAGCCCTTGATCACTGGTGCAGACAAACACGGAGGCAGCTTCTGTTGTAAGGAAACCATTTTATTTGAATTAAGGTCCCGCCCCAATGGGCGTCGTCAGGCATTGCATTGTGGTAGATGCAGTCAATATGCTTGTAAGGACCCCAGGTTATCCAAAGTACACCCAGGTGGGCGTTGCTGCCCCGTTGCAGGTATGGAGATGTGCTCAATGCAGTTCCTTTGGCACCAATATCCCCCGAAGATGAGGCCTCCTCAATTCCACACGGCGCTGTGTTAAAACGCCAGGATCCGCTAAAATTAGCGGCAGGACATCTCCGCGACCGGACTGGCCGCATAACATTAAACCAAGGTTGCCCATATAGGAGATGTCACACAGAGAAGAGTTACCGCACTCACATCCCCGGCGGTGACAAAGTCGCTGCTCTCGCTCATATCCCTCGATTCACCAAACGCGTTTCGGGCGGTGAGCCCTTGATCACTGGTGCAGACAAACACGGATGCAGCTTCTGTTGTAAGGAAACCATTTTATTTGAATTAAGGTCCCGCCCCAATGGGCGTCGTCAGGCATTGCATTGTGGTAGATGCAGTCAATATGCTTGTAAGGACCCCAGGTTATCCAAAGTACACCCAGGTGGGCGTTGCTGCCCCGTTGCAGGTATGGAGATGTGCTCAATGCAGTTCCTTTGGCACCAATATCCCCCGAAGATGAGGCCTCCTCAATTCCACACGGCGCTGTGTTAAAACGCCAGGATCCGCTAAAATTAGCGGCGGGACATCTCCGCGACCGGACTGGCCGCATAACATTAAACCAAGGTTGCCCATATAGGAGATGTCACACAGAGAAGAGTTACCACACTCACATCCCCGGCGGTGACAAAGTCGCTGCTCTCGCTCATATCCCTTGATTCACCAAACGCGTTTCGGGCGGTGAGCCCTTGATCACTGGTGCAGACAAACACGGAGGCAGCTTCTGTTGTAAGGAAACCATTTTATTTGAATTAAGGTCCCGCCCCAATGGGCGTCGTCAGGCATTGCATTGTGGTCCTCCTTCCTGCCATGCATAGTCTGATGTGCTGCCACTGCCCTCAATTTAGTATGATGTACCAGTCCCCTCCTCCTGCCCTCCATTGTCCAATTCTATGCCCCATCATTGACCTCCTGCTTAAACTCTGTGCTTAGCTTGCTGCCCCTATTCTCCTTCCCCCTGCCCTCCGATGTCTTTGTGCATGCCCCTGCTCCATCCTTTTTGCCCACCATGTTCCATGGAACTGCCACTCCTATCTACTCTGAGTGTTCTGTTGAGCTGCCACTCCCCTTCCCACCTGCCTAGCATTGTCAGATGACTGTAACCTGTCCCTGCCACCTCTACCCTGCCTGTCCACATGCCATGCCCCTATCCTCTTCCTCCTGTCCTACATGGTCCATTGTACTGCCACACCCTTCTGCCCTCCCTGTTCTGTTGTGCTGCAACTGCTCCTCCTGCCTGCCCCGTGCGGTCTGTTGTGAGGCCCCTTCCCCTGAACTTTCTTGTCTGAGCACAGGTCCGGACCCTCCCTTCTATCCTCCATCGTCCTTTGTGCATGCCCCTGCACCCTCCTTCTTGCCCATCATAGCCATTGTGCTGCCTCTAACCCTCCCACTTGCCATGCATGGTCTTCTGTGCTGCCATGGCCCCGCCCACCTTCCCTGTGTGGTCAGTTAGCTGCCCCTGACCCCCTCCCACCTTCCCTCCATGGTCTGTGTGTATGCCATCACAGTCTCACTGTTGCTCTTCATGGTGTGTCTTGCTTCTAGTGCCCATCCTGCCTGACCTCCATGGCTATCTTGCTGCTCCTGCCCTGCCCCCTTGCCCCCAGCCCTCTGTTTACATGTGCAGACCCCTACTCCCTCCCTCCTGGCTTGTCTGTTCCATTGTAATGCCCCTGATCCATCCCTCCTGCCCTTTATGGTCTGTTATGCTGCAGCTTTCTCTCCTGTCTGTCCATTATGGTCAGCTAGCTACCACTGCCTCTTGCCCCTCTTTTCTTTGTTGTCCATGTGCATGGTCCTGTCCCCTCCCTCTTGCTTTCTATGGATTGTTGTGCTGCACTCCCGTCCCGCATGCCCTGTGTGGTGTATTGTGCTGCTGCAGACCCTGATGCCTGCCCTGCAGGGTCAGTTTGGTGCACCTCTCCATGTCCCTCCTGTCCTCTGTTATCCAAGTCCATGTCCCTACCCCATTTCCTTCCATGATCCAATGTACCATACTTGCGCACATTTTGAACTTGGTAAGAGGGAGATTTTGAAAAAAAACTGGGGTATTGATTTTCCCCTTTGAGTTACATTGAAAAAGAGGAGATTGTAGACAGGAGACAGATCAAATAAAGCCCATTTGAGCTTAAAAACATTGGACGTTTCCTGGCTGAATCGAGTCTGTTGGCATGTATAGTTGTACTACCATTGCCTCTTCCTTCTGCCCACAATGGTCTATTACATTGCCACAGCCTCTCTTGCAAGTCCTGTATTGTTGGTTTATTGCCCCTGCCCCCCTTTCCACTGCCCTCCATAGTCTGTTGTGCTGCCACGGCCCTTCCTGCCTGCTCAGTGTGGTTAAATTGTTGCCTTTGCACCCTCCTACCTGCCTTCAATTTTCAGAGTCTGTGCCCCTGGCCTCTGCCTCTCAACAGTATCCTAATGAACAACTAAATTGCTAACATTCTATATTTATTACAAAAGTGTGGAACGCCTGACGTCATCTTGATGTAATCAAAACTGTAATACCTAGATCATTTCCTTTAGAAATTACATATATGAGAGGGTCTTATTGGCATCAAAATTATGGTTAGTGCTCTAAAAGACTAAAATAAGGACATATTTTCTGAGTTTTCAAATAGCGACAAAGCACTTTTAAATTATTTGTTATCTTTATGTTTTTTTATCCAGTAGACCACTTGATTAAATGTTGCACTTAGGGAGAGGATGTGGTGTTACTTCCAGAACTGCAGACTTTGCAACTGGGGAGCCAGGTTGGAGTTTCTGCTTCAGCTCGTCATTCTGTGATTCTGGTCAAATCACTTAGTCTCCCCATGTCTACAACCAAAATGAATTTGTTCTTGTGTGATGTAACCAATGCTCATGTAAAGCACTTCAATACCTGACAAGTCTGCACTATATAACACTGCAAAAACACAAAATAATAAGTGTTTTGCACACTTCTGTCAATGGGCTATATTTGGCCTACATCTGGGTGATTTTGGGCTACATTTGGGCTCTTTTGTCTCCGGTGGCCATCTTGGGAGATTTATTTGTTATGAAGTTTCCTAATTTTCTCATGTACTGCAGTCTCCTCAGTAGGAAATGCTTTCAGTTTTTTACTTTGATTCCATCATGAAGGTATTCAGATATGTCACACATTTGCCATAAATTCTGAAAGTTAGCACTCTAGTTGCTTATTAGATCACTGTAGTAAAACTACTGTTCACCATGGAAGTCTGCTCCTGGTATTAAGTGTTACCAGTTTATTCCAATCAAGATGGCTTCAGGTGTGCCATACTTTTGTCATAATGAAGACAGTAAGCGCTCTAGTTGTTTTTAAGAACACTCTGGGACATTCTGTCATTGGGCTATACTTGGGCTACATCTGGGTGATATTTGGGCTACATTTGGGCACTTTTGTCTCTGGTGGCCATCTTGGGAGACGTATTTGTTATGAAGTTTCCTAATTTCCTCATTTACTGCAGTCTCCTCAGTAGGAAATACTTTCAGTTTTTTACTTTGATTCCATCAAGAAGGCATTCAGATGTGTCAAACATTTGCCATAAATTCAGAATGTTAGCACTCTTTTTGCTCATTAGATCACTGTAGTAAAGCTACTGCTCACCAGGGAAAACTGCTGCTGGTATTGAAAGTGCATGTTTAAGTCTGCATGTCAGAATTTTTTAATGACATAAAAGAGGATTTCAGAAGTCAAAATGTGCCCTAGTTTTTCTTTCTGCAGCACTAATCATACTTGTTATGGAAAAATGAACCTCCTCATTTTGATCCTTTTTAAAATAAATGTTTTAAGAGTTACCACTTTAATCCAAGCAAGATGGCTTCAGGTGTGCCATACGTTTATCATAAGTAGGACTGTTAGCGCTCTAGTTGTTCTTTGGAACACTCTGGGAAGCTGCAGTAGAACACAAAGGAATCAACTGACAGTCTCTGCCCTTGTTGGATGTACATGTTTTACTGAGAATGTCAGACTTCATTCTCACATGACTGAGAAAGATAATGTGAATTTACAGAAAATAAGCTCTCAGTTTAGCTTATAGATCACCTTCCAAACCTCTGTGGGAAAAGCATGAGAAAATATTTTTCTCTCAATCATGATATCCCAGCAGAAGGCTTTTTCACATGGTGAAATCATCTTAGAACATACCACAATTCCTAAAATGAGTATGGTACCATCAACAAATGATTTAAAATGTAACTAAAGTCTTAAAACCTTCTATTAACTGCAATGCTTTTTAATGAGGTGCTATCATGTATATTGGTCCCAAGATGGCTGCCAACACTTCTTGGATGAAGTGCTGACAGCCAATCAGATGTCAGGATGAGATGTGTGGTTAGGCTCCGCCCACATATATATATATGAATTTACTTTTGATTTTCTCAGGAACTACTGAACAGATTGACACCAGACCTGCAAAAGGCACTTCCCTGAGCTGAGGACTACCTCTCTGCCAAATTTCAAGTAATTCTGTTCAGCCGTTCGGGCTGTACTTTGGACTAAAGGTCCCTATGGAAAATTGCATGGGGAAAACGTGTTTTGGGACCCCCCTTTTTTCTCAGCCCCCGCTTGACGAATCCCCCCGAGACTTTCAGGGTAGGAGCGGAGCGGAGCGCCCCACCTATTTTGAAAATTTTGCGAGGATTCGTCAACCGGCGCCAAAGTTATTCCAAATAGAATGTTGCGGGTTTCCTATGGAAACACGGTCCTAACTATAACTATCTACTGGCGACCGCCAGTAGATAATATATATATATATATATATTCACTGAAAAAACCATAGGTTTCACACATGTTATAGTTAGCGGAAATTTTACTGATAAAAAACCAATGAAATTCCCCCGTTATAGTTAGTGCAGGCAACTATAACTCACGCGACCGCAATCCTCTGCTGATGCTAATACTGTATTTAGACACTTATTTGCCCATGTCTTCTTCCATAAATTTTTAGCTATACATATATTACAAATATTTTTTTTTCATAAAGACACATATGTCATCAGCAGAAGATTGCGGTCGCGTGAGTTATAGTTGCCTGCACTAACTATAACGGGGGAATTTCATTGGTTTTTTATCAGTAAAATTTCCGCTAACTATAACATGTGTGAAACCTATGGTTTTTTCAGTGAATTTGCAAGGTTTTTTAAATGCTAATTCCTAACTATAACGTGTGTGAAACCTATGGTTTTTTCAGTGAATTTGTACGGTTTTTTAAATGCTAAGTTACTTTACGCCATTCGTGGCGTGCGCGCCCACTTAACGCAGTTCGTTCCGTGCGCGCACGGTGCGCTTCGCGCACCGTGCGCGCACAGTGAGCACGCGGTGCGCTTCGCGCACCGCGCGCCCACTTTACGCAGTTAGTGCCGTGCATGCACGGTGGGCACGCGGTGCGATGACAAAGCAAGAAAGCACGTCAACAAATCTGTTTCTGCTTTCCTCCGTGACTATGGTATGGGTGCCATTTACCACAACAACTTGCGTTATGACATGCAAGACATTTATAGAGGAGATGGTGTGCACTTCAATGATGAAGGGAACAGAGTCTTCCTCTTGAACCTTAGACTCGGTACTTACTTGTAGGTACCACTAAAAAATCATTTCATAAACACAACGGCTCTTTTTAGAGCCCCCTAATATCTAAACACTTAAATCTGATTTTTCATTTATTTTTTTTATTTTTTTCTACCGTACGCTTACCGTAAGCTTACCGTACGCGTACCCCGTGATTTTTTTAAAAATCAATAAATGTTTTCTTTGTACTTTACAGTCCTTCTTTGACCCCCTCACAAATGTAAGGGGGTCTGTAACTCTCCTCATTGCCCCCTTTTCTTGTTTTCACTCTTTTTTTTCTGAGTGAAATACACAAAATGGCGGCCGCCGCTTCCTGGTTTCAGCCGATTCGAATGTTTACTAAGATCTAAGAGCCAATCAGAATCGCGCTCGCGCACGCCACCGTACACTAACGGTAAGCGTACGGTAAGCGTACCGTAAGCGGGCTCAGATATATAAATTGATTTAAAGGCTATTTTCTCAGAATCTACTGAACAGATTTACACCAAACCTACAAAAGGCACTTCCTTGACCTAGGGACTACCTCTCTGCCAAATTTCGAGTAATTCTGTTCAGCCGTTCGGGCTGTAGCTCGTTCTAAAGGTCCTACGGAAAAATGCATGGGGAAAACGCGTTTTGGGACCCCCCTTTTATCTCAGCCCCCGCTTGACGGATCCCCCCGAGACTTTCAGGGTAGGAGCGGAGCGTAGCGTCCCACCTATTTTGAGAAATTCGCGAGGATTCATCGACGGGCGCCAAAGTTATTCAAAATAGAATGTTGAGGTTTTCCTATGGAAACGTGGTCCTAACTATAACTACCTACTGGCGACCGCCAGTAGGTAATATATATATATATATATATATATATATATATATATATATATATATATATATATATATATATATATATTTTCACTTAAAAAACCATAGGTTTCACACATGTTATAGTTAGCTGGACATTTTACTGATAAAAAACCAATGAAATTCCCCCGTTATAGTTACTGTAGGCAACTATAACTCACGCGACCGCAATCCTCTGCTGATGCTAATACTGTATTTAGACACTTATTTGCCCATGTCTTCTTCCATTAAATTTTAGCTATACATATATTACAAATATTTTTTTTTCATAAAGACACATATGTCATCAGCAGAGGATTACGGTCGCGTGAGTTATAGTTGCCTACAGTAACTATAACGGGGGAATTTTATTGGTTTTTTATCAGTAAAATGTCCAGCTAACTATAACATGTGTGAAACCTATGGTTTTTTAAGTGAATATGCAAGGTTTTTTAAATGCTAATTCCTAACTATAATGTGTGTGAAACCTATGGTTTTTTCAGTGAATTTGTATGGTTTTTTAAATGCTAAGTTACTTTACGCCATTTGTGGCGTGCGCGCCCACTTAACGCAGTTCGTTCCGTGTGCGCACGGTGCGCTTCGCGCACCGCGTGCCCATGTTACGCTAGATGGGCCATGAACGCACGATGCGCTTCGCGCACCGTGCGCACATGGAGGACATATGATGTGCAGCGTTGTGACAGATAAAATATATGTTTTGTTTGTCTGAAATAAGCCATGCACAAATGGTGCACTTCGGGCACCATTTGCACACGGGGTGGGGAGAATGTGGATATTTTTTTTTTATTTTTTTTTATTTATTACCGTACGCGTACGGTAAGCGTATTCGGCGAAATTTTCGAAAAAATTAAAATTGCCTTTTCTCACTTGGGGGATCGTTGGGGACTCCCTCGACATGGCTAGGTGCTTGGGAGCTGTCTAAACAGGCCCTTTACTTGTTTTTGCACTTTGTTTTTCAACCCCCTGTCAGAGTGCGAGAGAGAAAATGGCGGCCGCCGCTTCCTGGTTTCGACCGATTCGAATGTTTACTAAGATCTAACGGCCAATCAGAATCGCGCTCGCGCACGTCACCGTACGCGTACGGTAAGCGCACCGTAAGCGCACCGTAAGCTGGCTCAGATATATATATTGATTTAAAGGCTATTTTCTCAGAATCTACTGAACAGATTTACACCAAACCTACAAAAGGCACTTCCTTGACCTGAGGACTACCTCTCTGCCAAATTTCAAGTAATTCTGTTCAGCCGTTCGGGCTGTAGCTGTGTCTAAAGGTCCTATGGAAAAATGCATGGGAAAAACGCGTTTTGGGACCCCCCTTTTATCTCAGCCCCCACTTGACGAATCCCCCTGAGACTTTCAGGGTAGGAGCGGAGCGTAGCGCCCCACCTATTTTGAAAAATTCGCGAGGATTCGTCGACCGGCGCCAAAGTTATTCAAAATAGAATGTTGCGGCTTTCCTATGGAAACGTGGTCCTAACTATAACTACCTACTGGCGACCGCCAGTAGGTAATATATATATATATATATATATATATTACCTACTGGCGGTCGCCAGTAGGTAGTTATAGTTAGGACCACGTTTCCATAGGAAAACCTCAACATTCTATTTTGAATAACTTTGGCGCCGGTCGATGAATCCTCGCGAATTTCTCAAAATAGGTCCCAAAACGCGTTTTTCCCATGCATTTTTCCATAGGACCTTTAGACACAGCTACAGCTCGACCGGCTGAACAGAATTACTTGAAATTTGGCAGAGAGGTAGTCCTCAGGTCAAGGAAGTGCCTTTTGTAGGTTTGGTGTAAATCTGTTCAGTAGATTCTGAGAAAATAGCCTTTAAATCAATATATATATCTGAGCCAGCTTACGGTGCGCTTACCGTACGCGTACGGTGGCGTGCGCGAGCGCGATTTTGATTGGCTCTTAGATCTTAGTAAACATTCGAATCGGTCGAAACCAGGAAGCGACGGCCGCCATTTTCTCTCTCGCTCTCTGAGTTGGGCAGCAAAAACGAAGCCAAAAAATGGCTAAAGAGGCAGTTTCGTCACATCCTAACCACCCAGCATTGATATAGGGGTCCCCAAACAACCCACAAGCCCAAAAAAAAAAGTATTTTTTTTTCGGTAATTCGCCGATTACGCTTAAATTAAAAAAAAAAAAAATAATCCACATTTTCCCCACCCCGTGTGCAAATGGTGCCCGAAGGGCCCCATTTGTGCATGGCTTATTACAGATATAAAATTAACAAAGAATACATCTCAAAAAGATGCGCATAATATGTCCCCCATGTGCGCACGGTGCGCGAAGCGCATCGTGCGTACATGGCCCATCCCGCATAATGTGGGCATGTGGGCACGCGGTGCGTGAAATGTACAGCTAACTATAACATGTGTGAAACCTATGTTTTTTTCAGTGAATTTGCAAGGTTTTTTAAATGCTAATTCCTAACTATAACGTGTGTGAAACCTATGGTTTTTTCAGTGAATATATATATATATATATATATATATATATATATATATATATATATATATATATATATATATATGTATATGTATATATATGTATATATATATATGTATTACCTACTGGCGGTCGCCAGTAGGTAGTTATAGTTAGGGCCAAGTTTCCATAGGAAGAACATTTTTTGTTTTGCTAATAACTTTGGCGTCGTTTGATGAATCTTCATGAAATTTTACAAACTAATTCTTTGTTCATAGCAGCCTCTATGTTGAAAGTTTGTGGGTGATTCGTCAAGGGGGGGGCCGAGAAAAAAGGGGGTCCCAAAACATGTTTTCTCCATGCAATTACCATAGGAAACTTTAGACAAGGCTACAGGTCGAACGGGTGAACGGAATTTCCCAATTTTGTCAGGGAGAAGGGTCTTGGTCGAGAAAGCATGCTTTTGTTTATTTGCTTTAAATTGGTTCAGTACTTTAGGAGAAATATCAAAATTTACAGATATCGATATTTGGGAATTCTGCCATCTGATTGGCTGAGGTGTTACGAGCACTAGCTTGCTACTTATTGGCTGCGTGCGGTGCGAGCGGTTGCAACTAGGAAGTGTTGGCAGCCAATTTGTGGTTCTGTTGAAGCAAGTAAGGGGAAAAATAGCGAAAAACGTAGGAAAGAGGAGAGTAGGAGCACTGTAACCTCTGTGGGGTGTTTAGGGTGTGGTATACAGGGGTGCGAAGCAAAATACTCATCCCTACTGGTCTGAAAGTGCTGGGCTATTGAAATTAAGTGAGGTATTGCCTAGAGTCTAGTGCTGCTAAGGTGAGCTGCTGCGGGACTCGGAAATTAAAGCGTGAGCCCAAACTGTGTGTCTTATGCTGTGAAGCCATGAGCCCTCTCCGTTGCACGACACTTGTGGAAGTAGTGTCAGCAAGTGTTTATACCTACTAGGACAAACTACTGACCCCTACTGGTCTGAAAGTGCTGGGGTACAGAAAATATATGAGGTATTGTCTAGAGTCTCATGCTGCTAAGCTGAGATGCTGCCGGACTCGGGGATGAAAGCGCGAGTCCAAATTGTGTGTCATATGCTGTGAAGTCATGTGCTCTGGCCGCTGTGCCACATCTGTGCAAGTAGTGTCAGCATGTAGTTATACCTACTCTAAGGAACTTATGCTTCGAACATTGTAACTTGTGTATGGTGCACAGGGGGTGTTATACAGAGAGTGCGAAGGTAAATTTGCGCGTATCAAATCAATTTGGTATTTGTAAAGTGCAAACTACTCACTCGTACGGGTCTGATGGCGCTGGGGCATAAGCTGAGCTGCTGCCGGATGTGGGGATAAAGCCGCTGAACTACTGACCCCTACCGGTCTGAAAGTGCGGGGTACGGAAAATAAGTGAGGTATTGCCTAGAGTGTCATGCTGCTAAATTGTGCTGCTGCTGGACTCAGGGATGAAACCATGAGCCCAAACTGTGTGTCCTATGCTGTGAAGTCATGTGCTGTGGGCGCTGTGCCACACCTGTCCAAGTAGTGGCAGCAATATTTTATACGTAGTAGGAGGAAGTTTTGTTTAAAACACGGTAATTTGTATATGGTGCTGGTAAGTGATCCGCAGTACTGCCAAAGGCAGTGCACCCAGGACATGCAGCAGACGTGCAAGGTATAGGTGGACGTGAATGGAGTCGACCATGTGTTCAGGCTGCCCTGCTATGCGGCAGTGGCTCTGCTTGTAGCTGCACTGGCTTGCCGTGTGCCAGTCTTGTGGATGAAATGGCACAGCTTGGTGCAATGAGCCGGGTCTGTGTGCAATGGGTGCAGGGCAGGGTTGTGGTGGGAGTATGTGTGAAGGCTATTTCACGCATGCTAACTACAATGAAGGACTTTTGAGTGTGGGATGTCCACTTGTTGTTCTCAAATCGGGCAGTGTGTAGTGTGGGAGATAGATGCAAATATTATCGTATCTGTCAGGGGGGGCTGGCCACTTGCAAGTTCCTTCTCAGAGCAGCAGATTTGTTAGCGCAAGATGGCTCAGACAAAGAACCTTTCATCCTTACAGTAACTTCTCCAGCTGCATTCATACAGGATGTGTACAAAGGCCAGTTGTGGGTGTTGTGGGATGTCTGCGACCCTGGTCATCATGGATGAGATGCCCAGCATGTGGCACATGGGTGGGTTCACTGTGTGTTACTTTGCCAAAAAGCTGCTCCTCCCTTCCACGAGCCCCCACACTTTTGTGTGCTGTGCTGTTGTATCCTGTGCACTCCTACAGCACACCTTTGTAATGGCTATTTGCGCATGTCCTGCGGCATTCCAATCACACCATGACACTGCCGTTTGGAGGTGGTGCATGCCACTTTACAACATCGATTGCTGCGGCCCTTGTGACGGCCCCACCAGAACACAGAGACACACTTACTGCACTTCTTGCACACTTGCCGCTTGTACATGCAGGACGATGCATGCGTAGCTACATCTCCAGGCTCACTGCCAACGCTGAGGTGACATGGTAACGTCCACTGAAGACAGCACACAGATGTTGCAGGGCCCGTGCCTATCATGCTAACACAATGATCACACGGACATACTTGCTCAGATGCGGGTTCGAGGGGCGTTGGCAGTCCTGGGGTTGTTGTGATGAGTGTTATGGCCCTCATGGGCATCCGTGCATCATGCTCATTGACTCTATGGCACCTGTGGGTGTTCAGGTGTGGCTCTTGGCTGCGTTCCCTTTCATGCTGCAGGTAGTGGTCCTGCTTAACACCAGCAGAAAGCAGGTGTAAAATCTCTGGTACTAACGCGGCTTATCGCCAGAATTTGTTTCACATCGCAGTTTTTGCCTTTCATTGTGAAAGTTGTGATGTGGTTTTTTCGTGTACAGAAAAATAAATGAGCTGGGCAGTGTATCTCGTCAAGATCCAGCCCTGACCCACTATTGCCAATCAATATAAATACAATGAGATTTTTTGATTGATTTTGTGTGTACACTGTAAATGCACCCACTAACACAGTGGAATTCAATACAGGATATTAGTATTTAGAATAAATCGCAAAGGTGCACTTCGTGTGTTTTTGCATGGGAATGCCTACTCTGCATCTCATTATCAGCACTTTAATGCAACTACAGTTGAGATAAATCTAACACACTATTCAGAAGCTGGTGCAAACTGCAGACATCACCAGTATTCCTGCAATAACTGCCCCAAAATTTAACACCATGGTGGACACCACCAAATAACAGTAATAAGAACAAGAAAGAGTCACACAGCACTTAAGTAACAACCAAAAACTTTATTTCGATTTTTTATTTTTTTATTTTTTCTTCAAACTTTATTTTTTTGTAAACTTATATATAAAGGATAAAGTAAATTTAATAAAATGAACACAAAACAGCAAGGCGGAAGACTCCTGTCGGGACCATGAATGTCGACGACACAGCCTGGAAAATAAAGCACAAAATAAGGACGTGTGTAATACGCATATCAAAGGAGGGAGACACAGAGAAGGAAAAAAAGCCAGAGAGAAAAAGAGAGGAAAGGAAAGAAAGGGAGTGAGAAAGGGAGAAGGGAGATAGAGGATGAGAAGGAAAGGAAGGAAGAGAGTGAGAGAGAGAGTGAATAGAGGGAAGTGAGAGAGAGAGAGAGAAAGAGAGAGAGAGAGCGAGAGAGAGAGAGAGATACTGCCGCCCTTGCGCATCCATGACCAAATAATTACCCGCTGCCACCGGAGTGTCTACCAGGGGCCACTCCACAAGCCCGTCAAAGCTCCGTGGCCCGGCAGATCTCACAGATGTCGCTGAGTCCTAAGTCATGAATGTCGGAGACCATATCAGCTTCTCCACGGCCCGGCAGATCCCATACATGTCGCTGAGTCATCAATGGCGGAGACCACATCAGCTTTGGGTGCCACTAACCCTGTGCAACGCAAGTGAGCGTCACGTGGTGGTAGGCCACTGACGGCCATACAACTTAGGGTGCGACTAACCCTGTGTAACTCAAGTCGGCGCCACGTGGTGGTAGGCCCCTGACGGCCACATCAGTTTCGGGTGGCACTAACCCTGTGCAAGTCAATTCCATGGTAGAAGGCCCCTGACGGCCATACAGCTCAGGGGATGCGATTAACCCTCTGCGCAACTTTTCATGGATTCTTTATGACTGAGACCCGTGGAGCATCCGCCATCCAGTCACCACCGGCAATAAAGGATATGACGTTGTCGATGCATTATATTTGCGTGGTCACATGACCTGTGAGCATGTGCCGGAAGGATGTGGTGTGTGTGCAAACCTGCCCTCAGGGAGTGGCCGTGACATGTTGACAACTAGAGCACTGACCTGCACACCAACAGCGAGTACGCCTGCATCAGGTAGCTATGTGGGGGTGTGAAAACGTGTTTTCTCAATGGATTTTTCATAGGAAACTTTAGACAAGGCTACAGGTCAAACTGCTGAACAGAATTACGCCAAGTTTGGGAGGGAGAAAGGTCCTGGTCCAGAAAGCGAGCTACCTTGCATCAAGTAAAAATATAAAAGAAAGATCCAGGGTGCAATTTAATATACCGGAGCTCTGTCTGTGCGAGATAACCCTTTCACGCTTCCTCTTCCCAACATCACCACTTCGCAGCTATAGCGTTAGAAGCCAGTTCATAGTCTCACAGCTCTCGATCTTTGCGAGCAAGAAAGCTGCTGTGCCTGTACCTCTGCAAGCTACTACGCTGCTGTTCCTTTAGGAGCAGACGGCTCATAGTACTGCATCTATGAGTCGATCGGATGGGCTGCAGTTGTCCCTCTGCGAGCCTGGGTGTGAACTGTTCATAAGTCACACTACATAAGCATTGAAAAGCCATTTTTTGATTCAGTCCATCAGCTGGCATCTGTCCGAGGCATTTCTGAAAACATACCGGAGTTCTTTCTGTGAGAGATACCCCTTTCACGCTGCCTCTCCCCACATCAGTAGGTAACGCACCTTCTTCCTACATTACAACATACCCCCAACAACCTTCTGGGGCCCAGACTTATCCCTATGCGGTTGGACAAACAAGAATCTTAGTCATGTATAGATTTACATATAAAATATTTAATTTAAACAAAACAACAACAAATAAAACTGAAGGGAGTCTGGTGCTGTGGTCGCTGCCACGAAGTTGGGGTTACTGTCATTCAGGATTCAGGACACAGTTCCACATGTGGGATCAGCTTGTATTGAACAGGGTTAGTGGCACCACGTGTCGCTGGCCTTGCATATGGAAATATGCCTGACTGATCAAAGGGAGACTGGTGCTGTGGTCACTGCCATGGACTTGGGGTCAATGCTATTCAGGTCTCAGGACACATTTCCACATGTGGGATCGGCTTATGTGTGAGACCGTCCCTAGTGTTTGACGTAACATGGTTGTGTCCACTGTCCACAACACTACAAGCACCAGTAGTATTTGTGCACATGGAGAGGTGTGTGTTCTGCATACTGAGATATATCCAGCACATCAGCGCTACACTTTGCATTGTGTGCATTGTTATTCATGGGTGAATTTCTTCCTTCACATATAGTTTGTTCACACCTGTCCCAATATTCAGCTATTGTGTGGCTGAGGGGCCATGCTGTTTTCGGAAAGTTTGCTGTCTTGTTCTGCGCTGCCTCGATGGTAGAGGGGGAGGTCCGGGGGGTGGTGGTGTTCTTGGGTGTCAGAGCTGCTTGATCAGTAGGTCTATGACATGTGTTGGCCTTCAGATGTGGCTCTAAGCTGGACTCCCTTTCATGCTGTATGTAGTTGTTTAATATTTAAAAAACATGAAGACATTAAATAATAAATAAAAAAAATACAAAAACAATTTTTAGGATATTAAAGTTACAAAATATCAAATATTTTTCAAAATTATTGAGAAAAGCATAGGTTTTATGAACATTATAATTAGAAATTAGTGTTTAAATAACCTTTGAAATTCACAAAAAAACATAGGTCTCAGGAAGATTAAAGTTAGTAATTAGTATTAAAAAAAATATATATTATTTACTGAAAAAACGATTGCCACATTTCCCAACATTGAGCTATTATATGGCTAAGGGACCATGCCGTTTTTGGAGGGTTCAGTGTCCTGTTCTGCACTGCCTTGGTGGTAGTAGGGAGAGGGGTTGTATGGGGGGAGGTCCTGAGGGTTGTGGCAGTGGGTATTGTGTCCTTCTTGGGTGTTGGAAAAAACTATAGGTTAAATTAACATTATAATTAGAAGTTAGCATTAAAAAAAACATTGAAATTCACTGAAAAAAATAGGTTTCAGGCACGTTATAGATAGAAATTAGCATTTAAAAAACCTTTGAAATTCACTGAAAAAAACATAGGTTTCAGGCACGTTATAGTTAGAAATTAGCATTTAAAAAACCTTAGAAATTCACTGAAAAAACCATAGGTTTCAGGGACGTTAGAGCTAGAAATTAGCATTTAAAAAACCTTAGAAATTCACTGAAAAAACCATAGGTTTCAGGCACGTTATAGTTAGAAATTAGCATTTAAAAAATCTTAGAAATTCACTGAAAAAACCATAGGTTTCAGGGACGTTATAGCTAGAAATTAGCATTTAAAAAACCTTAGAAATTCACAGAAAAAAACATAGGTTTCAGGGACGTTATAGTTACTTGGACATTTGACTCACATAAAACCAGAGAAATTCGCCCGTTATAGTTAGTTGAGCTAACTATAACTCGCGCGCCTGCAATGCACTGGTGATGACGTCACATATTACATCACTCATGACATGGTCAGTGACATCACTTATGACATCACTGATGACATTTCAAATGACATCACTGATGACATCATCCACGTGATAGTCTGACACACCTCCTCACACTCTAATATAACCTTCGATACACGTACTCTAAAATACAGACTACCATTTTTGAAACCATAGACACACCAATACCAGATATTAGATACCTATCCACTGATTCCTATCTATATATTGTGAGCTAGACATACACTCATACAGTCACTCATACATGCTGTCACTCATCATTACATCAGTATAATATCCACTCATACACCTATACATACATTCACACAGTGCTACTGATCCATAAAGTTACTCACACATCTACTCAGTCATGCCAAAAATGAATCACACACCCATGTACTCACCTATGCAGATATATACACACCACCTCACTTATTTATACACACACCACCTCTCTTATTTATATAGATACTAACACATACTTACTCTCTTATGCAACCACTAATACAAGTACACATTCATGTATGTAGACACTCTTGCAATCACTGTCTCTCACGTATAGTCGACTATACACCCCAACACTCACATAGACTGTCTAAAAACATATATAGTTACTCACATATATACATCTGAGACATAAATTCACTAATCAACACACCTGTACACACAGGCAGCTACCCATACAGCCCTTTCGAGATGCACTTTTGAATCTATACAGCCAGTAAATCAGTCATTCAGACATGTATGGACAGAGTCAGACACCCTCCACCCACCCACATAGACACTCAGACACCCATACAGATACTCATACAATCAATCAATAACTCAAATAGACACTGATGTAGCTACTCACCAACCCATGCACCTGCTAACACACCAACTGAGAGACTAATATTGACATTCACACAGTTTAGTCACTAACCCATGCATTCAGTAACATATGTTCAATCAGTGACTTATACAGTCAGTCATGCATCTACTAAATAATCCATTCAGGAACTTCTACATCCACTCATTCTTCAATAGACCTTGGCATAGATATATATGAAAAATATTTAAACTTTACAAAAACACACATTAACTGGATGATGTCATCAGTGATGTCATGAGTGATGTCGAAGGGAACTGTGATTACTGAAACGCATTTGGTGTAATGATGGTGTAATGAGGCTGCAATTTTCTCGATATTTCCTGCTTGCAAGTGTTCACCAATAAAGAAAGGATTACCTACCTGCCAGCGGCTTCTTTCCATTTGAGGCAACTCTTGTTTGGTGGATATATATACATATATATATATATATATATATATATATATATATATATATATATATATATATATACAAAGTACTGTGTATGGCAAAGATCAGTGTGCGTGCTTTTTGTGTCGGCTACATGCACATTCAGCAGCTGTGATGGTGCAAAAGGGAGCCACGACAAATAGAACTGGGCTCAGACCCCATTTGCCCTGCTCCGGAGATGCACTGGTACACTATTACCATACACTCTACACAGTGACCTTGCCATTTCAACCTTTAGTGTCCTTTACTGAATGCAGTGATTTTACACATTACCAGCACTCTTATGCAGAGGCCATCAATTCTATACTGCAGCAGTGCCCATGCTCCACTAAGTTTTAAATTCTCTTGCTGTTGTTCTGGTTCTGTTTGATGGCTCCTGTTGACAATTTTTGTATTCACATTTGCCTTCACTCACTCTCTCTCTGTGCTCTCTATTCATCTATCTGCTCTCTCACTGATGTCTTTTTCCACCACATAAATTCAATCAATAACTCACTCACTCCATTCAATCAATGAATCACAGAAACGATGTGGCCATCCACTCACTTATTGTATCCATCCACTTTTTCATCAATTCATCTTTTCAATGAGCCTTCTTGCACCAACGTATTACACACTCAACCAGTGACTGTCTCACCACTTTCATTGACTCAACCACTCATACACCATCACTGCCATCCATAGACTTACTAACATGCCTACCTATCCATCCACTCACCCTTATCCACATTCCCATCCATTTACTCATGCATCCAAGTAACCTCTCTTCAATAACACATCCATACACCCAGTTCTCAATCTATTCATCTATCAAGCAGCTACTCATGTACTCAATCACTTGTTTTCGATGACTGGGTGTGACCTAAGGTTGTTGAGTGCCCTTCGAAATTGCCCAGGGAATGGGTAACTCTTAACTGTAGCCTCAGAGCGACCCACCAGAAAATATTATATGTAAAATGTGACAGGGGTCTCTTTTAGAGGGTGACAGATAGGGGGAGAGACCCACAAAATGGGATAAATCTCTTTTGGTAAAGGAAAAAACCTATTTTGGGAATCTCTGAAGATCTTTCTTGAAAGTGTATAAGTGTTGGTGAAACGAGCAAGACACCAAACTCCTTCTGACATCAGAAAACAAATGGAACTGAGAGGGATACATGGTCCAGAGTCAGATAATCCATTAGGAAGTTGATATAAATCTACTTGAGAATAAATTATAATGAAGAGCAATGTTAAACAAGACCGCAGATTAGAAGAGGATACTTCAACAGCAATAATCTATAACTAGGGGGTGTAGATTGCAACAAAAGATAAGAGATTGAAATTGAAATGCCTTGCCTTTTCATTTTTTTATTTTTATATGCATGCAACAAAAACTGGTGTCATCAGAAAAGACATTGCCACCTCTTGGATTGGAAACCTCCAGTAAGCCCCAATTGAGTTATCACCATATTGGATCTGGCACTTTATAAGGTCAAATTCTGGCTTTGATGGATAAATCATGGCATCGGTGATCACACGATGGTCAAGTTTGACATTCTATGCGCTACGTGATATTCTTGAGGTCGCGGCTAATGTGTCCACTCTGTGCTAAACTTTGCCAATAAGAGATGCCTCCTGGTCTATCTGAGTGCAGAGGTACCATAGTGATTTGTATAATAAGACTCCTCTCTCAACATGGCCCAGTATGTAGTAATGCACTGCATAGAAGCACATAGGACATTTCTTTGACTTTCATGAACTCTAGTAAGCTCCGATATTTTGCTTAGTTCTGATCAAGAATATGGCACTCTTTCATCCATTAACTCATCTATCCCATCTGAACTCCTCTCACTCACACAGCCACTCAATAATTCCTTCAACTGTCTACCTACTCAACTACACATTCATTCATTCAACATTCTGCCTACTCACTCAACTAACTATGAATCTACCCACAACCTGCTCATTCACTTACCCATCCACTCATTAAATTCCCAACACTACTTACCAACCAATTCATCCACTGCAAACCTCAAGGATCCACTCACTTATCTTTCTGCACAACCACGCATGCAAAACATTATTGATCAATAGAAAATAAAGCTTAATAGTTTGGCTTTGCTGTTGGAAATGTGTCTTTCTGCAGAGTCAGCCCAGATTTGTTTTGATTTTTTGCTGAAACTTATTTTGCTGGCTATAGAGATCTCTACACTTTACTCACCAGTGGGAAAGTACTTGTGCTCCTTCTTTAAACATGGCAAAATTTGTATACTCCAGATTGGCTCATTTAATTTATACATAAGTCTGTAGTATATGGTTCTATGTGTACCCAGGGCTAGCAAAATAACCCACTTGACAGACCTGAACTTTCCATTTGAAAATTAATATGTTACCCAAAATCAGGCTGTATCGCCCATAAAACAGGGTGCCTGGTATTTAAAAGTAGAACTAAAGGTTTAATGTTAAACATGTTATTTCAGTGACAAAGCCCAAAAAACAATTTTTTCACTATAGCAGGGTTAGCATTGGGAAACATTATTACAGTTAAGAAATGGCATCTCCGGGTAGGAACTTACTATAAATTAACTTTTTGGACTTCTTGATATAATTATTTCAAGCCTAATTCAAAGTTGAAGCCAGATTTGTGATAAATGCTTTGGAAAGGTGACTTTTAAAAAGTTACTTTTGCCATGCTAGGAGTACCCTGAAAGCTAAATCGGCATTTTGTCCTCCCACTTCTGCCAACCAGTACTTAGCATTTTTGTAGGTGTGAACAGAGTGTGGGAAGGTGCTGTTGTATCCTTCAGGGGATGACGTTTGGGATAGGCAGAAGGATTTGATTAGCTTCAAAGAGACATACCCTGCCAGAAGCAATTGTGGCTGACACCCACACATGCACCCATTTGTCTCCCTACTTAGACCAACCTCCACCACAGTGGACCTCTTGTTGACATCACAGCATAAAATCCTGCTGGAGAGTTAGGGCCTTCCTTACAGGTCTGCTGAGGTTTTAGATTTGCCACTTGGAGCACACTTAAAAAAGGCCTCTCCTGTCACAGGCAAATGTTAACTGAAAATTGGACAGGGCTGTGAGAAAGTCATCCTTTTTGCCCTGATCACCCTCATTTTTTCACTGATACTGGTGGTTACAGACTCTGTGCCCTGGGCTCTGCTAACCAGGCCCAGTGCCAGTGCTCTGTTTAAAATAGATATGGTAATTAGGTATAATTACAATTGGTACTGACAACCTATCAGTTCGTCCATAGTATATGGTAGGACATGTAGGTTTAGAGACCCAGTTAACTTAAGAAAGTTAATGTGCACTGTGGTAGTTCCTATAGTCATTTGAAAGGCAGCCCTGATGTGCAGGATGCTTTTCAAATAAAACTATGTCCAGATGTAACTTTTTTTTAAAGTTTATTTTTAGTTTTATATAGTGCGAACAAGACTCGAAGATATAAGGTATTAGAGCACTTTACATGAGCAACAGTTGCATTACACATGGACACATTGATTTTTGTTAGGCGCGGGGAGATTAAGTGATTTGCCCAGAATCACAGGATGTTGAGCATCCCTGCCGAGACTCAAACCTGGTTCCCTAACTTTGAGGTCGACTGCTCTAGCCGTAGGGCTACATCCTCTCCCTTTGGCCTTAAAAGTACTTCTAACACATAAGATAACCTTATTTTACATGTAAGTCACCCCTGAGATCTACCCTATGTGCCCCAAGGGCAGAGTGCATTGTAGTAGTAATTGTAGCAATATGCTGCGACATTATAGCAAATGTTTTATTTGCCTTGGTGAGAGAAAAACTGCCAATTTTGTTTTTTTCCTCCCATTGCAGTACATTAGCTTCATAGGCTAACAAGGGAAGGCTTTCTTAAACTTGCATAAAGCTAAACTTTTGAAAGGATTGAGCTAAAATAATAATTAAAAGTATGAAAAGAATAGTTACAATAAATCCAGAAACCTGCCAAGATTACATTTACTATAACAATTGCTGGAAAGTAGTTTTAGAACTGCTTTCCTAAACTTACTTAAAATCAGCTGTCTTCTGATTGGTCTGCCTTCAACAGGCTGAGCCAAGCTTGCTTGATGAGGTGAGGAGAAGCCTGATGAAAGGAGATCTGCAGCACAGATGCCAGGACAGGAAAGGGGCTGGGTAGCCAAATTAGTCTTCAAAGGGAGAAAGACAGTGAGGACAGGAACTAGGCCCACCAAAATTTGAACCGAGTTTCTGAAACATCACAACTTTTTTTGTGAATACGCTATTTATTTTCCATTAAGAAAAATCACAGATACAGTACAGCTGAACAGTAACAAATGAGATTCCTATAAGGCATCAATACATATGTCAAATGTAAATTTCTAATAATGTATGTGTTATTCATGCAAACTCAAAGCTCAATAATTACAGTGTGAATGTACTGTACAAACTGTTTCATAGTATTTTCTGTAATTATTGCTCTGGATTATGTTCTACTACTTGAAAATCCTTCTGATACCTTCAAACATACCAAAGGATTTGTCTTACATTGGTGAACATAGCATGGCTTGCTTCAGCAAATATCGACTAATGTTGCACTGAGTGACAGTTATGTATTATCATTTCAAGGCATAATTAAAAAAGACTCATAATATTTTGTTTAAAAAAATCAACCTGTAACAAACAGTAATAAGTAATTTACCATTTAATCCTACATCTTCATGTCAACAATTTTTAGACACACAATCCACAATTGAACTTCTAAGTTCCCTTCTCTAATTAATATTTTCAAGCTGAGGCTGAGCTAAATGGATTTGTAAAACACCCTTAATACAAAGCCACAGTGTGACTAGATTAAACCCCATATCAGTAAAAAATATTTTCAGAATAAGGACTGGCATAATGTTAATTTGTTACAAACAACTTGGTATAATAGAGCTAACAGGGCAATTGGTGTATTTAACAGCAAAAACTCTTCATTTAGGAGTTCCTTAAAAACTTGTTGCCTAACTAATTTTATCCTTCAGAATCATATCAGCTCAAGCTGGCTATCCACATCTGTACTTTCCAGAGGATTACGCTCCCGGCCCAAAATTCCTGAGCATTCCTTTTTTCAATTAATCCAGATTGGAAGGTTGCTCCTTTCTTTTACTTTGCCCCCTCTTCTGGGAGCTCTAAGGAAATGGCATGCTTTGCATTTTCAACTCATCCCCCAATTTTTGGACTGATGCTGATGTGTGGACACTTTTAACATTTGGGTGCCGCCATCCATCACCCCGGTTAGGTTCTCTGACCCCTAAAATCATGGGGAGTTGGCTAACCACGGATTGGCAGATTTAAATTATCTGTACGTCCCCAGTATATGGTACTAAATGTACGCAAGGCCTGTAAGTCAAGTGGCACTAGTTGACTGCAACACCTATTGTGCTAACAATACAGTGACAGAGCAAAGCATGTCTTGAGGCCTGCCCCTATAGCCTGAGAGTGCAGTTGAAAAACTGCAAATGAGACCATGCCACACATAAACCTTTGCTATACCTAAACCTTCCTTTAAAAATTAGGAAGTCACCCCTAAGGTAGACCTTAAGTGCCCAGAGTGCAGGGTGAATGCTGTTGCAAAAATAGGACATGTGTTCATATTTTTTAAATGTCCTGGAAGTGAAAAATCTGCAAAGTCATTTTTGGTTGGGAAATGGCAGGTTCTCCCATGGAAAAGCACTTGGTTACATTATAATACGTAAAAATGTAAAGCTTTAGTTTGGGAATAGCTAGAACCTTGAGTCAAAAACTTTAATTAATAGCACGTTTAAATCCAGCCTGATGTAAAGTCAGATTTTAAATTGCTACTTTTGAAAATGACACTTTTAGAAAGTTAACATTTTCCTGCCTAAAGTCTCTAGTAGCCATTTCTGAAAAAATCCAGAACTGTCGTCTGGTAGCCTGTTGGGATGTGTATATTGCTCTCAGGAAAGGGATCAGAGGGGGCTTGAGTGGGAGGAGGTTTAACCTCCTGACAGGATTGCCCATGGGATGTACCACCCGTTGCATAAACTGAGTCTCTGACTTAGCTCCATGTCAGCTCTCAGTGGAAAGTGTGATATTGCAGCACCTCTTGTGAGCACTTAATAAAGTGTTGGACATTGGAGGGTGGGTTCACATTTACAATACCCACTTTAAACTTAACCACATTGGAGAAAGTGTTGGACTTTGAGAGGATAACATTTTGTATTTCCACTCCAAACTTAACCACTTTAGGTATTGGGAAAGTGTTGGATATTAAGAGGTTCAGATGTACTATTCACACTCCCAACGTAACCACATTTGGCAAAGTGTTTGACTTTAAGAGATTCAGGTTTATTATTCCATTTCTAAAGTTAATCACATTAAGGAAAGCGTGGGACACAGATGGGTTTAGATATACTATTCCCACTTTATGTAAAGTGTTGGGCTGTGGAAGGTTCAGATTTACCACCCCAAACCTAACCACATAGGGTAAAATGTTGGACACTATGGGGTTAGGGGGTTGTTACTTACTATTTCCACTTCAAACATAACCATTTAGGGGAAAGTAATAGACATTGAGGTGTTTATATTTTCAATGCCCACTCCACACCTAACCACATTGGGGGAAAGTGTTGGACTTCCCTGATTTTCCATTAATGGTTGACCTGGGAATGCCTCAAAATGCAATCACTCCCAAGGTGTCCTTTCCTGCACAAAAATAATCTTGCTTACAATTCAGGCCCCCCTTGAATCATGGTGCCAGGGAGCCTGCATTGGGGTAGGCAGCCAAAAGTGCACCAGCACAATAAAAGAACAGGAATGCGCTGTATGATGTATGATGTTAGATACAGTGCATACCTGCCCTTTCCCTTTCTCACAGTGCTACCCAGCAAGGTGAATTGCAGCATTGCGCTGCATGAAACATTGGTATATCTGCCCCCTTGTACCAGCTAAATGCATTAGACAACAGATATCCTAGTATCAAAATGCCCTTTATAAAGCACTGTTACCCACCCAAGGCCTCTTTAAATTGATGTATCAGTCCTGGTCAACCTCTCTGCTGCACTGTGGCTCTGTGCCATTTCACTTTCTTTAGTAGAGGTGACCTCAGTCTACATCATCATCTGCTTCATGACTCAATCAATCAAAATATATTAATAGATGTTTTAGCACTGATTACATCTTAAGCTGTGTCATTTGCTACACAGTTCACCATTCGCTTTGTCATGCCTCAAATCTGATTGGATCGATGATTGCCCACATTCTGGTCTTGGTCTTCTACTATCTGATCTATGGGTGACTGTTTCTAGAAGATACAATATCACCACACACTGGGTTGTGTGGTAGGCAAGTGCCCTCAAGAAGCTGCCACCTTGGAAGGAGGAAAAGCCAAATGTGCTAAAAAAAAACTCTTCACTGCACTAAGACTTCAGAGGGCTGAAGAAAATTTGAGTCCAAAAACCGATAGTGGAATTATTCAGGAGTGAGATGCCAGGATCAGAAAATGGAGGGAGCAAAGAAACAAGTGAAGGAACACATCTTTGTTGCAATGCATCCTCCAACCAGACTAAAGCATTAATGATATAAAATAACAGAAAACAAAAATTACATCAAACTTGACACAAAAAGAAACATAATGCATTTGGAAAAACAGAAAGGAATTAAGGATTAAGCAGCATTCATGGAAAAGGGAAATAAACAGGTACGAAACCTGAACTGGACTAGATGTATTCAATGGCAAACCCTCAGGCAGGTGATTGTCATTTTGGAGCTGGAGGAACATGGAACAGCATCTAGGAGTCTGGACAGGTAAGTGAAAATCAAAGCCCACAGTTGGGGACTTCGTGCAGCATTTCCTGAAAACCGGGATCCACCAAACTGCAAAGTGGTACATTGGTTCTCGAGCACCCAGGCAGCCAAGACACAGTAGTTGCAACAGTATTCTCTTCTTCCTGAGGCTCCAGGCTTGTCATTAAATGCCATAAAAAAATTGAAGAATCAATCTAGGGGCATGGGCTGAGGATGCATGAACCCAAGAACTCTCACAAAAAGGATAGTCCTTCCAGTGAACATAGAATTGCAAGTGGCTTTTGAAAATCTAGAAATCACAGATCTTACTTACGCTGTGCTCTGGTTCTCCATTTAACATAAAAGGAGGGAGAGAGGAACTCTGATGAAAAGGATCATGCACAAAAGGCTTCATCTGGCAGACATGAAAAGTAGGCTGAATCTTCCAAGAGTTAGAAAGATGGAGCTGAAAGATAACAAGATGATTTGTTTGGTTATGACAAGTGGACCAAAAATCAAGGAGGAAAATGGACTGGTAATTGTTTAGGAGGGCAAGAGCTTGGCAGACAACCAAACTGTCTCCTCTACCTTAAAGTTTAGGACCAGTCTTATAGTGTCAGTGATCCCATGAAGGCAGAACACTGAAGCCAGAAATGTCCTTCCCATCATGCTGGCATTTGGAAACCATTTGTAGAAAAGAGTTCTACTGTGTTCACAATACTCAGTTTCTTGTTGAATGGGGTTAGTCACAAAAATCTAAGGGAGGTACCCTAATACTTAGAAACGGGAGGGGTTTAATGAAAAGAAATCTCTTTTCAAAGAGATCAACCATAAATAAGGTGGATACACGAGTGAATACTGTAACTATTGAAAAGTAGGATCATGTAGTATAAGTACTAGGTACAAAAAATGTAGCAAAAGTAAAAGAAAAGCTACTACCATTGTTAAAAAAGAAGAAACCTAATTAGTTTACAAGTTGCTCAAAGGTGTTACAAAGATGCTCAAAATTCAAAAATGTATACAAATATATATTATTTTATTAAAACCACTGTTAATTTAAAAACAAATTGTTTTGAAATTCTTGAAGTTCAGGTTCATAAAGTACAAGTTTGTGTGATCACCAGTATATCTCAAAACAATCAATTCCTTAATATATTGGTATCATTGTCTTTATCCACTTAATATTTTCAAAAACCATATAACAAGTACAAGTTTAAAAGTTACAACATAAAAAAAAAAAATCACGGCCGAAGCTGCTCCAAATAGCGTGACTGAAACCTTGAAAATACTAAGTAAGATGAGTGGTGGCATCTCACAAAAAGTTAAGGACTGTCCTCAAACACCACCAGGTGTTATGCTTCGTCATCGGCAGTCCTCGCTCTCCAAAAATTTTAGTTTGATGGAAAGCGGGCCTACACCTGGAGACATGAAGGCACTTCGAAAGCTAAGTGGGGGCCCAAACGGTGAGTGAATCTAAAAATCAGTATAATTGTCAGAATGAATTTTATTCTGAAGGGGGATTATATGATATTAAAATACAAGACCGGTGTGCGTGGGGAGCTTATTGCCCCAACAAAGTAGTGATACGTGTTGTCGACATGTTTCTGCCTGTCTGGCCCAGAGGGTCCGCGGCATTCGTCAGGACAAAGAAAAGAAAAATAGGGCTCCAATCTTACCACACTGGTTGGTAGGATGATGCCACTTCGCAGGTCGACCTATGTTGTTGCTCTACCTATGTTATGTTATGTTATGTTATGTTATGTTATGTTATGTTATTAAAATTTATAGAGCGCACGATTACCATTCCGGTGTCCTGGCGCTAAGCATAAGCTACCCAACAGAAAACATCACTAATACTGAGAGAAGAACCAAGTCTTGAGACCCTTCCTGAACGTACTAATGTCAGGGGAGTTCCTTAGTGAAAATGGAAGTTCATTCCAGATTCTGGATGCACTGGTAACAAAGCTTCTGCCTCCCCAATTGACTTTTTTGAATCTGGGGGTTATCACTAGTTTTGCACCCATTGATCTGAGAGATCTAGTTGGGGTGTACCAGGAAAACTTGTTTCTTAAGAACTGAGGCCCTGTCCCGGCCAAGGCTCTGAACACAATACAAAGTGCCTTAAATCTAGATCTCAGATGAGTAGGGAGCCAGTGTAACTTTTTGAGTTCTCCTTTAACTGAGACCGACCTAGGGGTCTCTGTCAGCAACCTGGCTGCTGCATTCTGAATCGTTTGGAGCCTATTTTGATGTTGTACTTGAATGTTGACATACAGACTATTACAATAGTCAAGACGAGATAATATCAATGCAGTCACCACAGTTCTAAGGTTCCCCTCAGAAAGAAAGAACTTGATTTTCCTGATCATTCTCAGTATCAGCGAGCATCCGGATATTACCTTGCTGACCTGGTCACCCATATTGAGTTTTTCGTCTACCACCACACCCAGATTTCTAGCTTTCCTACAGGGTGTGGGACAGAGACCAAAATCCGCAGGCCACCAGTCTGGTGTCCACCTCAGGGGGTTATTGCCAAACCTAAGAACCTCAGTTTTAGCTGAGTTTAGTTTAAGGCAATTGGCCGACATCCATCTAGAGATCGCGCCCATGCAGTCAGAGAAACGTGCTCCTGTTTCTTTTTCAGCTCCCTCCTTCACTGACAGTACAATTTGAGTGTCATCCGCGTAGGAGGTAAGCTGAAATCCAAAAGCTCTGATAATGTCAGCCAAGGGTGCCACGTAAATATTAAAAAGAGTGGGACTAAGAGATGATCCCTGCGGCACCCCGCACGGTAGTGAAAAGGGTTCAGAGGTGTTACCGTTGAGTTCAACGGTTTGAACCCTATCCATGAGAAAGGAATTGAGAAGATTCCATGCTTGCCCTCTGACTCCGATCTCTGATAGCCGATTGAGTAGTACCGTGTGGTGCACGGTATCAAAGGCCGCAGATAAATCGAGGAGAATCAGCATCGCGTTGCCTCCATTATCCATAACCTCTCTGATCTCCTCTGTAGACTTCAAGAGCGCCAACTCAGTGCTGTGGAGCGCTCTGAAGCCATATTGTGAGGAGTCCAACAGGTTATTGTGTTGGAGGAAGTCACTGAGTTGCCTGTTTATGGCCTTTTCCAAAATTTTGGCTGGTAATGGGAGTCTAGAGATGGGGCGATAGTTGGACGGGTCCTTAGGATCAAGGGACTGCTTTTTCAGTAATGGAAGCACTGAAGCTTTTTTCCAAGAATTTGGAAAAAGACCAGATTGAATTATGCCATTGAGTAAGGGTGTCAGGACCCTGCAGGTAATGACGGCTATTTGTTTGATGATCCATGTGGGGCAGGGATCACTCGGGGCACCGGATTTAATGCTGTTCATAAGTTTCACAGTATCCTCAATTTGCAGAGGAGAGAAGCAGTCCAATATGGTGGCAGGGAGATGGGAGACTTCCGTTTTAACATCATTTAGATCAATCGAATTTGACAGCGAGATAAAAATTGACTCAACTTTAGATTGGAAAAAAGCCCCAATGGTGTTGCAAAAGTCCGGATCAACTGAGTCAATTGGCAACCTAGGATTTGAAAGTTTGATAACAGTTTTAAACAGCTCTTTGGTGTCAGATTTAGCGTTAGTGATTTGGGTACAGAAGTATTCTTTCTTGGCAGCCATCAGAGCTTGTTTGTAATTGGAGATGGTTAATTTATACTCAGATTTATCCGGCATAGCATAGTTCTTCCGCCAAATCCTTTCCGCCTGTTTATATAACAGTTTTTTCTCCCTGAGTTCTCCTGTGTACCAAGGGGCAGTGGGGGAGGCCCTTTTCGGAATCCATTTTTTTGGGGGTGCCGTTTTAAGACAGGCATCCGTAAGCCAGTTGTTATAGGTACGCGTGGCCTCTTCGATATCAAGAGGGGCAGTGTACATGGTATCAATGAGAGAGGATTCAAGAGTTTTGATATCTAATTTGCCCCAGGCTCTCGTAGTAATTTCCTTTTTTGATTTAGAGCCAGTGGGATATCTCGTGGTACATTTTATCTCAAAGTTCACTATAAAATGATCTGACCAAGTAATAGGAAGGGTGGAAATATAAGCCAGATCACTATTGTTGGAGAAAATCCCATCTAAGGTATGACCTTTATTATGAGTTGGAGATGAGACCAATTGATCAAGACCTCCTATGGCCATGATATTGTTAAGCCTGACTGTATCTGGATCTTCAGATTTTTCTAAATGAAAATTGAAATCACCAAGCAATACGAATGATTTTAAGCTCAGACCTTCTTCTAGAATCCCATTAAGGGAATCCATAAATCCCTTCCTCTCTCCTGGTGGACGATAGATAAGGATACCAGAGAAGGGTTTGTAATGAGCAGAGAAGATTTTAAAGGAGAGTGCTTCGCAACCCTGGATGCAGACAGCTGAGAAATGTGGGGTGAGAGATTCATGGTAGATTACCGCGAGCCCTCCACCTCTTTTCTGGGTGCGATCCAGGGAATGACAAAAAAAGCCCAATGGGGTGGCTTTTACCAAGTCCGGCCCTGAAGTGCTATCGAACCAAGTTTCTGTGACAAACGCCAATTTGATGTCGTTGTCCTCCAGAAACAGGGCACACTCAAGTGAGTGCTTTACCAGTGACCTAGCATTCAGTAGAGCGCATTTCAAGTTGATATCTCTTCCAAATACCCTATCCAGAACGTGCTTGGAAGAAACAAATTTAACAGGTAAGTTCAATAATTTAGGGAGGGGGGTGAGACATTCTCTACACACGGGGCTCCCTTTGGCTATAACTGCAGCAGTATTCTTGTTATAGAGGAGACAGGGGGACAGTTTGTAACAATGAAAAACTTTGTCCACCTTGTTTAACCTGTGCAGTTCCTCACCTGAGTAATATCTTCTGTCCAACGGCAAAGGACCAGGGGAACAGGCCCTGCGCCCGGCCTGAGCGCGGACGGGCGGAGACGGGCTTGCCTTAGGCGCGCCTTTGGCGCGCCATCGGCGCGCCCGCTGCGCGGGTGCGTCAGCATGACGTTTAAATATCCCCACGTAGCCACTAGACTGCTAACCAGCGGAAGTGGAAACAATGAGGGCGGAAGAGGGATTCCTGACAAAGTGCGCTGTGCAACAATGACGGATTACATTAGCAGCAAATAGGTGAATAACACTTTTAAAACTTTTAAAAAACGTTCACAAAGTGCGGTTTCAAATGTGCAAATAACAGAATTAAAACAAGGTTTTCAACAGAATGAGTCATAATGAGTAGCTTCACCTGCGAGCCTTCAACACAGCTTCGCTCGGTGACTAATGCTGCGCGGGCGCGTCAGCATGACGTTTAAATATCCCCACGTAGCCACTAGACCGCTAACCAGCGGAAGTGGAAACAATGAGGGCGGAAGAGGGATTCCTGACAAAGTGCGCTGCGCAACAATGACGGATTACATTAGCAGCAAATAGGTGAATAACACTTTTAAAACTTTTAAAAAACGTTCACAAAGTGCGGTTTCAAATGTGCAAATAACAGAATTAAAACAAGGTTTTCAACAGAATGAGTCGTAATGAGTAGCTTCACCTGCGAGCCTTCAACACAGCTTCGCTCGGTGACTAATGCTGCGCGGGCGCGTCAGCATGACGTTTAAATATCCCCACGTAGCCACTAGACCGCTAACCAGCAGAAGTGGAAACAATGAGGGCGGAAGAGGGATTCCTGACAAAGTGCGCTGTGCAACAATGACGGATTACATTAGCAGCAAATAGGTGAATAACACTTTTAAATCTTTTAAAAAACGTTCACAAAGTGCGGTTTCAAATGTGCAAATAACAGAATTAAAACAAGGTTTTCAACAGAATGAGTCGTAATGAGTAGCTTCACCTGCGAGCCTTCAACACAGCTTCGCTCGGTGACTAATGCTCCTATTAAAGAATTAAAGAATTCTTGAATTCTGGTTTGGAAACAAAAAAAACTATTGGAGGGAGAGATTGCCATCAAAGTATTACAGTCACAGTAATAAACCTAAATGCATCCATTATACAAATAGTGAAAAATGTGCGTAGCACGTGACACTGGAAGCGTGAATCACATGCAAATTCATTATAAACACTGATGGGAGATGTACTCACTACCTTACCCTATTGAGGAAATCTACACGCCCCATGGGAGGAGAGTGTGGGAGAGACCCCTTTAGTCACACTCTAGAATTGGAGAAAACAAAAAAATACGTTTCTGTTCTACTAGGTGTGATCTTACGCTCCCAATTTTGCTACCCTCTTGAGACTTAGAATACTTTCTGATTTTTCCATTCATGTATAATTTCCATTGAGAGCCTTTATGATATTGACTCTGGACCACTCCATTTTTACATTATGTAATAAAACCCTTTATTTGATCTAGAACTCAGTTATTGAATGGGGCCATTTATTAAATTGATTGTGTTCTTCTAATTTCGATGCTTTGGGAGGTGCCTTAATGTCAGGGCGTATTTTCTCCAATCCAGTAAATGTGAGTATTCTGGTTGAGGTAAAAGTATAGGGTGCCTAATGTTTTGGGGATTCCAGCACCCACAGATTTTGGTAGCAGAAGGATGGTTAAAGAGCTCTTCCTTTCTATATTAAAATCTCAGGTTTTCCCAGTCCTGCGTGATAGTGAATTTAACAGTGTGGAATATCGTGGGGGATTTTGCTGAGAACCTGACTCATTGTGCTGCTTTTGAACTATTTGGTTTATAGGTATTAAGAGGGTGGAAGGATTCTGGTGCCTGTGAGCGTTTTGGTGTGTTGTTGAAGTGCTGAGTCTTTTACTGAGAGACGAATAGTTATGCTGTATATAAATCATTTTCTTGATTCTGGTTTCTATTGTTGCTTTGATCACTGTTGTTTAGATGTACTATTCGTATTTGTGTTGAAAAGTTTTTTTTGTCTATTATTGGTTGGTTTGGTTATCATATTTGCCAAAATCCAAGATCTAGAGATGTTGTGGTGTTATTTGTCTGCATAGAGTAGCGTGTTCTGTGAGGTGCCAAATGCACACTGAGGGCCCGATTCACAGAACTAACTTAAGACAAAATCCTAGGCTTACTACCATTTTGGTATTCACCGAAGGCACTGACTCATTTTGGTATTCACAGAAGGCACTTACTCATTTCGGTATTCACAGAAGTTAGGAGTCCTAACTTTAGGACTCCTAAATGCCTTTTGTGAATTCCGAAAGTCTTAAAATTAGGATTTTTCTCAGTTTAGTAGTAGTATAGTTAGGACTCCTAACTTTAGGACTCCTAAATGCCTTTTGTGAATACCGAAAGTCTTAAAATTAGGAATTTTCCCAATTTAGTAGTAGTAAAGTTAGGACTCCTAACTTTAGGACTCCTAAATGCCTTCTGTGAATACTGAAAGCCTTTAAATTAGGATTTTTCTCAGTTTAGTAGTAGTATAGTTAGGACTCCTAACTTTAGGACTCCTAAACTGAGAAAAATCCCAATTTTAAGACTTTCGGTATTCACAGAAGGCATTCAGGAGTCCTAAAGTTAGGACTCCTAACTTCTGTGAATACCGAAGTGAGTAAGTGTCTTCTGTGAATACCAAAAAGAGTAAGTGCCTTCTGTGAATACGAAAATGGTAGTAAGTTTAGGATTGTCAAACATTCACCCCCAGTCACAGATCTGCATTACACCCCTCATGCAAATCATTCTTCACGTTGCTCCCCATAGGAATAGTCTAGGCCGAACTGTCAAGCCAGGTCCTCCCTGGATCTGAAATAAGCAACCGGTTTCGGAGTATCATCCCTCATCATCCAGGCTAGCATTGGACGTGGCCTGGGCAGTCCCTTCGAACTTAGGGAAACTATAGAAACTCAGAAAATGATAGATGGAACGCTGAACATTGCCAAACATTCACCCCAGTCACAGATCTGGGATGTATCTCTTGGGGAGAAGGATCAAGCATATGGCTGGGCTTAAACTGGGGTGGCATTGTGAGCAAAGAAATTATGGATTCAACCCACATCTGCAAATTGTAAGCATACCGTCCATCATATTTTTGTGTTGCTATACTTGCCCTAAGTTGGAAGGGTATGCTAAGATGTGGGTACCATGGTCACTATGCCACTGGATTCAGGCTAGTCTGGCAGATGAGGAGTGATACGCCAAATCCGGTCCCAGGATGCTTTCTATCTAGTACATGGAGGAACCGGCCTGTCTGTTTGGACTGGACTGGACTGTTCCCATGGGGAGCAGGGTCAAAACTGATTTCCCTGTGGCTGGACCCAAACTGGGATGGCATGGTGAGCAAAAAAAATATGGATTCAACCCAGATCGGTGACTGGGGGTGAATGTTTGACAATGTTCAGCATTCCGTCCCTCATCTTTTTGTGTTGCTATGGCTGTAATAATTTTCCCTGCAATAGTCAAAGAGATGACAGATAAGAAGAAAACTGACAAGGGAGCCGGAGAGAAACAAAATCAAAGTTCAGGAGAGGAGGATAGCTTTTTAAATGATCTTTTGAAATCCAGACCTGTTGAAAACTAAAACAGCGATATGATTAAGCATTCACTGAAGACATGAATTCTCTTTAGTTAAAATGTGTTTTTTTTGTCTTATGTTGACTAATGTCCGGACTCCATTTTGTATTGTCATGTCTCCACGTGCTTTGCACGAGAAGAGTCCTACCTTTTCGCTAGTTGCTCTTGTAATCTGCCTAGTAACAGTCTATAAATAGCTCCTTTGTCCGTCTGGCGCATGTCCAGACTTGACCACATCTGTTATCAGTTAGTCCCTGTTTGACTATGTTTTCGCGGACTCAGGAAATTGTTAACTCCGCCCATATATTGATCCTGTATCGAAAATGTCCATAAATGGTAATTAATTTTGCTCTATGTTGTATCCACCCACTTATGAGCCCCTCTGTTGTGTATAAAAGGGGACCATGTACGCAAGTTCTGTGTGCTACTCTATGAGATACTGAAGAGTGTTGTGTAGGTTGTAGGACCACCCTTAAGGGTTAATAAACTCTGTCTTTGTATTTGCAGTTTCCGTGCCAACTTCCTTCTAGCTTTTGTTACAGGAGAGCGAACCCTTGTATTCTGCGGGCCTAGCTGGGGCCTGTACTCATCAATTGGCGCCCAAAGGGGGCTCATCGGCGACTCGGATGCTCGAAGGACTGGTCGTGACAAAGGTGAGGAATTTGGCCGGGGATGTGATCACTGCCAGCGGCGTCTTTTAGTCCTGGCATCCTGAGGTTTCTTCCTTCCCTTCCGAGCTGACCATCTGGGTGGCGCCGGTCCTCGACTGAGACCTCTTGTGTCGGTTTGCCGCGTGATAGCCGTTTGGGCGAATTTTGGAACTTGGCAGTTGGAATCTGGACGCTCTTGATTGGTAAGAACCGTTGTACGGTACTTGCTCCGAGTTTTGAAGCCTGGGTTGGCTATTTGAGTTTGTTTAATTAATTCAAATAGACTTTATTCGGATTTCAAAAACCATCCATAAAAGCGCAAAACTGGATTAAAATACACAATTTGATACTACAATTTCGGGCCACAATTTATAATAAATAGCATGTTAAATATAACTTACAAAAGCAACAATTAAAATACAATTATACTTTCTTACTAGACTATGCATAGAGCCACCATACATACAATATATAAGGGTATACAGAGATGTAACCACTGACTTTATAGAAGCAATGCAAATGCGATGCATTAAATTTGTGCAAGTTAGGCTTTAAAGTGCAGAATGCATATGTAAACAAATGCGATGCATTAAGTTTGTGCAAATTAAGCTTTGAAGTGCAAATGCATATGTAAACAAAATTACTCAATTTTCAAAGACCTGCGTGAACGTACAATTGCATTGAGGAAGCCAATAACTCTAAAAATTAGTTCGTCTGATCCTAACATTAAAAAGTGTCTAAAAGCATGGTTGTGGTCAATCAAATCATATTTCCTGCAATAAGGGATTAGGTAATGCTTTGTATATTTCCTGTAAAAACCACAGCCAAAAATAAAATGGAGCATACTCTGGGTACCACCAAGATCACAAGGGCAATATAATTTTTCCAAGTTTTTAGTGTAGCCCAGTGGAAAGCAGATAAGATTTACAATGCTCCTGTCCCTGAATCTAAATAATAAAATCCTATTCCACCTGCCCAATTTTTTACATAAATAGGGCTGGGGTAACATCGGAGATTCAATATGTGGTTCCCGGATCATTAGGTAGTTTATTGTGGATTGTTTCAGTGAGTCCACTCTTTCCCTCTCATTATAAAAATATTGATAGAGTGCCCTTCTCACCAGGTTTTTATGGGAGCGGTCAATCTGGTCGGGGTCTGTAAAGAGATGACCATAATTGACACTCACAAAGCTCCTTTCTACCGCATTTATCCATGGGATTAAACTCGAATTCTCACTTTTCAAACAGTCCCTAATGATCTCACGGGAAAGGGAAGCTGCTGGGTTTTGCCAAATCCTTAACCAAAATAGTGCAGGTCTGGCTCTTATAAAATCCTCAATATAATGCAATTTTAATTCATTGTGACATACGAAGGTCGATGCACTAATGACTCCCCCCAGGATCTTCCGACAGAATCTATTCTCTTCTCTCTGTAGTTCTGAGCAGTCCGAGAACCCCCAGACTTCTGCTCCATACGTTCCAGTTGGGAGGCATTGGGTCCGATAGATTTGTAATAAACTGGGAACAACATCAGCCTGACGGGGTTGATGAAGAGAGGTAACAGAATTAATGGATTTGGAGAGTTTATTCCTCCCCATTGCGACGTGGGGTTGCCATGAACCGCTATTAGAGAATAGCAGGCCCAAATAAGGGAAAGTGCAAGTGCTTTTTAAAATGTTTTGTCCTATCGCAATCTTAGAGATTTTATAATTTTTAGGGCCGCAGGTCATTATAAAAATTTACTAAAGTTAGTGCTCAACCCTAAATCAGACATATAATTAACAAAACCCGAAATTAAAATACGCAGAGCATTCGGGGTGCGGCCCATAAGGACCGCATCATCTGCGTAGAGTAACGCCGGGATGGGTTTCTTGTTAATGATGGGGACATCCTTTGTCAGATTGCATAGAGAGTTAGTCAATTCATTGATATATAATATAAAAAGCAAGGGGGCCAAGACGCAGCCCTGTCTCACCCCCTTGCCAATTAAAATATCGTTTGAAACCTCGCCTTCGTTGTTTATTCGTACTCGGGCTTTCAAATTGCGATGGAGGTTGGCCAAAAAGTGGACTAAGGCTTCATCCAAACCATAATTTAAAAGAATGGACCATAAGCGGGAACGATTTACAAAATCAAATGCTGAGCTTAAATCCATAAAACCAAAATGTAAGGTGGGATTGTTTGGCTCTTGTATATTTGGCCATTAGGAGATTAAGGTTCAAACATTGTTCCACCGTACCAAGTTTACTCCTAAAACCCAACTGGCAACGATGGATAATAGAATTCTCGTCTGCCCAGGAGCTAATCTTGTTAAATAAAACCCTTCCAAGGACCTTCAGGGTGTTATCGATCAAAGATATTGGTCGATAACACCCCGGGTCCATTCTGTTTCCCTTTTTAAAAACAGGAACAATGGTACTGCTAGACCATGTCGAGGGGATGGATTTCTTACTCAAGTTGTTAAAGAGATTACAGAGTAAGGGGGCCCAAAAACAACTATTCGATTTTATCTGATCGATGGACAAGCTGTCCGGGCCAGGAGCCTTGTTACCAGCACTATTGGTAATAGCTTCCTCCACCTCCTCTAGTGTTATGACTATGGTACTATCAGGGAAAATATCCTCGGTTGGGTCTCCAACTGCAGCGTAAAGCTTAGAGAAATGAGTGACCCATGAGTCACCTGTGATATTGCAGTTTATCGGGGTAATATTACTGCCCAGGGCTCTTAGGTTCTTTACTTCTCTCCAGAACCCTGTCGAGTCTTTTAGGGCAGCAGTTTTGGTCAGATTGTCCCAATGGCTTATTAACAGCTCCTCAGATCTAGCTTTTAATGTATGCTTATATTTAAGACGTAATGATCTGACAAGGGACACATCTCGGGGTTTGGTTTCCAGGGCCTTTCTAAGTTCTCTATTAGCCCTCGAACAATTGGTATCAAACCATCTATAATTATTTATATTATGTTCTTTTAGGGGTTTGGAAATTGCCCTTTTTATAACTGCACATAAATCACAGAAAGACTTGATTATGTCAGGGCCACCGAATGTTAAGCAGTTAGAGATCAATAGAGGGTTATTCCTAATCACATTAGCTAGAATCTCTTTGTTGTCGATCCCTCTCCATATAATCCTAAGCCTGTCTGTAGATAGAGTAATATTTGAGGCTCCAACCTCATGTGGGCCTGTAGGTCTTTTAATGGATTTAAGATGGATTACTATTGGCAGATGATCACTATATGAACTACTGACAACCTCAGATTTGAATAACAATCCGCTAAGAAGAGAGGAGGTAAACATATGGTCAATAGTTGTAGAACTACCACGGCCAATATAAGTGGGAGCCGGTACCTTTTCCTCGGCAATTCCACTGTAACCCATTACGTCATCTAAATCCCTACAATATAATAAGTCCAATAGTTCAGATCCTCGTCTGCAAGTTGGGGATATAGAATGAATATGAGCATTAAAATCTCCGCCTACACAAATACCATCAAATTGGCCATACTTTTCTCCATTCGCAACTTCATCAATAAATTTAAACAATTCTAAAAAAGTGGGATTAGGATGGTTAACGAAATCATTATTGTAAAAATGTATAAAACAAATCTTTAACCTTGCAACATATTTCACAGCTATCAGATGTTTACTAACCACATGTAGTGGTTCGATTTTCACGTCCTTGGAAATTTTTGCCCAGATAAATAGACCACCACTAGGTCGCCCCATAGCAGGACATGGTACAATAAAATTATGACAAAGAAAGCCCTCCAATGATTGAGCACATGTACACCATGTTTCCTGCAGCATTACCACATCAAAATTACTTATCCATGTGACCCATTCTTTGATTTTCATCTTGCCTAGAAGCCCAGCAATATTCCAACTAATGACACTTAAAGTGTCAATCGGTGGGATAGTGGGGTAAAAAGAGAGGGCAATGGGAGGGCAGGGCATACTACATGTGGAGGTACTAATGTACCTGGGCATGGTTTGGGAATACATATAGAATTTGCCATTTCCAGAGGGACTGTGCTAGTGACCTCAACAGATATGTTAGGAAATGTTGGTGGTGGTCAATCTAGGCTTCCTAAATCGGATAGGGCGGAAAATCTATTAGATAGGGGAAAGGTAGTAGGAACCATTTGAGGTAGTCTATGAGGGGGCCTATAAAAATAACCCAATGGGAGAAGGGTTATTGCAGTGGACAGACTAGCATGTGTGTTATGTGTATCCATAAAAAATCTTACAGAGTTCGGATGTCTAAAATTAATCACTATACAGTCTCCACTAATATTTTTGTATTGTGGGCCCACCCAACTCACCCGGCGAGTTGATATAACCTCATTCGAAATGTCCCATCTTGCCCCTTTGTGTTTGGTCAGCCAATCAATACATTTATTGTGTAATTGTACCCATGACTCATTTTGACCTTCTTTAAGGGCAGGGACGCCTGCTAAAACTAAAACATATGGGCAGGCTTCTGGGGGTAAGTGGAGTGGCGGCCCTAAATTATTAGTGGGTCTATTTCTTACAGGTACGCCTCCTTTATTGCTTACGCCATCCAAAGTATTGCCTGTCCTAACTAGTGAGGTAGCTAGTGGGGTAGTGGTGGCCTTAACATTTGAACTTACAGTTCTGGCCGTTGCTGTTCCTACTACATCAGAGGGGTCACGAATTGAGCCGGTAATCTGTACTGGTGGGGTATTGGCTAGGCTGCTATAGGAAGAAACAGTTTTAGCGATAGTTGGGCCTTTGATGTTACTATGGCCAGGATCAGCGGTGACAGCCAAACCCCCCTCCCTCAGGCCATTACATAATAATTCCAGCTCATTCATGAATTTCTCGCCCCGAAGGGCTTCTATGCTAATATTGCCTTTCCTTTTAGTTTCCTCTTTTTTTACAAGGTTTTCGATTTTATCTAGTCTCTTAAAAATAGTATTAAATTGTTTAGCTATTTGAACTTCAACTTGTTTAAAAATGGTGTCTACGATAGTTTCAATCAAATTGCCATTTGGTTTAGGTTGGATATTTCGATCGAGAAACTCAGTCTGCGTACTGATAGAGTTATCAGTACCCTCAGGTTGCAACATGAAGTCCCCACAGGTGCCTTTGTCCAGAGCTGAAAACTGTGGTCTACAAGTATAAGCAGGGAGTCTCTCAATACCGTCGTCCAATGATAATAGTGGAGACGAGGAATCCTCAGTGACAATTGGTGTGACTATTTCGCAGTCTTTATCTTTATTCCACATGCTCTGTGGAGTAGGTTGGTTTCTACAACGACTTGGTTGCTTCCTTTTATTTATAGTACTTTTCACGGGGCCTCTCTTGCGTTTTTCCCTTGATGTTTTATTAGTACATGGCGTTTTATCTGTTTCGGGTTCCACTAAACAGTCAGTGACAGGAATAGTCGCCAAACTAGTAACTCTAATAATAGGGGTTATTGACTCTGCTTGAGCTGTGGGTTCAATGACCATTACTGTGGGGGAAAGTGGGAGACCCGAATTAGATGGAGCCTTTGGGAATTGGGGACATAGGGAAGTAATAGTAGGTAGTCCAATGGACAATCTTCTTTCGGTGTCAGCAATCTCGTTGGTTACCATGGTGAGGGCATAGGTCAGTAATGTATCAAACGATGTGGGCAGCTCAATAGGGACAGCAGGGTCTGCAGATGCGGTCATAATCGTACGCTTCCCCATGTTGAATATATTTACCTGAACAGCCTAAAGGCGAAAGAGGGGTGGCCCGCCCGACCACTGGGGATCCACTGAGGGCCACAGAGGGCCCGCCCTTTGCCCAGGCTTAGCCCGGCGCCGCCCGCGTGCGGTCCCGTGACGCGGGGGGCGGAGTCTCTTTAGTAGCGCCTTCGGGCACGGACCTACGCCAATTCCGCTTCCGGGGATGCCAGGGGTTGAGGTTCTGTAGCGATCCGAACCCGTGAATTCGGTATCATAGTACTGACACGATTTTGGTATCAAACCGCAAATGATCCATTATATACATGACAGTGTTTTCGCTGCGCAACTGGCATGAATTCACTGGAAAATACGGCATTCTGTCAGTAAAGTCATGGCACCCATTTTAGTTACGGCATCCATTTTGTTTCTTGCCCTCACATAGCCAATGAACGGACGATGACCCCGGCAGGATCACCTTGTTAAGGACACGTAAGCTCGAGCCCCGAGAAAGGCTGACGCTACATGACTAGGCAGAATCAAGCTGCCTCCCTTGCCTGAGGCCAGTCCTGCTATACTGGTTCTCGTGTCCGTTGTCCTGACTGAAAAGGCCGAAGACGATTGCCCTGCCCATTTATGATCCATAAACACCTCTTATCCTACATTTCAATCCTTTGCACCTGGCTCTTCTCCTTTCTTTCTGGGCTTTTACAATGGGGAGGTTACGATTTTTATGATGGGGAGGATCAAGTAGAGAATGAAGAACTGACAAGAGAGCCTGATTGAATACCGAAAACCTACAACTAATCATTGTTTGATGTTTATTTATTATCTGTTCGGGATACCGGGTTGGGCATGAGAAATATTCGTGTAATGTTGCCCCAAGACATTTTTCTTGTATTTAAGAAACAACCCACTTAATGCAATTTGAACAGTCTCCTAGATTCTGCCTCTGTGTGGTTCCTATGAATCCTGTATCCCTGCAGTAAATAAACCTTGGTCTTTGACGCCGCCATCGAGAAGCCCGTGTCTCTGTTTGTTTGTGCACCGGGACAGGGGGAACTCAGGGGTCTTCGGGTGTTGTTTCCCTGACACCTCTGGACTCTTAAAAGTTCAGAACCTCAAATTGGCGCCCAACGTTGGGCGACGTCATCCGGTACCGGTCCAAAGCCTGAAAAGTTCGAGAAGTTTTGTGTGAAGATTCCGGAGGGAGGTACCCCGCTTCATCGATCCCTGCATGTCGTAAAAGTGGCCCGACGATCTCTTCCACGAGGGTTCCCGTTCCCAGGCGGCTACAGAGGACCGCTGCCTTGACTGTCGCCCTGTCTTGGACCCGAGGTGCAGACCTTAGTACGGCGAGACGAAGACGGGTTCTCCTTGGTGACGTCTTCCACATTTCAGTTAAGTATTAAGTGGGTTGTGCTCAGTTTGGTTATTCGGATACGTTTTGGATTTGTAGATTATCATTGGTTGCTCTTGTTAAGATAAGCTTGGTATTTGGTATTGGTTCATTTTGGTAGGCCTAAGTTCTCTGCGCATTTTGGTTGGAATTTGTCTTTGTAGTCATGACTAAGGGTAACAATTGTTTTTTGTCCTGGTTACGTTGCAACGGGGATTCACGGTTGGAGGACTCGTGTTTGGTTCCTCCGATTGGGACTCCTACATATGAGCTCTATTGTAAACATGGTGTGGGTCCTATTACGTATAATGAAGTATGGGTCCGTTATACCAAGAAAGATGGTGTCCTTAGTTGGCCACCGCATGGTAGTTTCGAAACGGAAATTCTAGATAATCTAGAAATGAAGTTGTTTAAGAGAAAAGCCCGGCCGGCGATGTTTGATTCTTTTCGCGTATGGCGCAAAGAAGCCAAACAGAGAGAAATTAGGAAAACAAAGAAAGAACAGAAAGAGAAAAGGTTGACTTTAATGGAGTCTGCTAGGCAGCTGCATGTCAACGAGACCGAGAAAGCAATGGAGATGGCGAGTAGAAAACATAATTTGGCAATTGATAAATGTTACCCTGTATTGCCATCTTGTCCTGCTAAGCCGATAGAGGACCCTGAAAAGGATCCCCTGTTGTCTTACCTGTTGAGTTCACCTCCACCGTATGCACAGGGTATTACAGTACCACAGTTACTACCTGTTGTACAGCCAGCTGTTGGTCAGCCTGGGATAGGTGCTCCACTCCCTTTGAATCCAGCTCCTGTCTTTCCCGTGGTCAATGATCCTATGGCACCCCCTCTTCCTGGGTCGCTTATTCCGCCTTTGCCTATCGTTTCGCAAACTGCTTTACCTACTACTCCTACCCTTACTACTTCATCTGCTTCAGCTGCCCTGTCCCCAAGCCCTGTCATTCTGACTCCGCTTTCCGTTCGTCGGAAAATAACCGACTCTGTAACTAATATATTAACCCCTCTTTACAGGTCCTTAATTGGGACCCCCGTTTCTGACTCTATACAGAGACGTAGCCAGCTTCCTGGTCCCGAGGAACGAGAGACGTTAGATTCGACAGCTCTTAGGTGGATGTCGAAAGCTGTGAAGTATGATGCACGAAGAGTATTAGACACATTTATGCAGTGGAATGAACCAACTCAACGTTATGTTTTTGACGTGATGTGTTCTCTTGTGCGTGAGGAATGGGAAGATGATGACTTAGATTCCGTCCCTTCTGATTTAATAAATATTCAGCAGAAATTTGCCGCAGGAATGGTGATAGGTTCAGAAGTAGGGAGAGCGATAGAATTAATTTTAGCTTATAGGGATGAGTCCCCTTTTCGGGCGACAAGAGACCCTGATGGTACACCGATAACTAGGAAAAGACGAGGTCAGTATCCGATGAGAGAAGTTCCGCCCATATGGCGCGAAGCAGTTGCCGCTGATGCAAACTTGGGTATTGCAGCTGCTCCAGCACAATTCCAGAGAGTGTGGATACACATTCCTTGGAAACGGGCTGAAGTATTAGCGGTAAAACAAGCATTACCAGACCCTCGTAAGAATCCTGCTGGTTATTACAAAGAATTAACACAGACAGTCCAAGCGTGTATCATGAATTTGGCAGACATTGAAATGCTGTTTGGTAATGTAGTACCACAACCTATATGGGCCAAGATTCGTCAAGAGAACCACCCAGTCGCCTTAGGAGGTGATTGGCCAGCTATCGTAGCGGCAGACGCACAGCAGGTTGGTGGAGCTAAACCTGAACCTCTGATTGCTGACTTACCTGGCAGAATAATTAACCTGATGAAAACGCTGATGCCAGCGTTACGAGTAAATTGGGATAAACTATCAGCATGCAAGCAAAAGAAGGACGAAAGCGTCTCTGACTTCTTCACTAGATTTGAAGAGACCTTCGTAGATCACAGTGGGCAAGATATGAGTACCGAGGGAGGTCAGAGATTGTTTGTTGATAAGTTCGTGTTTAATTTACTACCTGAGCTTAGTAACAAGTTAAAGGATTCTGAAAGTGCCTGGGCAGTGTCGACGACAGCACAGATACTTGCAACTGCACAGTATTACGAGACTAGAGAGAAAGAAGAGAAGGAAAAGTCAGAAAAGAAAACGAAAGATTTAAAAACCAAAGTTCTTTTGCAACAGGCATATCCGCCTCGTTCGAATCAGTCAGACTCACAGCAGCGACCCCAGTTTCAGCAGCAGCCACAATTCCAGCAAGGGACGGCCCAGAGATTTAATTATAGTTTTCCCCGACAACAGTTAGCATGGAATCAGTGTGCCTATTGTAAAAAGGAGGGTCATTATAAGAATGAGTGTCCAGTACTACACCCACAAACTAGTGGTGTCCCAGCTCAGAGAGGTAATGTTGGATTTATGCAAACTCCTAGAGGTAGAGGGCGTGGTACGATGACACCACAGGCTGATCGCCAATCAAATTATTTCGACCAGCGAAATGTACAACCTACGCAGCCAGGTAGATCTCCACAGTATCATGTTGAAGATTACTATGATCATAATGAAGAGATTCAAAGAAACGAACAATAGGACAGCCGCAGGCAGAGAGAGGGAGGAGTATCAGTTCCAGTTGATCAGAGTGGACCTTATGTCACAGTAGTTACCTCAGGCGTGGTCGAACCGTTTCTGTTGGATACTGGTGCGGCAAAAAGTTCAATCATGCGTGCGAAACTCCCTGGCGCACCTTTGTCCGGCTTAACGAACACTTCAGTAGGTTTCTCAGGCGCCCCTGTTCACAATCCTGTGTCCAGTCCTTTATCTATCACTGTTGGGCCATGCGAGCTAGAAGCACCCCTCATTTTAACAACCGGTTGTAATGAGAATCTGCTTGGTTTAGACCTGTTGAAACGCCTGCATGCGACGTTGCACTGTTCTCCTTCGGGAGAACAGCTCACATTAGGTAAAGGAGTCATCTCCCCGATGTACATGACGATGGACAAGCTCCCACCGGAGTTGCGTTCTCTCCATGATACTCTTTGGGCAACTGGTCCCAACGATGTAGGCCTCTTGGAAATTCCCCCTTACGTGGTAAGTCTAAAAGCGAATGTTAAATTTCCACGAATCCCACAGTATCAGATTTCAAACGAAGGTGAACAAGCACTCTTACTAATTGTAAAAGACTTGATACAGAAAGATGTGATAGAGGAAACTAGAGGAAACGTCTGCAATAGTCCTGTTCTGCCAATTCTGAAACGTACTGACCCTTCTAAACCACCAATTTACAGATTTGTGATTGACCTCAGAGAAGTTAACAAAATAGTGATTCCACAGTTTCCTGTAGTCCCAGATATCACTGCATTATTGACGTTGATTCCTGCATCGGCATCATGGTTTACAGTGATCGACTTGAAAAATTCATTTTTCAGCATTCCCATAGCAGAAGAAAGTAGAGACATTTTTGGTTTCTCATTAGGAGGACGCAGTTTCATATTCAAACGCGCTCCACAAGGTTGTGAAAGCCCTTCAATTTATAGCCAAGCATTAAAAAGTCAATTAGACGCTCTTGTACTTCCTCATGGTGTTGCTCTGATCCAATACGTAGACGATCTTTTACTGGCTGCTGATGACAAGGAAACTTGCAAAGCAGCTACAATTTCTTTATTGCGTCATTTGTCAGACTTACATCACAAGGTGTCACCTTCTAAACTGCAATATTGTTGCCAAGAAGTGACCTACTTAGGTCATCTTTTGTCAAAGGAGGGAAGAAGGTTGACCCCAGAGAGAATCAAAGCAATTTCACAGATGACTGTACCAAGCACACAAAGAGAAGTGCGTGCGTTTTTGGGTATTACGTCATACTGTAGGCAATGGATCCCAAATTTTTCTCTCACGGCAAAACCATTGGTAGCCCTGACTGGAAAAGGTGTTCCAAGCCCTTTGCCATGGTCTGATGAATGTCAACAGAGCTTCTCCGACTTACGTGATGCACTGTGTTCAGCTCCTGTGTTGGGTACTCCTGACTACAGTAAGCCGTTTACACTATATGTCCACGAAAGAGAAGGTTGTGCATTGAGTGTATTAACACAACAATTCGGCGACAAACAACGGCCTTGTGCATATTTTTCATCCACATTAGATCCGGTAGCCAGAGCATTGCCAAGTTGTTTAAGAGCCACGGCAGCAGCCGCAGTGTCTATTCGACAGTCTGCTGGACTAGTCATGAACAACATGTTAGTAGTCATGGTTCCACATGCTGTGGATACACTCATGAATAGAACGAAAACTCAGCACCTCACCAGTGCTAGATTATCAGGCTATGAGCTGACGCTTTTGGCAAGTCACATTCAGATCAAGCGATGCAACATATTGAATCCAGCAACACTGTTGCCGACTACTCAGGAGTCGAGTGATTCAGAGCCCCATGATTGTTGTTTCAGAACTGAGGAAGAGACAAAAGGTAGAATTGATTTGAAAGATACTCCGTTATCAGACCCAGACGGCACGTTATATGTCGATGGGTCCTGTTTTAAACTACAGAATGGTGATGTGACGGCCGCGTATGCAGTTACGACTTTGAGTACGATTGTTGAGACTGCAAGAGTGAGTCAGAATTCTGCCCAAGCAGCAGAATTAATTGCATTGACAAGAGCGTGTGTTTTAGCTGAGGGAAAGAGAGTGAATGTGTTTACTGATAGCCAGTACGCCTTTGGCGTCGCACACAATTTTGGGCGTCTCTGGAAAGAAAGAGGTTTTCTCACGTCCCACGGAACTAAGATCCAACATGGACAATTAGTCAACGATCTATTAGAATCCCTGACCCTACCGACTGAAGTTGCAATTGTGAAGTGTAGTGCACATCGAAAGATTACGGATAATGTTGGCCGAGGGAATGCGTTTGCTGATGAGGTTGCTAAAGAAACGGCCAAGAACATGACGAGCCGAATGTATGTTGCAACGTCTGCAAGATGGATTGCTGAATCAGGAATGTGTGAGAATACGATTGACAGTGTGAAAGCAATCCAAAATGAGGCAACTGAAAATGAGAAGAATGAATGGAAGGAGAAAACGGGTAAAATGGATCCAAGTGGATGTTGGATTGATCTGTCTGAGCAGCAACGTTGGATGTTACCTGACGCGTATGTACTTGCGGTAGTCACGATGGCGCATGGAGCAGCGCACATCAGTTCGAAAGGGATCTGTAAAATGTTAGCTCCAGTATGGAAGAACGATGGAATTACTAAGTGTGCGGAAAGAGTGGTGAAAAACTGCATGGTATGCCTGATGCATAATCCTGGCAAGGGAACCCCAACCCCAACTGGTCATTTTGCTCCCCCTTCATGTCCCTTTGAAGTGATTCAATTGGACTATATCCACATGGACAGGTGTAACAATCTTAAGTATGTCCTAGTGGTAGTATGTGCCTTTTCAAGATGGATTGAGGCATACCCATTAAAGGATAACACTGCCATGTCCACTGCCAAAATCCTCCTCAAAGAATACTTCCCTAGGTATGGTATGCCACGGATTGTTTGGTCAGACAACGGAAGTGAGTTTGTAGGGAAAGTTATGAAGAGTGTGTGTGCAGGTCTAGGAATTGTACAAAAATTCCACAGTGCAAACCATCCACAGTCAGCAGGTTTCGTGGAAGGGTACAATGGCACCCTGAAGCTGAAGCTTGCGAAAATTCAAGCTTCCACTGGTCTCTCTTGGCCAGACGCACTGCCTCTAGCTTTACTGTCCACCAGAGCAACTGTACATTCTCGAGTAGGGCTTAGCCCATATGAGATTGTGTTCGGCCGCCCTGCTAATGTTTGGGGAGTCCCTAGGCCAAAGGAATTCAGACAGATAGAATACCCAATGTTGATTGATTACCTTCATGATCTGACTGCTAAACTGAGCCTTATTCATCAACAGGTATTCGAATCCTTGCCTAAACTGCCGGAGAGTTCAGGTCATACGTTGAAACCCGGCGACCAGGTTGTAGTGCGGAACTTTGAACGCACTCGAAACCTTCAGCCAAGATTCGTGGGCCCGTTCCAGGTCCTCCTCGTAACCGGAACTGCAGTACGCCTAGCTGGCAGGAAAAATTGGGTGCACGCCAGCCACACGAAGCGTGTCCCTCTCCCACTCCCCTATGACAATTGGGTTAGACAGGGAATTGGTGTATCCGAGACAGAACCTGTTCCTAGGCACATCCCTTTCAGCGATGCAGAGTACCTAACGGACCATCCACGAACTAAAACGCAGAACTTTGGCACCTCAGCAGAAACCACTCCTTTGAATCCTGAACCGAGCATTGTACGTGAACACTTGTCGCCTGTGGAATCGAACATTTCTGCACCTGTAGACCAGCTATTTCCAGACCAAACAAGACCCGGAAAGTACAGATATAATCTACGTTCTCATGTTATGAACTAATGACATTGCATTATCGCCCTTCTGTTTAAAGACTGTAAAACTGTTTTGATCATACTGCATTCCAGTCAATCAGGAAGTTTGCTAGAATTTTTATTTTTTATTTTTATGTTTCTTTCACCTTGCCATCTGTGTTACCGTAGGGTCGTAACGTGTGCCTTGTTTTAATTTGCAGGGAATCAGACATTAGGTCGGTTTCTTCTGTTTGTCTTGGGAACTCCCAGGATAAACAGAGGTAAGTTTTTAACAGGTACAAACCATCCGTTGCGAATGGTTGTAGAAGATGGATCTTCCTGAATCACAACGGGTTAAAGTCATAAAGGTGCACAAGACAAAATTATATGACATATTGTATAGTAAATGTTTCCTAATGCAATGTGCCCTGACACTTCTGATTGTTTTTATAACTCTGATAGGCGGAATTATTTTTGGTATTCAATTGATCTTTGCACCTGTTACGTCTACAGTATCTCCCCATATTTCTGTTTCCCCGACTATTGGTTCTATTCATTCTTTTCATCCTTTTCCTGCCCACGAGCAAGCTCGACGCTCTGAGTTTATAAATAACACTTTCATTCAGCTCTTGCACCAACATCAACTAGTGATTAACACAACAAACTGCTGGGTATGTGGCCTGATACCACATACCATGGACAAGGGCATCCCTTATTTGGTTCTGCATTTCAGTTATAATGGATCATTCTGGGCATTTCAAACCATGTTCGCCTATGCTCTAGAGACCTACCCTCCACGACCTCCGCGTTCCACCAGGTATAACTCTGCTAATAGAGCCTTGGTAAAAGGAATCACTGATATGGTGAGAGATGTCACTAATACTCCGTACATTCCCAAGGATGAGTTGCGAGTTTACATGGGGTGGAACATTACAGAATATGGCATCACTCTGGGTGAGAACAAACGTAAGAGCTCAACTCCGATCTGGGTCGTACCCCACCAAGGTCAGGTCTGTTTGCAAGGAAATGGGAGGAATCCGAAAGCTCGACTAGGGAAGAGTGACTGTATTGAAACATACGTGTTCCCGTCACAATCTTCCCCTGCATTCTTAGCCGCTAAGGGTACCTATTTTGTTTGTCAAGACAGAGCATATACATGGCTGCCCGCTGATTTCTCAGGCTCATGTTATATCGCTCAACTGTTACCTCCGACATACACTGCTGCACCGGATTATCACAAAACGAGAGTTGTGAGAGGTGTATTCAGTAAAGAGGATACTGCTGGCCAAGAAGCAGGAGACTTTTTCAAAGGTTTCCTCCCGTTCTGGGGGCCTATGGTCAACAGTAGAAACCTGCGTCAACTAACACGAGTAGTTGAATCCACCATTATCGAAACTACAGGTGCCCTTAGTAACCTGACAGCTGAGCTTCAAGCGGATCGCCTCATGACGTTACAGAACCGTATGGTTCTTGACGTGTTACTTGCAGATCGAGGTGGGGTATGCAAAATGATCCAATCAAGTTGCTGCGTTTTTATCCCAGATAATGCGCCAACAGTATACAAGGCCATCTCTAAGTTACACAAAATCTCCGACTCCATTCACGTAGAGGAAGGTGACTGGTTACTAATGGGATGGTTCTGGAATCTGTTATCTGCATGGGGGTGGAAGGTTCTAATGGTCATCGGTGTTACGTTAGTATTTTTATTTTCGTGCTGTCTCATTATTCAGTGTGGCCCTGCCTTATGTAGCGTTTGTGTTTCATCGTGCGTAAGGAGACCACCTGTTTTCAGAAATGCATCACGAGATAAAGTAATGCTACAACAACATATCAGTGACCTAATGAACATAGAAATGGACTCTGACATAGAGTGAGTTATTGCCTATGTAAGGGCAAAAGGACGGTCTGAGGTTCTGTAGCGATCCGAACCCGTGAATTCGGTATCATAGTACTGACACGATTTTGGTATCAATGAACCGCAAATGATCCATTATATACATGACAGTGTTTTCGCTGCGCAACTGGCATGAATTCACTGGAAAATAGGGCATTCTGTCAGTAAAGTCATGGCACCCATTTTAGTTACGGCATCCATTTTGTTTCTTGCCCTCACATAGCTAATGAACGGACGATGACCCCGGCAGGATCACCTTGTTAAGGACACGTAAGCTCGAGCCCCGAGAAAGGCTGACGCTACATGACTAGGCAGAATCAAGCTGCCTCCCTTGCCTGAGGCCAGTCCTGCTATACTGGTTCTCGTGTCCGTTGTCCTGACTGAAAAGGCCGAAGACGATTGCCCTGCCCATTTATGATCCATAAACACCTCTTATCCTACATTTCAATCCTTTGCACCTGGCTCTGCTCCTTTCTTTCTGGGCTTTTACAATGGGGAGGTTACGATTTTTATGATGGGGAGGATCAAGTAGAGAATGAAGAACTGACAAGAGAGCCTGATCGAATACCGAAAACCTACAACTAATCATTGTTTGATGTTTATTTATTATCTGTTCGGGATACCGGGTTGGGCATGAGAAATATTCGTGTAATGTTGCCCCAAGACATTTTTCTTGTATTTAAGAAACAACCCACTTAATACAACTCGAACAGTCTCCTAGATTCTGCCTCTGTGTGGTTCCTATGATTTCTGTATCCCTGCAGTAAATAAACCTTGGTCTTTGACGCCGCCATCGAGAAGCCCGTGTCTCTGTTTGTTTGTGCACCGGGACAGGGGGAACTCAGGGGTCTTCGGGTGTTGTTTCCCTGACACCTCTGGACTCTTAAAAGTCCAGAACCTCAGGGTCCTGGGAAATGTAGTCCCGGCTTACACTCCCCCCACACTGCGGTCGCGATAGCCGGCGACGGCGGGAGGGAGAGACAAGAAGCCACGGGAGAAGCAGCAGCCCCAGGCTCCACAGGGGCAGACAAGTAAGCACCGGATAGCGTCGACAATATTTGAGTTTGATTTGTGATGACCGGTCATATTTTGTATTGATTATTGTGAGAATATATGCGTTGCAACACATATAGGCAGGTAATGTGGAGATATTTCTCCGGAGTTGTTTAAATTTGAACGGCACAACGTTTAAGTGCCATTTTTGATAATACTGCATATTTTGCATTATTTTTGAGCATGCCTGCTTTTAGCGCACTCCGTAAGTGGTGCTGCTGCTTTGGAAACCGGTTAAATCTTGAGGAATCCGCTCCAGCCCCCCGAGAGGGGACTCCTAATAGGGATATGTATGTGAAGCATGGTCTTTCCTCTATAATGTACAGCACAGTGTGGAGGAAATACACCAAAAAGGATCCTGAGTTACGATGGCCTTTGTATGGATCGTTTGATGTGCGTAAGATTGAGTATGTGGAACAGTGTATGTGTAAATGGCGTGCTCGGCAAGACATGTTTGAATGTGTACGGTTATGGGTGAAGGAAGTGCGTGAGCGAGAGAAACGTGAGAAAGCGCTGATTGATAAAGAGCAACGGAAAAATGATCATGTGAGAGCACAGGAAGCGAAGCGTCGGGAGGAAAGAGAACTGGCGGAGAGACAAGAGAAAGAGCGTAGGTTGCAAGTATTGGGTCAATATGCTGTCCGCCAGCCACTTTATCCTGTCCTTACTAATCTTGAAGATGATTTTCATTTATTAGATCGCTCTCCACCCCCTTATGTTGGCGCGTCTGCCCCGAGGTCACAGGACTCGGGATCGGTTTCGCATAAGGTAGACACGCGGTCCATGTTATCAACTGATCGTATGGGTGAGCTTCGGAAAATTTCTTTTCGTGCGCTTAAAGGCAAGCTATCTCTTACTGAATTATTGGAATTTTTGGAAAGTTGGCAGGATAGAGAAAAGTTATATTTTGTTGAAACCTTTTCTGACGAAGTGGTTACTACCTTTCGGAAATATTCTGATGTTTTTGAGCCTGATGATGTAGTATCAGATTCTAAAGCATCACGTAACGGTGTCTTTTCTCCCTCCAAGGTACCCGATGCGGTTCGACGGCTGTTTACATTGCGGGACGCGATGCTTGAACTTAAAGAGAGAGCGCGCCAAAAGACAGGGGAGAAGGAGAAATCGGATTCACACGTCGGCGGGAAACAATCGTCTACCTCCCATTCAGATAAGAGCGACATAGTGCATGCTAAACCGATGCGAGAGGCGGCACCTTTGTATGTTCCTCCTAAAGGAGCAGGAACTAGTTCAGACATGTCTTCCCCCGATGCTAGGGGATATTTTGTGTACAATTGGGTTTATACTCCCTGGCATAGGACTGATGTTATGACATTGAAGAATGCATTGCCTGACCCCCGCAAGAATCCAGCGGCCTTTTACGAAGAGGTCGAAGGGGCCTTGAATTCTTGTACTAAGACTTTAGCAGATATAGATTTGTTCTTTGGGCTCATTTTACCACCGGATATGTGGCGATCTGTGCGGAAGGTGGATGATCAAGCCGTTTTTAAGGCCAAATGGTCTGAGATTGAGGATGAGGATAGGGAGAGAAAGCCCGCGCAAAAACCGCCCCAGCTTATTTTAGATCTTCCTGCTGCTAACTTGACTAAGTTGAAAACGATTATCCCCCCTAAAAAGATTGATTGGAATATGCTAGCCTCGTGTAAACAGAAGGTTGATGAATCAGTTTCAGACTTCTTTACGCGCTTTGAGGAAACATTTCATGATTTTAGTGGTCAGTCACTTACGGATGATACGGGTCGACATCTTTTTGTTGATAAATATGTGGCGAATTTATTACCGGGAATAGCAGCTCGATTAAAAGCGTGTGAAAGTTCTTGGTCCACCTCGTCTCCGGCATCCCTCCTGACTATGGATCAGTATTATGAGCGTCAGGAACAAGAAGCGAAGGGGCATGAGGAGAAGAAATCGAAAGATTTGAAAACTAAGGTGATGTTAGCACAAGTGTATGGTCCGCCTCGTCGGGGTGTTGAGAGAGGTAGAGGAGGATTTTATGGTTCCCCTTCAGGTCGGTCGGATGTTAATAGAAATCAATGTGCGTATTGTAAACAGTTGGGTCATTGGGCTAGGGATTGTCCGGTATTATATGCACCTCGTCAGGGACGTGGTCAGGGACCGCCGAGAGGTAGAGGGGGCTTTTCGAATTTTAGAGGGAATTCCAATGATCGTGCTCGTTTTGAGCCTACCGTGCAGCAACAAGATAGACCTAATGTGTTTGATCGGCAAAATCAGTATCAAATGGCTGGGAATGATCGCTCTGGGAACCATGATTCTGCGTAGGATTGCGTTGGGTGGGGGTTGGAATTAGTTGAAGTGCCGGTTGATCAGAGGGGTCCTTATGTTTCAGCAAATGTTCTGGGTTCTACTGATCAGTTCCTAGTTGATACAGGAGCTACTCGCAGTGCGCTGTACAAACAATTGGTTCCGAGGGCTCCCCCATCTGGCTTAATGGTTACATCGGTAGGATTTGATGGTACACTCTCTTGAAGCCCTCTATCCCAACCCCTTGCATTTCGTGTTGAACAACTTTCTGCACCTTGTCCGTTTTTGCTTGCCCCGAACACGCCTGACAACATTATGGGTCTTGATATGCTTAAGCACTTCAGAGCTACGATCCGCTGCTCCCCTACTGGAGTACGTGTGATATTAAACGATAATCACCCTATGACAGAACGGATGTGTGTGGTTGCAGAGGATACTGTATTAGCTTCTCTCCCTCATACTTTGTGGGCCACTTCGGATACTGATGTGGGACAGATGGTGATTCCGCCTGTCAACATTAGTGTCCAGGAGGGTGCGGTGTTACCACGCCTCCCTCAGTATCGTATTTCCCAGGAGGGGGAGGAAGCACTCATACAGATTGTGCAGGATTTGATTAAGGTGGGAGTAGTGGAGGAAGTTCCCTACAACGTCTGCAACAGTCCTATTTTACCCATTTTGAAGAAAGATACCGATACTAGGGTTTATCGTTTTATTATTGACTTAAGGGAGGTGAATAAGATAGTGATACCTCAGTATCCAGTGGTTTCTGATATCACGACGTTGCTTACTTTGGTCCCGCCAAAGGCGACCACATTTTTGGTTATCGATTTGAAAAATGCTTTCTTTTCGATTCCTATTCATCCTGATAGCCGGTACCTTTTCGGCTTCACTTTGAATAATCGGTCCTACAGATTTTGTAGAGTCCCTCAGGGTTATACAGAGAGTCCTAGCATTTACAGTCAAGCATTGAAAAGACAATTGGATTCCTTTGCTCTGCCTGATGGTGTAGCCCTTATACAGTATGTCGACGACATCTTGTTGGCGGCCGACACTCCTGAGCTATGTGAGAAGTGCACGTTATCCTTGCTTTCCTTTTTGGCATCTCACAATCACAAAGTGTCGAAGAAGAAATTGCAATTTTGTAGACCAAAGGTGACTTACTTGGGTCACCTTTTGGCTAAGGAGGGGCGTGCACTCACACCAGATCGTATTCAAGCAATTTTGGACACGCCAGTACCTTCCACACAGAAGGATGTGCGTGCATTTTTGGGTCTTGCTTCTTTCTGTAGGCAATGGATATTGGGGTTTTCACACATAGCTAAGCCATTGTTAGCACTTTTGACAAAAGATACCCCAATTCCTCTTCCCTGGTCAAATGAGTGTGAAATTGCCTTTCAGCAATTGCGACAAGCCCTTTGTTCAGCACCAGTGTTAGGTACCCCTGATTATACGAAGCCCTTTACATTGTATGTACATGAGAGAGATGGATGTGCATTATGCACGGCGACAAGCAGCGCCCTTGTGCATATTTTTCGGCTGTACTTGATCCTGTTGCCCGAGCATTGCCTGGTTGTTTTCGCTCGGTTGCCGTGACAGCTGTGTCAATACGCCAAAGCGAAGGAATTGTGTTATCTCATAAGTTGTTGGTATTAGTCCCCCATGCTGTTGATGCCCTGCTTAATCAGACAAAGACACAGCATTTGACCAGTGCTCGTTTAACGGGATATGAGTTGACGCTTTTGGCTCCTCATATTACGTTAAAGAGGTGTGCAACGCTAAATCCAGCCACATTGATGCCGTTCCCGGAAACTCAGTCTGAAGCACGAGGAGCACATGACTGTATTCTTGTGACTGAGGAACAGACAAAGGGTCGTATTGATGTCCAGGATACGCCCTTTACAGATGTAGATGGAGAACTATGGGTGGACGGATCATGCCTGAAGCTACCAGATGGTACGACTTCAGCAGCGTATGCAATTACCACATTACAAACAATAGTGGAGACAGCACGCATACCGCAGAAATCAGCTCAAGCAGCGGAACTGATAGCATTAACACGAGTATGTGAGCTCAGTGCAGGATTGTGTGTGAATGTTTATACAGATAGCCGCTATGCCTTCGGAGTAGCGCACGATTTTGGCCTACTCTGGAAGGAGAGAGGGTTTCTAACGTCACATGGAGCACAGATAATGTATGGGGAGTTAGTTCACAACCTTTTGACTGCATTAACATATCCAAAGAAGATTGCTATAGTTAAATGTAGTGCCCATAAAAAGGTGGTTGATAAAGTTGGAGAAGGGAATGCTTTGGCAGACCGGGTGGCACGAGAGACTGCGATGCAGCCTGGCTCTACTGCAATGTATGTTGTGAAGTCACAGGCAGAAAGATGGCACGATGCTAGGAGAGAAGTGCTGGAGATACAGAGAACCGCTTCCGATAAGGAACGGGAGCAATGGTCCAATGATGGAGAATTAGATGATGAAGGGTGTTGGAGAAGTAAGCAGATGGATAAATGGAAGTTACCCACATCTTTCGTACAACCTATGGTCCAGATGGCACATGGACTAGTACATGTCGGAGCTTCCGCAATTGTAAAATTACTCACACGAGTTTGGGAGCATCCGGAGATCGCTAGTACAGCAAAGAGGGTAGTGCAGACTTGCATGATTTGCCTGAAGTATAACCCAGGAAAGGGTACACGAACTCCAGCAGGAAGATTTGCAACACCTACTGCACCCTTTGAGGTTTTACAGATGGATTACATTCAGCTTGAACGCTGTAACAACCTGAAGTATGTTCTAGTAGTGGTTTGTGCCTTCAGTAAGTGGGTTGAGGCATACCCTACGAAAGACAATACTGCAATGACTACAGCCAAGATGTTATTGAAGGAGTTCTTCCCTCGATATGGTGTTTGTAGATTGTTGTGGAGTGATAACGGACCTCATTTTATAGCAGACGTTATCAAGTATGTCCTGAAAGGACTGGGAATTACCCAGAAATTTCATGCAGTGTTTCACCCTCAGTCTGCGGGATTGGTTGAGAAATATAACGGTACTTTGAAGCTTAAGATCGTTAAGATCCAAGCTTCGACTTCTTTGACTTGGCCAGACGCTTTACCGCTGGCATTATTGTCAATTAGATCGATACCGCATTCTCGGACCGGTCTCACGCCATATGAGATCGTGTTCAGATGCCCAATGAATATTTGGGGTCCACCGAAACCGAAGTCAGTGTATGATGTACCTTGTGTAATGATGAATGATTATCTGGCACAGTTAACGGATAATTTGGTTTCTATTCATCAACAGGTTCGAGAAGCGCTCCCTGATCGGTGCACAGGTGAAGGACATAACCTCCGGCCTGGAGACCATGTCACGATCAAGGTGTTTGAAAGGACGAACAGTCTGGAGCCGAGATGGGTTGGTCCTGAGCAGGTCTTGCTCGCAACGAGGACAGCTGTGCGAGTCTCCAATCGGAAGAACTGGATCCACTCCTTGCACTGTCGCAAAGTGCCGCCTGGATTAGTGGAGCCTGCTGTATTGACTGACCATCGAGAAATCCTGACTGCAGAGAAAGGCCGTGCTGTGGAACCGAATGACACTGAGGAGCTCTTCCCGGACCAAGCGATTCCTGGAGGAGGAAGATATCATCTCAGACCAAGGAAGTGATTTCTTTTCTGTATCCAGATACGTTGTCAGAACGGCCCTTAGGTTAGTGAAACAGAGAGCCAATGAGGCAAGGGGGGGGATCAGCCCTGCATTAGTGTAGTGACACCCGTCTTGGCCCACTGGTGAAGAAATCAACGGCTGCCTAAGGGGAAGAGTTCTGACAACCTTTTAGTTTCAGGAAGATATTGACTTTTACTATAAAATGGAGAAGAAGAAGATTTTTTGTGCGACAAGTTTTATTATCTGTTGGAGGGAGGCCCACCGGGTAGTCGGACAGACTATTCCGGCACCTTCCTACCGCAAAGTTATAGCCGAGCGCCGCTGAGAAGCCTCCTCGGGGAGGGCTTTCTCCTATAATCGTACTAGGCCCAGTAACACCACCACACAGGACTCAATAGTAGTTGCGAGATTAGATTCTTTATCGGCAGTAATACGTGCAATATTTACAGAGGGATCGAGGGATCCTGTCAGAGTCTCAGTGTTCGTTCAAGAGGATAGGGTAGCGGGACAGTCTTAGTGCCAGCCAGGCACGGGAGGGCTCTGCGCCAGACCTTGGAGGCTGGTCTCAGAGCGGCTCGGACGTGGAGAGCCGCGACGTCGTCTGCAGGGCTCGGATGGTAGTTCCGCTTAGGTCGAGCCGCGACATGGTCAGCAGGGCTCTGGTGGTAGGTCCGCTTCGGTCGAGCCGCGACGAGGTCAGCTGGGCTCTGGTGGTAAGGTTCAACAAGGTCGGGCCGCGACAGCGTCAGCAGGGCCCCAAGGGTTCGTGAAGGTCTTTAAGCACGGTGGAGCCGCGACGTCATCAGCAGGGCTCAAGGGGTGGTTCAGGGTGAGTCTTCTTCGTGGGGTCAGCCGCGATCCGATCAGCAGGGCTCTCGACTCCAGGATACAACTACTGCCCTGTTGTTGGGTCGCCCCAGATATAGGACGAGAGCCCTTTGATGTCCGGACCCGTGCGCCCGGAGGGGGCGGAGAGGACGGGTAGGGGGAGGCCAGACGCCCAGCAGGAGAGGCGCCAGGCCCCAGAGAGCTGTGGGGTGATCACACCCAGGTGTGGAGAGACGGTAGGGGGTCCCATCGATACTGCCCTCCGCCGAGATTGGGAAGGGCTCACGTGGTATCCCCCGAGCCAGGGGTTGGCATCTCGATGTCGGCCTCGCTGGGACCGAGGCCGGGTAGAGCAGGGTCATACAGGTGGTCACGTGGAGTGACGTGCAATCCAAGATGGAGGAGCCCCGATGTGCATGGGACCTCGTGCGGCTTAGCGCGGGGAAACAGGACCACGCCACGAGGCCGGCTCCCACATTATCATTGTAGCTATTGTTGGTATAACCACGTGGTTTGTTGAGGATGTGACTCCTGCCCGTGAGTTACTTGTTTTGACTACTCCAGTGCCTGAGGAGCACTACTTTTACACCCTTCCGTATCAAGAATTGAAGCATCGTCAGTCTTATTTGAATAATACTTTTATCCAGATGTTGCATCATACCCATGTTGCTACAAATGCTACGAACTGTTGGATATGTGGTATGATGCCAGCTCATCAGAAGAAAGGAGGAACGCCATTCATACCTCTTCCTTTCTCTCATAATGGCTCTTGTAGAGCATGGTACACTTTGCTTTTTACCACACGGAAACCTACAGTGGGACGACTACTTTTTAGACTTAATATGGAATGTCATCAAGATAAAGAAGGCTATCCACAAGCGAATGGGACAATATGGGAGTGGGAAGAATATCGACCAGATAATGAATCAATCCCCTACATCTTCACGAACACCAGAGACACTGCTGGAAATGAACAATTTGTGATTCAAGTGGCACAAGCTCAAGCGGACCTGTGTGTTCAGAGTGTGGGTCATATTCCTGTTGGTGTTAGTGACTGTATTATTGTGTTGAATATAGATGGATTAAATAATAGTACTTTCTTAGCTTCCCATAATACGTACTTCGTATGTGGGAATAAGGGTTATTATCGCTTACCAGCCGGCTGGTCCGGAGTATGTTATGTAGCGTTCTTATTACCCCCTGTATTCTTAGCGCCTGCATCCTATCATAAAGATTTGAAGTTATTGAACAATTTAACTGTAAATAGGTATAAACATACTCTATCTATTGATGATGTTGACCAAACGGACACTAGTTAACAGCAGTATGTTGATTTTAACTTAGGATTGTTTTTCTTTGTTGGAGCTGCCCTAAATAGTAGGAAGGTTCGACGATTAACAAGAGTTGTAGAGGCTGTAACGAATCAAGCTGCTGCTGCTCTTGGGAATCTTACGGAAGAATTACAAATCACTAGAATTGTTGCGTTACAGAATCGTATGGTATTAGATGTTATGTTAGCAGACAGAGGTGGAGCATGTAGAATTATCGGAAGTAGTTGTTGTGTATTCATTCCTGACCACACACCATCAGTCTATAACGCTATTAATAAATTGCATAAAATCGCAGCTGAGATCCATACAGGAAATGGCACTTGGACCTTTTCTGGATGGTTTTGGGCATTGATTACTACATGGGGATGGAAAGTGTTAACTGGTCTCTGTATTATTGTAGCAGTTCTGTTTTCCTGTTGCATCTGTGTTCAGTGTGGTCCTTTACTCTGTTCTTTATGTGTGTCATTTTGTATTCCTGATAAGAAAGCTATTGCCAATGTCACCTATCAGAAACACTTAAACAAAGAGGTGGAAGAGATGATGAAAATTGACATATATGATGATTATCCTAACAAGCCAAATGTCTTAAGTAAATGCTGAAAGGGTCGTCTGTTGAAAACTAAAACAGCGATATGTATTAAGCATTCACTGAAGACATGAATTCTCTTTAGTTAAAATGTGTTTTTTTTTGTCTTATGTTGACTAATGTCCGGACTCCATTTTGTATTGTCATGTCTCCACGTGCTTTGCACGAGCAGAGTCCTACCTTTTCGCTAGTTGCTCTTGTAATCTGCCTAGTAACAGTCTATAAATAGCTCCTTTGTCCATCTGGCGCATGTCCAGACTTGACCACATCTGTTATCAGTTAGTCCCTGTTTGACTATGTTTTCGCGGGCTCAGGAAATTGTTAACTCCGCCCATATATTGATCCTGTGTCGAAAATGTCCATAAATGGTAATGAATTTTGCTCTATGTTGTATCCACACACTTATGAGCCCCTCTGTTGTGTATAAAAGGGGACCATGTACGCAAGTTCTGTGTGCTACTCTATGCGATACTGAAGAGTGTTGTGTAGGTTGTAGGACCACCCTTAAGGGTTAATAAACTCTGTCTTTGTATTTGCAGTTTCCGTGCCAACTTCCTTCTAGCTTTTGTTACAGGAGAGCGAACCCTTGTATTCTGCGGGCCGAGCTGGGGCCTGTACTCATCAGACCTCCTTCATATCTATAGATGGAGTACACACACATGGACCTGCAGTAGAACCAGGAGGTAAGGGAGCAGCAGGAGATAGTGTGGGGGTACAAGCACGGGGACCAACTGCATGTGCAGTGGTTCATGCAATATCTTGTGACCAATCTGGGATTGCAATGACAGTTTTGCCTAGTACTAGTACAGATACTATGGCTTTTTCTCTAGTTCTGATTGAGCCACCTGTTACTACTGTTGTTTTCAAAGACCTTTCTAAGGGGAGAGTTATTCATTTTAGACTTTCAATAATTGAATTTGGGGAAATTTTACAAGGGACAATTGACCTGCACACATTATTTTCATGTAATGTTGATGAAATGAGATGTTTGTTTAAGGACGCAGCAAAATGTGCAAATGAGGCACAAAACAAACTTGAAGAACTGGCTGATTAGTGTGAGCTGAACATCAACAAAAAGAAAAATGTGAATAAAATTACAGAATGGATGTGACCAATGATGAAAAAAAGAAGGAGGCTGTAGTTGAAAAGACAAGAGAAATGAGTGAATTAAAGAAATGCTAACAAAGGTAGAAGAGGTAAATTAATAATATAAAATGATTCGAAGATATGAAAGAAAGCAAAGTGGTCAAATAGCGTTGGTTTAGAAATTGGGGCAGTTTCAGAATAACCACTAAGAGAGGTATATGGAGGGAAATATGTGCATGTACCTTGAACAAGAAGTGATCTTTATGCTTTGAGAGCAAATTCTCCAAAATTATAAGAGGAACCTGAAAAATGGTATAGAGAGGTTCATAGGTGGAGTTTTATTTTGAAAAGGCTTTGGACTTATTTGAATTCATTGTTTGAGATTGTAGGGTCTAGTGATTTGTGATCTGAGGGTAAGGTTGCTGTAAACTGGCCTACTGAAGAACCAGCTAGTGGTGAACCCATCCGATGTAGTTGCTGAGAAATACATGGAAGTGATAGAGCATTTGAAAAGAAGATAGCAGGGAAAGGCATTGATTGGGCAAATAATTTAAGACCCTCACAAGAGCCGAAAGAGTCAGAGCCTACCTACCATGGGAAATTCATGCATATTTCTAAGAAGCACAGTGGAATTGATGATCCCAAGAAACATAAAGCTAGTGGTTTTGTTTCTGCTTTTGCTATAGGTTTGCATCCTGAGTTCCTGACCAAGTTCTCATATTCAGCAGAGTGTGATGTGCTGGCAGACAGCAATTATAGCTAAAATCTTGAAATGTGCCAAATACAGCAGTTATTGGTTTGATGTGAAGCAGAAAAGAATCAAAAATAAGCTGATGGTTGCCCAGACAAAGTAGTTTGAGAGCAATGGTACAATGGGTCCTGGTTTGGTTTACACATAATCTGATAATGCTGAAGTAAAAGTGATGTCCTTAATGCAGGGTGTAAAAATGGGAAATTAAATTATGCAAATGGAAGGTCATGGAAGAGAGATTGTGAGAAATATTGGAATGAATGCAAAGGTTGACATTCTGAAGAAGAACACTACTTGTTGTTTCTGTGGTAAAATCGGGCACTGCAAATCGGATTATTGATAGACTTCAGAGTGAATCCAGAATAATTTTGTTGGCAAGACAAAAAAATGTGAATCAAACACAGATACACTCACATTAGTCCCAGCCCTATCAACTCCTGTACAGAACATGGATGATTAGAGGCAGTTTTGTCTGAATATGCCTACAGCCCCAGAGTTGGAGCAAAATGTGAAAAACAAAATGCCATATAATCCAAGGGTTCAATAGGATCCTTTGATTATGAATAATGATTACTCTCAGTTTTCTCCAGAAAGTAATTCATTATATTGGTACCTGAGGGGTGAGGAGGATTGCATGCTTGGAGCAGTCCTAGGGGTAGAACAAAGTGGCCCATTTATTGACCGTGAAGTCAATGGACACCCTGTTTCTTTTATCATACTCACTCTACATTTTGCTCTGTAGATGTCCAAAACCTATCCCTCTCAGGAAGAGAAGCCCAACTTGTAGGAATCAGTATTAAATAGATTTTTCATCACGTCACACCAGATGTTCTAATAAAAATATGGTCAATAGAAAATAATTATCAGTTCATTCTGTGTGATTAAAATCCTCTAAATTTGTTGAGCAGAAATTTGATCTCAATGATTATTGCTGACCGGATGGAATTGCAATTGAAACCCAAGATAAAGAAAGATTTTGCATCTAAAATTAAATCACATGACTCAAAAGTCCAGCGGTAGCTAGTCCTGCCCAGAGATGATTTACCTCTGGATTTAAGACATGCTGTCAAGGAAGAGATATTAAATTCCTCTGGTAAAGAGATATTATTAATAAAAAAGTCCAAAGTCTGTTAGGATAAATGTCAAACTCAATGCAGTTTTCATGAAAACTGAATAATACAAACTTTCAAGGGAATCCAAGAAAGGAGTGAAGCCAGTCATCGAAAAAATGATTGAAATAGGAATTATTCGGCAGGGTTTGGTAGCCTTTGCAACTTTTGTGTGATGAGAAATATGAAACCAAGTAGTAAACTGAGAATAGCACAGGATTTGAAAAATCAAAAAAGTGATCCTATGTTGTCCAATGGTGCAGAATCGAGTAATCTTATTTCAGATAATAAAGTTCTCCTTTGGTGTCAGATCCCACAAAGGTATACCAAAAGTCCTATAATTTGTCTTTAAATCTTAAAGAAATAACTAGATAATTGATGTTGATCTGTAACTCAGCCTAGGTGCAATATATTGATGTTTTACTGTTTGCATCTAATACAAAAGAAGATTGTGAACTTGACACAATTGATCTATTGAAACATTAAGTTGACAATGGTCACAAGGTTTGCCCTACAAAAAAGAAGTATTGGAAAAAGGAAATAGTTTATCTTGGTCATCACATTGACAAAATTAACAAGGAGCTTCTGCATTTCTGAAAATGAATCTTCCCATAACCCAATGGAAGTGAGAATCTTCTTGGGAACTGTTGGCTAATGTGTGAATAATGTTTAGAGGCTTTCGGGTGTTAGGAGAACGTTTTTTTAATGTACTTACCTTGGAATACCTGACTATAGTTTGGAGTTTTATCTTTTCTGTCATGAAAAGGAGAGTGTGCACTTGCAATCTCAACACAAAATCATGGTGGAATCATGCGGACATTAGTCTATCTATCAACTGTGTTGAATCGCAGAGCTATAAGTTTTCCTCGGTTTTTGAAAGTGGTTGCAGCTGTTTACATTGCAATTGAACAAAGTGATAGGATTATGATGGGATGCATGTTGAATGTGTTTGTTTTATACTGTGTTGAAATTGTGCTGACTTATGCACAAACTTTTCACATGACAAACAGTAGACTGATCAGATCTGAACAAGTGATACTTGCAGCTAAACTTATCTCAATTAAAAGATGTAATTTATTGAACCCTGCAATGTTGCTTCCTGTTCCAAGCAAAAGGTGTGATGATAGAAACAGGAGTGATGATGATGAAACATATCATGATTCATCAGTGTTGCAGAATAATGTACCAAACAAAGGCCAGATAATAAAATTAATTGCTCTTGAAATCACTGATCTAGCTTTGTTCGTTGATGGCTCCTCTTTAAGAAATCATTGAGTAGCACTGAAGGCTGGTTATGATGTATGTTACTGGTAGACCTGTCAACCGTAGGATGGTCTTTCCCCAATCGATTGCCTTTACCCTCCCGTTTTTCAGATTTTTTTGTTCGCTGGTTTTAAAACTCTGTGCACTGAACTACTGCTAACCAATGATAAAGTGCTTGTATTCGCACCCTAAAATATGGATAAATTTACTTCCATATATCCAGGGTCTGTAAATTAAATGTTTCTAGTGGGCCTGCCACGCTTACTGTGCCTCCCACTTAAGGAGCCTCTATCCGGTTTAATCTGATCATTCAACTTGCCCCTTGCCAAGCCTAAAACTCCTTTTTTATTACATAAATTAAATCCTTAAGGTAGGCCCCAGGCAGCCCATAGGGCAGGGTTCATTGTGCTGAAAAGGTTATACATGCACTTTCAGGTTTTACATGTCCAGGTAGTGAAAAGCTCACAAATTAGTTTTTTTACCACTGTGAGGCCTACCTCTCCCATAGTTTTTGCAGGGTTATCCCTAAACTTTTTGCTTTATCCTCCTATTTTTCCTGACCTGTTTTTGTTGGTTTTAGGACTCTGGGCACTTTACCACTGCTGATCAGTGCTGCATATGCTCTCTGTGTAAATTGTGATTCTGATTGGTTAATCTTGTTGACGAGTATTCTCCCTGCCTGTTCTTATTTGTAGTAAAGGACATAACTGGGCCATGTGGATGTGTTGTTATAACAGGACATTTGGACACCCTATCCATGCTCCATATTTTTAGGCCTGGGCGAAAATTTCGTTCCGTTCGCGGAAATTGTGATAATTTGACATTTTCACGTTCCGCGGAGAGCGCGAAAATGTCAAAAATTCCGGTTTCCGCAGCTTGGCGATAATTTGTTTCTTGCTCGCGCTGTAAAATAATACATTCCCGCGCGCCCGCGATCGCCTTCCCTGAATCCCTGCGTTCGACGACAAGTTTTCTTGATCCGGTCGCGTTCTCCATGAGATGGTGTATTGTTTTAAGCCATTTGCGCTGTCTCGCGACAGTTCGTGCCCGCAGTGACGTCATGCGTCGCGCGATCACGTCTTTCTTCTCGCGATCATGCACCGCGAGACAACTCAAAACAAGATGGCCGCGCCCGCAAGCAACCACTTGGGTAAGTTGGCGACCCGCAACCATGCAGAAAATCTCGCGAACATGCCGGAAAAAAACTTCCGCATCTTCGCGATATTTCCGCTTGTTTGCGATAATTTTAAACATTTTCGCGATAATTTGCAAAAGTTAATTTCGCAAATTCCACCCACCCCTGCATATTTTGCCATTGTCCAAACCACCACATTGTTGTGTACATGTGTTATTTCTTTGGGACTTGAATAACAACCACTTTTGTTCATATGCGGATTGAGGAGTTTCACCACTCTATCACAAACTTCCCATCTCCTTCTGGTTACTCTCTGCCCTTTGTTATATTGTGAGATGTACTGTTCTTGGTGTTGCTTGACGCATTCCTTAACACGTTCTCTCCCAACCCAAACAGGATACCCTCCTCCCAACCAATTGGGAAGCAATTTAGTTCCTGGTACTCTGCCTTTCAATGACATGAGAGCTGAAATTCCTGTAATAGTGTTGGGTGAAGTATGGTAGGACCATAGCATCTCACGTATGGCTTTCTCTACTGGATCTTTTGGAATCATAGCTAACTTAAAACACTCCTTAATCATTCTGTTTGTCCCTTGCACTAGACCATTTGTTCTGGGGCAATATAAGGCTGTTCTGAGGTGTTTAACAGACAAATTGGATACAAAAAATGATCATCTTCACTAAAGCAAACATTAATAGTGATGGAATAAACAATTTAAGTCACAATGCAATAAGAGTGATGGTCTATTAAGACTAACATGTGCATTCGTTCATTAGTTGTGTGTTTGAGTGGTCCAATAATATCCATTGTCAATTTGGCCCATGGTTTATTTGGAACCTCTACCCATTAAATTGGAGTCTTCCTGATCACCCTGGTTTTATCGCTAGCAGCAAAACTCACACATTCTTTTACTTTGTTCTCCAATAAAGTATCCATACCTGGAAACCAAGAGAGGGCTCTTGCTTTACTCTTGGTATAATTCCTTCCCGGATTACCCTCATGGGCTAAGTCTACAATTATGTCCGACAATTCTCTAAGTGGGATCACCTTGTTGCCTCTGTTTCATTATATTATAATCAATGCACAATTATTACCAGACTCCCTCAAAAGTTTTCAGATCATCCGCAAGATAGGGCTGTCTGTTGGGCCACCCTTTGATTATTTTATCTCTTACTTTGGCCAATGTTTGGTCTGCTGCCATGCCCACATCCTAATCCTCCTTAGTGATACCATGAATATCAATCTCGAAAACTGGTTCTTCCAAGTTGTTAACCCCAAAAATATTTTCCCCTCAATAAACAACCTAGACAGTCCACTGCCAGATTTTTACTGCCTAAGACGTATTCCATTTTAAAACTGTATCCTTCCAAACCCAGAAGAACCCATTTTGAAACACTGGGAGTAGCATGTTCTATGCCTTTAGAAGAGAACAGAGAAATAAAGGGTTTATGGTTGGCTCGCAAGGTGCATGATAAACCCCATAAGAAGTACCTAAAATGCAGTATTGCCCATTAGCATTTTAATGCTTCCCTTTCTACTGCAGAGCAGTTGCTTTCTGATCCTTTAAGGGCACGGAATGATAACGCCACAATGCTTTCCTTGTGATCAGCTAACTCTGTCAAGGTACTCTTATAACATTTGTACTTGCATCAGTGGTGAAGATGGTCTTACGTTTCACATCAAAATTACCCAAACTAGGTGCACTTACAATAGCCTGTTTTATCTCATTGAAAGTATGGTGATCCATTCACAATGACACCCCTTTTTCATTATTTCCCTTAATGGAGAAACTTTCTCTTGAATTTTCTTTATGACTTTAGCCTTGTATGCTACTAAACCTAAAAAGGATCTGAGTTCATCCTTGATAGAAGGTGGTGATGCATTTTCCACTTTGAGCTATTTTGTTTCTACAAGTGCTATTTTTAAAGCAACTGTTTTAAAAGTATATCTTGACGCATGTATGGTGGATTTTTGTCATTTTGGTCCTGTTTAGTTTAGATAAAGACCCTTTATTTTTCTAAACTGGTGTGGTGTCAATTTATGGTGTTTTCACTGTTTTACTGTGTGTTTGGGTACACATACTTTATGTATTGCCTTTGGGAAAAGCATGTCTCCTTGTACCAAGCTACCAAGGGGGTGAGCAGGAGTTATCTAAAGTGTGTAACACCCTTACTCTGACTAGGAGGAAGGGTCCCTACTTAGACAAATGTGCATACCACTGCTAACTAGAGACCCCCATTTCCAACATCCATAGGATAGCATTACGTTACCTCATTACATTTAATAAGTGCTAACTTTGGATTGGGAACAGGTAAAGAAAGTCATGTCTGTGAACCTGTAATTTAAAATCCCCTTAAATGGCAAAGTCAGATTTTAAGTTGAAATTCTGAAAAGTCCACTTTTAGAAAGTTTTATTTTTTCCTCTCAAATATTAGGTGCCTGCAGCCTGTTCTTGGGTCACATGACAATGTGTGAGTGGCAGTTGACCTTTATATATTCCTCCCACACTGCCACACAATAGAGGGTTTTATGTTACTGAATGGGCCATATCAGGCAGGATGGGGGGACAGAGCTGGGTACATCCCCAACTACATATTAATAGGGTGAGCCCCGTTCTCACACAAATAACTTCACGCTAGTACATTGAGCCTGTAGCCATCCTGGAGCCAGAGCACGGAGGCAGGAAATTCCAAACAACTTTAAAGCGGATCTTTTAGAAACTTCTACACTCCAGGGCAACCGGGATTCAAAGGAGACTCTCATACACACTCTTCAGTTCACTAGTAGACCTGTGGAAGTACTCACACAGGACTTCTTGCGCTGTGTACTTAAGAGGGACTACTTTGGTGAACCAAATAGGACTGCTCTGCTGCCTGAAGCCTGCTTTGAGACCCAGAGATTGCCCCTGTCCCCTGAGCCCTGTTCTTTTACTAGAACTCAAGACTTCCAGTTGTGACTCCAAGGGCTTGTTGGCTGGCCTCCTGATTATAGCCTCAGGGACAGGAAAGGATCCAACCATCTTGTACCCGCACCTTGAGCCACATCTAGATCTTGCCTAAGTGAGTCCTGACCCTCCACATAGTGCCTTTCCAGTCCTGGATCCTTGGAAGAGGAGGTGAAAGTGCCGAAATAGCTCAAATCCAAATCGTGGGACTAAAAAGTGCTCTGAGAAAGAGATGAGACCAGGATCAACCTGCTCATTGATCTGCCGAAGGAGCATCTCCGGTCAGCCTGACTTCGTAGCAGTTCCTGCTATGTGATTCTCTGCAAAAGTAAATCCTATTCAATGACTCCTCGCAGAAGGGGTATCCAGCCACGTGGAGTCTTAATTGGCTACAACCTGCTGCTTCGTCTGACTGGATATCTTTAACTTCCTAAAATAAAGCTATGTCCGAACAAAGGATTATTTACTCCGACATCTCCTCCTAGCACATCGCCAAGTGCCTCGCCCCACTGACCTTTAATTTTTTGGACTTATTTATATAGAATTTCTTCTACTTCCTAAGGGAAGTGAAACCTGAGTCAATTCTAATTTGAGGACCCAAATCCATCATTGTTGGACATAACTTCTGACCTTGCCCCAGTCTCACACGCGTAGATGTCTGCTGTTGGCACTTTGATCTTTTAGCACTAGCTTTCACTATAAAATTCAATAATTCAAAACTTTAGTACTTCTCAGCCCATACCCTCCTCAAGCAACAACCCAGTTTCTCACAGTTCTGAATTTGTGGAGGCATCACATCTGCTGAATGTAACTTCGGCAAAAGTGACAGGGCTGGTTGAATAAACAAGAGCTTGTTGTTTGTCGGAGAATTTGAATGTGACAATTTATAAACTTTGGAATGGCCTATGATTTTGGATAACTCTGGTCACAAAAGGCATTTATGATGTCTCCTGAAGCTCTTTTCAGGAACAGTCTCAATATACTTTATTTACTGAAAGCAATACAACAACCAAAAAAGTGACCCGATGTTGTGCGCTGGAAAATGAAGCAGTGATTCAAGCAACAGAAAAAGATGGAACAGAAGTAAATTCCACTGTAACACAGAAGATGTGAGTTGTTTCTTGCAAAGTCAAGTTCAGACTTCTTTAAGTGAATCGAGAGATCTTCAGGAAGAAGCTCCAGAAGATGAGAAAAGAAAATAGAAAATAATGGGTTATAAGAAAAACTTGCCAGGACCTATATATCTCTCCTGAATATAAATGTGTACTGCCTGACACATCCCATGGGCAGATATTTGGATAAACAATCACATTCAGAGATTGATTTCATGGTGAGGATATTTACAAAGCATTGGGCAAACACAAAATTTAAATATACTGCAGAGTATTTGAAAATTCATTGTTTGACCTGTTAGAAACAATAATGAAGGCAGAAAAACTACTGTTTTTATGAGTCATATTGACAAATCAGAGGGTTCATTTACATGACTGCAGGCAGATTTTAGTGAAATTACATTTTACAATAGCCTAAAATACATTCTTGTGATTGTCTGCCTTGTTATCTAAATGGGTTCAGGCCTATTCCACCTGGAGATCAGACAGTATGACACTTGGCAAACTGCTGTTTAGGGAATTGAGTCCAAGATTTGGCCTGCTGACCTCTATTGAAACAGATCATGACTCACAATTTAAAATACAGATTTGGCAATTGATTTGTACAGCTCTCGAAATTGACAAGTGGTTCAATTGAAGTTATTATCCTCAATCTTCTGGCATATTTGAGACAACGAAGGAAACCATAACAAACAAAGTGGGGAAAGCATATTCTTCCGCTGGTTTGAAATAACTAGATGCTCTTCCTTCTGTCTTCATGAATATTAGAATTACTGCTGACAAAAGACTGGTCTCTCACCCCATGTGGTATTAATGGGGAGAGCAATGAGATTGACTTGTACTTCTTCAGCTACACTTGTTTCAATTACTGATGGCATCATTCTAGATTACTGCAAAGGTCTAGCTGATCTGGCAAAATCTGTTCCTCACCAGATAAACTTGGCAACAGTACCTGCCAAAGAAATGTAATATCATTCGTTCAAGTCAGGCAATTCATTAGACGTCCGAAAAAATATTAGGGAAAATTGTCTTGAGGAAAGGTAGCATTGCCCTTATCAAGTTATACTAGTGACTAACACTGCGGGAAGTGTGCCAAAATTCCAAAGTTGATCCACACCACTGGCATTAAAATAGTGAATGTGGTGGATGAAGAGCTGGTAAAAACAACCAATGATTCCACAGAGTCAAGATCAAGTTTGCAGTGTGGAGCCAGGGGGATGACCAATCTGAAAGTTAAACTGGTGAAGATACTCAAATAGAAGCTCTTGTTGGTGAAAGTGTAGCTCCTGGAGAAGTTAGCAGCAATGGTGTCTAGTTTCAAAGCACATGAAAGAGTAAAGATCTGTTACAATGTCAAAGGCATGGGTGGAAGCAAGAAGAAGTAGTCTGATCCAAACAATGAAAGACCTCAGTTGAAATTTCCAGTAATAAGCACCCCCGGAGGAAGAGCACAATATACAGTAGATCATGCTACTGATGCTGATCAAAGTTCAAGTCCATAAGTAAGTAGAGAAGATTCAGCAGTGGTCATACGATATAAGGCAGCATTTGGCAACAAAGTCACACAAAACCTGTAAAAGACAGCACTGGCAGTAATTGAAGTAGACTCAGAGAATAGGAAAAGTGAATCGTCAACTGCTAAAAGACCTAATGGAAAGTATGATTCACCTGAATGGAAGTATGTAGCATTGGTATATGAGGAAGAAGAAGATGAAGAAAGGTCAGAACCAGAAACATACAGTAAAATCAATGTTTGCCATTAAACTTTTGAAAAGTGCACATGAAGAAGAAGCAACTTGAGAATTCTTAACAATATTAAATTCCAAATCAAATTTTAAGAATTTTCAACCCAAATGTAAGATGTAGAAACATTAAATATTTTGATTCTTGAATTATTTGTATTGAAGAATAAGAACTAAGGAAGAAAAGTTTATTATCATTCTTTTTGAGAAATGGTTTGTTAACTTTTTAGTTCTTCAACCGATATTTGTTTTTTTCCATAAGGGTCATAGGATTAAGGGTGGGCGTAGTTACGCAAAGTGAAGTTTGCACTACGCGAGCTACGCGTAGCAGTTCGCGAACTGCGTAGTAACATGTTCGCACTGTGCAAGATATTGTTTTCAATGATTGCACAGTGCGGACAAGCAACCGGCACTGTGCAATCATTGAAAATGGCATCTTGCACAGTGCGAGCTGTAGTTTTCTGCTGCTCGAGTAGATTTTTACTCGAGCGGCAGCTTTCTCAACGCGAACTGGTAGTTTCTCATCGCGAGCGGTCGTGAGCATACGCGACCCCTCGCAATGAGAAACCTGACCTCCTCGCGTTGGGAATCTCGCCGGGAGGTTTATTTTCCATGCTCGCGATCGCCAACTTGATGTTGCTGATCACGAACAAGGAAAAAGTCTCGCCGGGATGTCATTTTGCTTGCTCGCGGTCGCCAACTTGACGTTGAGGACCGCGAGCAAGCAAAAAATGACCGCAGCACTACGCAACACTACGCTACGCGTGTTCGCACTGTGCTACGTGCAGTTCGCGTAGTGCGAAGTAGCGCGAACTTCGCAAACTATGCGAGCGTAGCGCAGTGCTTCGCCCAGGCTTACTTAGGATCATTAAATCCCAATTGCCACTTCACATAGTCTATTCGAATCATTCCCACCCACCCCGCTAATAAAGGGAAAGGATAGGGCCCCCGACTATTTATACACAAAGTGCTCCTTGGAATATGGTCAAGCCAACCCTGACCTTTAGGAGTCAGGGTGAACCCGATGATAAAGCAAGTCACAACTAGAGTGAGCGAGGCTCAAAATAAAAAAGGATAACTTTTTATTTTGCCCTCTTTTCTCGTTTGGCAGAGATATACTCTATGTTTTGATTTGCATTACCCCAGAAGGAGGTATCCCCTGTTTCCTTTGTTTTACAGAAAGGTCTTCTGACCCTTCTGGTGAACAGGTCTTCCGATCTGCACACCTTAGTGTAAATGAAGTGTGTTAAACACCATATTTTCCAAAAATGGAACTCATCCCTCTCATTCATGTCTCTGCCCCCCGCTCATGTCTCTCCTCGTAAATTTTGCAGCACACAGTCAAGCTAAGAAGTATTGGTTTATTTCCACTGTTATTGGTAGTCTGCTCTTAATTAACTTGTGGTCACCGCCCACAACATTTCTTTTGATTGGTTCACAGTAATTATCCATTAAAATAACATGGTATTGCTCCTGTATCTGGTTTTTCTCTAGCATCTCTGGATGACATTAGCATTGAGAGTGCTGAACAGTTATTTACATAGTGGGGTAGTGAGTAGATGTTAAGGTAATACAACATTTATTTTTAATGTGTTATGATTGCTGATGGAATTCTACATCTTTTCACATCACAGTGAGTCTGCATATCTTGTAATGGCACATGAGAAATTAGGTATAAAACCCTCAATTTGGGAAGGGTGCCAGAAGACTTTCCTGCTCTACTAGGGATGCTGTCTGTTACTCTCCCAATGTTGTTGCCCACTTGAGACCTAAAATAATTTCAGATTTTTGCATTCTCTGTATAATTTCCATTGGGAGCCTTTATGGCATTGCCTTTGTACTGCTTAATTTTTTTATTCTGTAATAAAACCCTCTAACTTTTCCATTGATTTAAACTCAGTTATTCATTTGATTGTATTCTTCAAATGTTGATGCATTAGGAGGTGTCTTAACATGGGGATACATAGGGTTTAACACTGTCTCTGCGACACTGGATGTGGGCATTGTGGTTGAGGTAAAATCTCCCACTGGAGTCCATCTATTTTTTGTGTCCCTGAAGCAGACAAGTATAAGGCTAACCACATCACCTTTGGAAAGAAGTTTCCTTCCCTAGGATTCAGGGTTAAGGGGACCTTGAGGTCTTGTTAGAGGTTTCTTTTTCAAGCAGGGGTCAGAACTCGAGAGCCTTCTTCCAATGTGATTTATTTTAGCTAATTTTGAGGTTTACAGGGGATTCTGGGTAAGAAAACTTTGGGGGATCTATAAAAGCCATACCTCCCAGGACTCCCCCTGGTGTCTAGTTTTCAGAAATGTCTGGGCTTAGTGGGATCCCCTAGATGGGCGCTGAGCCCAGGGTCAAAAACCCAGGTGACCCCCCCTTACAAAACCAGGTTGTGTTGTGATTGGCAATTTTGATGTCTCCACAATGCGTTTTCGGCCCCTCCCTGCCAAGGGTACTTGGCTCACCTACACAAGTGAGGTACCATTTTTATTGGGAGAACTGGGGGAACGCTAGGTGGTGGGAAATTTCTGTCAGCCCGGAGATCCCACAACTTTCCCACACAGAAACATGAGAAAAATTTGATTGTTTCAGTTAAATATGAGGTCTGGGTAGGAAAGAAAATTGGGGGATCTGGGCAAGCCATACCTCCCTGGACTCCCCTGGTGTCTAGTTTTCAGAAATGTTTCAGTTTGGTAAGTTTCCCTGGATGGCCGTCGAACCAGAGGCCAAAAACCCTTGTGACCCCCCCTTGCAAAACCAGATTGTTTTGTTATTGGCAAATTTGATGTTTCCACAATAGGTTTTCGTCCCTTCCCTGCCGTGGGCACTTGACCCACTCACAGGAGTGTGGTGTCATTTTTATCGGAAGCGCTTGGGAAATGCTGGGTGGGTGGAAGTTTGTGGATCCACACAGATTCCAGAACTTTCCATCAAAAAATGTGAGGAAAATTATTTTTTTATTACAAAGTTTGAGATTAGCAAGGGATTCAGGGTAACAGAATCTTGTGAAAGGCACACAAGTCACCCCATACTGGATTCCCCTCAGTGTCTAGTTTTAAAAAATATATAGGATTTCTAGGTTTTCCTGGGTGCCGGCAGAGCTGGGGTTCCAAGTCCACAGCTAGGCACATTGCAAAAATAGTGTCAGTTTTCACTGGAAAAATGTGATGTGTACATGTTGCGTTTTGGGCTGTTTCCTGTTCGGGGACCAGGCCTACCCACACAAGTGAGGTACCATTTTTATCGGGAGACTTTGTGGAATGTGGAGTTTGTGGAAGTTTATGGATCCGCAAGATTCCAGAACTTTCCATCACATATATGTGAGGAAAATATGTTTTTTGTTTTATAAAGTTTATGGTTTGCAAGGGATTCTGGGTAACAGAACCTGGTGATAGCCACACAAGGTACCCTATCCTGGATTCCCCTTGGTGTCTAGTTTTCAAGAATATACAGGTTTGCTAGGATTCCTCGGGTGCCGGCTGCACCAGGGTCCAAAATCCACAGCTAGCCACATTGCAAAAAAGGATCTGTTTCTACTGGAAAAATGTGATGTACCCATGTAGCATTTTGGGAAGTTTCTTGCCACAGGCACTAGGCCTACCCACACACGTGAGGTACCATTTTTATTGGGAGACTCAGGGGAATACAGAATTGTAGAACAACTGTTATTATCTATTGACTTTCTATGCATTTCTGCCATCCAAATGTAAGACAATGTGTAAAAAATAAGTCACTTTGAAAAATGTCCTCTAATTCACATGCTAGTATGGGTACCCACAATTTCAGTGACCCTATTTCACAAATACATAGGTGTCCTTGATACCTAGTTTTCACTCTTTATATTTTACCAAATGAATAGCTATAACCCCGGTACACAATGAAAACCCATTGCAAGGCGCATCTCAGTTATTGACTCCGAGTACCTCAGATTCTTGGTGAACCTGTAAGTCCTATATATCACCACAACCAGAAGTGTCCAGCAGATGTAACGCTATATTGCTTTAAAAAAATATGCCATAGTTAGAAGAAGTTACAGGAGAAAACGTTGGCATAACTGGCTGTTTGTTTCAACTCATTGTTAATATTGTTTTATTTCAAATGTTATACTAAAACTTCGAAGGATCCACAGAAAGGACCCCTTGCTAAATTCAGAATTTTGTATACTTTTCTGAAATGTATAGCTTTCCGTGATCCATTATTGCTTTCACACCCATTTCTACCACTAACTGAATGAAAGCACGAAAAATAGCAAAAGTAGGCTATGTACAAGTAAAATGCCAAAACGGTGTAGTAACGTTTGGTTTTCTGACAAAAGTCTGCCTGTTCCTGAAAGCAGGGAAGATGCTGATTTCAGCACCACAAACATTTTGTTGATTTCATTTGCAGGGATAAAACCAGCCACTTTCTTCTGCAGGACCTTTTCCCCATTTTTTCATGAACAAATGTATTTTGGCTGATTTCAAGGTCCCCAACAGGGGAATCCACAAACCCTAGGTACCTTTAAAATCCTGAGGATGTTGGAAGAAAAGGACGCAAATTGGGTGTGATACCTTGTGTGGACAAAATGTTACAAGGGCCTTTTAGAAATGGGGGTCTCTAGTAGGTAGAGGTAGGTACCTTTATCCAAATAAGGACACTTGCATTTAGAGTCAGGGTATGGGGGATACACACTTTAGATAACCCCTGCTCACCCCTGGGTAGCTTAGCACAAGCAGGCAGGCCTGTCCCAAAGGCAATGTGTAAAGTGTTTGTACTCAAATCACAGAGTAATACAATGATAACACCAAAAATGGACACCACACCAGTTTAGAAAAATAAAGTATCTTTATCTAAACGCAACAAGACTAAAACAACAAAAATCCAACATACAAGAATTAAGACTATGACTTTAAAAAGGTTTTAGGCAACAAGATCCATAGAACACTATAAATGCGTAATTCCCCTCAAAGTACCTGAAGTTGTGAAAAAATTCACAAGGCCAAACAGCTGTAGAGATGGGAAGTGCCAAAACACAAAAGATGCGTCAGTCCCTGAGACCAAGCGGAGGCAATGCAGCAGTTCTGCTGCACACAGGAGAAGCGATGCCTTGTGTCCGGTCTGTAGGGGGCAGTGATGCGTTGACTCCAAGACGATTGTGGTCTAGGGGAGGTGTGTCAGGAAAACTTCCGGCAGAGGTATGATGCATGAAAATCCAAGATGAGTCATAGATCGATGGGGTGGTGTTGAGCGGTGCTGTGTCGGTTCTTCAGCTGCGATCCCTCAACGTGTCAGTTTCTGCAGTGGCGACAGGTGCTGCATTGGTGTTGGCAGCGGCGCGGCGATACATGTAGATTCTTCTTGCACAGAGGTGCTGTGTCGTGAAAAACAGCCACAAGAAGCGCAATGCTTCAATTTTCTTGTAGTTGCATTGCTTTTCCAGCTCCCAACAGCAGGAACAACCTCCAGAGGCCCAAGACAGTCACAAGCACCTCTTGACAGGTCAGAACTCAAAGCACGGAAGTTCTGGGGAGCTTGGAGTAAAGTCTTTGTATCCCTTAGACTCCAGAACAGGAGGCACGCTCTGCACAAGTCCTTGGAGATCTTCTTCAAGCAGGGTGACACAGCACACAGCAAAGTCCTTCTCCTTTCCTTGGTAGAAACAGCTACTGCAGGCCAACCCCAGACAGCACACAGCAAAGGGGCAGTAATCCTCCTCCAGTTCTGCCAGCTTTTCTTCTTGACAAATATCCCACTTGATGCCAGAAATAGTCTAAAGTTCTGTGGTTTTAGGTCTATACCCCAAAATGTCTCTGTTCTCTTTGTGCAAGATGTTACAAAGCATTTCTCATTCTACCCTATAGGGCAAGATAGCCTTTCAATAGTGAAAAACAAAATTGGTAGTATTTCACTATCAGGACATGTCACACACACCAGTATATTTCCTACCTTTTACATGCACTGCACCCTGCCCGTGGGGGTACCTTGGGCCTACTGTACGGCTGTCTTACATGTAAGAAAAGGGAAGGTTAGGGCCTGGCAAGTAGGTGCACTTGCCAGGTCGACATGGCAGCTCACAACTACGTGCCGACACTGCAGTGTCAGGTCTGAGATACCTTTTCAGGTCTACTCATGTGGGTGGCACAACCAGTGCTGCAGGCCCAATAGTAACATTTGATTTATAGGCCATGGGCACACACAGTGCACTTTACTAGGGACCTACCAGGAAATCAAATATGCCAATCAGGGAGAACCAATTGTAATAAGTATTTACACAGTGAGCACTTGCACTTTGACACTGATCAGCAGTGGCAAAGTGGCCAAAGCATCTAAGCCAGCAAAAACGAAATCCAGGACAGCATCAAACATACGGGAGGTAAAAAAGGCAGGAGAATCCACACCAAAGATGCCAAGTCTAACAGGCACTAACACGATCATACAGGGCATGCAGGATCCAGATTGGAACAGATCAGCACAAACTTGCAAAAAATGGGTGATTGCACGAAAAAAATAACCAGAGGTTAATTGTAATGAAAAAAATGGCTACTTGAGTGTTTCAACAGAAAAACGTGCCACTTAGTTTCCTCAAGGGTAAAACAAAGGCTTCTCCGACCGAATGTAAGCCTACTGCCCCGTGCGGGGTATAGCTAACAAATTAACCAGCATTTAGGCATTTTAAAATCGCTTATTGTTCAGATAATATGTACAACTAATTAGCTCTCTCCTAAAAGAAAACCACGTTAATGAAAGGGGGACACCTGATGACGTGATTAATTTTGAATTTAGCTAGAGATGACAATATCTCCTTATTGGGCATTTCAAGAAAAAAGACAACAAAAACCACCATTTCGTTGGCTCAGCGAGTTAAGCATTTGGATGAAATACCTCAGTCTTAATACCTACAAAGGAATTTTAGACTTTCATCTTTGTAAGGTTGATAAAGTAATGAAAATGATTTTAAGTAATTGACCGTACACAACCAATGGGATTAAGAGCTGTATTAGTTACCTTTTCATTATTATTTATTTATTAATTGAATTTGTTGCGCGCGAACAGCTACCCCTGAGGGTTTCCCGGCGCTAAGAGACAGATTGACAACATCAGGCAGAAGATTCAGGGATCGAAGAGCCAGGTCTTCACCGCTCGGCGAAATCGCATGTGACAGTTTTCCATCCGTAGGGCCAGTGGAAGTGAATTCCACAGTCTGGGTCCTAAGTTCGCAAAGCTACTACCGCCCATTATGGTAAGTTTGAACTTAGGTACCTTAAAAAGATGATGGGATGAAGAACGGAGAGCCCGAGTAGGAAGATAGGGGCTGACAAGGGCCTGAAGGTAGAGGGGTGCTGATCGGATTTTGATCTTATGCATAAAGCTCAAAGCTTTAAATTTTATCCTGTTTTCAACACGAAGCCAATGCAGCTCTCTCAGGCATTCTGTAATGTGGTCACGTTTATGACAGCCACAAAGAAGCCGAGCTGCAGCATTTTGTACCAGCTGAAGGCGCCGTGTGACGGCCTTTGAGGACCCCAGATAGAGCACGTTGCCGTAATCCAATCTGGAGGTCACCAAGGCATTCACAACAGATCTCTGGGTGTTTTTGGGGAGCATCCAGAGGATTTTACACAGCCATCGTAGAATGGTGAAACAGGTGGCTGTGACTCTGTTGACCTGATCTTTCATGGATAGTCCCTTGTCAATAATTACACCCAGGTTGCGCACTTGTTCAGATGGAGTTGGAAGGGGACCCATGGTAGTGGGCCAGTGACTCAGGTTCCAGAGATCAGGTTTGTTGCCAAAAATCAGGACCTCCGTCTTTCCGCCGTTTAACTTGAGTAAGTTATTGCTCATCCATTTAGATATTTTTCTGAGTCCAGTTTGCAACGGGGAGGGGGTTGTGGGATGAATTTGAGACAGTGAAAAAACAATTTGTGAGTCATCGGCATAAGAATAAAGATTTAATCCAGAACTTTGTGCAACATAAGCCAAAGGTGTGACATATAAATTAAAAAGAAGAGGGCTAAGGCTAGACCCTTGGGGTATCCCATGGGGGGAGGGGTAACTCTTAGAGGACGATGACTTGGAGAAAATTTGAAAAGTGCGGTCAGACAGGAAGGATGCGAGCCAGTCCAATGCTTTGTTTCCAATGCCAATGGCCGAGAGGGATTTGAGAAGGATACTGTGTAACACAGTATCAAAAGCTGCGCTGAGATCGAGTAAGATCAGCGCAACTGTTTCTCCTCGATCCAAGAGCAGACGCAGGTTGTCAGTAACGCCCAGTAGGGTCGTCTCTGTAGAGAAACCGGGGCGAAATCCGGATTGGGAAGGATGTAACAGGTTATTGTCAATTACAAATTTTGAAAGATGGGCATGGATGTGACGTTCCAAGATTTTTGAAAATGCCGGTAGTAAAGAAATGGGACGGTAATTGGCGGATATTTTGGGATCGGCTAGTGGCTTCTTCAAAAGCGGGGTGACCATGGCATGTTTCCAACAGCTAGGAACAATAGCAGTATCCAGTGAGTTGTTTAGCATTTTGCAGATGGTGGCTAAATGCGAAGAGTTCAGAGAGCGTAAAATCAGGGCGGGCAAAGGGTCCAGCGGGGATCCTGACTTGATTTTGCTCAATGTTTCTGAAAGAGTTATCAGATAGAAATCAGGCCATGCTAGCAGTAGCGGTCAAGGTGACCCAGAGGAGTTCATGGACACGTTACTGGTCTGAAGGGAAATAGAGGGAACTTGGGTTTTGCTTTGAGCGAGAATGTCCTGATGTATGTTTGTAATGAATATTATTATTAATACAAGTTGGAATACTAAGTACAATGTGAGGTAATACAATGTCCCAAAACTTGCTTTTGGACACAGATTTAGGTAACACCTAATTGTAGCCATTAGAGCCATATCCAGGCCTATCCATGCTAAAACGATGCAGCATATTGGAGAAGATGCCCCCTTTTTAGAAATGCATTGCTAATGTTACGCACCGGTGGCCCAGGGGACTTATAAATAAGCTTCTTTGGCTGTTGCATGTGAGCTGATACGCCATTATAATAAAATAAATAACTCTTTTGTAAAGCACGCACCCCATGATACTAATCAAAGGACAGTGATCCAGCAGACGAATACAAGAAAGGAAATCCTATGCTTTTAAAAAAAAAAAAACTAAGCATATGTGACACTGCAGGGAGATATCATTGTTCGATCGGTTATTTTTGGCACTAAATTGTATTGAAACCCACGTTTAAGGATCTTTAGCCAAACCCAGTAAAAAGAATAAGTGCATCATGTTCAGTAACAAAATGAAATACAACTTTTGCAGACAGTAACCACAAGACTATTTGCTATAGTTCGCGTTTTAACACTTTAAATTGATTTGGGATTCATTCTCCAGTTTTCCTCTACACTAAAAATGTATCTTTGTCACATTTCTTTATCAACACCTCCGCCCCATGATCATTCTGCTGTGGCTTCCGTTGAAGCCATGTTTTTTCATAATAGCTTTCTCGAACTACAAAGTGCTTCTCCTAAAGACACTCCTATATTTGCCAGAAAAGTCTCACTATCTTGAGGTGCTCTAGTTAATGATCATCAACTGAAGGTACCACGTTTAACCAAACATTGATAATGCTGATACTCGAGGTGTCTATATATGGGTACCTTGTGATGGAGATGCCCCCGAGACTAGGCGAGAGGCAGCGGGATTGCAGTCCCAGAGCTCCTGCCATGCAAGAGGAAGCGCCTTACAGATCCATGACAGGGCCTCCTGGTGTGACAGCCTTGGTTACCTTCGCATTATGATGCTTTTCTGATCTTTTTCCCCATGGGAACTGGACTGTAAAGTTGAGCTTCTACCTATTACATCCACATCAAATGCTATTTCGAAGTAGAGAAGTAGAGACACCTGCAAATAAAACCACACAGTTCCACTGAAGTAAATATAGATGATTTATTGGTGAAATGTTTGCTCACAGAAATGTGAACGTCAGACTGTGTCCTCGCGCCGTAAAGCATATTACCCTTTTCGAGCATCCTTTAAGAGAGCATGCTGGCCTGGCCACGTCGGCTGGGACGTCTCTGTGCAATGATAATCTCAATCTCCTTGTGAAGCCAGTTTGACTGGAGTGTTGTTCACCGCCCTCTATGACCCTTCTGGCGGGGTCTGCTTCCTTTCAGATGGAGATGAGAACAATGCCACGAGCTGAAGCTCGATGTTTCTTTCTTTGATGGCGTGCTTGCTTCGTGCTTCGCCCGCACTAGAACTGACTTTGTATTTCTACTGAGGTGGATGAAAGCAGGCGCGCCGCCGTCGAGAGGGCTCTCTCACAAACAACGTGGAGTGAAGTGCCAGGTCATTTTCCCTTCTGTATCCCAGGGAACAGTGCGCACTGGCAAGTTCTTCAGTCGGACGAGTTCCAGATAGCTTTGTTTTCCTTCAGCATTTATAATCAGACTATGGCATTTATTTTACTATAGAGTGTGACATCTGCATTGGTGGAGTTCACTGGGGCCCAGGCTCTATGCCAGGCATTATCTGCGGGGCGTGGGAGCGCAGGTACATCACGGCCTTCTTGTTTTTCCATTGTTAACAATCTGAGCTGGAATATATCACATTAGTCTACAGCTGCAATTATATTTTAAAGCATCCCTGAATCTAAACGTGATTCAAGAATATGTGTTAATTAAAATAAACACATTGGGCCCTCTACGAAAAAAACGTATAAAAAGAATCTCCCAACTGACGATAGTATTACGTTTTTTTCTCTTCATGGGCATTACCTGAAACACGCCTGAAATGCTGTACAGGTGCAGGTTTGCGGACATAATTAGTAAATTTACCAATTGTTCACGCAAGGCAGCACAGCAACCAGATGTGCGCCACTGCATGGCTCAAGCGGTAAATATAGTGCAGAGCCATACCTTGACAGACTGGCCTGAGCTGCTGCTGTCATCCCCTGCACGGACCCTTTACTAGGGCTGCCGTGCACAACGCACAGCACCACCCCAGCAAGCAGAGGTGAGAATCTGCTGTCTAGCATAGAATTTGCACTGGGAGCAAACCTTTCCTCTGTCTAGACCAGTGATTCTTAGCGGCATTTCACAACTGTTTAGAAAGTTATATAACATCAGTAGATTATGAGATCATGTACCAGCGGCAGCTCATCTGTAATGGCGGAGGAGCATCACCTCACTGCGAGTCAGCAAAAATAAAATGATAATAAAATACTTTTATTATGGAGGGCGTGGCTTGGACGGCAATGGGAGAAGTTGCCTGAGTCTGTCGCTCCGTCGTACCCTGGGAGCGAGCAAGAAATGAACAGCAAAGCAGCAAACTAACGGAGGAAGAAACCCCGCATAGCACATCGGAAGAGCCCAGGAAGACTTTGGTCTGGGTGGCGTGAGTAAAGAACAAGGAGAAAAAGCGGAAGCTCAAAATCATCGCCGGGGAAAATGCAGTGAAGAAGATCCCTAAAATGGTGCCCACTAACTGAGAACACCACCGCCGACACTGCCGCTGTGCCAGAATAGAGCGCCGGAATACCTACCCCCACTCCCGGTTTCTAGAGAACAAGGTCAGTGCGCGAAACTCACTGCTGCAGCCCCCCCCCCCCCCGCGACACCTCCAGGGCGAATAGGAGAGGAAGGAGAGCCATCCTGATCCCCGAGAAGACAAACCTAAACCGCAACCAGGGAATGGGGGCCGCCATTTTAACTGTTGAGGTAGATCGAGCGAGCGGCGGGGACCAGTGAAGCACAGATACGGAGTGCCTCAGGGAGCCCGGGCCGAGATATAAGAGGACCAGGGGCTGAGCGCAAGAGGAGTATTCCTGCAACGTGCCTCAAAGGAAAAAAAAAAAAAGGTGGGAAATCATACTGCAGCGTCGACTTCTATCCGAACAAAGAGCCAGAAACCCAAAGGAAAGCAAGGAACCGAAATAAGCTCAGATTATTATAACAAAACAAAAAAAACAGCGAAGCCCTACATAGGAAAACAGAGAGATAGAGCGGGCTAAGGCGGTGGAAGACAGAAGTGTACCCCCCGGATTGGAGCCTTGCGAAGGGCAGTAAGAAGAGAGTCATGCAGGGGGTAGGAGGCACAGCGAGTACCAAGCCTCGTAGCCAGAAAGACAATGCACTAAAGGCCAGCCGACACGGGAGGAGCTAATTTGATGGCAAGAAAGACCATAAGGAAAAAAGCATGAACAGGATTAAGGGCCCTTCCGCCCAGAGGGGGCCACAAGGCTACACACCAAAAGGGCATATACCGCAAAGAGGAAGGTGGCGTCAACAAGAGCCTCGCGAAGGCAACAAGATCAGGATAAGGCCCATAATATCCCAAAATCCACCCAGGACAAAATAGCACAGGAGAGCCCCACAAGACAACAGGACAAAGCCTTTCAACAAACGCTGCTGAGAGTTAAGAGAAAAAATAAAAGAGATCAAAAGGAAAGCTCTCAAGTACAGAGATACCAATCTCTAGCGCAGAAAGGGGGCGGAAGATTTGAACTACAGCAAGTTAAGAGAGGCCTGCCAACCATGGTTGGGAACAAAGGGAAAATCACGCAGCATTAAAAAAAAACAAGGGAGAAACAACAATATCAGACTCCCCCATCAAACATAGACCGGACATTAATATCACACTGGACATGATTCTGAAGAAGTTGGCGGAGGTCCATGACTTAGCCAAATCAACAAAGCAAACTACTGATGCAATACAGCTGGAACTGGCCGCAGTTAGAGCAGACATCCATGTGACAAACAACAGACTGACGGGGGTGGAGCAGAGGCTTAGCGACATAGAGGATGGAGAGCAGAAGACAAATAAAACGCTTATGGCCCTAGCCAAAACAACGGCAATACTACAAAGACAAACAGCTGAACTGGATGATCGAAACAGAAGAGGGAACATTAGAATCCTAGGTGTTCTGGAGGGAGATGAAGACACAACAGGGTTGTGCATGGCCTTTATCGAAGACATGATCCCTAAAATAACGAACCTCAAATTTGACCACCCTTTTGAACTAGACAAGGTGTACAGGATACCAGCCTACAAAGCCACGAATAGGGCGGTACCACGCCCAATAATATGCAAACCACTCCGATCGCAACATACAGAGGCCATATTCGGTGTGGCAAGGAAAAACCAAAACATACAATGGAACGGACACAGGATAATCCTCACACAGGACTACTCCAAGCCCACTGTGGACATAAGAAAAGGATTCCTGGCCCAGTGGGACAGACTAAGGAAAGAGAACATCAGTTTCTCATTTGTAGGCCCTACAAGATTCAGAATTAGTGACAAAGGAAGAACGCATGTCTTCGAAGACCCTACAGAGCTGTTCAAATACCTACAAGGGCAGTCGACTCAAGAGATGGAAACTTCACAAGCAGGAACGAGCAAAAGGAGAGCTTCGCCTGAACCAAGAGTGGAGTAATGAAGGAACAAGACAACAAATCTACACCCAGGAGCACTCAGGAATAATAACCATTTCTACCTCAGTTCGGAGGATACTACCTCACGACTCTAACAAAGGGGAAAAAAAAGAGGATACCTCAGAACTAAACAAAATGACCTAATGTACCACCTCAAACCGATGGCTTACTCACCAAAGAAAACTGGATCTTTATCTACCTCAAATGCACGTGAGGAGAAGTAGAAACAGATACAGTGTCTAAAACTAACGTATCAACAGCTGACAGGAATCAAGAGACTTACCTAACATATCATCCTTTTGGGGGGAAGAGGAACCAAGGGGGAAGAATGAACCAAAAAGCACATATGATTTGTACGGACTACAGAGAGCGAGGCATCGAGCGGTAGAGGAGGTGTAACAGTATTAGTACCACTAGCATAAGGAACCAAGTTATCCCGGGGGGGTGGAATGGGGACCTTGCCGTCGCACGTCCAGAATACGATGGTTGGAACTGGGAGGGTGGGGTGGCAGGGGGAAAGGGGGAGGGTTTTGTCTGTTATGTCTGTACTGTATGTCGTGTATAGGTACTCTGATCTTATCCACCGTCTTCTATCCTATCTTAACCTTTCTATCTATACTCCTACATACTAGAGGGAACAGGTCAACAAGATCCGGTGGGAGGTACAGAAGACCCAACAAGCGGAGACATAGATGCTACCCACCTACTAGTCAAGATACCAGAACGATAAGGAGGAGTACGTACACATCTCTAGGGAGGGCAAGGGGGTTCAACGAACACCCTTCATAAGCAATGTCGCATAACAACCCAAACTCCTTAGCGTCTAACCTAAAGATAGTCTCCCTAAATGTCAAGGGCCTCAATCACCCAGTCAAGAGGAAGAAAATACTAGACTACCTAGAAAAGACAAAAGGAGATGTGTTCCTACTCCAGGAGACCAGACTATCCTTAGATGATGCCGAACGAGTTAGAGCGAGATTGATAGGACAGGTGGCCTGCTCTCCAGCTATAGAGAAAAAGCGGGGGGTGATCACTCTAATAAATAAGAACTCCAAGTTAACAATAGAAGACTAACAATGTGATGAAGCAGGGAGGATACTTGTAACGCAATTGAAAAGGGGAGAAGAAAGCATACACGTAGTGAACACTTATGGCCCCAACACAGACGACTCTGAATTTTGGGAGGGAGTCTCGAAGAGACTGAAAGTAATCCAGCAAAATGACTTAACAGTATTGGCAGGCGACTTCAATATAGCACTTGACTACACACTCGACAGACATTTCACAGCGCCACTCACTACCCCCAAATGCACACACCACACTAAAGAACATATGCTCCAGGTTCAACCTCAAAGACCCATGGCGTCTTCAACACACCGACACTAGAGACTACACCTTCTACTCCAACCTGCACAACTCATACAGCAGGATCGACTACATATTAATCTTAGGCACACACACCCACCTAATAGAACACACTGACATTGCGGCGAGAACTATCTCAGACTACTCGTGCATTAGCCTACTGTTGTGCGGGCGACACAACGAACACCTTCCACGAAGATGGAGATTCAATAGCAACGTCCTGTCAGATCAGACAAACAAAGATAAGATAGAAGAAGGCATTAAAGAATAAGTTAGACTTAATGATACACTGGGCCCGGACCCCATGATTATATGAGACACACTCAAGGCAACAATCAGGGGCACAATAATAGATATTAAGGCCAAAATTAACAAATATGTAAAGGTACATCTGGACCAACTAGAAAAATATATCAAAAGGTTAGAGACAACCCACATCACAGACTCAAACAACAGTGGTGCCCTAACGGAGCTCACTAACAAAAAATAAGAATACAACAAGATCTTGAGTGAGAGGGCCGGCCTGAGGATAAATAAATATAAAGCAATCAACCTCTGCGAGGCGAACAAAGCAGGGAGGATCCTAGCCTCTTATATGAAACACAAACAAAGACAGCACACTATCTCATCAATCACCGATTCACATAGCAGCACACACACAAGACACAAGGAGATCCTACACACATTCAGTGAGTTCTATCAATAACTCTACAGAAAGGACCAATCTCTGGACGAAGATGGCTCTACAGGATACCTAGATAGACTAAACCTCCCAAAGATAATGTCTGAAGAAGCACAGACACTGGGATGGGAGATAAGCTCAGCAGAAATTGAGATGGCTGTGAAGTCTCTTAAAGACAACAAGGCACCGGGGCCAATGAGGAGATGAAAGGGATCACCATCAATGAGGTCACAGTCAAACTAGCGGCGTACGCGGATGACATTCTTATCGTCACAGAGATCCCTAAATCCTCCATCATGGCCCTCATGGAGAACATAGAAAAGTACTCAACCCACTCTGGGTACATGCTAAACAAGGATAAGTCAGAATGTAAGCCACTTAACATTTACAGCACTAGAGAGATACTGGTAGAATCTGGCCTAGCCTGGCAAACCGGTTTCATTAAATACCTAGGTATACATTTCGGCAATGACCTCAAAACCACGCTCGACCAAAATAAAAAACTAATGCTAGCAAAGACAAAGATGCCGTTGGAGGACTGGTTGCCCAAATTTATAACATGGTGGGGGAGGATAGAGACAGTAAAGATGATGATCACTCCAATGGTCAACTACCTGTCGAATATGCTCCCTCTTATTCTCTCGGACGACTTCCACCGCAAAATAGACAAGATGATACACAAATTCCTTTGGCGTGATAAAAAAGCGAGGATAAGCCTTAAAAAATTAAGACTAGACAAGAATTTGGGGGGACTAAACGTAGCTGATTTTAAAACAATCCAAACTACCTTTTTAGCGACACAGGGGGCCTACTGGGTCCTGCCCAGCCAGGACTACACGTCGGTCTGGCTTACAATTGAGAGAGCAATTCTAAACAACCTTGAGCCAATAGCTCTCCTCACAGCCAACAAACAAACACAAGCCACAAACCCAATACTCAAAAATACGAGAAATGCCCTGCTGAAGGTAGACCAAAAGATGGAACACAGCGTAAAAGACACAAGTTGGGAGTCATTGTGGGCAAACTCAAAGATAAAATACAAGGGGAAACCTCTATCTATAGATTCATGGAAAGTACTAGGTATCTCCTACCTAGCGCAGCTGGAAGAGGGGGAAGGCCTCTCCACCTTCAGCATGCTAAAAAACATGCACAATCTACCAGACATAGAACTGTACAACTTCCTTAAAATCAAAACAGCCCTGACAAAAGCGAAGCTCACTAAGCACAAGCCCTCAATCATCCAATACATGACGAATCTCAACAGGATAGGCCATCAGGTATCACACCTATACAGACTACTACGACCCAGCACAACCAAACTCAATGACAAAACTCTCAATTACTGGGAGGCACAACTGGGTTCTGCACTCAGCGAGAAAGAGCTCCATCTGCTATGGACTTCTCCCACGGAAAAAAAATCTCCCTGGTTTTAGCACAGACAAAATTCTGGCTCTTACACAAAACTTTCTGGACCCCGACTGGCCTCGCAACCCTGGGCCTGAGGGACAATGACCAGTGCTGGAATTGTGTCAAGGAAATGGGGACCTGGCACACCTTATGAACCATTGTCCCAAAGTTAAAATATTTTGGGAGAAGATTTTTTCCTTCTTAGATAAAATGTTAGGTTGCACACTAAAAGCAGAATTTGCTACCCTAACCATGGCATTTATGACAACAATCATAGACTCACAACAGGACAGAGACCTTTTGGATCTCCTACTAGCAGTGGCAGTCAAAATAGTACTCACCAAGTAGAAAGACACCTCCAAGGCAACCTTCAAGTGCTGGCTCAACTGGGTGATGTACCTTAGAGGTGCTGACACATCTGCCCTAAGAAACTCAGCATGGAGACAACCTTGCAGGGGAATGTGGGCGTCCCTGGACAAGTTCCTTGACCCATACGATCCACCTTGAATAGCACTAACAGAATGCTCGAAAAGCACACCCTCACCGGGTCAAGACACCAGCGACGAAATACTAACTTCGGGTATGTTATCTCTATTTCTCTCTACCTTTATTCCTATCTTTTCCCCTATCACCCCTTTTCATTTCCCCTTATGATGACAGTGGAAAGGGGGCAGTCAAGCATACATCAACCGGAGAGATACTGCAAGCAACTCAGCCAGCTCGGGCTGCCCTGTAACGACAAAGCGATGACTATTATATGTTATATGTTATATGTTGTAAAAAAGCAATAAAAACTATATTGAAATAGAAAATAGTTTTATTATGATTTTATTTTATTGACTGAGTCAATTCCAGTCTAGGGCCATGGCAGGTAGGAGGAGTGGCGGGCACTGTAAGTGCATGTATCGGTTTGACTAGCCATCTTAGGATGGCCAAACCGACATGCACACTTAGGTTTCTCCAGCCCAGTTTGGTGGAGAAATGGCACAGACTCCCTGTGCCTGAGTGAGCGTCCGACTATCTTGCTCAGGCCAATCCTGGTGCTTCTCTCATGCTTGTATAGCATGAGAGCAGCTTCAGGATTGCGTGGAGGAGTCTAGAAGCCTGTTCTGCGTGCTGCTCGGCAGAGGAGCACGAGGCATCCAGCAGAGTCAGATAAGATTTTAAATGAAATTGTTATTGCTTTCCCCGCCTCCCCACTTTATATGGCAGCAGCTGTCACTGTTATGCACATATACATAAGTTAGACCTGTCAGCCTTAGGGTGGTCTTCTCCTCAAACATGATTCCTTACTCCATTTTTTGCGGATCTTATCTATGTTGGCCTTAGGACTCTGTGCACTGTACCACCAGTGGTGGCCAGCAAATGTAAGAGCAGTGAGGCAGTAGGGCGGGGCAGGGCAGGGGCATGGAGCAGGTGCAGGGCAGGGGTGGAAATCAACAGACGATGGGATAGGTAAAATTAAATAAAAGCTCTGCGTAGCAGGGAGCACAAGGTAAGTGGTTTTATTTATTTTTGTATTTAATTTTCCCTATTCGGTCATCTGTCGACTTCCCCCACAACAACCCCGCCCTGCCCACCTCACCACTCTTACTTGTGCCGACCGCTACTGTTTACGACTGCTAACCAGTGCTAAAGTCCATTTTCTCACTCCCTAAAACATTGTAATATTGGCTTAGACACAATTGGCATATTTAAATTACTTGTAAGTCCCTAGTAAAATTATAGTACCTATACCCAGGGCCTGTAAATTAAATACTACTTGTAGCCCTGTGCAACCCACTTAGGTAGCCTTTCAAACATGACTCGGGCATTTCGACCTGGCAAAGTGCTTCTTTTGCCTGGTCCAAACCTTGCTTTCTAATACATATAAGTCACCCAAAGAGTAGGCCCTATACAACCCATATACCACTCTTGCATATCACAAAGACACTGCTTAAGCACACTCACAAAGGATTCCACATAGGCCTGAGTGGAACTCGCAGAGTTTTACTCTGTGGAATTCCATGGATTTACAAAAAAACACAGCAAGATTCTGCGGAATTCTGCCAACGGGCAGAAAAATTCTTATCCAGCCATTCATGCTGCTGTTTCATGCCAGTTATACATTCTGCACTGAAAAATCAGCAAGAGCAGCACCACCTGATGCACAAAGGCAGTGCCATTTTGTTTAGCCTGCTTCTGTTCCTCTCTCCTTGCTGGCTGCGCATTCCTCCACGCAACGTCATCCAAACCCATCCTCTCTTCCTATTACCAATCCCAACTATTTTGTACTTATCGTGTTACTGTCTCACTTTCCCTGTATTTGTTTTATGTTTCAGAAACTTTTTTATAATTTGCATTTGTTTTCCTTTCCTGACCTGTCCTTTTTCGCCCCCAGTTTCTTTTCTTCCTGTTTCTAATCTCAAACCCATCCCAACCTCCTCCCAAGTTTTTATGTTAATTTAGGTTATGGACTCCTCATAAAAACACTTATAAAAACTTTACATATACTCATAGCATGTGAAACTACACATAATATGGATAGGGAAACCAATCCGTATTAAGGCTACCATAATTTAACAACAATAAGATTGATACAAATTTTATTTATGTTACAGAATCTACATAAAAAATGCCTATAAAAGTTTCACATATACTCATAGTAAGTAAAAATACACATTATGGTGCCAATTCCGATCCGGTAAAAAGCGGCTACGAACCGTCGGACGGAGCCTTTTCTCCGTCCGACTCGTACCCGGTGCGAAATCCATCCGAAAAAGCAAGTACGATTCGGACGGAAACACCATTTCCGTTCGAATCGAACAAAACACCCACCGAACAGATTCGAAACACTATTCTGATCCGGAAAAGCGCCGACCTGACGTCGGTACGCATCCAGCCTACGTTTCACGAACCAGGAAGTACAATTCGAACCGACGTCATCTCGCACGGAATATATTTACCGGCTGCCAAAAACTGCCGGGAAATCAGGACGACACACGCAAGGAGCAGCTGGACGCGACGAACAGACATGGAACCGAACCTACGTGCCATCCCTGCCCTCCTAGCAGTCCACCTGGCGTACAGGAACCGACGCAGACGCCGCAGAAGGTCAGCACAACAACCAGGGGCAAAGGGGGGGGCAGGGGCAGGACACACAACACCAACACATGGTACCAAATCATACATGGGCTGGACATACCTGACCATCAGGGCCTGGTCACCTCCAGGGGGTGGGGGCGTGGCCAGCAACGCATGCGTCCGCCACAGCGGAAGTGGATGGCACGCGAACCGGTACGTACCCTACCCAGGCCGCAAGAGTGTGGGTACGGAACGTACCACGCGTCCCCCAACGTCACTACAACAATGGCGGTACGGCCCGTACCCACGCCAGAAATGCCTGGGTACGGCTCGTACCAGCATTGCTGGGGTCATGTAGGGGTACGCGTGGTACGACCCGTAGCCACGCCCCCAAGGACTGTGTACGGTGCGGACCCCACAGCACCGCAACAATGGGGGGACGCACCGTACCCACCCACCAAAGGCATGGGTATGGGCCATACCCAGGCATGCAGAGCGTGGGTACGGGTATGTACGGACTGTACCCCCACCCCAGCAGTGTATGTACGCCCCGAACCCCCACCCGTGTATGTACGCCCAGAACCCCCACCCCAGCATTGTATGTACGCCCCGAACCCCCACCCGTGTATGTACGCACCCAACCACCACCCCAGCAGTGTATGTACGCCCCGAACCCCCACCCGTGTATGTACGCCTCAAACCCCCACCCCAGCATTGTATGTATGCCCCGAACCCCCACCCGTGTATGTACGCACCCAACCACCACCCGTGTATGTACGCCCCGAACCCCCACCCGTGTATGTACGCACCGAACCCCCACCCGTGTATGTACGCCCCGAACCCCCACCCCAGCATTGTATGTACGCCCCGAACCCCCACCCGTGTATGTACGCCCCGAACCCCCACCCGTGTATGTACACACCCAACCACCACCCCAGCAGTGTATGTATGCCCCGAACCCCCACCCGTGTATGTACGCCTCGAACCCCCACCCGTGTATGTACGCACCGAACCCCCACCCGTGTATGTACGCCCCGAACCCCCACCCGTGTATGTACACACCCAACCACCACCCCAGCATTGTATGTGCGCCCCGAACCCCCACCCGTGTATGTACGCACCCAACCACCACCCGTGTATGTACGCCCCGAACCCCCACCCGCGTATGTACGCACCTAACCCCCACCCGTGTATGTACGCCCCGAACCCCTACCCCAGCATTGTATGTACGCCCCGAACCCCCACCCGTGTATGTACGCACCGAACCCCCACCCGTGTATGTACGCCCCGAACCCCCACCCCAGCATTGTATGTACGCCCCGAACCCCCACCCGTGTATGTACGCACCGAACCCCCACCCCAGCATTGTATGTACGCCCCGAACCCCCACCCGTGTATGTACGCACCCAACCACCACCCCAGCAGTGTATGTACGCCCCGAACCCCCACCCGTGTATGTACGCCTCGAACCCCCACCCCAGCATTGTATGTACGCCCCGAACCCCCACCCATGTATGTACGCACCCAACCACCACCCCAGCAGTGTATGTACGACACGTACCCCCACCAGCGTATGCAAGGAGCGAACCCACACCCGTGTATGTCATGAGCGTACATATTGTGAAATAGGAGAGGTGGGTGCAGAGTCCCCCCAGCAGTGCCCAGACACAGGAGGGGTGGGTGCATATCACTCCCAGCAGTGCCCAGACACAGGAGGGGTGGGTGCAGAGTCCCCCAGCAGTGCCCAGAGACAGGAGGGGTGGGTGCCTAACACTCCCAGCAGTGCCCAGAGACAGGAGGGATGGGTGCCTATCACTCCCAGCAGTGCCCAGACACAGGAGGGGTGGGTGTCTATCACTCCCAGCAGTGCCCTGAGACAGGGGGGGTGGGTGCAGAGTCCTCCCAGCAGTGCCCAGAGACAGGAGGGGTGGGTGCAGAGTCCTCCCAGCAGTGCCCAGACGCAGGGGGGGTGGGTGCAGAGTCCCCCAGCAGTGCCCAGAGACAAGAGGGGTGGGTGCCTAACACTCCCAGCAGTGCCCTGAGACAGGAGGGGTGGGTGCAGAGTCCTCCCAGCAGTGCCCAGAGACAGGAGGGGTGGGTGCCTATCACTCCCAGCAGTGCCCAGACACAGGAGGGGTGGGTGCCTATCACTCCCAGCAGTGCCCAGACACAGGAGGGGTGGGTGCAGAGTCCCCCAGCAGTGCCCAGAGACAGGAGGGGTGGGTGCCTAACACTCCCAGCAGTGCCCTGAGACAGGAGGGGTGGGTGCCTATCACTCCCAGCAGTGCCCAGACACAGGAGGGGTGGGTGCCTATCACTCCCAGCAGTGCCCAGACATAGGAGGGGTGGGTGCAGAGTCCCCCAGCAGTGCCCAGAGACAGGAGGGGTGGGTGCCTAACACTCCCAGCAGTGCCCTGAGACAGGAGGGGTGGGTGCCTAACACTCCCAGCAGTGCCCAGACACAGGAGGGGTGGGTGCCTATCACTCCCAGCAGTGCCCAGACACAGGAGGGGTGGGTGTCTATCACTCCCAGCAGTGCCCTGAGACAGGAGGGGTGGGTGCAGAGTCCCCCAGCAGTGCCCAGAGACAGGAGGGGTGGGTGCAGAGTCCTCCCAGCAGTGCCCAGACGCAGGAGGGGTGGGTGCAGAGTCCCCCAGCAGTGCCCAGAGACAGGAGGGGTGGGTGCCTAACACTCCCAGCAGTGCCCAGAGACAGGAGGGATGGGTGCAGAGTCCTCCCAGCAGTGCCCAGAGACAGGAGGGGTGGGTGCTGAGTCCCCCAGCAGTGCCCAGAGACAGGAGGGGTGGGTGCCTAACACTCCCAGCAGTGCCCAGAGACAGGAGGGGTGGGTGCAGAGTCCTCCCAGCAGTGCCCAGAGACAGGAGGGGTGGGTGCAGAGTCCCCCAGCAGTGCCCAGACATATGACAATATACCCCATCAACAAGTTCAGTGACCAACAAGGGTGATACCCCAGATGCAGGTGGAGCCATCGCTGAGCCAGCATGGCCATAGTGAAAGGCAACCCTCACACATCCAGGAAATGTAGACACAGCACAGCATATGGGAGACACCCTGCAGGGAAAATGGCCGGCTCCACAGAGGATGGAACACACCTTGGGACAATGTCACCATACAGTGAGAGCAAACATGACCAAATACCATTGGCAGAGACCTCTGTGATGGCACGCAGATGGCAGGGTACACCCCATGAGCTCACCCTCCAACATTTCACAGACCCCTAACACATTATCACCACCCCAACTCAGGGAGCACCAGCACCAACAGCAAGTCCAGGAAAGCATCAATGTGCAAAACCAAAAGAAAATGCTTTATTCAGCAGGAAAATATCTCTGAGAAAATGTCCACTATGTACAAGGGCCATGGGCCAGGCCAGCAGCAAAGTCCGGGGGGGGGGTACACATCGGGACGTGTGTCCCCTAGCTTGCCTGCACAGTTCACATGTCCATTTCATCCACAGAAGAGGGGGCATCAGGGGGGAGGGTGGAAACAGGCACCGCAGGGACAGGATGGGCAAGGGTAGGTGTTGTGGGTGCAGGGAGGGATGATTCCGCCACAGGGGGGGTGCCAGCGCCAAAGGTGGAGGACAGAATGGCGCTGCACACGTTGGCAAGGTCCCCCAGCGACTCCCCCGCACCCAATCGAACCACAGGCCCCAAGGAGGGGGGGGGAGAGGGATGGGTCGCAGCGCCACTGGGGGAGGGTGTGGACAGGGTGGGGGACTCAACTCCCCTGGCCGGGTCCTGCCTCCACCGCTTGCGGGGTGGTGTCCTCCTGGGGTGGGGGGGCACACTTGCAGTGGATGATGCTGTCACCGACTGTTGGCCAGGAGAGCTAAGGGGAGTGGATTTGGAGGGAGTGGGTTGTGTGGACTGCGGACTCCCACTGTGGCTGCGTGTTGTACGTTTCCCCCCCGACCCAGTGGGTGTGCCTTCCTCACCCTGTGTGTGCGTGACAGGAGGTGTGCGCTTCGACTTCCCTGGTGGTGTGGTGCCTGTGTCTGGTGGGGTGCGTGCACGCTGACGTCTGGATGTGCGTGGGACAGGCACGGGAGTGGGAATTGTGGATGGGGCAGGGGTAGGGGGGGGTAGGCAGCGCTGCAGGAGATCCAGTCCTGCAGTCAGTGTGGAGTCTATGGACCTCAGCAACTGACGTTGGTCAGACTGCGCAGCCGACATGCCCTCCATGTATGCCTCCATCTGGGTCAGCACCTGGGTGTGGGCATGGAGGACATTTAGCATCGCAGTCTGACCAACCTGCAACTGCCTCAGGATGTCCACAGACTCCGCACTCACCGCAGCAGTGGTGACAGGGGCAGGGGGTGCGGTGCCTGGCAGGAAGGAGACATGTGGGGACCGAGCATGGAGGGAAGGGCCACGAGCAGGTGGGAGGCCGGTGATGGAAACTGAGGTGGCGGGGGGATGTGGAGGGCTGCCATGAGCTGGGGGGGCAGACTCCGCCACCTCTGGGAGCTCAGCCTCGGACCCGTCTGCGTCATAGTCTGTGTTGGCAGTCGACAGGTCCTCTGCCTCACTCCCTTCGGCCTCCGTGCCACTCCATGTGCCAGACAGGACAGCACTGCTGGCACTGGTGCTCAATCCCTCCTCCCGGTCCGTGCTAGTGTCTCCTTCCGTGTCCCCCGGCGATGCTGTGGGCAAGGTGAAGAGACAGGAGATAATCAGACACCTGTACACATATGTCACATGAGTCAAATATACATAGGTCACATTGCATAGCCTGAAAAGCAACAGGAGTAACACCTACAAAACAATGTACACATGTAGGCCATGGAACACACAGTTTGTCGACCCACCATGCCACTGGGACACAATGGAGAGCATGACACAACAGCAAATCACTGCACCTAAATTTTTACAGAGGAGCCAGCCTCTGGGGACAAATGTGCATAGCATCTGCACCACACTGCGTCGTCAAAAAGGGATGAGCAGGAATCAAATCCATTGACTCTTGCCACATGCTGCAAAGGCAATACATGAAACCATGCCAAACATGACTGGGTCAATGCACCTTGAGCGTATGTCCAGTCAAACATCACACACAGGCCACACCCAGCAAGGAGGATGAAGCTTCTGACATGTAGGCCTTGTACGAACAAACCACCCACACCTGAGACAATCTCATTGAGACGGAGAAAGTATGTACACCTCTTACTCTGGGATGAAAACACATGGCCTCCACTAATTCATGACTGTACACACACTGCCCCTGGTGCGCCTGTCCACACATAATTGACAGGCAAACATCATCAGATTGTCTTAACAACACACACAGGTAATGCCCACTGTGAGTATGCACAAGCAAAATGGGTCCCACTGTACAGTGGACACATGTAGCAACCTGTAGGTCCTAACAGTTGAGCCCAGGGTACAATGCCACCCTACCCAACCCATGGCGAAGACACATTGAATGGCCATATTGTTGGATGACACACATGATACCTAGGAAGAGGTGCCCCAGGGCACAGTAGTGCCCACACTCCTCCATGGTCCTGGATGGACATGACTGCAAATTAAGCAACCGTCCCTGCACTTAGCAGGCCTCCCACTCAGGCACATCATGTCAGAGGGCACACAATTGGACATGCATGCTGGAAGGCTGTACATTTTGGAGACACACCCCTATGTCGTGATTCACAATCAGTGCCAAGTGACATGGACACCACAATGACTGAAATTGGCCAGGGCACACGCAAGGTCCCCAGACCTGTGACACATCACCCCCACACATGATGCTGCTAGCATTGGGCACCTGCATAAACTGTCTGCCTAAATAACCTTGTGCAAGAGTGGCTACAGACAGACCAGGGAACACATGGCAAGGAGGGGAAGGGAGGGAGTGAGAACAGCACTGGGCTACTTTGGGGAGAAGTTGACGCACTGCACAATCAAACCCTGGCAGTGTATCCATGCAACTGCGCACTTACATTGGCTGGGGACACACAACTGACACACATGTACCTACCCCCTTCCTGCTGCTGCTTCTCCTGTAGGCGCCTGTCCATATCGGGGAAGACCACCGCCAGCACACGCTTCTGGATGTGGGTCAGACGACGGCGCCCACGGTTCTTACGGCTTTCAGGTGAGTCCCCCAGCAGGACCCGTGCAATCCTCCTCGTCCAGCACCGGATGTCCTGCCAGCGTTTCCTCACCTGAGACAGGCCCCGCATCCGACCCTCTGTAGCCCTCACGGCACTGACGGCTGTCCTCCAGATCTCCCCCTTGGCAATGGTGCCTACCTGTGAGGATGCAAAAGTGAGAATACATTAATCCACATGAGCAAAGACACAGAGACACACATATAGAACAATCTACTTCATGAACAGGCCATGGTATGCATGCAACTCATTGCACCTTTGTCATAGGGACATAATCCACTGTGGAAGGCCAAATGCACTACGTGCCATTGAAAGTACACGGGTGGCATGAGGGGTACCACACACTCACTGACCAGGGATCACACTGTGCCTCACAGGCTACACCAGGATTATGTACAGCACCTCAAAGCAGTCAACTGCCCCAGCACACTGATGCTACCTCAGCAGAGTACACAGACACACACAGGCACAGGACAATCACATGGCATTGCCAACTGCGGGTACACACCTCACTCTGCCCATGTGCCAGTAGACGGGGGGTGTCACAGGTGTGGGGCTGGCTCAGCACGGCATGCACACAGCACTGCTCCCTGCTCACATCGGATGGGCAGCCTATATCCATCCCTCATGCAGCTTGTGTGCAACACTCCCCAAATGCACTCACCCACATGACAGGGGACTTACACACACACCAATGTGCAGGGGACGAACACGGCCTTTGGACACTCACAGCACAGGTACACTGAACAAACACACATCCATGGGTACTGTCACCTGTCACACTGGGGGGAACACAGGATCACATCAGGACTGTGGAAACAACATCCCCAGGAGGAGTAGCCCGGCAGTATGTGGCATGCACCATGCAATCATTGTCACAGTAGGCACTATGCAAGTGAGGAGTGCACACAGGAAACACAGCATGCACTGCATGGGTGACATGAGGCCTTCCACACCCTTGGACCCACTCTAAACACCAGTGCATGTCTGTCACACATGGACACAATGCCAGAAGTCACTGTCACACAAAAGGGGCACAGTCTAAGCTAGTGGAGTCTGCACTCACCTGAACCCCTGGTCGACCATACAGGCTCTGGTACTGTGGGAGGATCACATCTATCAGGGCAAGGTTCTCCTCCTGGGTGAATGGCTGTGACCTCTCCACAGTCCTGGACATGGTGCCAGAGGAATCACTATCAGCAGCAGTGGTCATGGATGAATGGATGTGCAGGCAAGTGCTCTCTCATGGGACCTGGCTGGCTTATATCTGCCTGGCTGGCCTGTTCATGTACAGGAGTACAGATTGATTGGTCAGTCACATTTGCATCCTACGTTTCATCCAATCCCTTCAAACCTACCCCAGTGTGTGGCTTTGCATGGTTTCAGTTTTGATGATGATGTCAAGTCGACATCCACTTTGCAACAATGTAGATTCTTGCAAACTGACTTCTGCTGGGCACCTGGTGCTCAAATTCAAAAATCAAACTCGGTCTCCATGGCAACCATCATGCATTTAGGCCCTTATACTTGTCCCTCATGTGTCCCCTACGTGTTTTCATACATGTACACACAGGTACGGTGCGTTCCACGCCCTAGGGCACCCCAAAAGCAGTGATACGGTCCGGACAAGCGCTTGTACGGTCCGGATCACAACATGGGCGCTGGCGTCTGCGTACGCCTCAGTAGTACGGACCGGACAAGCGCTTGTCCGGTCCGTACTACTGTGGCGTACGCATACACCAGCGCCCATGTTGTGATCCGGACCGTACAAGCGCTTGTCCGGTCCGTACTACTGTGGCGTACGCATACGCCAGCGCCCATGTTGTGATCCGGACCGTACAAGCGCTTGTCCGGTCCATACTACTGTGGCGTACGCATACGCCAGCGCCCATGTTGTGATCCGGACCGTACAAGCGCTTGTCCGGTCCGTACTACTGTGGCGTACGCATACACCAGCGCCCATGTTGTGATCCGGACCGTACAAGCGCTTGTCCGGTCCGTACTACTGTGGCGTACGCATACACCAGCGCCCATGTTGTGATCCGGACCATACAAGCGCTTGTCTGGTCCGTACTACTGTGGCGTACGCATACGCCAGCGCCCATGTTGGGCCAGGGACCCTATACACGCCCTCAGAGCGTATGTACGGTGCGTTCCACACCTGTCAGTGGTGACAGGCGGCACACAGACAGGAATGGAGCATCAGATTTTGCCAAGGGTGGACACCAATGCATTGTCTGTGCAATACCACATGTGTGTGACACAGGTGTGTCAGGATGTGATGTGGCACATTACCCCTGAGGTGTGGGCAAAGCATATGTACGATGAGCTGTGTACACATGTCGTGTGTGATGGTGCGCATTGTGCCACACATACCCTCCACTCCTTTGACATGTGTGCATGTCGTACACACTAGTAGAGCCATGAGTCACTTGCATGTCCCAGTCACGGACACCCGCACCTGTCCCCTGATGCCAGGTACACGGAATATTACACATGGCATGTGAATGGCTGCGTTGCACGCTGCAACCATGTCATGTGTGTGGCATGTGTTTCCATGATTTTGCTGTAGGTGTGTGGTCCAATGCATCAGCAGTTGCTGCTACCAACATGTGTGTGTGTGTAGATGGCCATGGCACACTGTTCTGCACACCAGCCCACATATGTGATCTGCCATGAGGTGTGTATGTATGCAACTACATGGAGTTACAAAACAAGTACATATCCACATGCTCTCAATGCATGTATGTTCTGTCTCGACATGTACTCCTCCAAGGCAATGTGTGTGGCCTGTCCTTTTCCTATAACATGTGACCAGTGCATATCGCATACACCAACCTGTCTGTACCATACGCATCCTACTTCTGCACATGTGTGGATGTCCGTGAATCCTGTGATGCGTGTGCATGTTCACTTACACTGGCCCACAGCTAGTCTCATGCCATGTCATCGTGAGCTTGCCCCACTCCGTTAGTGGCTGTCCCTTGGTAGGAGTGTCACCTGCCTGGCGTACGTGTCCAAGAAATGTGGCACAGACCTGACTCTGAATGTGGCATTTGTGTATTGGCTGTTTAACATGTGCTCAGTGCATTGACAATGTCGTCGTACAGTGCTCACTCATCGGTGTTCCTTCCATTTCACTGCAGGGCTCCCCCTCTCCCTCGACGTATGCCAGACCTGGCTGCCCTGCATGAACAGGACTGTATACGCCGCTACAGATTCAGCCAACGGTTGATTGATGAGTTGACTGGCCGGCTGGAAGCACACCTCCTCCCGCGCCACAGGTATCCCAGTGCACTGACACCCAAGTTGAAGGTGATGGCAGCCCTACATTTCCTTGCCACGGGTACGTTCCAACATACCATTGCTGACGTCGGGGGCATGTCCCAGACGATGTTCAGCCGTGTTCTGCATGATTTCTTAGAGGCTATGTTGGTTCACCTGGATGAGTACATTAAATTCCCAATTTGTGAGCAGTTGACAGGTGTCAAGCGTGAGTTCTATGCCCTGGGAGGGATGCCCCATGTCATTGGGTCCATAGATGGGACACATGTTGCGTTGGTACCACCACAGGCACAGGAGGTGGTGTATAGGAATCGCAAACATTATCACTCCATTAATGCCCTTGTGGTGTGTCTGTCCAACATGGTGATTTCACATGTCTGTGTTCGCTTTCCAGGATCAGCACACGATGCCTTCATCATGAGGCGTTGCAGGCTGCCTGAAATGATGCAGCAGCTGCGGAACGAGCGAGCATGTATTGTTGGTGGGTAGACTCTGGCAGTTCAGTGTTTGGCGTCATCTTCCAATCTCACTGCCTGTGCTGACACACTTCTGTCCATGATGTTTCCTTGTAGGGGACGCTGGCTATCCCAACATGCCATGGCTGATGACGCCTGTCCGCAACCCCAGCACGGCTGCCGAGCACCGCTACAACAACGCCCATGGGCGGACCAGGAGAGTCATTGAGAGGACGTTTGGACTTCTGAAGAGCCGATTCCGGTGCCTCCACAAGACCGGCGGAGCACTCCCATATGCCCCGGTGAAGGTGTGCAAGATCATCATCGTCTGCTGCATGCTGCACAACATGGCAGTGGAGGAAGCTGTTCCACTCATACTGGATTAAGATGACCAGGACCATCCACCCGTGGAGGATGAAGGGCTTGGTGACGGGGCAAGTGATGTGGAGGAGGAGGAGGCTGTGGAGGACATGCGGAGTCAGCTCATACGCGACTTCTTTGCTTAGTGGTGAGTTCCAGTGTCTGAGTGTGCACGCATTGGGCCATGTGTGGCATGTGTTGCAATGTGTGTGTCCATCTGCATGTCTGCCAAGTGAGTCAGTGGTGTGTATTGAAGTGTCACTCGAGTGATGGCGCAATGGAAGGATGTTGTCCGAGAGTCATCATTGTCACCTGTCATGTTGACAAGATGATACGTGTTGAGTACATGCTTGCGGATGTGCTCATTTGGGCTGACTCCTTGTGTGTCTCTCTTCCACAGGTCCATGGGCATGCTGTCTGCTGGTGGCATTGTTGTGCTCCTGCTACTCCTCATGAACACAGCAACATGTGCTGATTCTGCGTCACATGCACGGGCAAGTTTTGAAATCTCCTTAGGGTAAGGGATGCCTCACGGCGTTTTTGGTGTGTAAATTGTTTGTAGTCTGTGTGCACTTCTCCGGTTCATGTGTGGTCAATTTGCATACATGTGGATCCTACATGGGGAACATGACATGGGGCAGGCCTCACCTGGAGCCATCGTCAGACTTGGTGACTGTCATGTGTCAGGGGATTGGGGATTGTGATGAGGCCATCAATGTGTGTAACACTGGCCTCGGAAACATACAGGTTGCACCGGGTTGACATGGTGTGTGATTGCCCCATCAGGGCCTCAATGGTGTATAGCAGCCTCTCCGTGGCAGCAGGGGGTGTTTAGCTGTTATCCGTCACTTGTGTGCCAGTTCAATGGAATACCAGCATCTGTGTTGCAATGGGGGGTGCCAGTGTTGCTCCCACATGTCCATCCACATGACCTGTGTATGTGTTGACAGAGTATCATTGTCATTCCAACACACATGACTAATAAATTTGGCCCTCTGTCTCCAAGGTGCCTCTTCTCTGTCAATGGTGGCCTGTTGCCACTGTGCATGCGGCATGTCTGGCATAGTTTTCAGAGGTGGTGCATATGTGTCTATGTGTAGAGTAGCAAGATGCTAGCGGTTTGTCAGGGATTGGAATCTGTATTATGCACAAGATGCACAGTTCTATCCACCTCAAGGCAAGAGAGACCATCCCCCAGGGCAACTACAACATCCGTGTCTAATCCTACCCTGCAGTCTACGGACATGTGCCTTACAACTCCCATGATACTTGTCCATATCCGGAGTGCATCTGCACAGCTCTGCTACTGCATCGGGCAACCAGGCCACATCAACGTCCAAACGGGATGGGGGGAATGATTCACAGCCAGCTGCAGGATGACCTTCGCGATCCACGCCCACACTCATGATGCAGCCCACAACCCCAACACAACCATGTGGCACTGTGATCCAAAACTGCATTCTGGCATCTCCATGCATCCAACTTTGGCCTAGCCACCATTCTCAACATCCGCCTGACGCAAGCATGCAGGACATGGTAGGGACACATGTCTAGACATACCTGGGAGCGGCAAGCCAGGTCACTCCACATGATCCCTGACCTCTGCGCATGACTGTTGCTCCCCTAAATGTGTCTGTAGCCACAGTTGTGCGGGAAGCACTCAGCTGGTTGGGCCCAGCACAGGTGAGTATGGTACTCCATGTCTGTATCAGATGATACATTGGGACCCATGTGTGTCCTGGGCAAGACTGAGACCCCACGGTTTGGATGGTTGGAGTTAATTCTGAGATCAGGCATGCTTTGACTTTACGACACACACATGTATTGTAATAATGCAGAATCACGGCATCATCTTGTAATTGTGATTATTTTATTTGTGGTGGGGTACGGGTTTGTGGGGATGACAAGAGGTGCACTGCGGGAGTGTAGAATCCAAAGTTCACTGGGGGAGTTGGTATCCTTGCCGTAGCAAATTATCAGAGTCCATGCCACAGTCTTCGTCAACATAGGTCAGACAGTGACCAGCAAGTCCATGTGGCAGAGAATGTCATGTGCTGCTATTGGGCCAGAGGGCCAGGTGCCAGGCCAGGTGACCTGGGAGATGGTGATGTTCTGCTGACTCTCACAGTCTTTTTCGTGGACGACCCACCTTCCTGCGGGGACCCTCGGAAGCAGGCCGTGACGATGTCTGTGACGCTCCGTCGGATGAATCCTCCTCCTCCTGATCCCTCCCTGTGTCTGGTAATGGCCTTCGCCTGGTGCCACAGGGAGGGTTGCCCATCTTGTCGGCAATCCGACGGAGTACACCGGTCATTTGGGTTTGCACTGCCACGAGCTCAGCCTGTCTATCCTCCATCCTTCCTTGGTGTTGCAGTTGACAGGCATGTTGCTGGGCCTGCAGGGTCTTCATCTCCTCGAGGGTCCCCTTGATGTCATTGAGGGTGGACGTAATCTGGTCCATGCCCCTGGTGTCACGCCAGTATGTATCCAGGATGTTGCTGACCTGGGACACTACCGGGTCCTGAGCTCCCTGGTCAGGTTCGCGCCTCCGCCGTCCTCCACTCCCGCCACCCCTGCCCACGTGCACCTGGCCTGCCGTTGTGGGCGCATCGGGTCTCCGGGACCCCTGAGGGATGGCATCTGCGTTGCCGCCTGCCTCCTCCTGGGTGCCCGGAGGACCGTGTCCCTCCTGGACAGACTGGCTGGGTGGTCGTGTGCGGGCAGGGCTCCTGGACGTCTCCTGGGATGTGGCAGCAATGGGGGTGGTGGTTGGCACAGTTGTACCTGACGCAGGTGCTGCAGGTGGTTGGACACCAGAGGGGCCAGGTTGTTCTGGGTCATCCACGGAGTGGTGAGAGTCGTCGCTGGCGGTGGGGTCCTCATCCCGCAGAGCCTGGTCCTGTGAGACTTCCCCCCCAGTGTTGGGGGGGTGATCGACGACATTGACCTGTGTGTGAGAGAGACAATGTTAACAGTGTTACATGTGGCATCCATGTTTCATGCATTTCTGATTTGGCACTCTTCCTCTGGGTAGTTGGATGTGTCTTGCATTCCTCTCACAGTGCACTTGTGCATGGGTATGTCCCTTGGCCACAGCTGTCAGGGCTTTACGCGTGTGTGACACAATCTTAGTTGATGCATCTATTTGGGTACACAGTCAGTAGTGTGGTGTGCGGGCGTAGCGAGCCATGCAGATGCGCCTTACGTGTTGCACTGTACGTGGCCAAATGGTGTTTTGCCAAGGCAATTTGATGATGCAGGTAGGGGACTGAAGCATTTGTGACAGGGTTCTTACCGACACAGTGGGTGGGTATACTGGGTGTGTGGTTAGGTCTGTGCCTGCAGCACGGATGGACTCGAGCACAGATTGACACATGGACCGGTCTTCATCTACGGTAGGGGGGGTTGAGGCACTGCCAGACCTTGTCTGCATGCACACAGTCCACCGGCTGACGAGTGGACATGGCCACACCACCCAAGGGTGATTTAGTCTCCCTGTGTCTCCCTTCCTCCCTCCCTCTGTCACCCTCCTCCCTCTGTCGGTCTCCCTCTGTCACCCTACTCCCTCCGTCTGTCTGTCTGTCTCCCTGTGTCCCCCTCTGTCTCCTTCCCTCTCATTCCCCCTCTCCCTCCCTCTATTTGTCACCCTCTGTCACCTCAGGCCAGCTTCCTGGGCACACACAGTTAGCCGGTCTTTGAATGGCCATTGGCTTGTTCATGTGAGTTAGTTCCTGTTCTCCGGGCACCCATTGGGCTTTGTGTCTGAGTGTAGGCTGCTGCTGTGGCGGTGTGTGCTGAGACTCTATCAGAGCGATGCATCTTCATTGTCTGCTGTTATGTGCAATTTGTGCCTTCAGACCCATGTCATCCTGCAAGGCGGCCACCATTTGCAGGCAAGACAGTACTGTGTGGGTACACACAGTTTGTATGGCTGTGCCCTGGGCCATATGGGCTGAGGGCATTGTTGTGTGCTTGTGAGTTGCTCAATGTTAGTTTTGATGCCCACACTCCCAGCATCGGCCACATCCTGTGTTGTGTTGGTGTTTTGTGTGACCTGTGACTTGGCATGGCCCTGATTGGTGCATGGGGCATGGAGGCGCTAGTGGCATGTGTGCGTTTGTGGAGTGTGGTTGTGTCCGGTGGTGGCTTGGGGGGGGGTGGCGTGCATGATTGATTGTGTATGGCATCCCCCCCATGTGAGGTGAGTTGTTTGTGTACTCACCAGGGTCTGGGAGTCCTGGTAGTCCGTGTAGTCCCTCCACCGCCAGCGTGGACATCACCTTCTCCTCCCAGGGATGGTATTGTACCGGTCTGGGGGGCGGCCCTCCTCCAGTGATGTTCCCCTGGTTGTGATTGTCAGTCATCTTCCTCTTGACCGTTCTCCGCAGATCGTACCACCTGGATTGGCACTCGTGCCTGGTCCTTCTGGTGGACCCAACAGCATTCACAGAATCGACAATCCTCTGCCACATGGCCGATTTTTCGGATATGCTGGTCTGTCTGACCAATGTTCCAAAGAGCTGTGGCTCGACTCTGAGGATTTCGTCGACAAGGATCTCCAGCTCCTCCTTTGTGAACTTTGGATTCTTGGTTGTGGACATGGCGTGGGGTGTGGGTGTGGATGGTTGTGGGGGTGTGGGTGTGGATGGTTGTGGGTGTGTGAGTGTGGTGGTGGAGGTATGTGTGTGAATGTGATGAGGGGGTGTTTGTGTAGGTGGTTGTGTGAAGGTATGCAAGTGTGAGGTTCAAGTATGGTGGTGTGGGTCGTCTGTGGGCTCTGGCAGCAGTGGGTCTGTTGCAAAGGCTCATGGTTTGTGTGTGTGGTCCATTTTTATTGGTCCATTTGTGGGTGTGGCTGTGTTTGAATTTTGTGTGGGTGTGTTATGAGGAGTGGTCGTGTTTTGGGCCTCTGTTTGGCAGTTTGGCAGTTGCAGGTCAGTGTAGGTGATGTTTGTGGGGTTGTTGGGCATGTTTGGTGGTGTGGGGAAACTCTAATTGACTCTCCTTGTGTAAATGTGGTTTGTCCGTGTTCAGTACGTGTGTTTTTGGCGTCAGTACGGTCGGTACATGCACTGGTGGGGGTACGGTCCGTACATTCCCTGGTGGGGTGTGGGTACGGGCCATACTTCCACGGGTGTGGGTACAGTCTGAACATACACGGGTGGTGGTTCGGTGCGTACATACACGGGTGGGGGTTCGGGGCGTACATTCACTGCTGGGGTGGGGGTTGGGTGCGTACATACACGGGTGGTGGTTCGGTGCGTACATACACGGGTGGGGGTTCGCGGCGTACATACACGGGTGGGGGTTCGGGGCGTACATACACTGCTGGGGTGGGGGTACTGGCCGTACTTCCACGGGTGTGGGTACGGTCCGTACATACACGGGTGGTGGTTCGGTGCGTACATACACGGGTGGGGGTTCGGGGCGTACATACACGGGTGGGGGTTCGGGGCGTACATACACTGCTGGGGTGGGGGTTGGGTCCGTACATACACGGGTGGTGGTTCGGTGCGTACATACACGGGTGGGGGTTCGGTGCGTACATACACGGGTGGGGGTTCGGGGCGTACATACACGGGTGGGGGTTCGGGGTGTACATACACTGCTGGGGTGGGGGTACGGGCCGTACTTCCACGGGTGTGGGTACGGTCCGTACATACACGGGTGGTGGTTTGGTGCGTACATACACGGGTGGGGGTTCGGGGCGTACATACACGGGTGGGGGTTCGGGGCATACATACACTGCTGGGGTGGGGGTTGGGTCCGTACATACACGGGTGGTGGTTCGGTGCGTACATACACGGGTGGGGGTTCGGTGCGTACATACACAGGTGGGGGTTCGGGGCGTACATACACGGGTGGGGGTTCGGGGTGTACATACACTGCTGGGGTGGGGGTACGGGCCGTACTTCCACGGGTGTGGGTACGGTCCGTACATACACGGGTGGTGGTTCGGTGCGTACAAACACGGGTGGGGGTTCGGTGCGTACATACACGGGTGGGGGTTCGGGGCGTACATACACGGGTGGGGGTTCGGGGCGTACATACACTGCTGGGGTGGGGGTTGGCTGCGTACATACACGGGTGGGGGTTGGGTGCGTACATACACGGGTGGTGGTTCGGTGCGTACATACACGGGTGGGGGTTCGGTGCGTACATACACAGGTGGGGGTTCGGTGCGTACATACACGGGTGGGGGTTCGGGGCGTACATACGCGGGCGGGGGGGTGGTGGGGTGTTCGGCGCGTATGCGGGCACATGTCTCCATGGTTGCTATGGGAGTTCGGTTCGGACGGTGTTTTTTGCATACGGTTGTGAAATGGGGAGGACGGGAGGGATCGTACTTGCGCAGTCGGACTTTATTTTTCCGCACGGTGGGTTTTTCGACCGGGGACGTGTCGGTGACTTTTCCCGACCCGAGGACGTGTGGGGAAATCTTCCCAATGCGATTCGTATGGACTTTTTTCCGTTCGAATCGTACTTGGCAGTTTGTACGCTACTTTGACGATTCGGACGGAAAAAAAAACGGATACGAGTCGGACGGGGAATTTTTTACCAGGATCGGAATTGGCACCTATGTGTATAGGGAAACCAATCTGTATTTACGGTCCCATACTGTATCAACAACAAGATTGATACAAATGTAAAAATACTTAAAAGGTGTTACAAAATCTATAACAAAACATTTTATTAGGATGCTCATGAAGTGTCTAAAGTACTTCCAAGACGGATCATACAGATAACTGAAAATATACGGTCAGTACAAGTAGAAGCATGTGAGCTTAAACCATTTTCAACAATGTCATAGAAGTGCTGGACAGATAAAAAGAATGTAGTTCAGGTCTTGAATCGCGCTATGGCATAAATTACATTCAGAGGAAGTACCATTTAGCCATAAGTGGACTAAACAGGAGCTTACCCAACCTCAAAAATATCCAAAAGCGTCTCATCTAGTGAGGCAATTTCCAATTAATATATGGTTGTACTCTATTTGCTGTGATAGAGTTTGTAATATACTGATAACCCCTTTTATATGGCACACCTTCCTGTCCGAGTGAAAACTTAGCACCCCTATTTTAGGCTAGCTTTTAAGTGTGTTACTGTTACAGTAAGGATCAGGCTGAGATATAATTGTAACTGTTCGACAGCAAAGAGGAAATGTCTATATACTGATGACTTGTCTTTTTTATCTTCTAGAATCTCTTTCTTCATAAGGGACCTAATGAGTCTTCATCACTCCTTGCTAAGGAGGCAACCCAGCATACCACCCTGTCAGGCCATGGTAATATGCATTTCTTAAACCCATTTCCAACCATAAGGCAGCTACTAAAATTGCTGAGTTATCAAAAGAGATAATTTGTACGATGCGCTCTTCCATCACATTTAAGATTCCCCATTTGACTGCTCAAGAACATGATAAAACTAAAGGAGGTATGAGAAGTGTCTTCTACCAGTTGCCCTATAAAGGGCACCCAATCCTTTAGCCTGGGCATGAGCTTTACTCCTAATATTCTTAATATGGGGCCTTGATACTAAGATTACCACACATTATCTTTCCCAAAAATATATGAAAGTTTACTAATTCTAACTTTTGGGAGCACAAAGAGCATGAGAACTTACTGTATTTGGGAGTTTTCTTACCATAGAAACACATGATTTTTCCTTTCGAGATATGGATCTTTAAGTGATGAATATCCACAAATTCTAAAGCCCAAAGACTACTACATAGGCCTTTAGGGGTAAGGTCCTAGATTATTATATCATCTGCACATAATAGACAGGATATTGGGTTACTGCCAATAGATGACGGTATTCCCTCTCTCTATGATAAGCAAACTGGAAGATCGGAGAGTTATATCAAAAAGAGTATGAGGGCTAGCAGGCACTTTTGTTTTAAACCATTTGAGTTGGTATTTTCTCAGAAAGGCCCCAATCGCCACCTAGAAGTACTCTACACCAGGTATGGGAATGGAGTGCTATAACTGATTCTAACATGGTGCATGGCATACCCAGCCTTATGAGTTTCACCACTGCAAAGTTCTATCAACTTTATTAAATACTGTGGAGAAATCTATGAAGGTCGCTGAGTTCAGTCCTTCTCTTACCCTCTCATACTACTTGTTAATCAGCTGAAGAGCTGCTATATTGTCTATTGTTCCATGATTCTCGTGGAACCCAGTTTGCTCCATAAGTATTGTATTATTGTTATCCACCCACTCACTTAAATGAGCCAGTAAACATTTTGCAAAAACTTTGCTCACAGCATCTAGCAGGGCTATCTTTCAATCTCCTTTCCTAAATAGTGGACTATGATACTTCCTATCCAGGAGAGGCATGGGCTCTCCTATGCTTATAGCAACTTTTAAAAACCTTGTACAACATTTTACTCCAGAGAGATGGTTCTTGTTTTATAGCGGAGATAGGGATTTCATTTGCACTCATCACGTCAGTGGTACGCATCCCTCAAATAGCCAGCTCAATTTATTTAACTGAAGGAGGGTCATGAGTGTGTATGCCCATTTCTAGTTTGACGCATTCAACCTTCTCTCTGTTTGCTGCATACAAGTTAGCAATAAAGTTATTCCAGCTGACCTCCTCAATGGCCGAGGGAAGCGTTCTAGCTCTTGACCCACCGTCTTCCGCTACTAGAGTCCAAAAAGACCTTGTCTGTCCATTAACCACTGCCTTTCTCAGATCTACCCATAGCCAGTCACATTCCTCTCTTTTCAGATGAGCCTTAAACCTACTCCTCCTCTTTAATAGCGACACCATAGAGCCATTTTCAGGGGATTATGCCACATGTTGTTTCCTGACTAGAATATGTATTTATTTCCATATTCAGCAAGAGAATCAGGAGGGGGAGGGGCCTAAAGATACTCTTTGTTGATTTTTGTTTAACCCTTACAATTTGCTGCTTCATGAATATGGAGAAACGTTTCAGTTCATCGCCCACCCTGATATCTACAATTTCCAGCGGGGTTTCTAATATGCCTTTCAAATCAATGAGCCTTCTACAGTCCCACTGTGTCCTTTCTGTTTTTTTGTCAAATTTAGATGAGAACCCGTCACATCTCCTGTAGCAGGTAGGGGACATATTTCAGCACAGGGAGAAAATTAGCAAACTATGCTCACTAATGGGGGTATCCACTGGCTTTAGATCACCCAGTTAATAGAAAGAAGAATAGCTGACCACATAATCTAAGATTGTACCTCCCCTTGAAAATGTACATTTGTATTGTGCGGTAGAGTCCAAAGGTAGTCTCCCATTTGTGTTAATACAACCATTTCTTATCGATTTATCCAGTAGAAGTGTCCCTCTCTTATCATTCATTAACTTTGGTGCAAAGGCAATCGGGGGGATTCTCAGAACCTTCTATTTTTCAGCATCACAAGATTGGTTCAAAGCATAATTAGCTATTTTGCAATTGAGATCCCCTACTAACATTACATGGGGTACCTGATCCTTGTCTAGATGCATTTTTATAAAAGAAAAAACCTAATGCATAAGAGCATATTAGGGTGCATCATGTGGGATATAAGAATTCAGTAGTAAAAGAGGAGATGCACCTTGCCTCCTGCCAGGATAGAACAAAGTTACTGCCATAAATAAATCAGAGGGATCTCTGTAGCTGTCATACTTCCATTTTGATCAATTGGATAGAAAAAATGCTATTCCCACCTGAGTATCCTTCCCCAAAGGGCCTAGCTTTACAAGAATAAAGTAAACTGGAATTCCCTATCTCACCATGTCTCCTGGAGGTAGATCTCATCCGCTTTTAGGGAGCTTAACAATTGTAGCTTCTCTGTACTGTTCTTTACACTAGCTGCATTCCAAGAGACAACCTTTAACTAGTTGCTAATTATGGGGCAGAATAGGCTGATTGGTCACACAAGCATTATTTAGAACACCAGTCAGCCAATTCCATCTTTGTGTTACATCAGGTGCACTTTGGCTAGGGATAGTTTTAGGTTCCGTGTATGCCATCTGTCTACCATTTCTTTCTAAGGTGTACTTGCAGCCTCTGAACATCAACCATAGGAACACCCCTAGAGGGTGAAGGATAATACAATCCCCTATCTCACTCACTACCCTAACATCACTTCATGCTTGTTTCCTGACCACCCCTCTTTTCCAGTACTGGACATACATCAATATCTCTCCATTACAAACTTTCAGAGTTGTGCAGAATAGTTTTTTCAGTAGTTTTAGAATAAAAAGACACTCTTGACTTGGCTCCGCCCCCTGTATGCAATAAAGGAATCAAGTTAATATCTCTGCTTTGAATAAAATGTAAAGTCAGTGTGCCTGATCCACAAACAGCCTCCGCACTTGTGGCATTGGCCCCCAATTCGTCACAGGGAAGCTGCTCTCATGGTGGGACCCCCACAATAAGAAACTGCAATGTAGAGGTCCTGCCATGAGTGCGGGCCTCCACCATGATTGCGGGCCTCTACCACGAGTGCGGAGCCCCTTTGTGAATCAGGCCCTCAATGTCCATAAAGCAAGCAAGTGAAGCAGACCTATTCAAATTTATATCAGAATCAAAAAGTGGGATGAAGCCCAATATGCAGACATCACTATTACATAGCATATGGGCTTTGACTTCAGGATTAGATAGATCCGCTGTGCCCTTCTTCATATTTAAGTCCACCAAAGGGATGGCCATTGGATTCAGAGAGGACACAATGGGAGATGGCTAACCAGCTGGAGATACTGCCATTGCCCTGTCTGTACTCCTCACAGTTGCTGAGCTTAAAGTTATATATGAAGGACCCCTCACTGGGAAAGCAGAATTGGAAATATGCGTGGAGCCTGTGACCTTGGTAACTGTTCTGGACTTTGTGATCTAATCTACTCCTCTGAAACACAGTCCTCTGCTCCTTTTTTTGTGATCCTCCAGTTGGAAATTTTCTTCCCTCTCTGTTTTTTTAGATGACTTTCAGGTTAAACTGGACAGGGCATGGCTCCCCCACGTTTGTGTCCAGCTTAGAGTTAGCTTTAGAGATACAAAACACTTCCTTTTCCATGCACAAGGTTTTCTCAGCTACTCCTTTAGCTGCTGGAGTAGCTGTATCAGTATCAAAGATGTATCTTATAAAACAAGTTGGACTTTCCATCAAATGGGTTCTTTGAAGATGGTTTTAAAGTTAGTTTTTCCTGCTTGAGAACCAAAGTCAATTTGTGTCTGTGTCTTTTTGTGGGCATCCTTTGTGACTGTTGATAATATCACCTCTGACAATGCCGTTTGGGTGGGGCCCTTTTCCGTATCATTCTTTCGATCAATCAGTTCCTTCAGTATGGTTGTCACCATATCAAGGATGGCATCCGATCCACCCTATACATTTTTTCAGCAGATTTAAAATGGAGGATAAGAGCTTCTCTAAGCAAAGTAGGGTGGCTGAGAACTCTGCCTCACCGTCCAGAGGGTGATACAGCCAATTATTGATTGCTTCCAGATATTGCATCTCTGATAATTGTGATGGTAAAGCGGAGTGATTTGAGAGTGTACTACTAAATTGTTGCAGTCCACTAGGTAGTGTAAGAGGTGGAGAGTTCAAGGGCTGTAATTTGTGATCCGTATCTTGTTGCCCATATTTCCTACAATGGTCTACATCTATGTCTGGTGGCGTTAAGTCCCCATCTATGGTACCTAAAAGATACTCTTTGAGAGAAACCCTCACAAGATAACATGTCTGTCTTACCCACTATGATGGGAGATATAGTTCTTGTATCTGAGACCAGGCATAGGAAGGAGGAGAGCTTAGGGGGAGCATAGAATCCGCACTTAGGATCCGCACTTAGAGAACCAAAACATTTCTTGGGAGATGCTCTCATGATGTATTGTTTATTCTCCTTCTGGGGTGTTGCTTTTGGTGTGACCTTCTCAGGATTAAGCCCATTCAAGCACTGGTGTTGAGGCAACCAATCTAGCCCGAAGTAGAATCCATATTGGCTTCTTGAGATGTCTTCTGCATTTCCACACAAAGAAAACATTTTGATCCTTGCATTTTAGTGCATTGACTATGGAATCTCTGTTTCGGAGCGGATTAGATTTTGTTTTTCCTTCTTCAACACCCTCTGCATGCTCCGCAATATCTACAAGTGGATACCCACCGAAACGAGAAGAACGGTCACCAAGGCCCTCGTCAGCAGCAGGTTGGACTACGGAAACGCCCTCTACGCAGGAGCCTAGGACAAACTCCTGAAATGGCTTCAACGCATCCAGAACGCCTCTGCACGCCTGATCCTTGACATCCCTCACCGCAGCCACTTCACACCCCACCTGAGAGACCTGCACTGGATCGCCGTCATCAAGAGGATGATCTTTAACCCCTTCAGCGTGGCGCGGATTACCGCGCTGTGCTGAAGGTTCTATTGTGCGGGCGGGGCCATGACGGAGCGGTTCCGTCATACGCACAGCGCAACCGATGTGCATGATGGAACTGCTCTGTCATGCGCATCGAAGGGGTTAAGCTCCTCATCCACGCACACAAGGCACTCCACAACACCGGACCAGCGTACCTAAACAGACGACTCAGCTTCTACACCCCCACCCGCCAGCTCTGCTCAGCCGACTTTGCCCTTGCCACAGTTCCCCGCATCCAAAGAGCGACCTCTGGCAGCAGATCGTTCTCCCACCTCGCTGCCAAGACCTGAAACTCCCTCTCCACCCATCTATGGCAGACCCAAGACCTGCTGACCATCAGAAGACTCCTCCAGACCTGGCATTTTGAGCAGTAGCAGCATTCCCCACCCCCCAGCGCCTTGAGACCCCCAAAGGTAAGTAGTGCGCTTTATAAATGCTATGATTGATTGATTGATTGATTGATTAGCAGGTGTCCAGATCTCACTTTTTTACTAACCAAGTACTGTGCTCTTCCAATACCTTAAGTCCCAAGGTTTACCAACCTGCTTCATGTATTTAGTAGAATAATTGGCCTGCAAGGTCCCTTTAGAGGTTAATTTCTCCTATACTATATCGGTCAGGAAAACGCCCGAAGCAATTGTGATGAGGCTTGTTCTACTTGTTTCAAGTTGCCCCCTCCGGATGTTCTCAGGGGCACTTTGCCAGAAATAAATGTATCTAAAATAGGAGAACTCCCCCCTATATATCGCCCGCTCACACCAAGATCCCAAAAGGTATGCCCTCATGGGGGGTATGAGGCAACAAGCCACATTGCAAACTTGTGTGGATGCCTCTGCTACCTCTGTGCTCACCCCCCTGGTGTGGCTGCCCTTACTGGGGGACTCAGGCTGAAGTACCACTTCCCCCACTCACCTCACTACCTTGCATCCTCAAGATTTTGTAGCTCCTCTCTTAGTCAAAGTAGGGCCACAACAGGTGGAGGCAGAGACAAGCAGGGCTAATTCCAATGGTGTTTGACATATGACTGTCTCACACTCATGGACCAATTTCAAACCCAGGTACAAGTCTGGAGGTCAGGGAATGAGTTAACTCTGTCTCTGTATCACTCATGCCCACATTGCCAACCTCCGTTGCCAGCCACTATCGGACCCACAGGGATTCAGCAGCATGAATGCTATCCACCAGCCTCCCTGCCGGCGCTGCTCTTGCTGGACCTCCTTCTGCATCCTGCATGTCATGGGAGGTCTACAGTGACTACAAATGAAACCTGCTATGAATAAATGATTGCTGCGCTACAGCACTCTGTGGAGTCAGGCTCAAAGTGCTAGCTGACATCAATGTGCACCGCGTCGTGCTCCTCTTTAGTTAGTACAGCCAACTCCCTCCTGACTAGGTCCCAATGGCAGAAGCAGACACTGTCAACTGAACCCCCTGTGGGGAGGGGTGTGGGTCCACGCCATCTTCAGCTTGGCGGTGGTAAAAGCACTAATCTTTTGGGTGCAGTGCCACCTCTCCATATGCTGGCTACAGCCATCAGGCCTGGTAAGGGTTACCCCCTGTGAGAACATTGGCTGTTCTAGGGGCTCGTGCAGCAATATGTTCACTGTAGCACAGGAATCCAGTGCACCCTTCAGTCAGCAGTTGATGCACTATGAACAGATTTCCTTGACCAGAAGCAGGACCTGCTTGACCTGCTGGTAGTGGAGGTTGCAGGGCTCAGTGAGTAAATAACATTTTTGTTTTCTAAAAATTGTAATATTTTCCTTTTTCCAGTCAGCATGATCACAGGTAAGATAAGTTAAAGTGAAGGTACATATATATATATACCTTCACTTAAACTTATCTTACCTGTGATCATGATGGTTATCAAGACCATTGAAACGCGGTCAAAACACGTCATGCTGGGCACTTGCCGTCTAATAATGGATGCTGACTTTTTGTTTCTGCAATAAAGCACTGCAAATTCTTCTTAACCAACACGTTGTGGTCCGTTCCTGATTTTCGCTGTAGCTGTGGTGAACCAGGATTGTGACAAATCTCTCTCTCTCTCTATATATATATATACACACTGGAAAAACATAGGTTTCAGGGACGTTATAGTTAGAAATTAGCATTTAAAAAACCTTAGAAATTCACTGAAAAATCCACAGGTTTCAGGGACGTTATAGTTAGTTAGACATTTCACTTGTACAAAACCAGAGAAATTCAGCCTTTATAGTTAGTTCAGCTAACTATAACTCGCGCCCTCGCAATGCACTGCTGATGCCGTCACATATTACATCATTCATGACATGGTCAATGACATCACTGATGACATCACTGATGACATCATCCAGTGACTTGGTGTTTCTGTAAAGTTTAAATATGTTTTTTATATATATATAGGCCAAGGTGTATTGAAGAATGAGTGGGTCTATACGTGTCTGAATGGATGATTTAGTAGGTGCGTAACTGACTGTATAAGTGAGTGATTAAATGTGTCTTTCTGAATGCATAGGTTAGTGACTGATACAGACATTCACACAGTTTAGTTTGTCAGTTGGTGTGTAAGCGGTTGCATGGGTTGGTGAGTAGCTAAATGAGGGTCTATATGGGTTATTGATTTGATTTTCTGAGTATCTGTATGGGTGCCTGAGTGTCTGTGTGGGTGGGTGGGGGGTGTGACTTTGTGCATAGATGTGTGAGTGGGTGATTCACTGGGTGTATGGGTTCAAGAGTGAATCTGTGAAGGGCTGTATTGGTGGGTGAGTGTCTGTAGGGGTGTGTTGGTGAGTGAATAGATGCCTCTGTGGTACATGTGTGAGTAACTGCATATGTGAAAGGCAGTATATGTGAGTGTTGGAGTATATAAATAAATAATGAAATAGCATTTTAAAGAGCACAGCCACCTCCGGAGAGGTGTCCCAGTGCTGGGGGCGCGTCGGGAATTTTCAGCAAGCTATTGCCTAGAGTCACATGGTGCTGGGTGAACCTGCCGCCGGAGCCAGGGATCGAACTGTGAACCCTGTGGTCCGGAGTAAGGCACCCTGGCTGCTGCACCACACCTCTTCCACATATAAACATATAAATGACTATATGTGAGAGTGAGTGATTGTGAGAGTGGCTTTATGGATGAGTGTGTGCTTGTATTAGTTATTGTATAAGAGTGTAAGTATATGTTAGTATATGTTTGAATAAGTGAGGTGGTGTGTGTATAACTGTATAGGTGAGTAAATGGGAGTGTGATTGATTCTTTGCATGACTGACTAGGTATGTGTGTAACTCTATGGATGAGTGGTGGTGTGTGAGTGTCTGTATAGATATGTGAGTGCATATGATAGTGACGTATTGATAGTCGACTGCATGAATGAGTGACTGTATGGGTGAATGAGTGGATGTATGTGTAGACCTAGGAATTAGTGAGTGGGTATGTACTAACCAGTATTGGAGTGTCTATGGTTTCAAAAATTGTAGTCTGTATTTTAGAGTGGGTGTATCAAAGGTTATATTAGGGTATGAGGAGGTGCATCAGATTATCACATGGATGATGTCATCAGTGATGTCATTTGAGATGTCATCAGTGATGTCACTGACCATGTCATGAATGATGTAATATATGATGTCCTCAGCAGTGCATTGTAGGGGCGCAAGTTATAGTTAGCTGAACTAACTATAACGGCCGAATTTCACTGGTTTTGTACAAGTGAAATGTCCATCTAACTATAACGTCCCTGAAACCTTTGTTTTTTTCAGTGAATTTCTACGTTTTTTTAAATGCCAATTTCTAACTATAACGTGCCTGAAACCTATGTTTTTTTCAGTTTATTTCAAAGTTTTTTTAAAGCTAATTTCTAACTATAACGTCCCTGAAACCTATGGTTTTTTCAGTGTATTTCAAAGGTTTTTTAAATGCTAATTTCTAACTATGCCTACAAAGGTAGGATATGTGCAGAAAGAGGGAGAAAGGCGCAGAAGGAAGCAAGAGAAATGCAGAGAGAGGCAACAGAAGTTCAAAAAGACGAAGAAAAGTACAGAAAGAAGCAAGAGATGTGCACAAAGAACCAACAGAGGAGCAGAAAGAGGCCTTGTTGCAAAGTCATCCTGTTCCCCAAACTTTTTGCTGATGGGTACTGGTGGTAACTGACTAACCAGTTCCAGAGCCCGTGCTATGCAGAAAGTCACTTAGAATACAGAGAAAACACCTATATACACTAGGGTACACTATGGGTTGGGGTACCCCTGTGATTGGCATGACCTCTCCTGTATGGCCTGTATGGCCCTAGTACATAATAGGTACAAAAGGGGGTGGTGGTGATGGACGGAGCATCAGAACCAATCAAACACTCACACCCAGTCAAGAGATCTGGGTTTGATCCATCACCGTTCTTTAGCCCACTCTGCCACCCCAGTTCAGACATGGGCATATGCAAATCAGTCTCACCCTGTGCCTCATGGGAACAGTCCAGCCCGAACTGCCAAGCCATGCCTTCCCTGGACCGGAAACAAGCTTCCTAGGACCGGTTTCTGGCATTTCAGCCGTCTTCAGCCGGGCTTGCAAGGGACTCACGTCTGAGCATACCCTGCCAACTTATGGCGAACAAAGCCCCTTTTGTACCACTTTGTTCGCCATAAGTTGGCAGGGTATGCTCAGACGTGAGTCCCTTGCTCACTTTGCCACTGGATTCAAGCAAGCCTGGCTGAAGACGGCTGAAATGCCAGAAACCGGTCCTAGGAAGCTTGTTTCCGGCCAGGGAAGGCATGGCTTGGCAGTTCGGGCTGGACTGTTCCCATGAGGCACAGGGTCAGACTGATTTGCATATGGCCATGTCTGAACTGGGGTGGCAGAGTGGGCTAAAGAACGGTGATGGATCAAACCCGGTTCTGATGCTCCATCCATCACCACCCCCTTTTGTACCACTAGTACATAATAGGGCAGGGGGAATAAAACTACCTCTAACTAAGAGGTGCAGAAGGAGGCAAGAGAAGTGCAGAAAGAAGCAACACAGGTGCCGAAATAGGCAAGAGAGGTGCAGAAAAAAGCAAGTGAAGTGCAGAAAGGGGCAAATGAGGTGCAGAAAGAAACAAGAGCAGTGCAGAAAGAACCAACAGAGTTATAAAAAGAGGCAAACGGGGTGCAAACAGGGGTAGGAGAGGTGCACAAACAGGCAAGAGAATTGCTGAAAGAAGCAACAGAGGTGTAGAAAGAAGCAAGAGAAGTGCAGAAAGAGGCAAGTAAGGTACAGAGAGAAGCAAGAGCAGTGCAGAAAGAACCAACATAGGTGCAGAAAGAGGGAAGACGGGTGGAGAGAGAGGCAAGATCGGTGCAGAAAAAGGTAGGATGGGTGCACAAAGAGGCAAGAGAGGTACAGAAAAAGGAAGGAGGGGTGCAGAAAGAAGGAAGAGAAGTGCAGAAAAAGCCAAGAAAAGTGCTGAAAGAGGCAAAAGAGGTACAAAAAGAGACAAAAGGGGTGCCGAAAGAATCAAGACAGGTGCAGACAGAAGCATGGAAAGTGCACAGTGAAGGAACAGGGGTGCAGAAAGAGGCAAGAGAAGTGCAGAAGCAGGCAAGGGAAGTGCACAAAGAGGCAAGAGAATTTCTGAAAGAAGCAACAGAGGTGTAGAAAAAAGCAAGAAAAGTGCAGAAGGAGGATAGTGAGGAGCAAAAACAGGCAGGATAGGTACAGCAAGAGGGAAGACGAGTGCAGAAAGACAAGATGGGTGCAAAAAGAAGCACATGAGGTGCGGAAAGAGGCAACAGATGTGCAGAAAGAGGGAAGAGAGGTGCAGAAAAAGGCAAGAAAAGTGCAGAAAGAGGCAAAAGAGGTACATAAAGAGACAACATGAGTGCAAAAAGAAGCAAGACAGGTGCAGAAAGAGGCAGGGAAAGTGCAGAATGAGGCAACAGGGGTGTAGAAAGAGGCAAGAGAAGTGCAGAAACAGGCAAGAGATATACACAAAGAGGCAAGAGAATTGCTGAAAGAAGCAACAGAGGTGTAGAGAGAAGAAAGAAAAGTGCAGAAAGAGGAAAGAAAGGTGCAGAAAAAGCAAAAAAAAGTGCCGAAAGAGGCAAAAGAGGTACAAAAAGAGACAAAAGGGGTGCCGAAAGAATCAAGACAGGTGCAGACAGAAGCATGGAAAGTGCATAATGAAGGAACAGGGGTGCAGAAAGAGGCAAGAGAAGTGCAGAAACAGGCAAGGGAAGTGCACAAAGAGGCAAGAGAATTGCTGAAAGAAGCAACAGAGGTGTAGAAAGAAGCAAGAAAAGTGCATAAAGAGGCAAGTGAGGAGCAAAAACAGGTAGGAAAGGTACAGCAAGAGGGAAGACGAGTGCAGAGAGACAAAAGGGGTGCATAAAGAAGCAAATGAGGTGCAGAAAGAGGCAACAGACGTGCAGAAAGAGGGAAGAGAGGTGCAGAAAGAGGGAAGAGAGGTGCAGAAAGTACATGAGATTTACAGAATGAGATCAAAAGAAGTGCAGAAAAAGAAAGAAACGTGCTGAAAGAAGCAACCGAGATGCAGAAACAGGAAAGAGAGGCGCAGAGGGAAGCAAGAGTGGCTTGCACACCATTAGTACTATTTTAACACCCACATTTAGCAATAAGTAACAGGTGACCATTCTAGGTTTGCAAAGGGCCTTCCTCCACGTTGTAACACTTGTCGCTGCAATTTTGGTAACGTTTGACTGGTTTCAGCTTGAAACAAGGCTTTTTTTGTTCAAATCTGCAGATTAGGGTGCAGAGGATGAATTATGTGGCTAATGCAGAAAATGTATAATTGTGCGTAAGTCGGTGGAGCCATACAGTCTCATAATTCCAGTGGCCCTGCTCATACCTCTGACTAGGTCCACAAGTGCTCCTCAGTAATTCCAACTTTTTTTGTCTCACTGAGTTCATAGTTGAGCTTCTATGGAAATGAGGAAGACTAAACCTGAGGTTACCACTCCACACCACAGACTACCATACCACATAATTACTCTCCATAACACATAATCCCACTCTTCAAACTTCCTATACACTAAATACCACATACTTTCTATCCACATAACTTCACTGCAGAACATACCACATAATTCTACTACACACAATGTACATCCACTCCACTCCCATAAAATTAGTAAAAAACTTTTGTATTTACAACGCCAATAGCTCTAAATCTCGCAAATGCGAAAACTATTACATTGCAAACACTTCTTTAACTAGTAGTCATGTTTGCAGAGTGGTGGAGAAAGGGTGCTGGGCCTCTGACCAACACTCAGGAATTCCGGTGCGTAGGGCTTACAGGAGGTACCAGTAGGGCTTCTTGGCCCCCAAAGTCCATGAAGGGGAAAATTGGACTTCATCCCCATCCCATGGTCTGCCAGGAGGTGTGTTTGCAGAACGGTGGAAAAAGGGGGGCATAGCCTCTGAAGACATCTTAGGAATCCCACTGTGCGGGACTTTCTGGAGGTAACAAGAGGGGTAGTTGGCCCCCAAGGACATCCTTGGGGGCCAACTACCCCTTCCATAACCTCCAGTAAGTCCCACACAGCAGCATTGCTAAGTTCGTAGAGCAGGCCATGCCCCCTTTGCCCACCACTCTACAAAGGCGTTCCTTGGCACGCTCTTGAATGGGGATTGAAGTCCCCTTTGCTGCTAGGGGTCCTTTAGGGGCCAACTAGCCTACCTCTTACCCCATGTACGCCCCACGCAGTGCGATTGCTGAGAGGTAGACAAAGGCCATGCCCCCTTTCTCCACCACTCTGCAAACGCACCCCCTGGCACGTTGTTAGTTGGGAAATTAATTCCCCTTGAATACTGAGGGTCCTTGGGGGCCAACTAACCCACCATGCACCTCCAATATGCACCATATAGCTGGATTGCAGAGAACTATTTAAAGCCCCGGAGAGGTGGAGCACGATGGTCCGTAACAGACCCCCGTATTTAAATACAAAGTGCCCCATGGAGGTGGTGGACCCCGGGGCTTGGGGAGGCCTGCGAGGCTCCCTCACCCTTCATGACATTAAGCCCCGGGGAGGTGGCAGACCCTGGGGTTTTGGGGGGCCAGCAAGGCCACCCACTCTATAATCAATTAAGCCCCAGGGAGGTGGTGGTCCCCTGGGCTGTGGGGGGGTGTGTGCCCCCATGAATAAATTATCAGGCCCAGGTGAGGTGATGGGCCCCCGCTACATAAATAAATTGCCCCAGGGACTCGGCCCACCCGGAGGCTTTGAAAACGAAGCACGGCAGATCACGCTTTGTTTTTAAATTTGGGATGGATTCGTGCAACCGGCACGACCTCGCCCGAAAATAAAATAAAAGAAGCTTTTTTTGGGGCCTGGGGTTCTCTCTGGGACCCCCTGAGCAAGCCTGGGGGGTCAGGGTGTTTTTACCCTGCCTCCTTTTCTTGTATTTTTAATCTTCTCCTACCTTTTTCTTTTTACCTCTGTCCGAGGCACAAGATGGCTGCCAACACTTCCTGGTTTGAAGTGTTGGCAGCCAATCAGAGGCAAGCTCGTGCTCGTGTGGTTAGGACCCGCCCAGATATTGAAAGTTATATTTTTTTAAATTTCTCAGGAACTACTGAACAGATTTACACCATTTAACAAAAAGTTCTCTTTCTGAACCAAGAACTACCTTCATGACAGCTGACCGGAGCGGGCCACTAGTTTTGAAAATTTCGCAAAGATTCATCAACCGGCACCAAAGTTATTGGAAAAACAAAAAACGCTTTTTGAATAGAAACAAGGTCCTAACTATAACTACCTACTGGCGACCGCCAGTAGATAATATATATATGTGTGTGTGTGTGTGTGTGTGTGTGTGTATATATTCACAGAAAAAAACACAGGTTTTAAGGACGTTTTAGTTAGGCTGACATTTCACTTGTACAAAACCAGAGAAATTCAGCTGTTATAGTTAGCTGAGCTAACTATAACTTGTGCCCCCGCAATACACTGCTGATGACGTCACATATTACATCACTCATGACATGGTCAGTGACATCTCTGAGGACATCACTCATTCACTCATGACATCTCAAATTACATCACTCACGACATCACTCATAACATCATCCACAGAATTAATGACTCACCCACTCAGATTGCTAAGAGGTTTTCGGAGGCAACGCCCTCTTTCACCACCACGCTGAAAATGCACCTCCTGGCATCCTACTGGTTGACGGATGAAGTCCACTTTACTGCTGAGGGACATTGGGGTCAAGAAGCCCTCCTGGTGCCTCCTGTAACTGCTATGCAGTGGAATTCCTGAGTGCTGGACGGAGGCCCAGCTTCTTTCTGCACCTTTCTTGCATCTGTGTGCACTTCTCTTGCCTTTTTCTGCACCTCGCTTGCTTCTTTCTGCACTTCTTTTATTTCCTTCTGTACCTCTGTTGCTTCTTCCTGCACCTGTCTTGCCTCTTTCTACACCTCTCTTGCCTCATTCTGCATCCATATTTCCTCTTTCTGCACCTTATTTTCCTGTTTCTGCAACCCTCATGCCTCTTTCTGCACCTCTGTTGCTTGTTTCTTTACTTCTCTTATTTCTTTCTGTACCTCTCATGCTTCTTTCTACACCCCTCTTGCCTCTTTCTGCACCCTTCTTACCTCTTTGTGCACCTCTGTTGGTTCTTTCTGCACTGCCCTTGCTTCTTTCTGCACCTCTTTTGCCTGTTTCTGCAACTGTCTTGCCTCTTTCAGCACTTCTCTTGCCTCTTAATGCACATCTGTTGCTTCTTACTGTACTTCTCTTACCTCTATCTGCACCCCTCTTGTCTATTTCTGTACCTCTGTTGATTCTTTTTGCACTGCTCTTGCTTCTTTCTGCACCCCTCTTACTTCTTTCTGTAACCCTCTTGCCTCTTTCTATACCCCTCTTGCCTCCATCTACACCTGTTAGTTCTCTCTGCACTGCTATTTCTTCCTTCTGCACCTCTCTTGCAAACTTATACACCCCTCTTGCATCTTTCTGCACCCCTCTTCCCTCTTTCTGAACCATATGTATTATACCAACAGATTTACTTTCAAATTCGTAAGTCTACTATATTTGTAACTGTAATAAATATATTGTTTATACATGTTTTTCGTTATCGCGTTTGGTGCGCAATGAGTACGCATCCGATACGCGAATCCCAAGATACTTCAGAAGAAAAGAATCTATTTGTTAAGAAGCTTTCTATTCTACTACTTGGAGGACCCCCACTCAATTGTTTCTTTCTTTCAGGAGCATCTTATGTGTTCTCTCACACTCTGCATTTATTTTTGGGGTGTTTTACTCAACACTGGAAATGGCATCTGGAAATCCACCTACAGATGTACTTGAAGATGTGGAGGAGCTGGAAGAACCTGTAACAAAAAGAAAGGAAAGTGTTGTCTTCACTTTTTTCCCGTGCCCACCTGAGGAGAAAAAAGTAAATGCACGCAGAGTGTCTTGCACAGTGTGTGAAAAATGTTTATCTTGGGGCTTCCACAAAAAATACTCCTGTGGAAGTTCATCAATGATGAAACATCTTCAAACAATGCATCCAAACCATCTCACTTGAAAACAGCACCAACAAGAACTACAATTACAATCACAGGATGCTGAAGTTCCAGGAACAAGCACATCTGTGGCATCTATAGTAACAGCAGATACAACATTGCTCATACCTAAGTTTGCTGGTTTAGACCAACACTGCATAAAGTGCACAAAACTCCTTCGTGCTGTGGAGCAGTCTATTGCAGCAGTTATTGTAGCTGCAAAAAATCATAAATGTTAGTATGTTTGTTGTTTTTGCAATGACGTTTCAATTGCAAAATGTTTTCACTGTTTTACTGCAGTTCGTTGCCTTTTTTTTTTTTTTTTGAAACCGTTTATTGCAGTTTGTAAAAGTTACAGGTATGGGCCTACAACCACCCGGCCGGCCGCTAGAATGACAAAAGCATATTACATACATACAGTAAAAGTCTCTCGCCAGTGCAGAGTAGTAAAACAGGAGTAATCAATGGTGCAGGCCACACAGCTCCATGCCCACAGTACGGTTCCCTTTTCTTGGAACAAAACAACACCAAAAAACCACACCCGCAAGGCAACCCGCGATCCAAAGCGACAGCACATGCTCCATAAGTGGGGGATCCGAACCAGCAGCAGAACTCTGGAGAGGGGAATGGGAATAGATCAGGGACTGGGGGACCACACGCCCGCGGCCGAGGGAGGGGGGGCCGTCTAGGGAGACGGAGCAGGCGAGGCAGCCGGTAGCAGTGGTGGCTCACAAATACCCCCGCGGTAGGCGTTCCAGGGGCCCCAGAGTTTCACCCACGCCCCAGGCTTACCCCTCGCCACATACACCACCTTTTCACGAAACATACACCAGTCCATATGCTCTTCCCAGGCCGACACCGCAGGGGGCCTCTGGGATCCCCACAATTGAGCAATGTCACGCTTGGCTATCATGTATCCCAGAGTCACCCACCACGTCTGCGGGACCGAATAGTCATTCGGTTCCCATACATTCAGCAAGCATCTCCTCGCTTCAGGCAGCAGCGCGACACGCGTAACCACACGCAGGACCTCATGCACACCACGCCAGAATCGCTCCACCTTCGGGCACTCCCACAGTATATGCATGAAAGTCGCCAACGCACCACAGCCACGCTTACACATTCCGTCACCAGCAAAACCCATACGCAGAAGCCTTGGCCCCGTCACGTAAACCCAGTGAAGGATCTTGAGCTGGACGAAACGAAGGCGAGCCGGGATGGCCACCTCTTTCGGAGAGGCCACCGCGGAAATCCAATCCTCGTCGTCCAGCTCCAGCCCGTCGGCAACCCAAGCCTCGCGGAGACTAGTCAGCAGGCACGATCTATCGTTGATCAGTTTTTTGTATATGAGGGAGATCGTGTTGTCCGGGACATGGCCATCCAGCACTCTGTCCTCCAGGGGGGAAGACTCCGGAATGGATGCGACATCCGGGAAGACGGAGCCCAGCGCATGGCGAACTTGTAGGTACCGAAAGTACTCACTGCCCTGCAGCTGAAACTCCGCCTGCAGCGTCTCAAAAGTTTTGAATCCCCCCCTCGTCCAGAGATCTCCCACCGTGCTGATTCCGATCGTGTCCCACTTCTCGAAGCCCTTCGACGTCCACAGGGAGCCCAACCTCTCAGACGCATACAGCGGTGACGCCCGGGTCAAACGGTCCTTCCACCCCATAGCTGCATTAGCCGCGTGCCAGACACGCACCATGACACGCGTCGGTCCCGTCAAACGGGAGTCGGGCGCGCCAGCGTAGAGCGCTCGATTGTAATCGCCACCGGGCAGGAGCATCTTATCCATCTCAAATGCCGGGTTCAAGGCGGGCCCGTAAAGGCCATGATTAATTGCAGCTAGTTGGGAGGCCCAGTAATACGGTTTAATGTCCGGGAGGGCGACCCCCCCATCGTACCACGGGAGCGTCAATTTAGCCAGAGCAATGCGCGGCCTCCCGTCCCAGAACAGGCGCCGCTGGAGGCCCTCCACCTCACGGAAATAGCGTGCCGGGACCAAGTCCATAGTATTCTGGAGGGCGTAGAGGAAGCGCGGCAGGGACATCATTTTAAACAAGGCCGCTCGGCCGAGCGGCGAGAGCGGCAGACGCCGCCAGCGCACCACGTCCTCCTTCAAGCGCCGGAGGGGGGGTAGCAAATTCCGCTCATAGCGGGCCTCCGGGTCAAGAGTGATATAGATACCCAGGTACCGAAAACCTTGGGAGGCAATCTGGATCGGACAGTCCCGTGGTAGGACCGGAGCCTCCCCGGAAAGCACATAGACACAGGATTTCGCCCAGTTGATGACCAGGCCTGAGTTGCGACCGAATGAGCGCAAAACATCAACCAGGACGATCAGTGATTTCCGCGGGGAGGCGAGATACAGAAGGATATCGTCAGCATAGAGGGACACACGGTCCTCATGCTCGGGGGTCCAGCGGAGACCACGAATAGAAGGGTGCCACCGCAGCCACTCCGCCAGGGGCTCCAGGGCCAGGGTGAACAGGAGAGGCGACAGGGGGCAGCCCTGTCGCGTGCCCCGCCCCAGCGCGAATGGGGCCGAGACTCGCCCATTCACTACCACCTGCGCCAATGGGCCCGAGTATAGCAATTTGACCCAGCTAATGAAACCCGGGCCAAACCCAAATTTCGCCAGCATCGCCCAGATGTATGGCCATTCAAGCGTATCAAACGCCATGGTGGCGTCCAAGGACGCCAAGATGGCCGGCTCCCGCACAAATGGGACACGCGCGAGCACCCCGTGTAAGCGCCGCAGATTGAGCGCCGTGTTGCGGTGCGGTATAAAGCCAGATTGGTCTTGGTGGACCAAATCGCCCACCACGCCAATCAACCGGTTGGCCAACACCTTGGCGAGGATTTTGGGCTCCGCGTTCAAGAGCGAAATCGGCCTATAGGATGTGACCCGTTCACGGGGCTTCCCCTCCTTGGGGATCACCACAATTGTGGCCAGACGCTGGTCCGGCGGGAGGGAACCCTGCGAGTGGGCCGCCAGGAACATCGCGCGCAGGTGGGGCGCCAACACATCCGGGCGTAGCTTGTATAGCTCGATGGGAATACCATTGGGGCCCATGGCCTTGCCGGATGCAACCGAGCGAATAGCCAAGGCAATTTCGTCCGAGGTGGGAGGGGCGTATAGCGAATCCCTGTCCTCCACCGTAAGGGAGGGCAGTGCGATGTCCCGAAGCAGGGCATGGGAATCTTCCTCCGAGCAGGGGGAAACCGGGGAGTAAACTTCGCGGAAATAATCCGCGAAGCAGGAGACAATGGCTTCCGGCTCAGTGACACATGCACCATCCACACTCTCAATCAAAGGCACCACGCGGCTCGCTCTCTCCCTCTTATCCAACCACGCAATCAATTTGCCAGCCTTATCACCCACATCATACAATCGCCCCTGCTGCTCTCTACTGAGGCCCCTGGCCGCCTCCGAGACGAGGGCGCGATAGGCCGCCTGCTTTAGGTGTAGGACATGCAACTTGGCGTCTGTTACCCCGCTCCCCAGGTCACCCTCCAGTTCTGCAATCTCGGCCTCTACCCGGGTCACCTCCTCCCGCTCGCGCCGCCGGGCATGGGAGATAAAGGAGAGGGCCTCCCCTCTAAGAACTACCTTGAAAGCCTCCCACAGGGAGATGGCCGAGGGGACCGACCCCACATTCTCGTCGAAATATCGCTGTAAGGCTTTAATCAAATCGGCACGAATGGTGGGGTCGCGCAAATACCATGCATTGATTGGGGCCACCCTGCCATCCCCCCTCGGGAAGACATCAAAATGCAACAACAATGGGGAGTGGTCTGAGATACCCCGCGCCAGATGGCGCACCTCCCCCACCCTCCCTGCATGGGCCGCCGGGACAAGGAGGTAATCAAGCCGCGAGAGGCTACCATGGGCACCCGAGTGGAAGGTGTACTGTCGCAATGCGGGATGCTTTAATCGCCAGCAATCCACCAGGCCCAGCGTGTCCAAAAGGCCGGGCAGCCACGCCTGTGCCCGGGGGAGGTCCCTAGGGGGATGGCGATCCATAGACCCAGAGGCTACCGCATTAAAGTCCCCTCCAACCACCAGCAGGCCACTCGGAAGGTCCAGAAGGAGGCGCCCCAGGTCCGCAAATGTGGTGGCTTGTAACCCAGGCGGGACGTACACTGATATAAAGATAAACACTCTACCCTCCATTCTTCCCACCAGAACCGTGTAGCGTCCCCTCTCATCATGGCGCACCTCATCAATCTCCAACGGGAGTGAGTTCTTAATCATAATACCCACCCCCCGCGAGCCCGAGGTGAAGCCGGAATGGGCCGCCAAACGATATCCCCGCCGATTCATTGCATGAAAGGAGTTACCTATAAGGTGCGTCTCCTGCAGGAAGACAACATCTGGTGAAATACGTTTTAAGTACTGCAGGACCACACCACGCTTAATCCTATCCCCCAGGCCGTTAACATTCCATGACAACACAGTCAAATCCCTACCCCCCATCATACGTCGAAACAATCGGTCGTCCCCCATCGAGCATTCTAAAAACAACAACACAGTAGCGGGATTGCCTTGCGGTGCTAACAAACAACACACCCCCCCACCCCCCGGTCCCAACAGAACTCCCCCCTCCCTGCACCCCTGCATGAGCCCAGACAGCCCCCCCAAAGTGCAGTGTGCCTGTCGCCCCATAGCTAAATACTAACTAGTCCCCCAGAGGAGGAGGGAAGCCCCCAACAGACCCCGCACGACCTCCATAGGAGGGGAACATACGCAATCAATGAATGGTGAAGGAACAACGTCCAGAGCAAGGCCTATTCAGTCACCCCTCAATTCTGATCCGGCGGGCCCTCCTCGCCAGCCGCGCCCCCCCCGCCCCCCCGGCCCCGATCCCCAGGCAGAGTGTCCAGCCAGTCCCCAGCCGCCTCGGGCCGGTCGAAGAAATGTGTGCGACCATCCACCTCTACCCTCAGCTTAGCTGGAAAGAGCATTGAGTACTTGAGGTTCAGGTCCCTTAGGCGACGTTTAACACCAAGAAAGCTCTGTCGCTGCTTCTGGACCGCCGGAGTAAAGTCTGGGTAGAAATGTACCTCCATGTTGTCAAGCTTGATCGGTCCCTGTTGCCTGGAGGTCTGGAGGATAGCATCTCTGTCCCGAAAATTAAAAATCCGGGCAATGAGAGGCCGCGGCGGGGCACCAGTCTTAGGTCTGCCCCCGGGGACCCGGTGAGCACGCTCCACCGCAAAAAGCTTACTCAGCCCCCGGGGCTGGAGATGGGTCAGGATCAACTCTTCCACGAAAAGATCCGCCGCCTCCGCCTCTCGTCCCTCCGGCACCCCCACAATACGGACATTATTCCTCCGGGCCCGACCCTCGGAATCCTCCAGTCGCCGGTCCATCAGGGCGCTCGCCTGTCCAAGCCGGCGCACCTCCTTCTGGAGGGCCACCACGTCTGTCGTGAGGCTCGTTGTGGTGTGGGCCAGGGAGTCGACTCGGTCGTTTGTTTTGGACAAGTCTGCCCTCACAAGGCTCACATCCACCAGGACCGAGTCTATTTTCTGCGCTAAGGTGTCAAAACGCTGGTCCACCGAGGCCTTCATCTCTGCGATGGCGCCCATGACGTCCCGGAGGGTCAGATCCACCGGATGAGCAGATGCCTCCGTCGGGCCCACCGGGGATGCACGCGATGTCTCCGGAGAACCCTTCTGGAGCGTGTAGCGGTCCATACTGTTAGCCTGGTGCGCCGTGCCACGGCGAGTCGTCTTCACCTTCGCCCGGTCGCCATCTTGTTTGGTGGACATGCTGGCTCTTCCACCGTCGTGTCAAGCTCCCCGAGCGGGCCGCTATACCAAGTCACGGGTGCCAGGGGGGGGCGGGGGCGACCACCGAACCGCGGGTCAACCCACCGCCGGCGGGTCAGCCGGGCTCCTGGACAAGGCCACACCACCGCACCCCGCTCCGCCGCCCAACCCCGCTTGAGAGCAAGGAGGGCGCAAAAGCGAAAGCGCGGGGTACGCGAGTCGCCCAGCCCCGCTCGCCGCTGTTATTCACTTTGTCCCCGGATCGCCCCACTACTCCAATCCGGGGGGCCGGCGAGGAGAAGGCCGCAACCTTCGATCGATGCTCCCACCGGTGTTCGGGGTCCGATTCGAGCCCAAAAAACGGGTGGCGCCTCAGCTCGGGTTCCCCGACACAGTCCCCTCAACAAGGACAGGATATCGCCAGGATTAATTCAGGAGGTCGTGGAGGTCCTCGGGAGCCTCGCACCTACGCGGCCATCTTGGTTGCGCGCTAGGCTCCTCCTCTCTCGTTGCCTTTTTTTAAAATCAGATTTTTTTTAAAAACACTAAAAAAAGAAATAACAATAAAAGAAAAAAAGAAAAAGATTTAAAAAATGGTTCTTTTTAGAACCGCGTATTTGGTTAAAGATAGACAATCTTGTATGTGTTGTATGCATGAGTGCAAAGGTTAATGCCTGGGTTATTGGATGAATATATGGATAGTTCCTAGGTGATTGGGTGAGAGCATGTATAGTGTCTGGGTTATTGGATAAGTGCACAGGTACCACCTAGCTCATTTGATAAGTGCATGGGCAGTGTCTGAGTGATTGCATAACTGCATGAGTTGTGCCTCAGTGAATGCATGAGTGGAAAAGTAGTGTCTCAGTGATTGGAAGAGTGCATGGTTAGTGCCTGAGTGAATGGTTGAGTGCAAGAGTAGTGCCGGAGTGATTGTGTGAGTGCATGGGTTGTGCTTGGGTGATTGCATGAATGCAGTGATACTGCCTTGGTGATTGGATGAGTGAATGGGTAGTGCCTGAGTGACTTCATGAGTGCAAGAGTAATGCCCGGCTGCTTAGAGCAGTGCAAGGGCAGTGCCCAAGTAAAAGAATTACTGCAAGAATAATCCATGGGTCTTTGCATGAGTGCATGGGTAGTGCCTGAGTGAATGGTTGAGTGCAATAGTAGTGCCTGATTGATTACATGAGTACATGGGTAGTTCCCCAGTGATTGCACAAGTGCAGGGGTAGTTCCTGGGTGATTTGATGAGTATATGAGAAGTACCTGAGTGAAAGTATGAGTGCAAGGGTAATGCCTGGTCATGGGTAGTACCTGAGTGAATGGATGAGTGCATGGGTAGTACCTGAGTGAATAGTTGAGTGGAAGAGTAGTGCCTCAGTGATTGCATGAGTGCATGGGTAGCACCTGAGTGAATGGTTGAGAGCAAGAATAGTTCCAGAGTGATTGCATGAGTACATGGGCAGTGCCTGTGTGATTGCATAAGTGCAGGGGTACTGCCTGTGTGATTGGATGAGTGCATGGGTAGTGCCTGAGTGAAAGGAAGATTGCAAGGGTAATGCCTGGATTATCCTATAAGCGCAACAGAAAATGGATGAGAGCATGTGTAGTGTCTACATGAAAGGATGACTGCCTGGCTGATTACATGAGCAACATAGTGGTAGTTTTCAAATAGTGTAAATGATCAACATTATTTATATTAAAAACACGTAAATAAACGTTTAAAACAAATTCATGTTATCATCTATATTATATTATGTATTCTTACCTAAACAGCATTTTAACTCCTTTTACTTAGCTGCTATAAAGAAGAGGAAAAACTGTTAATTAATGATAATATATTACAGAAATTATATTTTTAACAACACAACATAAATTTAGAGTTACATTACATTTTCAGTTTCCCTTTTTTGTTGTTCTCAGATTCCACTTAACTTCACCATACACAGTTATTTTAATGTAGCATCATCATTGAACAGCGGGGGAAAAAACAATCAACTTGATTGTAGGAAAAAATATCAGTGTAGAGCACCATTTTCAATATATGTAGCTATGTGTTTTTCTTCCTACACTTTGTTAATTACTTCCTTCATCTACATTAACTCTATTATTTATCTCAAATACATTTGCCAAAATGTAGACGCTCATTTACATCTGGTACAATATAGACAACAAATATATAAACTACTTGCTTTTAAACATAATTTTCCAAATGTAATATCAATTATCGCAAATATTAATCCAAACACTAATTATAAATACTATTTGTGTGCAATGCTGTCTAATTTCTGTTCACATCTTCCCAATAGGCTGAATGATGTATTCAAAACTTTGACTTCAACAATATCAAAGTAAATGAACACTCTTCACATTTATGATCCCATATGAAACTCAGTCCAAATACGTTTTCAATACATATTCCTTCCTGTTCTAATACTCCAAGCATAAGCATTAGAAATTCTTCTGTATCTTTTTGTATATTGAGAGTAAATGTCAAAGAACTAGTACATATATCCAAAATATGCTGAATGCCAGAAGCAGTATGCATTTTACTTCTGCCAGTTGCCAACTGTTAAAATACATGGGGCCTTATGTAGGTGGGCTGGCATTTACCACTTCATAAATACCGAATCATACCGATTCGGTATTTATGAAGTGGTAAATGCTATGTAGGTAATTGGTCGGTAAATATTACCGATTCGGAAAAATTCGGTAATTACCGAATCGGTATTTACCGATTCGGTAATGAGGCATACCTTCCCATTGATGGGAAGGTATGCCTCATTACCGAATCGGTAAATACCGATTCAGTAATGGGGGAGCACATGCAAGGGTGGCAGGGTGTCACATTGACACCCTGTTGCACCCCTGATTCGGCCATGTGTGCACATGTGGCACACATACATGCCCTGAGGGCAGGTTTGTCTGCCACATTGCACACATCTACGGGCAAAATATTGCATTTACACACATATTCGTCTGGTCTCGTCTCGTCTATTAGTTGGTGGTAAATAACGAATCCCCACACACACCACACAGTCCCCCTACATCTCATTTCTGTATTCGGAATTTACCGAATCGGTAAAATTACCGAATCTGTAATTTTACCGAATCGGTAATTTTACCGATTCGGTAAATTCCGAATACAGAAATTCTCCCCCTACATCTCAAAAGTCAAAATACCGGTCGGTAACAGTATAATTACCGAAAATCGGCCGTTACCGACCGGTATTTGGCTACCTACATGAGGCCCTTGATGTAGTAAAGAACAGAATCTTTTATCATGATTTCCCATGATTTCATGATGAAGACCTGGTAGATAAAACACAAAATTCACATTAGCATAACAGTTGATGCCTGAACTGTTTTCCAACTGGTATCCTACAATGTCATCAACATTTTCCATTTTCTTTTTCTTTATACCTTCAAGTTTCTATTTTGAACCTCAATTGCATTTTTGACATATTGCCGTTTTGGACACCCTATCCATTTCTCATATATGGGATATTCACCTAAATCAGGAGTATAACGGCTTCTTAAACAATTGTACTCTCTTACACAATTTGCATCTGCACTAACCTTATTGTCATCAAAATCTATCAAATACAAACCAGACAATGTTCTTACTCGAGACAATACAACATATGCCATTCCCTCTTTGAACACTGTATTTCCAATACTTGCATAAGCAGTGTCATCTCTATTCTGAAATTTTACAAAATCAACAACTTTTCCCATTGCTCCATTTACTAAACCTTCTTCTGCATTTAAATTATGCAGTAACATTATCGGACAGTTTATACATACATGCAAAGTCTTTTCTAAGCCTTTAGTTTTAGATACAGACTTTTCCAAAGAATCCAGTTTAGGATGTAGTTGCTCTGTAAGAACAATAGCCACTCTCTGGTGTTCAATTTTATCAATAGCTTCAATTTCCACTATTTGTTGTTTTTCCAGTTTCAAAAGCTCTTGATTAAATGAAGAACATTCTTGCAGTGTAGGCATTAGGCAAACTATAGACGTCTTTTCTCCAAGCTTATGGGTCATTACTTCAGCCGCTATGTTTCTAGTTGTAAACAAGTTCCCTAGTAGCCGACTTTCTAAAGCTTGTTTGCCATGGTTGGGCAAGACACCAATTCTTAGGTGTTGAAGAATATTTCCATATTCTTCATCACTGGCTTGTCGCATATTCTTAATAAGTTCTTTATATTCAAAATGTAAGCAAATGTTAAAATGTCCAATACTTCCTAAAGATATCCTTGTGTCATCATGGACAAGTGTTTTAAAAACAGGTTCTACTTTTACTGGAGTTACTTGTCGTAGATCTCCAAATACAACTAAATATTTTCGTCCAAACAGAACATCGTAATCTGTTTTTACAATCTGTTGCATTCTCAAGTGTACAAAGGCAAGCATTAAGTTTGATACCATGCTCACCTCATCAATGATTAAAAGTTAAATTTTCTTCAGTACTCTGACACTTCATAACCCTTATTCTCCAGATAACTTCTTATATTCTAAATTATTATGATGTTCAACTGCTAGAATACGTAATCTATGTAAAGAAATCCCTTTAATGTTGTGTGCTGCTAATACAGTTAGAGCTATTACAACACAAGATAGATGTGATTCTGTAGTTTTCTGTAGATAACTAGTCAAAACTTTAATTAAGAAAAGTGTTACTGTGCCAGCTTAATCACTGATGTACATTAGAGTAGGTTTAAATGATGAACATTGCCATTCTTTTTTTTCATGCAGCATACCATGTTGTATCTGTTGTCACCTGTAGATATGCTTCATTTTGTTTAATATTTAGTTGTTCTTCTAACTTTTCCAACTGAATAATATCCTGAAGTGCCTGTTGCATTGCAATTTCTACCTCATTCTTGGCCACTTCTTCTTTTTTGATAATTGGTTGTCCCAGTCGATCTTGAATCAGTGGACCAGAATTTTGACTATCCTGAGTACTGTCTCTAGATATTTTAGCAGCAATAGTACTTTCCTGTTCAATCTCATCATTTAACATTTGTATATATGTAGGGAATAATGTTCATTTAATTTTATCTTTACTTGCATTAATAGAATCTTCATAGCAGTCAAAATCTCCAAGTAATTCCATTTCACTATGCCAAGGATTGAACAGTAGCAGAAGTGCTAAATAGAAAAATTCCCTCTTATCTGGACTTTCACAACTGAGTTTTCTGTGGCTAATAAGATTTCTTTTGGCATGTTTTACTAAACATCCATCATATGCAATTACTACATACTTTTCCTGCTTTTATATGTTTTGCAACTTTTCTTTGAAAGCTGTAATGTTAAAGTACTTCATAAAGACATAGGTTTTCCAAATGTGGACTCCTTTTGGGGTAGTATGTATCCAACACATTAGTTTTAACAATATCTGTACTTTCTGGTTCATTCTGTGCTAAGTATTCAATTACTTCTAAAGATTTCAATACTCTGTTTTGTGTGGAGGAAGACCTAAACTTACCCAAATGATTCTTCTTGACTTTTAATATAAACTGGCAGAGCTCAAGCGATCCGAGCATTCATAGGATGCAATCTCTTGATGGGAAAGCATTTTCAAGCTAAAGCTGTACAATTTCTTGCTAAGACCCCTCTCTTGTGTAATTTCTTCCCACATATACTTCATCTCTGTCTTTTCAGATTTTGTTATATATGATGTAACATAGCAAGCAACAGCAATTGAATTATCTGCAACATATTGAATATATTTTTTGCATTCCACATTTTCAAAATAACTAGATTGTAGTCATGAATATACTTTGAATCTTTGGTTCTTTTTAAGTTAAATGTATTCTTCAGAGATTTCCAAGTTATTGTATGCCTTACTGCTGACAAAAAACTATTTACTCTTTCTTTAGAAATTATTCGACGTGGGAATCCAAAACGAAATTTTGTATAAAATTCCCTTTACACTTTTATTTTCGTTGACAATATTTTCCACATCAATTACTTTGAAACCGTAAAACTTCTTGTCTCAAGCTTTCTCCTCCTTTTCTTGGAATGGCACATGTAACATACTGTTCACTGAAAGACATAACAGTTTCATCAGTATCTGTTCCAAATTTTGGAGCATTCATTATTCATAATAGCATGTGTATATAAGAAGCACCTCTGGCTTGGTAATCTTTTCGCTAAAAGAAATCAGTAACTTCTCCAAGAGGAGGAATATGTTTATTACATATAAATGACATAATACGTTAAAACCTATGGTTAAAATACCCGCAGACAGGATCCAAGGAACAGACTTCTCCAGGTGTCTTCAATTCAATATTTTTTTCATTTGAATTTGCTTCTCGTAGAAATTCATGTAAATCTTCCCATGCATATTCAGCACAGCAAAGTGTTACAAAGCATGTAGGTATGCCAATATTTCTAAGCATACATTTATGTTCACCATGATGATGAAACAAGCATTCATTGGTACCACGTTGACATGCCGTCAAATTAACTAACTGTGATTCTAAATTTTCATCTCTTTCTTGAACTTTGTTCAACTTTGTTCATGAATTCTTTTGCAGAAAAATGTGGAAGAGGAACTCCTGGTTTAATATGTGGTTCACTGCATATGAAATTGAAGACAAATCTCTTTCAAACAGAAGATGAAATATATATGGCATACACTGTTGAAATCTTGGATCTTCAGAGTACAATCATGTCAAGCGGTATTCTGAAGCTGGAATCCGTACAGTTCACTCATCAAATCATCCACCTGCTCCAGTGGAGAACAGCTGTGGAAAACAATGAACTTCTAAAAAATGTTCCCGTACACTCATGGGATTTCCCTTTGCTTCCTTCATTTGAAATAATTCAATACTGTTTCCTATCACTTCTTTTGAGTGTAGAGGATGTATAGCATAATGTTCATAAATCTCTTCACTCCTGGACTTGTCCACTTTTTTTATTTGGCCACTTGAAATTTCTGTTTAATCTTTTAAGAATATTACCTGTTCATCAACATTTACATTCTTATAATAAATATTATTCTGTACCAGATATCGTGTAGCCTTTTGAAGTTTATTAACATCTACAAACTCTTGCCATATTTATTGACTCTTTGTTGGTACACTATTTACTAGAATAACTACTGGCTCATTTTCCTCCATGTCTACACCAGCAGTTTCAAATATTTTTTCTTAAAATCTAAAGGTAAGTACACAACTTTTAGTCCTCTTTATAAATCTGTTGGAAGCAGCTTACCTGTTTTAGGCTCCATACAAACGATAGCCTGAAATGGGTACACAGATTGAATAAGAATGGACTCATAAGCATTCAAATCTGCTAGTTACTAAGGAATAGCTAACAACTGCTCTAGCTGTCATTTTGTTCTCTTCTAATTTCTTGTAACAATATTTACATCAAATTCCTGCCACTTATCATTGTTTTCCGTTTTACTTCACTTCACTGTTTAAATATAAATCAACATTCCTAGTTTGACTTCTATAGTGAGTACGTCGACAACAAATACAAACATAGTTTGGTTTTTCAGATGAAACTGTCCTAAACTTTGTAATGTCTGCTAGAAACTCATCAATACTAATCTCTTTTATCTGTTCTTCAACACCTACATTTATCAAGCTCTCACTTTCTCAAACTCCTCTTGTGAACCAAAAAACAAAACTGTGTATCATCACAAACATTTTGTACATCTGATAGTGAACCGTGCAGAAGGGCTGTATTTGTCTCACTTAAACATAATGCAGGACCTTTTACATAGTAGAATCTCCTTACTAACTTCCGCATTTCTGAGTGGTGTACTGCTAACATTCTTTAAATGATGAAAAGTACTTTGACACACTTTTCCTGAAAGACAAGCCAGAGAATGACCCTGCAATTTAGTATACTTTCTCGTTTTACATGGATTTAGTCCTTGTAACATCTTAATCTTCTGTTTAAGACTTTTTTTGACATATCCTCATAAAAAAATTCATATTATGTCAATAGATTCCTGTTGGATACTGCAAATACTGCTACAATCCCACTTATATATTGGAACTTGTGTATGCTTCCCTGGAAAATCTTCAGCTATTACTTCTTCAACACTCATAACAACCATTTTTTCTTTTGGAATGGGACAACCATCTTTAATCGTATGGCATCGACCAACTAGTATCAACTGCATTTACTAATGTGGTCTGTGTAAAATAGCTTTCTTCATTAAAGAAAGGCTCAGTACTAGAAGTGTGCTTCCATTCACCAGTAAAAGTTTTACAAAAGTTACTTTTGTTCACCTTTTTTTTCTTTTCTTGACCAGGTTGGAGGTAGTTACCTTATTGAGGATGGGCGGGGGAGTGGGGGGGAATTGAGATCCGAATAGAAGAATCCCTACTAACTAAAGTTTGAGACAGATAGAACAGGGCTCAATACAGACATGGATATGTACAATATGTAATGGGATAATCTGACCATGTAAATGCTATGCAATTACTTGTACCACAATCAGCAGAATAGCTGAATGATATGTAAAAGGCAATAAAGTTTGTTTTATTCAGTGTTTTCATTTTCTTCAATAGTAATATAAATAATGGTTGTTTCAATTCAAAAGCAGTATATACTGAACTTTCAATGTGTTGCTTCTTCTTATAAGCTGCTGATCTTCTTTTATACTTTTTACAGTTGTTTACATTTTTTTGAATTACTATACTTTGAAACATTCGTACACATAACTCTTTAAATTGTTTTTGTCTTTTTGTGACATGTGTGGTTTATCCAAAAATGAATGTTTTTTACCTTTACAATTCTACTTTTCCTTGTGCTTCGTTGTAAACATTTTCTTTTTCCTTTCATTACTATTGTCTTTCTTTAATCTCTCTGCAACTGTTTTAAGAAATTGTTTAGTACTCTTACCAGAACTGGTGTAACATTTTGGTGTTTTTCTAGTGCTCTTTTTTTTGTTTTGTTTAAGTACTTCTGTTTTCCTTGTTGTCTTCTCTTTTCTTGTTTTCTTGCTATCTTCAATTTATAATCCAAACAAAATACGTTTCTAAAAAACAAAGAATAGTTTGAATAGTTTGTTACACCAATTGACAAATTTAAATTAATTAGATCTTAATATTGATAATAACTAGTAAGCAATTATTTACAATTACATTGCTATTGTATTTATAACAAATAAAAAAGAAAAGTGTAGGAACAAGCAAGACCACTGTAGAAAGAGAAGAAAAGGTGCTGACCTAGAAAGAAAGGGACAGAAAAAAGAAAGGTTTAGAAACATAAAAAATAAATACACAAACAACAACACAGCTACTAAAAAATATGAGAAATGCGCAAAAAGGCAACAGAGGTGCAGAAAGAGACAAATGTGGTCCACAAAGAAACAACAGAAGTGCATAAGCATGCAAGGTAGGTGCAAAAACAGGCTAGAGACATGTGCAATGAGGCAAAACAAGTGCAATACAGGAAAGACTGGTGCAAAAAAAGCTAAAGAGGTGCAGAAATAGGTTTGAGAGGAACAGAAAAAGCAGGAAAAGTGTATAAAGAAATAACTGAAGTTCAAAAAAAGCAACAGAAGTGCAGAAAGAAGCAAGACAACGGCAGAAAAAGTAAGAAATGTGCAGAAAGAAGCAGGTGAGCTGCAGAAACAAGCAACTCAGGTGTAGAAAGAATTAAAAGATGGGCAGAAATAGTCAAAAGAGAAAGAGAAACAAGCGAGACAAGTACAGAAAGAAGCAAGAAAAGTACAAACACTTGAAACACAAGTGCAGAAAGACAGAAAAGAAGAGTGGGAAAAGGCAGGAGAGGTGCAAAAATGAGTAAACAGGTGCAAAAAAGGGCAAAAGGAATGCGCAAAGAGGCACAAGAGGTACACAAGCAACAGAGGTGCACAAAGAGGAATTAACAATGGTGAAAGAGACAAGAGGAGTGCTACAATAAGCAACAGAGGTGCAGAAAAAGTCAAGACAGGTGGACATAGAGGCAAGGAGGTTCAGAAAAAAACACTTTGTATAATTTATTCTTGAGGAGTCCTCCTATGTGTTGTCAATGCGATGTTTATATTTTAAAGTCACCCCCACTTAACACATCACGCTTGTTGTCACTTTGTTATGTGAGCACCTGCATTTTTTCTTGCATAACTTCATAAAATAAATAAACGTTATTTTGACTTACATGTCCCTGTCCATATTACTTGTCGCTCCCTTAGATATTTATTATCTATCTCGACTCTAGAGAATTGTCACTAATTCTGACACCGCTTCCTTCCTTGAATCTTTGTGGGCACATAAGAACCACTGTTTTTCTAAAACACATGTACCTTTTCTAGTGGCATCATATATAAAAGAAACATCCAAATAGATGTAAACCTGTGTTTTATACATCCAGCATCTACAGATGCATAACACGTGTGAGAATACTTGAGCAAGTAGAAACATACCTCAGTCACAGGACCATGAAGTCCCTTAAGCTTGACAGACTGCGCTTCCATTTCAAGCAGACACCTACATTTATGTGGCGTACTTCAAGTGTACCTTCCACAGACTCACACAAAGTGGTGTAATCTCTAATACCTCTGTCAACATGTCTTAAACCTCACTTTTGTGCTGCAGCTTCACTATTATGCAACTACGCAGAGTGTTGGACCTACTCAAATATAAAGGAGCAACCCTTTCAATATGTCTGTTGTAGGTCTGACCATATTCCTAAAAGCATGCATGCATGTGTCTTTACCTTTTGCTAGTGGCATCATATATAAAAGAAACATGCAAACAGATGTATACCTGTGTTTTATGCATCTAACATCTTCAGATGCATAACACGTGTGAGAATGCATGTGCAAGTAGCGACATACCTCAGTCACAAGACTATGAAGTTCGTTAAACTTTTCAGACTGTACTTCCCATTTCAAAGAAACACCTACATTTAGGCAGCGTACTTCAAGTTTACCTTTTCACAAGCTCATACTAAGCAGCCTAATCACTATTCCATCTGCCAACATGTCTTAAACCTCACTTTTGGGCTGCAGCTTCACTATTCAGTGAATACTGAGAGTGTTGGGCCTAACCAAATATAAACCAGCAACCCTTCACATGTCATTGTTCTAAGTCTCACCATATTCCTGAAAGCAAGCATGCATATGTTTGTACCTTTTGGTAGTGGCATTATATATAAAATAAACATACAAATAGATGTAGACCTCTGTTTCACAGGTCGAGCATCTTCAGATGCATAACAAATGCGGGAATATGTGTGCAAGTAGAGACATACCTCAGTAAGAGCATGCAGACCTTATAACTTGACAGACTGCGCTTCCCATTTCAAGGAGACACCTAAAATTATGCAGCGTACTTCAACTGTACCTTTCCACAGACTCATACAAAATACCCTAATAAGTAATCCCTCTACCAACATATCTAAAACCTCACTTTTCTCGTGCAGCTTGTGTCTGTTGTAAGTCTCACCATATTCCTAAAAGGATGCATTCATGTGTCTGTACCTTTTGCTAGTGGCATCATATCGAAAAGAAACATACAAATAGATGTGTACCTGTGTTTTATACATCTAACATCTTCAAATGCATAATACGTGTGAGAATACGTGTGCAAGTAGAGAAATACCTCAGTCACAAGACCATGAAGTCCTTTAAACTTTTCAGACTGCACTTCCCATTTCGAAGAGATACCTACATTTAAGCAGCGTACTTCAAGTGTAGCTTTTCCCAGACACATAGAAAGTTGTCTAATCACTATTCCATCAGCCAACATGTCTTAAATCTCACTTTTGTGTTGCAGCATCACTATTCAGCGACAACTGGAAGTGTTGGGCCTGGCCACATATAAAAAAGCAACCCTTCGCATGTGTTTGTTGTAACTCTCAATATATTCCTGAAAGCAAGCATGCATGCGTCTGTACCTTTTGCTAGTGGCATCATATATAAAAGAAACATACACATAGATGTATACCTATGCTTTATATGTCTACCATCTTCATAGGCATAACACGTAATACATGTGCAAGTAGAGACATACCACAGTCACAAGACCATAAAGTCCCTTAAACTTGACAGACTGCACGTCCCATTTCAAGGAGACACCTAAATGTATGTGGAGTTCTTGAAGTGCACCTTTCCATAGACTGATACGAGGTAACCTAATCACTAATCCCTTTGCCAACATGTCTTAAACCTCACTTTTGTGCTGCAGCTTCACCAGTCAGCAACTAATGAGTGTGTTGGGCCTTGCCGAATACAATGCAACAATCCTTTCAATGTGTCTGTTGTAAGTCTCACCATATTTCTAATAGCATGCATGTGTCTATATCTCTTCTAGTTGTATCATATATAAAAGAAACATACAAATGGATCTATACCAGTGTTTTATACATCTAGCATCTTCAGATGCATAACAGATATGAGAATACATGAGCAATTAGAAACATACCTTAGTCACAAGACCACGGGTGCCCTTCAACTTGACAGACCGCAATTCCCATTTCAAAGAGACACCTAAAATTATGCGGCATACTTCAACTGCACCTTTCCACAGACTCATACAAACTACCATGATTACTAATCCATGTACGAATGTACACATATTAGTATGCGCAAACTATTTCAATCGTCATTTCAGTACAATAAAACAAACTACAATACACATCTGTACATTTCGTAACATATTTCAAATATTACACTTCTCTAATAATTTCAAAGCTTTGAAAATAATGCTTTTCAAATCTAAAAATATCACTACAATGAGTGAAGCACTACTACATAGTACATAACATACCTTACACATTTGTAACTCACCTTTCAAATAGTATTACAGAATATGAAATATCAGAAACTCAGAAATAAATGGAAAATGATGAAGATGTTCTCCAACGAGCAGTATGGAACAAGACAGGAGCATGGAGGTGCAGTGCACAAATTATAGTCCTATCCACCCCAAGCAATACCCTCTCTTCATGAACCACCAGAAGCAACAGACTACAACCAGAACCAAAGCCCTCATTCTAGTCGATGAAGCCATGCCTTTAGGAAAACAGATCAGATCAGCATACGCGGAAGAAAATAACGATCTTCCTCAAAGCACCCCTAATGGTACACCCCCCTCTCAAGCCACTCAAACTACTCAACCGGCAGCCAGGATCGCATGGCAGACAGCCAGCGAAAATCAAGAAAGTAATGTAATCACTAACCCGGAGACGTAATTAGAAATAACTGTGGAGGGAGGGGAGAGCGGAGAAACATCAATCCAAAAATGCTGCTAACCATACTGAGCGAATTTTTGAGAATTAAAAATGTCCCAGGCCACAGAGATTGCGTCACTGCACAAAAGGCTTTCTAAACTGGAAGAGTTCATGTCTAGCGCACCAAAAAGAAGAAACAGGGCAGAGAGCAGCATCTCTGATTTAGAGGACAAACTGTCTGCAGTACAGCAAGATGTGTTAGATTTAGGTAAAAGGAAGAGCCAGATAGAATTGAAGTTTCAGGACTTAGAAAACTATAATAGGGGCTCAAACTTCTGCATAATGTGAATTCCGGAAGGATGTGAAGGCGCGCAGGTGACTAAATGGGCTGACTCGCTGCTAAAGAAAGTAATGTCAGAGATAGAAGGGAACCTTACGATCACCAGAGCCCACAGAGTCCCAGCGCAGAGACAATCAAATGCTAAATTCCCACGGACCACACTACTAAATTTTGCAGATTTTAGGGTCAAGGAAAATATAGTAAGTACTGCCATAATGAAGAGATCCTTTTCCACTGCAGAAATTCATCAGTTCATTTTTTTTATGTCTGCAGGATTAGCACAGAGATGAAAAGAATTTGACTTGTTTAAGGAGAGTAGTGTTAGCTAAAGGGAAATTCCATGTCTTTGTAGATATTCAGGAAGCTTAACTGTTGTTATCAAAACTGGCTGATGGGGAAATGTGAGGCTTACCATCAAAGGGAGCACAATCCAAGTAGCCTATCTCACTGGAAAGGTTCGGTCACTTACTGGGCGGGGCTAGGAGTGCTTAACAGCACCAGGCAAGTAGGGAGAGAGCCGGAGGGCACAACAGGATGCAATACAATGGCATCCAGTGACAAGTGGGGGGAAAAGGGAACAGTGGGCAATTCTGTCTCTCATTGGGGGCGAGCAGAGGGAGGTGTGGCAGGGGTGAGGCATACTAAAAAAGAAAGTTCAACCATAAGTGTTTAAATATACTGCAGGATGAAACTAATTAGGACACATAGCTCAAATTTTGAGTTGGCATATGGAACAGGCAATAGGCAACACAGGGAGGGGGGTGAAAAGAAGGCATATGTCACTTTATTTCAAAAATGCTTATGTCACTTTATGAATCGCAGATGCAATTTAGACCTATATGGTTTGTATCCAAACTGCTATGGCATTTAACCGGAAGGAATGTAATCAAAATATGAAGCTATGTATGCACACAGTACTTTCTGAGAGGTTGGGGGTGTATGTGTTTACAGTATTTGTTTACAACAGGACAAGTCACTTTATAAATTTCAGATGCACTTTAGACCTATATGGGTTTAATCCCAGCTGCTATGCTATTTAACTAGGATGGAATTTAATCATAACATGAAGCTACATACGCATGCAGCACTTTGTAAAAGGTTGGGGGCCTATGTGTCTACAGTATTTGTTTATAACAGCACAAGTCACTTTATGAATTTCAGGTGCACTTTAGATCAATATGGGTTGTATCTCAGCTGCTATGGTATTTAACAGGATGAAATGTATTGAAAATGTGAAGCTACGCATGCACACGGCATTTTCTGAGAGGTTGGGTGGTATGTGTTTACAATATTTGTTTATAACAGCGCAAGTCACTTTAGTTCAGTAACAGTAAGTAATAGGTAAAGAAGAATTAACAGTACTCTCTTTTAATGCCAATGGACAGAACAACAAAAGTAAAACTCACGCAATATAAAGTTGGCTTAGAAGCCACAACCCGGACACTATATTCCTACAGGAAACTCAGATAGGTTGAGTAAAATCCTGCAGCAGTGGGCTTCTCTTCTACTGCTTGTCAAACGCTGAATGTGCACAGGAGGGGGTGGGAATATACGTAGGCAAACATGTACCAGTCCAAGCAAAAACCATGCAGGCAGACCCAGAAGGAAGATGGGTCTTTGTACATGGGAGATTGAATAAATCAAATATCACCATTAACAATGTTCTATGCACAAGTTGTAGATAACTAACTCCCCTTGCTTCAGCTTAAACAGACCCTAACCAGCATTCCTGGCTCTATTATAATGAGTGGTGACTTCAACTTCCTTCAGGATCCACTAGTTGGCTCTTCAACTAAAGTTCGGAAAAAAAATAAGCCACAGGTAGATATTGCTTTGGCTAGCTTTGTGGATCCATGGTGCCTCCTGCACCCTGGGAAACATGTTTTTTCATGTTTCTCGGCAAAATACAATACCGCTTCTAGAGTAGACTTTTTTTTATCTTGCATGGTCTTAAAATGTCTACACATAACTACATTCCAAATGCCTTTTCAGACTATTCATTAGTCAAAATGGTAGTAGGGCCTGAAAGAGCACCTAGGAGGTGGTACTTTAATTAAATTAATTTAGAGAGAGAGGAATAGTGCACAGTGGTAGTGAACACAATCAATAGCTTTTTTCTCAAAAACACAGACACTGCCATTGTAAGCATAGTGTGGGATGCCTTTAAGGCTACAATATGGGGGATTATTACTTCTAGAGAAATCCCCCAACAAAGGGCAAAAAGGGGGAAAAAGGTGTGAGCTTGAGTCTAAGCTTCAGCATGCAAATTGAAAGTACACTCAAGATAGAACCCTAGTATCAAAACAGGAGCTACTACAGGTGAAACTAGAAATGCAGGAATATTACTATTTGCAAGGCGACATGGCGAACACGGCCTATCTCCAGAAGACATGTGAGGAGAGCAAATATACGGGGAGACTATCTGCGTGGCAGGCAAAGGAGAAACAGGTCCAAAATAGAATCGAATCACTGATAGACGAGGATTCTAAAATACAAATAACTAGCCCGCTGGAGACTGGGGAGGCTTTTCTTAGGCATTATGAGAAAGTATACCAGACAGATCAACAAATAACACCTGACTGTATTATAAGCTTTCTAGACAAACTACCAGTTCCATCCATGAGTAAAGAACATAGCAAAATAATAACGGCAGAATTCTCTAATAAAGAAATAGATACAGTTGTGAGTTCAATGGCTAATTGTAAAGCAGCTGGGAAGGATGGACTGCCAAAAGAATCATATAAAAAGGTTTGCTGCAACTTTAAATGCACAACTGCTTAAGCTTGCTAACTATATACTAAGAGAGGGTAAAACTCCGGCCTCCTTTCATACGGCAGTGGTAGTTAGCATTTTGAAGAAGGACAAAAACAGAGAAAACATCAACTCCTATAGGCCAATAAGTCTTCTCAACGTTGATTATAAAATTTGTACAAAGCTTCTCACTAACAGACTCAAAGAAATTGTGGGATTAATATTTCACGGGGATCAATGTGGTTTTGTAGCAGGTAGACAACTATTCTCGAGTCCAACATTTTTGATAGAATCTTTGGACTATATTTTATTAAGAATAATACAGAGTCGCAGGTGTGGTTTTTAGATGCTGAGAAAGTTTTGATCTGGTGTCCTGGGAGTGTCTTTTTTTAATTCTTGCTAGATTTGGTTTTCCAGAAAGTTTAATACATATAGTGAAAAGTCTGTTTAAGGACTCGCTGGCACGAGGTAGCTGTAGAATAAGTAGGGGTGCAAGGCAGGGGTGTCCCCTCTCGAATAATTCTCTTTGTCTGATTCATAGAGCCCCTGGCAATAGCAATCAGGCAAAAAGCACTCCAAACTGCACCTTTAAAAGGCATGACTGATATAAAACTCTACGCCGATTATTTCTTAATTCTGGGGAGAACATCCAAAATATTGGGGATTGTTTCAGAATTTAAAGCACTGGGTAGCTATAAAATAAATAATGCTAAGATAGAAATGTTGTTATGTAATTGCACAGGTGAGACACTACTACCAAGTTTTCAGTTATTACATAACTCCAGGCCCAGGAGGTATATAGGGATCCATGTGTCGGAAAGAGTGGATAAACTATATACATTAAACGATGTCCCTTTAGTGCAAAAAGATAAGCGATTATTAGCGAAATGAAATCAACTTCTTATTTCTATAATAGGTCAGGTGGTAGTTTTACGAATGACAATTTTACAACTATTTTCTTTTTTCTTTTCAGCAATCCCATGTGCACCACAAATGCACTTTTTTAGAGAACTAGATGGTCTAGTCTCATCTTTCCTATAGGCCAACAAGGTACCAAGATTAGCACTAGCCACTTTAAACCACTCAAACGAGGAGGGAGGGTTAGCTCTCCCAAACCTGAGGGCATATTATCACGCAACTTTTGCACATAATAAGCACAGATTCCATAACCATTTTAACTCACCAGATATGTATAATTTTGTTCATGATAAAAATATTGAACAAATACAAAATCACAGATCCTATGAGGATAGTGAAGAACCCTAAGAAAGTCAGATACAAGGTTCTCCAGTGGCTCCTAAAACAAAAAGCCCAACTGTCAAATTATTATGGAATTCCTTGGATTAACTGCTCTACATATTTGGCCAATCTATATGCCAGGGAAGACAGGTTGTTGCAAACTGGCGTATTAAAGAATGAGTACAGACATGTGGGAGAATTTCTCAACTCAGATTCCTGGAAAAAATGGCCAGAGATAGAGAATGGACTGCTTCACTCTATAGATATGCTTAAGTGGTTGTTTATCCAAATAAAGCAATTAGTAGAAAATATTGATTCAACAGTGCTAAGTGCAAGATCACAACTAAGTAAGGCGCTACTAGAAACATCGACTAAGTGATCAATTAGTAGCTGGGTGAAATTTTTTAAAGAAAACAATACCTCTACCGTCTCTGAAAAAGCCCGAGGCACATGGCAGGAGAAAGAAGACCTCCAGATCCTTAGGGTGGCCTGGAATAGAATTAACAAATTTAATGCCACAATGATAAGATGCACCAATTTTAGAAGAATGCAATTGTACACAAAATGGTTAACATATAGAACTCCATCCTTTCGCCATAATATATACTCCCAGATTGAGGATAGGTGTTTCTGTTGCTCCGTAGAGGGAAAAGGTACCTGGACTCATATTGTTTGGGAATGCTCTAAGATCAAGCAACTTGGGAAGAAATTGAGAAATATCTTACAATGATTATAGGTCAAGCATTAACTATTGACAAGTGTACTGCAACTCTGGGGTGTTCACCAAACACGACAAATAAAACACAAGAGGAAGGTTTATTCATATCAGGTCTTGTTGCAAGATCATTCATTCTCCACAATTGATGAAGTAATACTGTACCCACTTTCCATGCCTGGCAGGCTAAACTTCACAAAGTTAAAACTGGAGAGGCTATATGCCCTAAGATCAGCAACGCAGTCCATAGGAAGTTAGTCAGTGAATTAGATAAGATGAAATGGTAAAGGGAAATTGTGTAATATGTGGCTTTTCTTTATTAGATGTGCTTTTATGTACTTTTTAATGGCATTATCGATATTGATGTGTTCTAAGGATGGAACATGTTTGTATGAATGTGCCAACCAAAATTGAAATTGAACACCGTAAGCACTTTATTTTGTTTATATACAACTGTGAATGGAACTCTCAGTAAAAAAAAAAACTCCTAAATGATTTTCTTTTGCACACAATAAATGTAATGCATCACTCTCAGCAACGTAAAACCAGTAATGACAATCTTTCCCTCTTTTTCTGCAAACAAATAAATGTAAGAAACAAATCAAATTGCTTCCTACATTATTTCAAATGGTAAATATATTTCAATTGGTTAGAAATATTAACCTTTTCTAACTGTCTTCTAATAGTGCCCAAACTGGTTCTGTAATTTTCTGGAGTCGCGACTCCACCGTGGTGCCCCAGAGTAGTGTCAAGATGGAGCTGTGAACCCCTACGGGGGTTCAAAAATCTATTTCTAATAATACTAATATTTTGTTTAACAACAAACTACTTCTACACATAGTACTGACTTACAAAAACGTAATTTAGTAACATATTACTTTTATAAGTTACCATTTCACATTTTAAAGTCACAGTTAAGTTTCAACCCTTCCCCCATTCTGTTTAATGCTAGTTTCCATAGTAGCACTTTTTGCAATTTTCAACTGTACTACAAGGTGACAAGTTCACAACATTTTGAAATTCAGCACACAAGCTTACAAATGCAAACAGCAGGTGTGGTTGAGTTTTGGAAAATATTACCTTATCCTATCTACTGTACCGTTCAAACACTTTTAGTTCTCGCCTAGCGTTGCAGCGCGAATGCATTACCATCGCTTTGTGAGACATGCAGTATATACTGTAGTGTGGAAGCTTCGAGGAAGCTCCGTCTACTCTCTGCCCATTGGCTTTTGTCTTAAATGATGCCTTCCCATTGGTTTGAGGCTTGTTAGTCTCTCCTCATTCATCATTTGTATCCTTCCACGGCAATTGGCCCCTTTACTCCTAACACTATTTTCTTCCCTGTCTGCCCACCCCACCCTCAGTCTGTGACTTCTCACCCTCCCCCGCCGCCCCCCACTCCTGTTCATGTTTTCTTGTCTGCCGGCACTTCCGTTTTCATCTTTATTATTGGCACCTTGAAATATGCGAATTCAAGATGTGTGCTGTACAAAAACGTCCCGTGTTTAATCAACTAGATTTTAATGTTACTCTAAATATAATAAGACTCTAGGCAACATTCGGGGTATGCATGGCAACTGACGCCTTTTAGTTCACAAATGGCATTGTTGTCGACCGGGAGGAGCGGCAGTGTTTTAACTCATGCTTAAAATGAGCACTTTTAATAACTTCCTCTCAATTCAGTGCTATAATCTTGTTTACTGAGGTGACGCCCTGAAGAAATGCACTTTTTTGAATTCAGAAGAGACATTAAAACACATTTACATCATGTTTACTGTATGATTAACATGCTGATCATCATCACGGCTCGCCCACTGGCTCGTATACGCTTGGCTCGTCTCCGTCTGGCTCTAACTGTTAATTAATATAGTGGCTGGCTCACCTCTAACAAAGAGAGATGAATGGATACATGACAGTGAGCCCGGTAGATGGTAGAGAAATAGACTGGCGCAGACAAATAGACAAAGTCAGTCTCCATTGCCTCACTTCAGAATCATCACTTTCAATAACCTGGAAATCTGACGGCAACTCCCGCATGCCCCAACCTCATCCCCCTCACCTATTCTTAGCAGAAGCGGCAGATTCTGAGCTGTGCCCTGCTGGTGCAAAGGAGCACGGCAGAGTCTGTAGAAGCGCTGGGAACCCTAGCCTCTCCGGGAGGGCACCTAAGCCTTTTGGGTGCCTTCACACTCACGATAAATGAATACATTTTGTTCTGTGCTTTAGTCGCCCCTCTGTGAGCACTGTCTGGTAGATGAAGCTCTGTGTTAATAAACACATTCAGAGAGGTGGTTGTGTACAAACAAACAACAGCCACAATACTGTACGGTTTGAACGTGTAGTTAAATACCTGCTCATCGAGTACCTCTTTGGCTGATCATTCTATGGCACTACCAAAATTACATTTGGACACATTTGCTCAACTGTAAAACACTCCCTTCTATGGGTCATTAACAACTCGGGCTTTGGGGTTAGGTAACCTACTTTGGATGCCGTGTAAAAGATTAAATACAAAAATGAATGCAATGAAACTAAGCAACCAGTACTGTCTAACACACTGTTAAAACTGACACGCATTCTGGCATTTTGTTTAGTTAATGTCAATTTTCTCATAGATGCGAGTAAAAAACTCCTAATATCTTAAAGAAATCTGCAAAATTTTAACTAATAGCACCGGGCGACCTTTGACAACTAGGCAATGAAAACATTTTCATGTACCCCCAAAGCCCCCCTGCCCCCTTGGCAAACTTCATTGCCTGCCAGTGTTTGGGGGATAACCAAGACACAGGAGAGTGAGTCAAATAGTCTAGAAAATGAAAGAGAAGCCGGGATTCGGATTCACATGCTCCGATCCTGTTCTGTAAGCAATACTTTTATGAATGAGTTTTGCATTAGTAAAGCACTACGGTGTGCATGTGTGGCGACACTTCACCCATGAGGTACGTGCCAAGCAATTTTTGACACAATCCACACTTTGCGTCTTTTTCAATATATTTATTACAAAGTGCAGGACCTTTCCAAGGGATTTTGCACACTATATACATTCATTCCAAAAATAAAACGTTTAGGTAAAAAACCTTGCCATTTACAATGTCAATAGCTCTAACTCACAAATGCGAGACCTATTTGCATTGTAAATGCTTGTTTAATTACCAATCAGAAACATGCTTCTTCACAAAGTAACATGCATCCTATTTTTGAGGGCAAAATGTTTATGAATAGCCAATCCCGTATCAGCTTTTCCAGAAACAGCATCTTCTACACCATTATAGATACCTCTCATTCTACCTAATGACTACCTCAGCTACAGACATCTTTTCATTCCTTCCAGACAACCCTTCAAGATTCTTACAGTATGGATTGCAGGGCACAGCTATGTTTTCTGGTGACAAAGACCTAGGTTTGAAAAATGTGAATTTAAAATGGCACCAATTGATGCCTTTAGTTAAAACCTTTTTGCATCTCCAACCCCTGACTCACGATTGTGCACTGTGGTGGCATTGACCTAGGCACATTGACTGGGTTAGGGCTGCAAATCCTAATGAAGGATACCTTTGCACAATTGATGTTGCTTTTGCCTCAAACTGTTTTTGTATACTCCAATATATGCAAAAGTGGTCAAATCAATTCTGTCCACAGATTGAGAAAGCTAGGAAGAATGTCAATAAAGCTGTTTCTGCTTACCTCAGAGACCATATGATGGGCTCCATCTATAACAACAATCTATGTTTTGATATGCATGACATATACAGAAGTGAAGGGAACTTGTTTCTCAACAAGCTTAAGCTGTTGTATCCGCACTTACATTTAGCTCCAACAAAGTCGTAATGAAAACAAGTGCTATGTTTAGAGCCGCCCTATAACCAAACAGGGAATCTTATTTATTTTTTAACATGCATCCTCTTTTTAAATATTTTCCGGATTCGCGAACCCGTCGCAAATTCGCAAAACAAAAGCATGAATTCAATGTACTGCAACACAATACACTTTTCAAGGTTAACTTTTTTTTGGTATTATTACTAACTCTATAAATGTAATCTGATAATTACCTTCAATCTCACTAACTCTATAAAAAAGTTCACAAATGTAACATTAACTTCTGAATTATATACTTTTAAATTATTTATTTGGAGTGGATCTGTGAATCGACTGCGGCGGTACATGAGGGGGCCTCGCTGACAGCCGCGATGGGGTCACGAGAGAAAATAATTATTGGTCCTCAGTTCCATTACCCAATGTCATACCCAGGGACCCCATCACCTGGTACCCGGCTATTTTTAATTTTTTGCAAAGGGAGAGGGGCCGCTTGGCCCCCCCCCCTCCTGGGCCATTTTTGGCTCAGGGACTCTATCCCCAGGGCATGGCCTCTGTGTTGGGGACTGTGGGGGAGCCATCTTCATTTACCTGACAGCACTGTCAATTTGATGTCTTGGACTCAAGCGTCATTTTAATATCTCTGATTATACGATTATAGATCGATACTACTATCATTTTTTTTTTGTCAGGTATATTTTTGTCATTTAGTTTTTGTATTACATTATTGGACCCATGCTTAATTCACCAGTGTTAATATATAGTTATATTTTCCTTAGATCCCTCCATTGAACAAAAGATTTTATCATTCTACCTTGTCAAAGATCATTGATTGGGTGGATCGAGAGTACTCGACAGGTAATCTTGTGTGCATACCTAGAACCTAGCACATTCTCAAGAGTCTAATTAGCCATATTCATAGTTTCTTTTGTTTATTGTCCTTCTAGTAATATCAGTCCTGCTAAAGATTTTTGCTAGTTACCGGCCTCTACCTGGTATCTAGGTAAGCGGTAGTGACAACATAGGGTCTCCTTGGAACATCTATAAACTTTTTCCTTTATTTCAGAAATTCTATTGGGACTTTCCTTCCCTTTTTTCTTTGGTTATTTTCTTTTCTTTAGTACACCTGAAATATCTGACACCCTTGGTTTCTTTTTGGGTTACCCTCCCTTGTGTAATTGGAGCATACCGCATGTTTACCCTTCCTTGTGTATATGGAGCACACCGCATGTATATAGTGTACAGTATTCATTCTGTTACTGACTCAGTGTACTGCATTTGTTATACGTTTTATGTTATGTGATCTTTTTATACAGAGATTCAAGTGGCTCTCCTGAAGAAGGCGTGTGTCACGCCGAAACGCGCGTAGAGAATACGATCTTTATCTACAAAGTTTAGCCACCTGCGGTTTATACCACTTCAAGATTAATGTTTGTTTCTTATGTTGTTGAGCTTTTGGCTTTAGTGATGTATGTAAATGTATTTTTATTATATGTCATGCTATAGTGGTTGTGATGTTATAGTTTTGTCATATGTATGTTATTGTCCCAATTTCTTTTACAAAAAATGGTTTTTGTATGAATAAAATGAATTGTTTTTAACAGCTTTATGGTAGTACACTGAGCCTGTCTTTATCAGTCAGTATGGATAGGACCGGATTATTGCCAGGTCTTTAGTTGCCTTGGAATGTTATTATAGGAAGCTGTGCTCCCGCCATGCCATAGCAAATTGCAATTTCCTGGGGGTGGTCCAAGGGGTGAGCTCCCTGGGACATTTCTGATGCCGGCTCTGGGGGATGGCTGTCTCCAGACCCATGGAGTGCTCCACAAGGGGGGCTGCTTGGCCCCCCTCCAACACATGGCCCCTGCTTTTATTGTGTATTACCCTGGGGAGGTAGCAGTCCCCGGGGCTGGAGGGGGGCCGCTTGCCCCCACAGCTTAATAAGGCAAAGCGCGGAAGACAACGCTTCATATATATATAATTTTTTTTTGTTGGGCAGGATTTACGGATCCTACGTTATCCCAGCCAAAAGTATTCTAAAAAAAACTGCCTTTTTGGGCCCTCAGGGCACCTGTAGGACCTCCTGAACAGGCCAACGGGGTCAGAGTATTTCTACCCTGCCCCCTTTTCAAACTTTTTTCACCTTTTTTCTTGTGACTTGGTTTAACCGAGTCACAAGATGGCTGCCAACACTTCCTGGTTTGAAGTGTTGGCAGCCTATCAGAGTCAAGCTCGTGATCTGGAGTGTTTTCTGATCCACCGCGGTCACTAGATATTAATATTTCTAAAAAATAGGAATTTCTCAGGAACTACTGAACGGATTTACACCATTTAAAGCAAAAAGTGCACTCTGTACCAAGAGCTGCCTTACTGCCAAATTTGGTGTAATTCCGTTATGCAGTGCGGGCTGTAGCAGCAACACACGTTTCCTATGGAGAAACGCGTTTTGGGACCCCCTTTTTTCTTGGCCCCCGCTTAACAAATCACCCTGAATCTTTCAAGACAGGAGGTGACCTGAGCGGGCCATTGCACAAAGATTCGTTAAACTGTGCCAAAGATATTGGCAAAAGAAAAACACTTTTAAAATAGAAACAAGGTCCTAACTATGTACTGGCGACTGCCAGTAGGTAATATATATGTAGCTATAGTTAGGGCCTAGTTTCAATTGGAAAAGCATTTTTAGTTTTGCTAATACCTTTGGCACCGTTGGATGAATCTTCACAAAAGTTTTATACTTAGTACAACAGTCAATTCAATTACTGTGTTGAGTTTCGGCATGATTCGTGAAGCAGGGGCTGTAAAAAAGCAGGGCCCCAAAACCCGTTATGCCAATGCTATTTCCCATAGAGATTACAGACATGACTACAGTCTGAACTGCTGAATGGAATTACAACAAATGTGCCAGAAAGGTGGCTGTTGGTCCAGATAGCAACCTTTGTGGGAATTGGTGAAAATCTGTTCAGTAGTTTCTGAGATCCGAAAACAAAATTTGTTTATCTAGGAACTTGGATCCTCCTAGGATCCATCGGTCCCCATGCTGAAATCTAATTGACTGCCAATACTTCAACAAGGAAGAGTTGGCAGCCATCTTGGTACTCTGCTTCAGCCGAGTCCCCCCCCCAAAAATTAGAAAAAAAAAAAATTGTGCAGGGAATTCCCTGTGACCCCATCAGGGCAAAAACATTTCTTTCTATTTTTTGCCAACTGTGGTTGTCTCCCGTACTTGTTTATAATTTAGCCCAGAGGTGGACCAGGTCTCAGGGCATGCTTAAAAATATGGACGTAGCACCCCCACTAATTAAGCTGTGAAGTGCCCCGGGGACCACCATCTCCCAGGGGATTTCATGAACAAAATGGAAAGAGGCCACTTGGACCCCCCCCCCCCCCCTCCCCTCCTTAAGCTGATTATGGCTCCAGTTCTGCCTTTCAGTGGAGGGCATTTTTTCCTGGGTGTGCTGGATGATTGTGTGTAGGTCGGGAGTGTTTGCTGTGAGACATTCTGAGCACTGTGCTATGGACGCTGGTTCTGTAAGACTCCTTTAAGTACTTGGGTGTCCAGGTATACCATTCCCTGGCCAATCTGATCGATGGTAACCTAGGGAGGGTGATTGCCAATGCCAGAACGTCTCTGCCATTCTGGACTGCCCTCCTTCTATCCCCTTAGGCCGGATAGCCATATCAAAGATGCTTCTCTTTCCTAGGCTTCTCTACTATTTCGCCGTTCTCCCCTATAGTCTGCCTCTGAAACTGTTTCAAAACCTATGATCTTTGTTGGTATCTCTGATATGGGGCAATTCGAGGGAAGCACTCTCTAAGCTTTCCCTCCCTATGTCAGAGGGGGGACTAGGTGCGTCCAATTGCAAACTCTATTATGCAGCTGCACAGCTCCAGTGGCCTATGCGCTGGCTTGCTAAGAGGAACCTGACTGAGCTAGACGCCTGGGCTCTGGCACTGCTGCGATCAGACTTGCTGGATTGTCTGTCGGGCACTAAAACGCAGCTTCAGTCGACAGGGGGCTGCACTCTGCGGCGGGCGGCCCGGGGCGCCTGGCTACAGTACGTCTCACCCCATCACCGCCCTCCACCGTATTCCCCGGATCTCCCCATTGAGATGTCACCAGGCTCCTTTGACCGTCTACAGCACCCCAGGCTCTCCGAATGGCAGGCGGCTAGACTCACAACCTGGGGAGACTTGTGCGTCGACTCTGCTTTGTGCGATTTTGCTGCTCTGAGGGACGACTATGGCGTGGCGCCTGGAACATTCCTTCTTTATGCGACACTTACACAACAGGCAACGCATGTCTGGGGGGACATAAGTGTGGCACCGCCGACTTCTGAGGCTTTGCAGACACTATTGACGCATGGGTCGGGTAGGAAAGCTATCACGGCCCTCTACAACTCTCTTAGGATGGACACGGCCCCCTCATTGTCCCCATTGCGTGACATTTTGGTAGCAGTGCTCTCTACCGATATCTCGGACACACAATGGCTGCAATGTCTTGGAATCTCCAAGATCATTTCGATGAATGCCCGTCTGAAATTTACACAATTCAACTATCTACACCACACATATTGAACCCCACACCGGCTGGCACATATGTACCCGACTTCCCTAGATATTTGCACCAGATGCTGCGCAAAGGGGGGCGCTGACTTCTTGCAAATGGTTTGGACAAACTCCCACATTAGGACCTTCTAGGGGACGGTTTCTGACATACTGGCAGGGTCACCTGGCACCACTATTCCTATATAAGGTGCACATTACCTACTGGGCATTACAAAGAGCAATGCAAGCCGTAAGAACCTCAACAAATTAATTGACCTGACATTGGTTCTGGCCAAACGCTCTCTGCCATGGCCTGGAAGTCCCTGACGGGCTCATCTACTAGACACTGGCTGCTTGCACGACACATTGAAGTCTCAGCCCATACGACCGACGGCCCGGGCACAGCGCTCGACTGGCAACACTGTCACTACCATAGAATCTACACTCCGGGTGCACAGGACGGTGGGTGACGAGAGGATAACACTGACGCAACACATGTCTAGCTTTACTGCATTCTTCCACACACACTCATGCCGGGGTATATACACAGGAGGAGAGACGGGTCACACATAGGTGGGCGTACAATCAGATGCATAACTGTCGCATAATTCCGTATCACCGAGACCGCACTCCCATGCATAGTGTTGCACCCGCTCTGCTCACTCCTGCCCCCATCTTGCTCCCATAATAAGCATCCAACAAAGCAGGAACCTGATGGTTTGCACTCTGCACAAGACGCGCGTTTAGTGGGCACGTATTCTAGCCACACATAGGACAGGCACACTAGTTAGGTGGTATCGAGTTTGGTATTATTTTTTCTAATAGGTTATGGTTTAGACACAGCTTTGTAACTAAACATCTGTTAATTTTTGGAGTGTAATAATGCTGCCACTGATGCGTAAAACTTTGGAGTATGGTGACTTGTCCCCCCCCCCCCCACCCAGTGGGCACACTAATGCAAAAATATATGTATGTTATCCTATGCTCTACCATGACGTATTTACAGCTATGTGTTATGTTGTGCATAAAATTAATAAAGATTATTCCAGCAGTAAAGTATGCACGCCAGTCGATGCACTGGGCTTATGTGGGCAGTTATCAGTTTTCTTGTCCACCTGGATAAGGACGTGTGAAGGGCTTCTTTTATTAGTCATTGCCGGGAGCTTGACAACTGTCAGCTCCTTCTCATTATATTTAAGCATAGTTTATCTCATTGTTTCCTCCTCTATCATATTTTGTCATATTGTCCACATTTTGCTTGTGTGTATTTTACAAAGGCATGAAGTTTCCAATCATTGTTTTTTTTTAAATGTATTTTTATCCTTGCTGGAGTTGAATGCATTCAATTCCCTTTTGCCCTCTTTGCCCTGTGTTTTGTCACCAATCCAGATTTTAACAGACCTACTGGATTCTGATAACACAGGCTGTGAGATTGTCAAATGCAGCTTACTGTTGGCTTCGTGTTTTTGTTTTTGCGTTGACCTCGCAGGGTCACTTAGCGTTTCCTTGTGGGCACGGTAGGCTTACTTCAGAAATCCAGTTCTGTCCCCTCCTTCCAACACATACATAGTCATTTATATGAGACCTATTTATCAACAAATTTCCCAGATTTGCATCGTCCCTTAACGAATGAAGCAATTGCAGGTTATTTTATTTGTTTAAGAGCAAATGAAAGGGAGAGAATGTAGCCTTACAGCTAGAACTGCTGACTGTGGAGCTGGGAAACCAGGTTCAGTTCTCGATGTCAGCTCAGCATGCTCTTATTCTGGGCAAATCACTTAATCTCCCCGTGCCTACCAAAAAACAAATGTATCCTTGTGTAATGGAACTGGTGCTCATGTAAAGCACTCCAATACCTTCGGGTCGAGTTCACGCCATATAAATCTGCAAAAAAAAAGGTACTGGAATACTGATACAAAACTGCTTTGCTGACAGGTACTGTATAAAGGGGAGGTCTCTCAAAGCCACAGTTATTTAACCATGAAGTGTACATACAGCATAGATGCCCGCATGGCAGGGCCTGCTGGCCTTTTATTCCACTGGCCATTTCCCCGGTGGGCAGGAGCCAAAGGTCAGTTTGGAAAGTCCTGGGCCACAGTTGGTACCTCTGTCTCTTTCCTCATGTCCCCAGATAAATTGCAGCAGGCACACAGGGCCTCAAGACCAAGAGTAGAAGAGAGGAATGGGAGACAACAAGTGTAGACGGGGAATAGAGAGGGAGGAGAGAAGGAGAGAGAGGGAATGGATGCACTGAAACATGTAGAGAGTATGTAGAAGAAGGAAGCATGGTGGTTTGAGCTTTTCTGCCCCACTTGCTTTGGTTCCACAGTATAGCCCTCGGCAGGGACCATGCTTTTCTCACATGTACATTTAAAAACACAGAAATTAAACCACATTGTGTGAGGCAACAAATAGGTGTTTTGCATCTTACTCAAATTATTGTTGGATACAAACATTACTAATAGCATCATCAGTCAATGTATGTTCACATGTGCCTAGCGATGATACTCATATCTATGTGTGGGTGTGTTGCAGAGTACATGGTATACAATGTTTGTCATCTGAATGAGGTGCAAGGCACACTTGGCAGAAAGCTGCAGCTGAAAAGTACTGCACTCCAGGTGTATTCGGACACCCGATTCATTGACAGCTTTACTTTGGAAAGGGACATGTTAGGTTTACACCATGGTTAGATGTGGGGGTACTATTAGTGCTAGGGACAGCACTGGGATAGTAGCAGTGTTAGTGCTAGCCAGGGTAACAATAATGTTAGGAGTACCGCATTAGGGCTAAGGGAGTTCTTAATTTCAGGGTTGGCTTTGAGGGGCCAATCAGTGAAGAGGAAAAACACAGTACTTTGCCACTACTGCATCACTAACAATCACCAACAATAGGCACAGTAGAATGTAGCTTCCTTTGATTACATCACCTGGGGTTTTGAGATTTATTGTGACATCATTTATTCTGTACCTACTAAGTGCTGGGATGGGGTGTGGGCTTGAGTTAGAGTTATAGTTCAATGGGAGGTTTGGTGTTTGCCTTATAATTAGTCGATAATTGGATCTTCAGCTACCATGAATCATTCTCATCACCCCTCTCTTTTATTACTCCAAAAAGGAAAAAACTGAGGGATGCATATATATTTCCTTATTGGTAAGTCTGCTGATTCAGGGGACAGGAGGTCGACTCAAATTAGGTAAACGTGCAAGGCTAGCCGGCTTCTGCTGGAATGTTGCTGCTCATTACTGTGTGCCTGCCAGTGGCTGCTCACTGCCCCTTGCCAGAGCCTGCTCACTACAGTCTGCTGGCCAGTGGCTACTCACTGCTGTGGGCCGGAGCCTGCCCTCAACGTTCTGCTGGCTAGTGGCTGCTCACTGAAGCCGGTCAGTGGCTGTTCCTTGCCGCCTATAACAGGTTTCCTAGAGTTGCTGGATGGAGTCGGAAATTTACAGTGGAACTGATGCTGCTTACTGTATTGTCTGGAGGCTGCTCACTTGCCAGCCAGGGGCTTTTTGAAGCGGGTGGATGGGGGCTCCTCACTGTGGCCCACTATAGGTTGCCTACTGCTGCCACTAAACACATATCACCAGCTGATGGCTGCTCAGTGGTCAGGGCTGCACACTGTGGTTTGTCTCAGGTTGACCACCCCTGTTGGTCAAAGGCTAGCCTCTGCAGTCCAACCGAGGCTGCTCACTGTGGCTACCACCATCAGAAACCGTTTTACCATGCCCATGGGTTTTACCATGCCCAGGAGGGTGAGCTCCTTGACAAGCTCCTCTGAATACACAGCCCTCTTGAACACCCAGGCTTAGTTCTGCAAAGCCATCATCTGCAATGTCCGCTTTTCACACACAAACAACGAAGCATATTGTCTGTCCATCCGCGCAGAGCACTTGCCACAACTCAATAATGTCACAAGTTCAAATGCTTGAGAGGGGACAATAAAGTGTTTTTAGCCATTCTTTATGACGTAGTGAGGAGGGCCCAGATCTTTGACGTGTGGGAAGCTGTCGTGTGCCCCCGCCACTGCGTCTTATTGCTGGGTACAAAGGTGGTCTGTCTTTAAACCAAGGAGCAGTTCTCATAGCTGGGGAAATCTCCCTGGTAGGGGTGCTGCGTCCTCCACGGAGATAAGAAGCACTCAGCCCTGAGGTGATTTACATGCATTTATTACTTTGTAATGTATTTACCAGACCCAAGTGTGCATGCAGTCCTAACATGAGAAGTTATAAATATTAGCAAGCATTAAGTGCACCCTAGGATTATAGGACATCTTCTAGTACGCAAATGAATATTTGGGAGTGTGGCATTTAAAGCAAAGATAATACTGCAGATGTATTTGAGAACAGAAAAGTGGGAATTACTTCCTTAACATTTTTGTCTAGTTATTTTCTTAAATTACTGCATTTTCTCTTGTTTTTCAAATGTGTGCCTGGTTCTCTGTACCCAGTATTGGCTGTAATAATTATGGTATACGCCCACTTACATACCCATACAACCACTCACAAACCTACTCAAACACCAGCACAATCAATCACCCACACACCCACCCACCCACTCACTCACCCCTAAAACCACTTAAACACCCACTCACCCATACAACTATTCACACACCCACTTGCACACTAACACAGCTAATCAGATACCTACTCACACACCCATAAAGCCACTCACACACCAACACAAACACCAGACAACCACTCACACAGCCATAAAACTGCTCACATACCCCCACCCACTCACAGACCCATACATCCAGCAGCAGCCAGTGCAGGTAAACACGGTAGGGTGGATCAGGAAGTCAAGAGACAATGGAATTGGATTTATATATTTTAATTTTCCCTATTACGTTGTCTGCCGGCTTCACCTCCCCCCCACCCCAATTCACCTCGCTTACCTACACCGGGTGCTGCTGCATACAGCCAATCACACATCCACTGACAAAGGTTAAATGTTTCTGTTAGCAAATAAAATTAAAAAAAACCTTCACAAATTCACAAAAAACAAAAGGTAAACCGAAGTAAAAAAAACTTGGAAATTCACTGCAAAAATGAAAGGTTGCAGGGACATGATAGTAAGGAAATAGTTTTTTTGTAAACTTCACTGAAAAAACAAAGGCTACAGGGACATTATAGTTAGGCTCAAATTTCACTCGTACAAAACCATTGAAATTCAACAGTTATAGTTACCTGAGCTAACTATAATATATGCCCCCCACAATCCACTGCTCATGACCTCACATATTACATCACTCATGACATGGTCAAATGATATCTCTGATTACATCACTGATGGCATAATCTACAGAAACACTCACACACCCACAGAACCATTCACATATCCATACAGCTTGTCACATACCCACTCACTCACCCATACAGATACTCATACACCCACTCACTCACTCATACAGTGACTCATACAACCACTTACTCACCCATACAACAACTTACACTGACATACAATCCCCTGTATAGCTACTCACATACCCACTTACCTCAGTCAGACAATAACAGACAGCTAGTCACTCATCCATTCAGCAAATCAACAAACCTATTGACAAACCAATAAAACTACACACACACACTCTCACAATTACTTACATACCCATTAAGTCATCCCTAAAACCCTCAGATGGCCACTTAATCACCCTTACAGTCACTCACAAAGACACTCACTACCTGTTGCAAAGTCATCCTGTGTACCCCCATTTTTTGCCGACTGGTACTGGTGGAAGCTGACTGTCACTGGGCTCTGCCTAACTAGGGCCAGTGCTATGCTGAAAACACTGTGAAAGCACACACATGCACTAGGGTACACTGTGTATTAGGGAACACTTACCATTGGCATGACCTACCCTATAAGTCCCAAGTAGATAATAGGGTAGGGGGATGAAAACGACTTATAAGTCCCTAGTATATATTAGGGCATAACATTTTAGCCCTTCTGTACCTGCATATTTGCACTGCTGAGTGCCTGAGGTAAGTGTAAAAGCAGTCCTGCATTGCAGCACTGTTCTTAAAAGTAAATTAACAGCAAACTCGACTTTGGTGGTAGGGGCACTTTCAAAGTGATAATCAACAATATTGTTACATATTAGGTAACCTCAGGGTGTCCCCTAGATGTCCCAGGGGTGGGGGCGGTGAAGTAACTATGAGAAGGGTCCTTTTTTAATACTCTGGGGATGAAGAAATTGCATGTTTCAATTCCCCCATTGTAGTAAAGAGCCTCCCAAAACCGAATTTGGTGCTATGAGCCCTGCGGAGTGAGGATCTACACTATGTGTGCATATTCAGGACCCCTCAGGGGTGGGGGAGTCATGTAACTCTACAGAGGGCCCTTATAAAAGATGTTGCATATGCCCTGGTGATGGAGAAACTGCACATTTCAGTTTCCACATTGTAAATGCCTAGCCCAATAGGATAACATTGCAATAGTTTATGAATGCATACATATCGCTAGTATTGAAACAACTATCATTCAAAGACTTAGGAGAATGGTAGTGATAAATCCATCAATATGCCATTGTTGAATTTATCCTAAAATATTAAGCCAACATTAAGCCTTCCTGCAGTCTTCCCTGATTGGTCAGAGTTAACTGGATTAGCCAGGCTGCTTTTTTATTTTGATAAAGTGATAAGTGGCTCACCAGGGGAGAGACGATCTGCTGGAGAGGGCTCTGCTGCACAAGAATGCCAGAGCGGGGGGTGGGGGGGGGAGGGGGATGGTAAAGCATGAGGCTTCAAAGGAGGAATAGGTCTGAAGGGAATGCCAGGCCTATCTACCCCCATCCCCTCTAACCCAACCAGATAGGAGGCTTAAGGAAGGAATCTGCAGATGTTAGGGAGTATAGAGCTATAGCAATGAGGCATACTGAGAGTTGGTTTAGTTAGCTCTTCATGCTCTGCAGAGATTCCAGGAAAGCTACATTTTGAAGGAATAGTGCTTCCTGGGAGAAGATGATGCCATACTTTGGAGGAAGTGGTCAAGCCTTGCACCTCATTGGACATGGGTGTTTTCCTGCTTTACTCCTGAGAACACTGAAGAGAGCATCCCAGATCTACTGCTTGAAACTAAAAGAAGAAGGATTGCCATGCTGGAAACTTGATTTGCACCACCAGGCCCTTCATTCTGACTGACTGTTGCTGCCGCACTATCTTGAACTACAGCCCGGTGGATGTACCTAGCTTCCCTGCAAGGTACAGGTTAACAGAGCTCACCTGCATCATCAACACCATTAGTCCGCTGCCTGAAATGCGTCCAGTAGACTTTTAAGGGTTTTATCCAGGTGCATTATGGAAATTGTGGTCCCAAACTTTCAAGGACCATCTTGGAGCTTCCAGACCCTTGGATTGGATTGTGTTTTGTAGCCTTTAGACCCCCAAGAGAAACTTCAGAAGACGTTTCGATAGTTTGGAAAGGATTGGAGCAACTTTGGCAAAAAGCTCCATTAGGTTTGTGACTCAACCACGAAAGCCAAGCCAGCCACCTTCAACTGTGACCCCGCCCAGATTCCAGGTTCGTCCTGCTAAAGAGCTTCTTAGTTAAAAAAAACATAAATGTTGTCACTGAGAAATTCAGGTAACTATAACATTACTTTAACCTTTGATTTTGTCAGTGAATGTCTAAGTTTAAAAAAAACAGATCTTTTTATCACACCGAACTATAATGTTTCTTTAACCTTTGTTTATTGCATGGAATTTCTAGGTTTTTTAAAAAGTTATTTTGTTTTTTAATTGTATGCGTGGTAGAATAACTGAATAATATGTACTATATGCAAATTTATTCTGAAAGGGAATTGTTTTGCACTGTAACTTAACAGTAAAGGGTGCCTATTTTGCAAAATGTTTCTAAAAAAGTTTTAGTATAAAAGAAACTAATGCAACAGTATTTGTGTTGAGATTGTATATCTCCTCAGTTTTTCTGACTCTCGTGTTGAGACATTTTTCCAGCAAGTTCATTAAGACCTCCACTGCTGTGCCACCACGTGTATGACAGTTAGAAGACAGCCACACTTGTAATCAACCACTTAGACATTAGAGATGTTGATTAGCTTGGAAAAATTGATGATTAAGAATTATTACATGAAATATATATAACAACAATATTTTTACGATCTCACGAGGTGCCTGTGTGTATCTCACAAGAGGTCCAGAGAGGAACCACACCCTATGGAAGAATTGTGATTGGTTTATATGGATGTCTTTATTTAGAAGAAGAGATTCCATCCTTTTTGCTTTATTTCACTATTGGACATTTTATGAGAGTAGGTCTATTATGTTTTCTCTCCTATCCTGTTTCTTTTCTACAGAAAGATGTCTTCATTACATGCAGATGAACAGCCAGAGGCGTCTGCAGGAGCTCAGCCATGTCAGCAACCCAAGGAATGCTTGGTGTGGCAATTCTTTAAAAAATGAGGCCAGGTGCAGAGAAAGTTTCTGCGAAGTACGTTATCTGTAAACTTTGCAGCAAAGAGTTCAGCTGGGGGAGCAGAAATAAACAATATAGCATGAGTACCACAAGGATGTTTAGACACCTGAGGTCTATGTATCAGCAAAGGCTTGCATAGGCAGAGTTTGCTCATGCTGCGTAGCTAGACAACTCTACAGGGGCTTCAACATCAATTGCACCAGGAGATGCTGTGCCTGCATAGGTTCTAAGTGCACAAACAGACATTAATCCTGCTTTTTTAAATTAAGCCCTATTTTGCTGCTTGTATATGCAGATCATTCTTTCATCAGAGACAAGCAGGTCTGCTCAGGAGAAGTTAGTCCAAGAGCAAAAGTGCCCCCCTAGGCAATAGTTTTTTTTTAAACCCCTTCGCTGCTAGGCCTCCCCCCCCCCCCCCCACCCTGTGCTAAGCCTTTTTTGGCTATTTGGTGTAGTGCGCGCTTAGGCCCCTGTAACTTTTTGACCACATAAGATAACCACGCCAAATTTGCGTCCTTTTCTTCCAACATCATGGGGATTGTAAAGGTACCTGGGGTTTGTGGATTCCCCTGGAGGGGTCCCCGAAATTAGCCAAAATACAGCTACATTTTGTTTTTTTGGGAAAAATGGGAAAAAAGGGCTGCAAATGAAAGCGTCTGGGTTTTTCCCTACAAATGGTATCAAAAAAGGGTTTGTGGGGCTGAAATCACCCTTTTCCCAGCTTTTAGGGAATTACAGACTTTTGTCAGAAAACCAACATTTTTTACACAGTTTGGGCATTTTTCTGGGACATAGCCTATTTTTGCTATTTTTTGTGCTTTCAACCTCCTTCCAGTTAATGGGAGAAATGGGTAAGAAACCAATAATGGATCCTGGAAAGCTATACATGTTAGAAAAGTAGACAACATTCTGAATTCAGCAAGGGGTCATTTGTGTAGATCCATCAAGGTTTCTTTATAGAAACTAACAGTTAAATATAGGACAAATTGAAAATTAGTTTTAAAAAACCAGCCTTTTGTGTCAACGTTTTCACTTGTAACTTCTTCTAATTATGACAGCTCTTTGAAAGCAATATACCGTTACATCGGCTGGACCTTTCTGGTTGTGGGAATATATAGGACTTGTAGGTTCACCAATAACCCGATGAACCCAGAGTCAAAAACTGAGCAGCAATTTGCAATGGCTTTTTATTATGAACCGGGTATATATCAATTATTGTGGGAAAATATATACATGGAAAAATCGGTATGAAAGTCACCTATGTATTTCTGAAATGGGAACAAATTATAGAATTTAGAAACAGTAGATATTTGCACATTTTCAAAATTGGGAATACTCATACTAGCATGAGAATTATCAGTCATTTTTCAAAATGACTTCTTTTTTACACAATGTCTTTCATTTGGAAGGCAGAAATGCATCAAAAGTCAATAGGTAATAACAGTTGCTTTACAAATCTGAATTGCCCGAAGTCTCCCGATAAAAATGATACCTCACTTGTGTGGGTTGGCCTAGTGCCCGCGACAGGAAACGGCGCAAAATGCAATGTGGTCACACCTCAATTTTGCAGTGAAAAATGACCCTGTTTGCAAAGTGCCTAGCTGTAGTTTCTGAACCCTAGCTCTGCTGACACCTAAGGAAACCTAGTAAACCTATACATTTTTGAAAACTAGACACCCAGGAGAACCCAGGATGGGGTGACTTGACTGCCTCCCACCAGGTTCTGTTACCCAGAATCCCTTGCAAACCTAAATAATTGTAAAAAAAAACACATTTTCCCCACATTTCTGTGGTGGAAAGTTCGGGAGTCCGCGTGGATCCACAAATTTCCACCCACCCCGAGTTCCCCAAAGTCTTCCGAGAAAAATGGTACCTCAATTGTGTGGGTCGGCCTAGTGCCCGCGACAGGAAACGGTGCAAAACGCAACGTGGACACACCTCAGTTTCGCGGTGAAAAATGACCCTTTTTTGGCAAAGTGCCTAGCTGTAGTTTCTGCACCCTAGCTCTGCTGACACCTAGCGAAACCTAGTAAACCTATACATTTTTGAAAACTAGACACCCAGGAGAATCCAGGATGGGGTGACTTGACTGTTTCCCACCAGGTTCTGTTACCCAGAATCCCTTGCAAACCTAAAAAAATGTTTTAAAAAAACACATTTTCCCCACATTTCTGTGGTGGAAAGTTCGGGAATCCGCGTGGATCCACAAATTTCCACCCACCCCGCATTCCCCAAAGTCTTCTGAGGAAAATGGTACCTCAATTGTGTGGGTCTGCCTAGTTCCCGCGACAGGAAACGGCGCAAAACGCAATGTGGACACACCTCAGTTTCGCAGTGAAAAATGAACCTTTTTTGGCAAAGTGCCTAGCTGTAGTTTTTTAACCATAGCTCTGCCGGTTGCTTGGGAAACCTAGCAAACCGATACATTTTTGAAAACTAGACACCCAGGGGAATCCAGGATGGGGTGACTTGACTGCCTCCCACCAGGTTCTGTTACCCAGAATCCCTTGCAAACCTAAAATATTGTCAAAAAAAACACATTTTCCCCACATTTATGTGGTGGAAAGTTCTGGAATCTGCGTGAATCCACAAATTTCTACCCACCCCACGTCCCCCAAAGTCTTCCAAGAAAAATGGTACCTCACTTGTGTGGGTCGGCCTAGTGCCCGTGACAGGAAACGTCACAAAACGCAACTTGGACACACCTCGATTTCACAGTGAAAAATGACCCTCTTTTGGTAAAGTGCCTAGCTGTAGTTTTTTAACCCTAGCTCTGCCAGCACCTAGGGAAACCTACCAAACCCACACATTTCCAAAACCTAGACACCCAGAGGATTCCAGGGAGGTATGGCTTGTGTGGATCCCCCAACGTTTCCTTACCCAGAATCCCCTGCAAACCTCAATTTTAGCTGAAAAAATCACTTTTTTCACACATTTTTGTGTGGGAAAGTTGTGGCATCACTGGCCTGACACAAATTTCCTACCACCCAGCGTTCCCCCGGGTCTCCCAATAAAAATGGAGGCCCAACTACCCGCGACAGGCAAGGGCACAAAGCGTAGTGACGCAACCTCAAAATTGCCTATCACAAAACAACCTGGTTTTGCAAGGAGGGGTCAACTGGGTTTTTGGCCCGTGATTGGCTACCATCTAGGGAAACCTACCAAACCCACACATTTCTGAAAACTAGACACCCAGGGGCTTTCAGGGAGGTATGGCTTGTTTGGATCCCCCAACGTTTCCTTACCCAGAATCCCCTGCAAACCTCAATTTTAGCTGAAAAAATCACTTTTTTCACACATTTTTGTGTGGGAAAGTTGTGGCATCACCGGGCTGACACAAATTTCCTACCACCCAGCGTTCCCCCGGGTCTCCCGATACAAAACGGTGCCTCACTCGTGTGGGAGGCCCAAGTACCCACGACAGGCAAGGGCACAAAATGTAGTGAGGCTTTCTGTGCCCCACGGGGGGGGGCAGATTGGGGGCTACAGCTCCCATCTGCCTCCCGGGGGGGCAGAAAGACTGTCATTTTTGTGGGGGGGTGGGGGCATTTGCGTGCCCGTTTCAGACCGCCCACACCCTAAAAACAATTGCACAAAATAAAATCCCTGGTGTCAAGTGGGCTTTCTGCCCCCCCAAAGGGGCAGATTAGGGGCCAATGCCCCATCTGCCCCCCAGGGGGGGCAGAAAGGCTGTAATGGTGGCGGGTGGGTGGGGGCACTGGCGTGCCTGTCTTGGGCAGCCCCCACCCTAGAAAAAAAATTCCAAAAACAAATCCCTGGTGTTTAGTGGGCTTTCTGCCCCCCCGAAGGGGCAGATTAGGGGCCAATGCCCCATCTGCCCCCTCGGGGGGCAGAAAGACTAATGATTGCAGGGGGGTAGGGGCATGGGCATGCTCGTTTTGGGCAGCCCCCACCCTTATTTTTACTTGCTAAAAAAATCCCTGATGTCTAGTCGGCTTTCGGCACCCCCAAAGGGGCAGATTAGGGGCCCATATCCCATCTGCCCCCCAGGGGGGGCAGAAAGGCTGTAATGGGGGTGGGGGGATGGGCATGCCCATTTTGGGCAGCCCCCACCCTTATTTTTACTTGCTAAAAAAATCCCTGGTGTCTAGTGGGCTTTTTGACCCCCGGGGGGCAAAAAGACTAAATGGTGCCAAATTAAATTGGGGGAGCAAAGGCCCTTGCCCAAGGGGCTGCTCCCCCCTCCCTGGTGTCTAGTGGGTGGATCCCTGCTTGGGCATCGCCCTCCTGTGGAGACTCTCCCCTTTCCAACGATACCTCTCCCATCTTTCTACGTGCTCATGGTGCTGAAATAGCCCCCTGAGCACGTAGAAAGGGAAATTGAAATGAGCCTCTTGGCTCATTTCAGTTTCGGTTTCACTGAAATGGCGTCAGCAAGACGTGCGCGCCGATCGTCATTTCAGGGATACCAGGGGGGGGCTCGGGAGCTGGGGAAGCTCTTTGCCAGCTCCCGAGGCTCTTTTGGCATAAAGGGAATCCCTCTGGTGCCTGTTCCAGGACGATGTGTCATGACGAGCTGGACTCGTCATGAGCACACGCCCACTGTGTGCCATGAACGGCCCAGCTCGTCATGAGCACTGAAAGGGTTAATTCAATGATGAAGAAGCCATATGTCTCAGAGTCATAGATGGTTGCCTGTCTGATTTATTCACCTGACATGCTGAGAGAAATGCTCAGTCTGTAGCGAGTACTCATGGTTGCAAGAGCCAAAGAATGTGCAGACCGACAAGCTACTGACATGGAATCTGGAGGATCTCAGAGTGAGTCAGCCTTGAATGTGAAAAGTAAGCATAGGCACAAAGTAATGTCTCCAAAGGAAAGGAAACAGTGCTTCAAAAATGGCTTTTCTCTTCCACATGAAGGTAAATGTCCCACCATTGGACAAGTAGGCATGTGCTGTGGGAGGAGAACCATTTTGCAACAGTTTGCAAAGCGACGGAAAAACCAAGTGGGTCTGGTTGAGAAAACAAAATGGACACCCAAATGTTCCAGAAGTGATGTTCTACTCATGCTCACAAGACCAAGTGGCCATATCAGTTGAGGCAATTTGAAACTAAACGGAATTGATTGTCGTCGAAATCTTCATCACAAGGGTTCTTCAGCATCACTGTCAAGCAACAGTGAAGAAGATGGATGTGCAATATTCATGTTAACTAAAGAGAAACATACACTTGTAGTATTAACCACATGTGAGGAATAATGCAAGTTGAACAGAGTTGACAGGTAGAGTCACATAATTCATTTAGACACTGTCTGAAAATTATACTAAAGGTGAATGGCTGTTCTGTACCTTTTATCATAGAAAGTGGTCCGTTTACAAGCATTATGCCTGAGGAGACGTACCATGCCCTGCCTCCAGTAACCCATCCTACACAGTCGAAGACTAAAGTGTATACATGGGCTGCATCAATGCTATTAAAAACTCAAGATTCATGTGCAACAACCATGAAGCACAAAGAGACAAAAGTACCAAAAATACAAGCACCGATTCACGTACTTCAAGGTACTTCATCAAGTGCCTGTTTACTTAGTTTATTATTACTGCTGAAATGGGACTGATATCTGTAAATTATAACATAAATGCTCATCATAAAATACTGAGTCAATTTCCGTCATTGTTTCATGGATTAGGAAAACTTAAGACAATAAAAGTGCAACTGCATAGTAATATGCTCAGCAACATTGTCGAATTGCATTTCATTTACAGGAAGCTAGTAAAAAAGACCTTGAGACCTTAATAAGGCATGATATCGTTGAGATATCTACTGGTCTGACACCATGGGTTTCGCCCATAATGGTAGTCCCTATAATAGACGCTGAAGGAGCTGTATGCATCTGTGTTGATATCGAGCAATCTAACAAGGCAACATCCAGGTTGACACATTGCCGATATGAACACACATCTGAATGGTGCCAAAATCTTCTTTTGCCTTGATCTAAACAAAGAATATCCTAATTTAACCTAGATGAAAAGTGCAGGTACATTATGCCACCTTTCCTACCCATATTGCTTTGCTCATATATAAATGATTAAGTTTGGGCATGTCATCAGCTGTAGAACTATTTCAAGATGTAATTCACCACATAAAACAGGCTGTTTCCCATGTTTTTAATTACAGTGATGTAATGCAATTACTTGCTGATGCTGTTTGACTTCTGAATGCTGAGAAGTATGAGTTCCAGAAAACAAAACTCGAATTCTTTGGCCATATTTTTTCTGATGGGGGAATTACTCCAGATCTGGCTAAAGTACAGGCTTTCCCAGCTACCTGCCTTCGCCCCAAATGTTACCATGTTAAGGTCTTTTCTTGGCCTGGCCAGGTACTGTTCTAGGTACATCAATGATTTTGCCACAGTGAGTGCCCCATTAAGTGATTCAATTAATTGAAATGCTTCATTTCAATGGTCACTTGAATGTGAGCAAAGATTCAATAAAATCAAACATGTAAATGAGAATACCATTGAACCAAAGCTACAAGCTGAAAGTTGTGGTTGAAGCAACCTGGCAAGGTTGGGCGTGATTCTTGCCCAGCACAATGGACGTCCAAGTGCTCATAGACATATTGTAGCTTATGCTAGCAGAAGTTTGTCACAGACTGAATGTGCCTGTTCACAACTTCCAAAAGAAAGCCTAGCTGTGGTGTGGGCTAGTGAACATTTCCACGTTTGTCTATATGGAAAGAATTTCACTCTTGTCACAGTACATCAAACATTGCAAACCACCTGTGGCAATCCCAAACATCACTTACATCAAGTTGATTCAACGCTCCTCTATATTCAGCATTCTTAATTATCCTATTTACTCTAATTAAATCACCTTACTTAAATAAAATTCATACTCTCTGTGAGTTTCTTATACCATAAGGACTTGTACTCCCTGTTACGTTATACTCTTTATCTAATTTGTTTGTGCTTTTTTTTACCTGGGTCGAGGAGGCCTCCGTGTGTTTAATGAAATATTGATTCTCTTTGCATTTCATTTAAGAATCGCCATTTTGTTTTAAGATATGAGTCTACCATTGTGCATGTTGAAAGACCTTCAACACCACATTTGATACATGCTTTATTGGCCAAAAATATTACATTGCAAATGTCCCCGCATTCGACCATTCTGCCACTTTAAGAATTTCCTTCTATTGACCACCTGCCATGTACAACTTACTTGCCATCACACCCCTCAAAAAATTAGCTTTAAATTTAACAATATCAATTCCTGCTTCCTTCATAATATCTTTTACCCATCTTGCAATAGTCACTGAACTCACTTACCTATGCGATTTTATATAAGAAATTAATAACTGTTCTACTCGATGAGCTCTATGCTCCGTCACCCTTTTCTCATTCTAGCAGGCAATCAACTTCACACGACTTTTGATTTTCAGGAAATCTAGGATAAAAGACTGATTCCGATATGGTCTTAGTTCTCTTCGATATTTCAAAAAGCACTCCTTCTGGACCATATATCCTATTATTACCTCCACAGCTTTGACGTCTGAGCAGCGCCTACATGATACCAGGCAGTTGCCAGCTTCTCTGAAATCTTTTTTTAATCCAAATACTTCTACTGAGGCCTGTTAGAAATGGGGGTCTCTAGTTGGCATTTATGACCATACATGACCATACACAGTAACACAGTGAAGAACACTACAAAGGGACGCCACACAAGTAGTTATAAAAAATAATTATCTTTATATATAGACTTAACACAAGACCAATAACAGTAAAAATCCACAATACTAGAAAATAGGGTCACTCTTGAAAGGCTGCAAAAATAGTTCAAAATGTGCAAAGAGGAGTTCAGTTCAAGGCAGTGGTCTCTGTGACCCTTTTACTCACAAGATACCTGGATTCTGTAGCAAAGCAACCAAAATGTCGCTAAGGAGTTGTAGCGATGATTTTCCTTACGCTAACCAGCGATGCGTTGAATCCTTGCCGCAAGGGAGGATGATGCGCTGATTTGTGTGCAGGACAAAGCGACAAACTTCTACACGCTAAGCCGGCGATGTGATGAAATCCTTGCCGCGAAGGAAAGATGATGCGCCGAGCCTGTTGCATGTGCGATCTTGTTGCGATGAAAAGAAATGGGGCCCAGCGAGGGAGCGATGATCCTGATGCGATGCGATGAAAATGGCGAGCGCTCGGCGTCTGCGCTGTCGTGAAGCGATAAACTCGAGGCGATGATCTTTGGTTAGTGAGCGCTTTGAAGCCCGCAAACATGCAATGCGATAAACTTCGGGTTAGCGAGGATTTGGCAGCCCGCACACAGGTGATGCGATAATCTTGAAGTCAGTGAGCCTTTGGCAGCCCGCAGACAGGTGATGCGATGATCTCCGGTAGCGAGCACTCAGCGGCAGCAGTGTGATGCTCTTTAGCTGTGGCGGCTCGCTAACGAACCTGAGCCACCTCACATTGTCTGCGGACACTACTGGGTAGAATGCATGGGGATCAACCTGCTCTTTGGACACCAACCGGGAGCTGACAGCAGTTACACTGGCTCCTGTGTCCCTTAGATCCTCCACTCTATGGCCATTGATGGTCACCCACTGCCTGTACTTTTTAGTGTTATCAGGCAGTGCAGGCTTAGGGACCATCTCAAAGTCTCCTAGTGAGACAAGGGTCAATTCTACGGGATCCCACCCACCTTGGGCACCCATCTCCTCCTCTCCCAGGGCTACACTAGCAAGCTGGTGGGGTGGTGCACGGGGTGGTGCAGGAGCAACCCTTTGGGGACACTGTGGATCAAAGTATCTGTGGCCCACTTGACCACACTTAAAACAAGTAAAGGGCCCCCTCTGAACAGCCCTCCTGTTGGGGGCACTGGCTTCTTATCTTGGGGAGGTTGGGACACCACTGCTTGGTTCCCTGGGGAATTACTTTGGGGCCCTCTGTGGAACTCCCTTGGTTTACCCCTGTCCCCTCCACTTCTCTGCTGGGGACCCTGCCCACCTTTGGCGAAGTCTCCCACTGGACCCTTGCGAACCTGGGTGCTCACCCATCGGTCCGCCTACTCAGCAAGCTTCCTAGAGTTAGTTAGCTTGCAATCAATCAGGTGCTGGCATAGCTCAGGAAAACAATTACTAGATAGATGCTCCCATGCAATTAAATCATAAGGTTGCTCAAAGCTCAAAAGTTTCTACTTTGCTACCTTTTACCCAGCGCTCCATTGCTCTGCAAAAAAAAGACACATATTTAACCCACGTGGTACCCTCTAGCTTCTTGCAGGTCCTAAATCTCTGCCTATACATCTCAGGGGTCAAACCATATCGGGTAATCAAAGCTTCTTTCATGTGGGCATAAACCATCCTACTTTCTGGGGGAAGGTCCAAGAAGGTATCCCTCCCCTCACTCACAAAGCGTCCCCACAACCCCGCTCCCCAATCCTCCTCAGGGACCCGGTGAGACACCATAGCTAATTCATAAGCGGCAAACCACTGCCCAATATCTTCACTTTTATGGAAATTATTAATAACCTCTTTAGGTATATACACTCTACTCTCAGTATGCACTACTTGTATGCTGCCACCAGAGGAGGAGATCTCTATACTCTTTGCTTTAATCTCCAACTCCCTCAATATTCTCTCATGCTCAAGTTTCACTTTCATCATTTCAAATTCTAACTTCTTATTCTCTAGGTCCCACTGACCATCCATTTTAAGCTTAGCCATCTCCATATTATGCCACCTATCTCTCTCCCTGTCCTCCAGTCTCTTCGGAGGCGTGGGTTCGAATCTCACCGCTGCCACCAATGTTAGAAATGGGGTTCTCTAGTTGGCAATGGCTGGCCACTGTCCAAGTAGGGACCCTTCTTCCTAAGTCAGCGTAAGCGGGCTACACCCTTTGATAACCCCTGCTCAACCCTGTGGTAATGTAGCACGAGCAGGTAGGCTTATCTCAGAGGCAGTTTGTGAAGCATTTATGACCATACACAGTAACACAGTGAAGAACACTACAAAGGGACGCCACACAAGTAGTTATGAAAAATAAGTATCTTTATATATAGACTTAACACAAGACCAATAACAGTAATAATCCACAATACTAGAAAATAGGGTTACTCTTGAAAGGCTGCAAAAATAGTTCAAAATGTGCAAAGAGGAGTTCAGTTCAAGGCAGTGGTCTCTGCGACCCTTTTACTCACAAGATACCTGGATTCTGCAGCAAAGCAACCAAAATGTCGCTAAGGAGTTGTAGTGATGATTTTCCTTATGCTAACCAGCGATGCATTGAATCCTTGCCACAAGGGAGGATGATGCGCTGATTTGTGTGCAGGACAAAGCGACAAACTTCTACACGCTAAGCCGGCGATGCGATGAAATCCTTGCCGCGAAGGGAGGATGACGCGCCGAGCCTGTTGCGTGTGCGATCTTGTTGCGATGAAAAGAAATGGCGAACCACGAGGGAGCAACGATCCTGACGCGATGAAAATGGCGAACGCTCGGCGTCCGTGCTGCGATGTCGTGAAGCAATTAACTCGATGCGATGATCTTTGGTTAGCGAGTGATTTAAGGCCCGCAAACATGCAATGCGATAATCTTCGGGTTAGCGAGCATTTGGCAGCCTGCATACAGGTGATGCAATAATCTTGAAGTCAGCGAGCCTTTGGCAGCCCGAAGTCAGGTGATGCGATGATCTCTGGTAGCGAGCACTCAGCTGCAGCAGCGCGATGATTTTCCTTACGCTCTTCAGCTGCGGCGGCTCGCTAATGGGCGTCAGCGACGATTTTCAGCACTCTTCTCCACAGTAGAACTAGAGGCCCTGGAACTCACAGGAGCCTCACATGCAGATAGAAATCCTCGCTGGGAGGAAACAGGAGGCTGGTGGTGGAGTCTGATGTGCCTGAGACTCCTGCAGGAGGCTAGCTCTCTTCTAGCCGTTTGGGTGATTGCTGTAGCAAAAATAAAAGTTCCTTCAAAGTCCTTTTCCTCTCCTGCCAAGTCCAGTAGTAACCACCACAGGCCAGTCCAAGAAACGGCACACACGCACAAGGACAGTCGTCTCCTGCAGATTCCTTCAGTTACACAGACAGAGGTTCTTCTTGCTGTCTAGGAGCAATACAAATTGTAGGGGTTTCAGCACAGGTAGTTATACCCCAAAAGTCTTTGTTCTCAGAAGCTACTGAACCCAGCCAGAAACAGTTCTGCCCAGCCCTGGAGCACTTTGTTTACCAGGCTGCATCCTTCCTTTCAGAAAGAGGGGGTCTGCCATCAGACGCACAGTGGGAGGTAGAGCCAGAATTCACCTTGCCAGGCACAGCCCTATTCAGGTCCAGGAGCTACCCCTCCCCATACTCCAATGCAGATCTCGCTATTCAACCCAGGTCTAACTCAGCCTGCCCTGTCCCTCCAAAACCAGACAGCCAGTACACATAACAGCAGAGCACACTGGAAGTCTTAGGCAAGAAAATACCTACTTTCTAAAAGTGGTAGTTTCAAACACAGAATATAAAAATAAACTTCATTAAAAGATGTATTTTAATATTCTGAGCTCAGGCATACTAAATTAGTTTTTTTACCATGTTCTGTGGAACAGTTAGGACTATAGAATGTAATAGCCAAACCTCCCATTCTGGCCTATGGAGAATAGGTAGCCTTACAGTAGTGAAAAACGAAATTGGGTGTAATTGACTACCAGGACATGCTACACACATCAGAGCATGTCCTACCTTACACATACAATGCACCCTACCATAGGGGTGGCTTACATTATGCCAAGGAAAGGTTCAGGGGCTGGGAAGTGGGTGCACTTCACAGCCAAGATGGCAGTTCTAGACTGCACACAGACACTGCAGTGGCAGGTCTGAGACACACTTTACAAGCTGCTTCTGTGGGTGGCGCAAACCAGCGCTGCAGGCCCACCAGCAGCATTTGGTTTACCAGCCCTGGGCACACACAGGCCACGCTACTAGGGACTAACAGGTAAACCAAAGAAGCCAATCATGGATATACCAATTCACATGTCATCTATACACAGGGAGCATTCGCACTGTGGCACTGAATGGAAGTGGCACAGCACCCAGAGCATCTATTACCAGCAAGAATAGAGGAGACAACAGCGAAAAATGGAAGGGAGACCCACGCCAATGGTGCCAGGTCTAACAAGGCCAAAACAGGAATAATTTACAAACCTTATTTACATCCCACAGTCCTTGATAGCATGCCCTGGGTGGTCTTCCCAACCTCATACTTTTCAAAATCCTACAAACTAATATGCTTCTGCCAACTGATCTTCCATCCACCTGTGCATAACTTGCAGAAACTGCTGATCTGTAACAATTTAAAGTCCTGTAACTTAACGCTTCCTCACACTTTTCTACAAAAAAGTACTACCTCTACAAGAGAAGCCTTCATGGGATCCAATCCCCTTCCTATGCACCAACTTGCCCAAAGTCTCCATATTCCTTTATACCTACACCTGGTTCCTGGAGCCTAAGATTCTTCCAGTAACTCTGAAGCACTGCTCGAAAGTCCATGCAGACATCTGTTTCTCCTGATACCTTCCAAATAAGTAGGTTCAATACCACCCCCTGTACCAACGGATGCTCTTTACTGTTTCCATTCTTCAAAGTCCTCCTGCCAGAATTAAAAAAGGTATCACACACGCCATCTCCAGCACTGCTGGAAACGATGCTAAAGAAACCTAAGACAGAGTCATCAAAACTATCCACATGTTCCATGGGCCACAGATCTTCACTTCTAGGGTGTCTTATGTTAAAGGGGGAAAACATCTCCTCACCTAGAGGATCCCTTAACACTTCTGCTAGAGAGACATCCTCATAACTCTCAAATTCATTATTCAACTCCTCGTTCTGCAAATCAAATATATATTCATCCCATTTCTATTCCATTTGCTGGGGATGAGCTCTCAATTGCCCTACTGTTTCCATCATCTTTTGTATCGCGAAATACACCTTTCCTTTGTGTGCCACTTTGGACACCCAATCTTTATGTGCTATTAAAGACACCTCTTTTTCTGATGGAATTCAGACCACCCTTTCTCCTCTTAGGCAAATGAATGTCTTCAACATGTTTGGTCTTTCTCAACCCCTTCCCTCCTATTCCTACCAAATCATCATCCTCTACAGACATGGAAAAATATTCTTCACCTGATTTCCATTCTTTCCTTCTCTCATTACCCAAGATCTAGCTACAGAATCCTGTACTTTATTTTTTATTTCCTGTTGTATAATTTTTCTAACAAATACCTCATTCTAACTTACTAGCTACCTGTCCTACACTGCACCTTGCTCTGGCTCCATATAAAAAAAAATAAGGGCTCTATTAGGATGGTGGACGGATGGCTGCCGCCGGGCCGGCGGTGTTAACCGCTGGACCGGCGGCGGACACCTGCCCGCGATCGCAACCATGAAAACCGCCGGTCCCATTAGCGTGGCGGTGATGACCGCGGCGATGAGAATCTCCGCCCACCACTTTTCCGCCGGTACCAGTCCGCACGCATGCCTAGCGGGCAGAACTGGACTGCTACAATGATGCCGGTGCAGGGCCAGGCTCCACCGGCATGATTATGATGCCGGCGGTAGCCAGCCTTTCCGCGGCGGTGGAACCGCCATGGAAAGGCATGCGGAGAATGTCTCTGGGGGCCATTGCGGGCCCCCAATGTGTTGAGGGGGTGTGTGGGTGCACTGGGGGGGTACATGCGTACATGCTTGATATAGATATTGTCTCCAATCTTTTCTATTTTCTAGAATATTTGAGATCTGTCTGAAAGTTGGACGACTAGTTGTACAAGGTTTGAATTCTAAGAGCGAAAGGGTGTTCAACGCTAGCTTAAAATCATGGGAGAAGGAGTATTTATCTTTTGAACCAAAAATATCCATATTTAAGAAACCTTTTATTGTATTTGAATCCCTATTCTTCTACTGATAGCCCCACCGGATCACTTTAGCTAATCATTGGACAAAAAGGCTTATCAGACCAAATTGAAATTGAATAGCTGGGGTTGGAATAGAAGTATTAAAATTGCATAATTTACAATTAATTTGCCCTTCCATCTTATCAAGGAAGCTCAATGTTCTTATTTGGATAAATAAATACCATATAACAGTGTTGGGGGGACTTTTACTTTAAATACAGATATCATATGCAAAAAATGCCTTCGACCCATTATATTATGAAAATGCACGGAGCCCATTTACATGTGAAGCAGCTTTTCAAGACCAGATATCATATGCAAAAAATACCTCCGACCCATTATATTATGAAAATGCACATAGCCCATTTGCATGTGAGGCAGCTTCACAAGACCAGTGATCAATGTGGGCTTGTCCTTTGTGTTACCATCTATTAACTTCCCCAAATAGAGATACGAATCTATGATCTTAAGTTTCTGTGAGCCTATTCTCCAAACAAACTTGCTATTCTTTCTGCTCTTACTATTTTTCTAAATGGGTATTTTACTCTTTCAAAACATTTATCTTCAGATAATGTGCTGCGGTGTATTCCTGAAGTGACATTAGTTTCTTATTCAACCCTATGGGAGTTAAAGCCATAATTACAATTTCGTCTACGTACATCAGAGAAGAGATAGGAGGGCCACCTATTTTCGGAGCATAGCATTTACGTAAATCTGCTACATACAAAGAGAATAGTAGTGAGGCTAACAAACATCCTTGATTCAGTCCAGTTTTTTAAAAAAATTATGGCAGAGAGGCCTTGGTCCCCTCCTAATAGTACCTGGCCCCATATATGAGAGTATAAATAGAAAATAAGAGATAGAAGAGGAGTGGGCACTCCCATTTTTTGCAATTGTTTCCAAAGTGTTGGCCAGTCTACTTTATCAAAGGCTGTTGTGAGATTTATAAATACTACATATACATTTGACCCTCAGATTAAAGTGTACTTCTCCTCAATCAGTTTCAATATACAAATATTATCTAAAGTGCAATGTTTTCTAAATCCAGATGGTTCAATGGGAAAACATGTTTCCTCTACCAACCAATCAGTAAAATGATCTAGAATACTACGTGCTTATACCTTGCCTACTGTGTACCCAGAAGGTGTCTATATCCCTATTATATAAAGTGGAATTAAAGTACTACCACTCCAGGTGGGGGGAGTCTTACCGCACTGATAGCTGTGATTAAAAAGGGACGTAAGATATGTAGCCCTTAACATAGGTTCTTTTTTAATTGTTGACATGAGAATTTCATCAGGACCCATTGCTCCAGACGTTCTCATCCACTTAATGAGTCCTACAATCTCTCCTGTTGAGGGAGCATATCTAGGTTCTGGCAGTCTCAAGGTTGAGATTAGGGAAGAGGAAGACCAAACTGAATTAGGGTTGGCTGAATATAGATCTACAAGGTAAGAGTTTCAGTCTTCTTCATTTATAGAGATTGGGAGGGATTTTTCCCTAGAGCCAGTACTATCTGAGATAATTTCCCAATATATTTTAGTGTCATTCCTTGAGGTCAAACTGGACCCCACTGTAGTCTTCCTTTTCTTGTCTTAGGGGTCTTTTTTCCTTGATTTTCCTCTTCAGTAAATTAATTAATTTACTTTGGGCAAGAGAAAAATTACGGAATTGAGCCCTCACTAATTTAGTCATGTCCCTATTTAAGTGAATTACTGGGCTTGGGTGCAATCTCTGCTGTGATAGTAGATGGATATCTTTGCATGCCAGAACTAGGGTATTCATATAGTGTTCATGAGATACAAATAGATCTGGCAGAGAAGGATGCTCAACTCTTGTAACTTTTTGCTGGTGTCTCCTATTAGTAATGTTAAAGTTTCTTTTAGTTTTAGCTATGCTCTGATATTCCAATACATTCTGCCATTTAATTTTTTTTAAAGCAACAGTTTTATCTTTAAAGTTCCATGGGCCTACTTCTGTTAAGGACACATCGATTTTACAGGAGATCAACATGTGATCGCTATGACAATTTTCAAGCACTTCCATATGTGACAGCCTATTAAAAGTATCCGATGAAACAATTAAATAATCGATAATAGGTCCACCAGAGGGCCATTTATGTGTAAATTTCGCTGAGATATCATTTCCTTATCTCCCATTAGCTATTACTAGATCTGTATTTCTCAAGCCTTCTAAAATAATCAAGCCTCTTTTATCTACCTGACAATTATTTGGGAACATATGGGGGAATTTTTAAAGCTCCTTCGTTTGAGGCATTTGCGAACAGCCTAATACTGTGAGTCGAGATTTCAGCATTCAAATCACCCACCAAAATCAAATGCGTGCAATCCTCTCTTAACACAGTTGTGGAGATAAAAACAAATAGGTTCTTCACTTAGGGCGTCGTTACGATGGCAGCGAGACAGCCACTGACAGGCTGTCGGTGGCGGTCTCACCACCATTGGGACCACCTTCACCGCCCGCCACAATAGATGGCTGGTGGCACACATCCGACAAACTCCTTGAGCCCGGCGGTGCGGCGGAGGGCCTCGCAATCCCTGTATTAGTGGCGGTGCCTACCATGTACCACCGTAGGGATTACAATGTTCCTCCCTGCCCGCCCCGCTGGCGGAAAAGGACATTGGGGGCACGTAGCGCGCCCCCCTTGGCCCTAGGCTGTGGGCATTGGATGGCACCTGTGGTGCCTCCCTACATGTCCCTGCACCTTGTAGCATGCACCGCATGGTGCCTGCCATGTAGTGCAGGGCTATGTGTGGTGACCCCTTTTTCTCTTGTGGTGTGTGCTGCAGCCATCAGCACACACTACAATACAAAAAATAGGCAATGCAGCCACCTTGGTGGCAGTTGCATTATAATTCCTACTGTGAGAGTGCCACCTTGTAGGCGGGCGGTCCCAGATAGGAAACAATGGCGGGCAGGCTGAAAGTCCGTCCACCATCGTAATTAGGCCCTAAATGAGCATGAGAAGGATATGGAGGGATGTAAGCATTTACAATTAATAGTGTGCCTACATTTTCTTGATCTTTCTTAAAATCTATCTTGACCACTTGAATTAGATGCAGGGAGGATTAATACTGTATATTTTTCTATAGACCAGTTCTTTACAATCCAAGATTCTTGAATGCATATTTTATCGGCTTTCTGTTCTTCCAGAAAAAGTAATTTATTTTTCTCTTTGTGCAAACCGGCTGCATTTCAAGAGATTAATTTGAGGCCCTTAATAGGAGCACTTCCTAAACATTAGTCTCATAGAGCTATTGGCAGTGATAGTCCCCACTACAAAGTTCCATTTCCTATCTTCCTCATCTACAATCTCTATTTGTTTATTCTCTCTCTCTCTCTGCAATCAGAGAAACTCTCCTATCCACTTTTCCAAAGGAGACCTGCACTTCACTTTCTCCCTCCAGGTGAGGGGTTTCTGAAGACAGGAGGCCAGTAAGGGAGTTGACCTGGGCATTAGGACCGTTAAAGCTACAGGACATTTTATTTAACCCCTTCGGTGCTCATGACGAGCTGGACTCGTCATGGCACACAGTGGGCGTATTCTCATGATGAGTCCGGCTCGTCATGGCACACAGCACCAGAAATCCCTCCGGTGCGGGCACCAGAGGGATTCCCTTTTCTCCCCTAAAGCCTCTGGAGCTGGGGAAGAGCTTCCCCAGCTCCCGAGGCCCCCCCCCTGGTTTCCCTGAAATGACAATCGGTGCGCACGTTGCGCTGATGTAATTTCAGTTAAACCGAAACTGAAATGAGCCAAGAGGCTCATTTCAGTTTCAGTTTCTATGTGCTCAGGGGGCTATCTCAGCCCCCTGAGCACGTAGAAACTCAGGAGAGGTACCGTTGCAAAGGTAACATTAGGGCCATCCCCACGTCCCTCAAAGTCTTCCAAGAAAGATGGCACCTCACATGTGTGGGTAGGCCTAGTACCCGCGACAGGAACCAGCCCAAACGCAACGTGGACACACCACATTTTCACAGTGAAAACGGACCCTTTTTTTGCACAGTGCCTAGCTGTAGATTTTGAACCCTAACTCTGCCAGCACCTAGGGAAACCTAGCAAACCTATACATTTTTGAAAACTACACACACAGGGGAATCCAGGATGGGGTGACTTGACTGGCTCTCACCAGGTTCTGCTGCCCAGAGTCCCTTGCAAATCGAAAAATGTGTCCATAAAAACACCTTTTCCTCATATTTCTGTGGTGGAAAGTTCTGGAATCTGCGTGGATCTACACAATTCCACCCACCCCACGTTTCCCAAAGTCTTCTGTGAAAAATGGTACCTCACTTGTATGGGTAGGCCTAGTGACCACGACAGGAAACGGCCCAAACGCAACGTGGACACACCACATTTTCACTGTGAAATCGGGCGCTTTTTTTGCAAAGTGCCTAGCTGTAGCTTTTGAACCCTAACTCTGCCAGCACCTAGGGAAACCTAGCAAACCTATACATTTTTGAAAACTAGATACCCAGGAGAATCCAGGATGGGGTGACTTGACTGGCTCTCACCAGGATCTGTTACCCAGAATCCCTTGCAAACCTAAAAAAATGTCAAAAACACACATTTTCCTCACATTTCTGTGGTGGAAAGTTCTGGAATCTGCGTGGATCCACAAAATTCCACCCACCCCGCGTCCCCAAAGTCTTCCGTGAAAAATGGTACCTCACTTGCGACATCACGTTTTTCGCAAATTTCTGTATGGGAAAGTTCTGGAATCTACGTGGATCCACAAATTTCCTCCCACCCAGCGTTGCCCCAGTCTCCTGATAAAAATGATAACTCACTCGCGTGGGTGGGTCAAGTACCCGCGACAGGCAAGGGCCCAAAACCTATTGAGGTGACATCAAAATTACCTATCACAAACCAACCTGGTTTTGCAAGGGGGGGTCCCATTAAGTTTTTCCCCGGGCTTTGTGGCCATCTAGGTAAACCTACCCAACCCACACATTTCTGAAATGTAGATACCCGGAGGAGTCCAGCGAGGTATGGCCTGCGTGTGTCCTCCAACATTTTCCTACCCAGAATCCCCTGCAAACCTCATATTTAGCTGAAAAAAATCACGTTTTTCTCAAATTTCTGTGTGGGAAAGTTCTGGAATCTATGTGGATCCACAAATTTCCTACCACCCAGCTTTCCCCCAGGTCTCCCGATAAAAACTATACGTCACTCGTGTGGGTGGGTCAAGTACCCGCGACAGGCTAGGGCCCAAAATGTATTGAGGAGATGTTGGACCTGGCCCTTTTGGCCGGATGGTCCCTAGACTTTTCGCCTTCCACCTGTACTTTTTCTGACCTGCTGTTGGCTATTCTATGACTCTGGGCACTTTACCACTGCTGTTCAGTGCTAAAGTGCATATGCTCTCCCTATTTAAAATGTATATGTTGGTTGGATTCCATGATTGGCCTATTTGGTTTACTGTCAGACCCCAGTAAAGTGCACCAGGAGTGCCCAGGGCTTGTAAATACAAATGCTGCTGGTGGACTTGCAGCACTGGTTGTGCCACCCACAGAAGCGGCCTGGTAAAATGTATCTAAGGTCTGCCATTGCAGAACCTGCGTGCAGTCTGGTACTGTCATGCTGACTGGGTAAGTGCACACACTTGCCAGTCCCTAAACCTTCCCTTAACTTCATATCAGTCACGCCTATGGTAGGCCCAAGGGCAGGGTGCATTGTAAGCATAAGGTAGGACAAGCCCTGATGTGTGTGGCATGTCCTAATAGTGATTTACAGCCATTTTAGTTTTTCACTATTGTAAGGCTACCTGTTCTCCATAGGCCAGAATAGGCTGTTAGAATTGTTACATTCTATGATCCTAACAGACCCAGGGAACATGGTAGAAATTCGAGTTTAGTATGCCTGAACTCAGAATAATAAAATACATCTTTTAGTAAAGTTTATTTTAATAGTCTGTGTTTGCAAATACCACTTTTAGAAAGTTGGTATTTGCTTGCCTGACCATTTCAGCCCGCCTCTGCTATGATGTGTATCTGCCTGTCTGGTTGTGTGAGTGACAGGGCTGGGGAAACTCAGAGGGGCAGGGCTAGGTAGCCTGGTGGTGAATAGGAAGATTGGCAGTCAGATGGGTGGGAGGAGTACACCTGGGCTCTGAATAGGGTTGTGCTCTGCTACCACAATGCTGGCTCCACCTCCTGCGGAGCGGCTGATGTCTCTGCCCTGCACCCTGAATAGAAAGGCAGAGTCATGTCAACAGAGTGCTCAAGAACTGGTTTGGACTGGGCAAAGGCCCCTCAACCCCAGAGGAACAAAGGAATTAGGGGTATAAGTATTGGGACCCTGCTCCCAAGAAATTAGATCCTGCTGAAACAAGAAGAACCTCTGCCAGAGGAGAAGGTACTGGGAAAGCTGTAGCAGGAGTACTGTCCCTGGCCTGGGGGATTGGCCTGCAGTGGTTGCCTTGCTGCTGAAGGAGAGGAGAAAGACTACTAAAGACTTTGCTTCAACTTGTGCTTTGAAAAGATCTCCAAGGGCTTGAACTGAGCTTGCCCCCTGAACGAAGTCCCAGGACCAGTGGACTTCACCTCCAGCTCCCCAAAGTCTTTTGGAAGTGCCTGCTGCTGTCGTTGGGCCTTCTGAGGGACTGCGTGTCGCAAGGAGCTGGAAGCGCGACGCAAGGAAGAGAAGCGTGCCGCCGTCGAGCTGTTGCCGTCGCATCTCGCAGAGAGTGTCGCCGCTGCAGCATCGCATTGAGCGGAAGCGTCTCGCATCGTTCCTGAAGTGTCTCGCAACGCCGAAGAAGCGGGTCGCCATCGCAGCCATCGTAGCTGTCGCATTGCACTGCATCGAGAGAAGGTTCTCGCATCGAGGAGGAAGCGTGTCGCCATCGTAGTTGTCGCATTGCACCGCATCCAGAAAAGCGCTTCGCATCCATGGAGAAGCGTGCCGCCGTCGGAGCCGCTGTCGTCGCATCTCGCAGAAGGGGTGTCGCCGCTGCAGCATCGCATTGAGCGGAAGCGTCTCGCAACGTCGGAGAAGAGTGCCGCTGCCAAGGCCGCTGCCGTCGCATCTCGTCAAGGGTGACGCCGCTGTAGCTGATGCATCGAGTCGAGCCTTCTCGCAACATCGGAGAAGCGTAACGCATCTGGTAGATCCCGTCTTTATTTCTTTTGCACCAAGAACTTCAACGCATCTGCATCGCTGCAACACTTTCGTTGCCCTGCGTGTCGCATCTAAGGTACATTGACTTAAAGTGTCGCATTTAAGAACTTAAGAGAAACTAAGCAATCTTCTACCAACTAAGCAACCGAATCCTTATTTTTAATATAAATACCTGTGTGGTGTCCATTTGTAATGTTGTCACTTGGTTACTGTATGTGTTCACAAATGCTTAACCTATAACGCTCTGAGATAAGCCTTGTCTGCTCGCGCCAAGCTACCTAGAGGGTGAGCAAGGGGTTGTTTTAGTAGTGTAACCCCTTACCCTGACTAGAGGAAAGGTTCCCTGCTTGTCACAAGTACCTACCTGTGCCAACCAGAGAACCCAGATTCTAACAGGAGACATCAAAATTACCTATCACAAAACAACCTGGTTTTGCAAGGGGGGTCACCAGGGTTTTTGGCCCCGGGCTCAGCTGCCATCTAGGCAAACCTACCCAAACCACACATTTCTGAAAACTAGACACCTGGGGAAGTGCAGAGAGGTATGGTTTGCATGGGTCTACAAACGTTTTCCTACCCAGAATACCCTGCAAACCTCAAATTTAGCAGAACAAATCACTTTTTTCTCAAATTTCTGTGTGGGAAATTTCTGGAATCTGCGTGGATCCACAAATGTATTACCACCCTGCATTCCCCCTGGTCTCCCGATAAAAATGGTACCTCACTTGTGTGGGTAGGCATAGTGGCTAAAACAGGAAATGGCCCAAATCGCATTGTGGAGACTTCAAAATTACCTATAACAAAACTACCTGGTTTTGGGGTGGTCACCTGGTTTTTTGGCCCTGGGTTCGCCGCCATCTAGGGAAACCTACCAATCCCACACGTTTCTGAAAACTAGACACCCTGGGGAGTCCAATGAGGTATGGTTTGCGTGGATCCCCCAACGTTTCCCTACCCAGAATCCCCTCCAAACCTCAAATTTAGCTAAAAAAAATATTTGCCCCATTTTTTTGCGTGGAATCACTGTGCCAGCACAAATGTCTTACCACCCAGCGTTGCCCTTGTTCCCCCGAGTAAAATGATACCTCACTTTTCGCCTCAGCTTTCCCAGTGGGCAATTCGGACTTAGTCTCTGAAGCAGCCTTTTTATTTATCCGGCCTCTCTTTTAGAGAAGAAGGTAGAAATAGTATTGAAGCCTTCTTTAGGGTATTTATCTGTATTGTCTTATTTCTTAGAGGATTAGCTGTGGTTTTGTTGCAGGCTGTTGTAAAAAACAATTTCCCTGAGCACAGATTTTTGGCAGCAAACTTCAAACCTCAGCTACCCTATCACTGGCCTAAATCTATCTGGGCTCTGTTTCTTCAGATTTACTCCTGAATGGAATAATCAAAAAACTCAGTTCGACCAGCTACTGATGCTATCAAAGGCTAGGGGGTGTTGCTTGACTATCTGAGTTATTTCACTTGTTTGCGATTTTCAAGCTATAACTCTTTTATGGATGATCTATATTTAATTGAGATCACTCCAAGACCTGTTGGCAGAGGCAAGGAGAACAATTATGAGGAGGCCCACAGCATGTCGCCGCCAACAGCGGACATGGAGGAAAACCAAATATGAACAAGAAAAAATCTCATTCAAAAAGATTATTAGAGAATATAAGCTTGCGCTAACTGAGAAAAAAATCTAAATATTGAACCCACATAACTGAGAATGCCTCTTCCGCCAAATAGCTTTTTAGGCTAGTGCAGCAGCTTTCTGCCTTACAACCCAGGGAGGAGCCAGAGGGCTATCAAATATTCTGTAATCAGCTAGCAACCTTCTTTGACTCCAAGATTATAGACATTTATGCAGGTTTTGACCTAACCACCACTACTCCTATTCAGTTAAGTACCACTAGCGGGCCCCTACTGACACCTAAAGGGGTGACATGCTCACATCAAGAGCCAAAAGGTCTCTTCGTGTTTCCTACACTCTCCCCCAAGTTGGTAGAACAATACCTTTTGAAAACCAACTCAGGATCACCTCTAGAAGCCTGCCCAACAGCAGTTCTCCATATGGTGGCTAGCATTATAGCCAACAGATTTTCCAAAATAATGAACAATGTGATCACATCTGGATCTTACCCCCAGAGTTGGAAGAAGACTACTAGTAGGCCGCACCTTAAGAAACCGAATCTGGATATCACGGACTGTAAAAATTATCGTCCAATCTCCCTGCTTCCTGTTCAAGCCAAAATTCTGGAGATGCACCTTAATATCCATTTGATGGAAACTGCAGAACATCAGCACTGGTTTAATGGCTCCCAGTTTGGCTTTCAGAAACATCATGGGACTGAAACCGCATTAATCTCAGCCACTGATTGTTTAAGGCGGCTCTTGGATGAAGTACAAGAGGTGGTGCTGATACTCTTGGATCTATCATCAGCATGTGATACCATTTCACCTGTGCTGCTGCTGGAGAGACTTCAAGGTCTTGGCATTTCTCATCAGGCCTTAGCCCTCTTGTCCTCCTTCCTCAGGAAAAGATCCCAAAAGGTGAAGTTACAGCACTTCTACTCAGAGGCCTTTTCCCTGCCTTGTGGAGTGCCACAGTGCTCATCTTTAAGCCCTAAGCTTTTTTATCTTTATGTGGCACCTCTAGCGACAATAATCCAGTCATTCGGAATGGAAGTAATTTTGCATGCTGATGACACTCAAAGCATGGTGTCAATCCCCAAGAATCCATGCCCAGTAGCAAAGAACATCTCACGTTGCATGGCCAAAGTGGCAGAATGGATGTAAGGTAACTTTTTTAAATCAACTGAGAAAAGACAGAAGTGATGATTATTGGTCCAGGGGCACCCAGCTGGAATAGTAGCTGCTGGCTACACTCTTTATGAACCTGTCCCACTCCGGGAAAAAAGGCTAAGAACCTTGGAGTGCTGATGGACACTGAACTTAACTTTAATGCCCAGGTGAGTCGCACAACAGCAACTTGCAACTGGATTAAAAGGATTCTTTAAAAAATCCCATTCATTCAGCAGTCTGCTCATAAGCAGGTCGCTCTCGCCCTGGTAAGGTCCAGACTGAATTATTGCAACTCATTGTATCCTGACTTGAATAAGAACATGCAGCACAGATTTCAGGTGGTGCAGAATGCACTGGCTAGACTTGTTCTGGACACTGCCAAGGGGCAGTCACCGCAAAGGGATTGGAAACCCTTCATTGGCTCACAATTAGTAAGTGTATCAGCTTTAAATCTCTCTGCATGGTACATAAGACTCCTCATCTCCCATATCCAACAAGATTAAAAGCCATGTTTAGTTGGTACACCCCAGGAAGACACCTTAGTTCATCGCTTCAACTCCAGCTCACAGTGCCGAGAACCAAAAGAATGAAATGGGGTGACAAAGCATTTTCTACGGCCGCAAGCAACCTCTGAAACACCCTTCCTCAAAACATTAGGGCAATCCATCAGCTCTTGCCCTTCAGGAAGACTCTTAAGACTTAGCTTTACTGCCTGTAGATATTTTTTGCATCTTGAGATCTAGTGGACTTATTCCGGATGGTGGTCTATAGCGCCTGGATGCCTGTGTGTAGCTGCTGCACGTTACACATTGTAAATCAAATCAAATCAAACAGCTGGAGCAAGCTGCACAGACCTAAGCCGGCCGCTTCTGCGCCAGCAGGAATGGACACAGGTCTCTAGGCTTTGTCTACCCACCCGATAAAAGGCCGTGCTCATTTTACCAGAGTGTACACTTTCACTATTTCGGGAGAGAGAGTGAGGGCATTGGTGATCAAATCACAGCAGCAACAATGTCTTCATTGATCCACTTCTTAACAGCAGTGCCCTGATTTGCTATAAAGCCTGTATGGACATATCATTAGGGAAAATATTGTGCAGAAAATCCAACAGGGTTGAAGGGTGCAGCAATTATATTTGTCCTTGGTACCGCTCCTGTCCCCAATGCGCCTGACTTCACTGTGCTGCCACCTAGGCGGGTGGGACCAGAGCCATTCACAAGCTCTACCCCCTAGTATTTTGGCCCACTGAGGCATGCAGCCTCTCTCATTCCGGCTTAGATGGATATCACTGTGAAAATCGCTATAATAAAGTATCTGCAGTCTGTCAATCGCTGTTTCAGGAGGAGCAGAACCAGCACTCAGTATGTTACTTCCACATATGTATAAGAAGTTGGTATCCTGATTTCATGTTTAGTGCAAGAGGAAATAACTTAGAATATAGCGCAAGAAGTCCTTGTCTATCCATTATGCAATGCAGTATGTTGAAGAGAGGTAAGTGAGTGAGGAGGGAGTGGGTGGGAGGAAGGAGTCAAAGCGGGAACACATCGGGCCTACCGCAAGCCATGCCCAGACCTAGCTGGGCTGCTTCCTTGTAGGGCCCAGTCTCACACTCACACAGGCTATCACTCAGCGAATGTGGCTTCTGAAGTCACAACGTCACAGTCCGCACTGGCGGATCCTCATCTGTATTGGACTTCTTTGGCCGTATGTGTACTAAGGCGTCCCTAATGCTTCTGGCTTTTTTGTAAGAAAAAAGAGGCTTGTCCCACCTCTTGTTGTTACTTTGCAGTATGCGCCAGTGTTTATTTATTGACTTGGTAACGGCGTTAGAAGCCACACTGTATGTAGTAACACAAGTCAATGGAACCACTTCGGTTTGTTTTGGGGTGTCCTCAAGGAGGGCCAATCTTGATTGATTCCTGGCCCATTTGCAACTCTTTCTGAGGATCCTCTCTGGGTAACCCCACTTGCGAAGTTTCTCTGTTAGTCCAGACGACTGTAAACGATAATCTTCCAACCTACTGCAGTTGCACCTGATTCGTAGGTATTGCCCATAGTAAAGATTTTCACGCAAAGGTCTTGGGTGAAAGCTGGAAAACTGCAATAAGTTGTTCTTGGTTGTGGGCTTATAGTAGGTCTTAGTAGTGAGACCCCCTGCTCCCTTGGAAATCACAACGTCCAGAAAAATCATTTTGAGTTTAGCAAAAGCATGTGTGAACTTGTGGTCAAAGACACATAAGAACATGACACCGCCCCCAAAACAAATTGAAGCGGTTCCATTGACTTGTGATACAACATACAGTGTGGCTTCTAACGCTGTTACCAAGTCAATAAACAAACACTGGCGCATACTGCAAAGTAACAACAAGAGGTGGGACAAGCCTCTTTTTTCTTACAAAAAAGCCAGAAGCATTAGGGACGCCTTAGTACACACACGGCCAAAGAAGGCCAACCCAGATGTGGATCCGCCAGTGCTTAACGCTTGGGGCCTGCCCCAAGTCTTTGAACACTTCCCCTGTGGTTCATATAGTGTTTGCCACCTTACCACCTCTACAAAAACACTTGATCTGGAGACAGACAGAACTTGGACTCAACATTCCTTCACCAACTGTAGCTCAACTAATGTGGTCTACCTTATCACATGCCCATGCGGATTAGGGTATGTGGGTATGACCACACACAAAATAACACAACAGGTGTGTGAACACTGTAGTAACATCCGGTGTAAGAAGAGTACTACCAGATTGACGGAAACATTTTTGCAGTCAAGTCATACCACCAATGACTTACGGTGGACTGTTGTTGAACAAGTCAAAGCAGGCAATAAGACGTCTAAACTGCTGTTTGAGAAGGAAAAACTGTGGATTTACCGCCTTGCCACCCATCTGCATGGACTTAATGATGACATCCCGTGGGGGACTGAATTACGACAGTGAATGGTAAAAAAATAACATTCCAGTTTCCACACAGCTAGGAATCTCTTGTACAGATATATGTATACCAACCTCTCTGAATACTCAAATGTATACAGGGCAGATTGCACAAGCATTAACATGTTGCTATGGGCACCACTCTCTGGTTTTAATTCACTTAGTTCTAGGGATTTTGGTTGGTCCTTTCCCTATGGAACCTCTCTATTTACACTTTACATTTTATGATGGGTACCTTTCTCTACATTGATTCACATAATTCAATGGACTTTGTTTGGTCCTTATGGTGCCTCATTTGTTTGTAAGATAACGTTGTTTTATGATATTGATCATTAAAACAGTTGAGTGGCCTTTTCACCATAATACGCTGAGTAATATCTGTTCCTTAGACCTATGCATACATTTTATATGGAGCCTTAATGTGGGTCTCAAAATTCAAACATATGCCTTTCATTTATTAGGACATTCTAATATTCGTATACCAACAAACGTTTCTGGATAGATCTGTCCTTTACCCTATGCATAAATTCTCCATGGGGCCTTAATGTGGGTCTCTGAATTTAAAGATACGCCTTCCACTTTTTAGGACATCCTAATACTCGTATACCAATAAAGTTTCAAGATTTACAATGGTGCCAACATCCTTAGCAGTACACCGCACCAGCCGCTAGAGCGCCCGACCTGTATCTGAGTACAGACAGACACACATTAGTAGGGCACTCAAGTGAAAGAACATCACTTCTGAGTGGTTTTGAAGTTAGCGTTTTAGTTTTCCAAGCTACGCAGGGGCAGCAGAGCCAGTCGCGCGCACTCATATGTCATCGCGCATTACAGCTTCCCGGTCTTCGACTTCCTTCTTAAACTCCCAGGGCGGACAACACATTTTCGTTGGGGTCCCCCAGATGGGTGTATGTAGTAGGTGCCATACGGGTGCTGCGCTCTTATGAAGTAAGTAGATGCCCTTTTACCTCTAACAAGAAACATCTATAATACAATAGCGATTATGCAGACAATGTAACGGGTAGGAATAATGTTTTTTCGGTATTGCAGTGTGTGACTATAAGCCTCCGCCCCCCACCAGGACCCATGTTGTGAATTTACAACTGTTTTTAAGTAAGCTCCTCTCTTCTCCATACACTAAGTCTGCCATTATTTTACGGGCATTAGGAGTTTGACATCTGCCTCATACCCTTGCAATTTCTAGTCGTGTTCACTTTATTTTCTAATTCACTAATTTACCGACTATTTTTCAGTTGGTAAGTGACAAAATGAATATTTTTATAAAAAACGCATGCTTTTGAATAATCTTAACAATGCTAATGATTGCCTGGTAAATTTGCCAGGGTCACTGGTTAGCACTAAAGTATTTGGTGCTTATGTATTGACTCATATTCACCCAAAGTCTATGAATAATTAGCATATGACCGCATGATGAGGAGCACTTAACTTTGGCATGAGCTTTATCACCACTAATATTTTAACACAAATTCAAGCACTTAAGAGATCAGGTTCCTGTCTGATTTGTTAACTTGTGTTGTCTCTTTGTATGTCTTTTTCAGATTTATATGTCCTTCAGAAATTCTGGAAACTCAGTCATAACCGTGAGTTAATTTGGTATGGTTACACCACTGGTTAGGGTGAGCATTAGCGTGCGCATACCGCCATGGTGTCTTGGTCCTGAAGAAAGCCTCGCCAACAGCAATAGGAGGCAGAAACATGTTGACCATTCACTTTTTCACTACAGACTAGGATGTGTTTGGTCAATTTAACCAGTTTGGTAACATCCGCTACACTTGTTTTTATTTGTGCCAGGTTTTCCAGCTAATAAAACGTTTTGGGATACAACTGAGGCTTTTTTTAAATCACCTTTTCACTCACATTCACAAAAAAACCCGCTCCGCTGTAAACAGGTGTCGTAGCACACCAGAGAGGCACTCGGCCCCTCAGGTGGAAACCAATGATGAAGCATGTCACCAACTAGGCTGGTGAGTGAGGGTTCTTTTGAAACATAAGAGTGATTTCTCTCACAAACACATTCATTCACAACACTCTTCACCAAACATTCATACATACACGCAGGCACGCACACAAACACATTCCTTCACAACACTCTCTGCCAAACAATCATACATACATGCACGCACGCACGCACACAAACATCCATTTACTACACTCTTCACCAAACATTGATACATACACACACACACGCACCAAGCAGTTTAAAACTAAAACAAACACTTACCTTGCAGCCAGCTCTGCCTCGGAGGTTCCTGAAGGCTTGGGACTGCTGCCTTCCCATGAGGGAAAGAAGCAGTTCCAATGTCATCACAGAGTGGGATGGGGTCAGTGAGACTGCTGACCCCGCCACTTTCTGTGATGAAGTGTCACTGATTGACACTCAACCCTGGGTGCTTCAGGGCTTAAAACTGAAGCGCCCAGGTGCTAGGCAATCAGTGACACCACCCCTCGTCACTGAGGGGAGGCCTCAGGGCCCTTTGCTATGCTGAGGACATCACACCCATGGGGGCTGTGACTTCCTCAGCCCAGCAAAGTTCAGTTCAGGCAGCCAGGAGCCTGCGCTAAATGCGCATGCCTGGTTGCTTGAACTAAAAGTGAATAGTGTCTGTCAGGCTGACCTTTGCGCAGCCTGACAGACACTGTTCATTAGGGGCGAAAGGTGGAGGGGTGTGGCCCCTCCGCCCAAATGGACCGGCCTCTCCTGCCAATATGCCAGTGGATGCCAATGTGAAGAACAAACAAGATTACCTGGTGTAGCCGCCATCACGAGAAGAGGAGACTGTGGTGAGCTGTGAGTCCCCTACCGAGGGGCAGATTTACAAACCCCTTGCGCCACTTTTGCCTCATTTTTGCAATTGGAAAAGTGATGCAAAAGTGGCACAAGAGACTTGTAAATCTGCACCTGAGTATTCGAACCCAAGAAATTGCCCTCATCTGTGGGAAGGATCAGAGGTACTTTCCATCTCATTGGAGGAAGGGCCACAGATGTCCAGCTGCTGCCCCTGCAGAGCAGCAAGTGCAACTCACCATCAGAAGATGCTGCCTTCCATTACATCTGAGAGTGAAACACTTCCAGAGACTCCACTTGTTCAACTACTCCAGGAGCCGGTTAGACTAATTGTAGAGCCTAAGGGCCCAGGAGAACTTGTTCTATCACACAGGCTTCGGGCTTTGTAACACTTTTGACTGTTTATGAAGAGTTAGTGTGGGACTCCTGAGACTCAAATTACAAGTTGGGCTTAACCAGAATGCCACCCATAGGGAATGGGGAATAAACAATACCAGGAGTGAAAGGGAAAGTTGGACTCAGGGAACTGCCTAATGGACACTAGGGACCCAACTTTAGGGGACTGCATATATTGTTTGTTTATGCCGTATATTACTTTGAGGTCTTCTTTTTTCATAAAATTATTTGACTGGGCAATCATTTATTGCTATAATTGAACATCTTTTGAGTTGTGAGGCTGTATTCCGCCCTCTCTGCATCTACCACTCCCGAGAAGCCTTAGACTTTTTGACCCACACTTCTACTCAGAGCCAAGTACCGAAGGAGTACTTGGTCCAGTTGCTCAGGACCTAAGGTAGACTAGACCCAGAGACATCCGGAGTAAAATGCAAAAACCCCCACAGTTGACTCCAGTAGCCCCTGCTTGCTCTCTGGCCCTCTGAAAGGAGTTCTGACATTCTGCTAGATTGTAGATCTGTACTAGTTCAATATGAGGGTGATCATTGCATTTTTATCGGTGGAACTGGGCACTCTTTCATGGTAAGTGTGAGGTGGCCCATTCTGTGTTGATGTGCATCATAAATAAGAGTAGCACAGACTGGGGCAGCGTATCCTATTGCCATCAATGTGCTGCCCCCAGTTCAGCCACAAACTTGCACAAGCCCTGATTGCAGCGCATTGATAAAAGACGAGTGGCTTAATTAAGCTGCTGCTTTGTCGTCCCTGTGCAGGCACTTGCCTGGATTTCAAAGATTTGGACAGAGATCTCCCTGCAGGCAGGTTCAGTGAGTGACTGCACATGCCTTCAGGGGGATGTCTGGGGTGTTCGGGCTTTGTTCAGGGGGCACACAGCCTGTGCTCCGCCTTTTTTTGTTGCACAAAATTAGTGTGCCTCCTGACCACCTCATTTGCCTTTGCGCCTGAGCTCATAATATGGCATCTCTTCTGAAAATCGGCCCTTGAAGTAGTCGAGGGGCTTCCTTGCCTCAGTGACCTGGAGATCTATGCCAGTAGGAGCATAGTCTCTTGGCAGGGTTGTCCAAACCTGAGAGGTCAAAGGGCAGAGACCAGACAAAGCTAACATCCTTGTCCCCCCAACAGGACATTTGTTATTAGGACAAAAGCAGGAAGCATCTTCTAGGAAAGAGGGGCTTCCTGAGTCTCTGCATGAAAAATGCCATAATAGATGCAAAGCCAAAGATTTTCCTTGATTTCCATGCCCCCATGCCAAAGAGAATATGCCCTCTTAATACATACACACCAGTGCTGTCAGTATTACAGAAGGTGTCTGCAGCCATTTCTGTACAACAGTGCCCCACGGCACTGATAATGTTTCAGTGATTAACCACTCGTTGCCTTAGGGCTGCAGATATACACACACCAATTTCCATCAAAAAACATTGAAACCAAAAGAATACACAGCAAATTGGGTATTGAAGTCAGCCCTTTGAAATGTAAGTGGGACAGGAACAGTTCTACCCCAAGCCCTCCTGGCAGGATGCCCCATCCTACCAAATCCTAGTCTCTCTTTGTATTACTGTCTGGGAGTAATACACAAACCTTCACAGCAGTGCTGTTCATAGTCATGTGACCGAGTACACTGCAGCAGGCATGAAACTTTCTAAAAGTAGCATTTTAAGAATTGTGATTTAAAGTCCAAGAGGACTTTAAATTGCAAGTTATTTGAGTGCAAAAAAATGATATTCCTAACCACTCCCAATCAAACATTAGCACTGATTACATGTATTAAGGGAACCTAATGTTACACAATAGGAAAAATAGACCTTACAGTAGCAAAAATAGTCTTTAGGGGGGTTTCACTACCAGGATATGTAAAACTTCAAAACACATGCCCTACTTTTTAAATATAATGCACTCTGCCCTATGGACATTTAGGGCCTACACTAGACGTTACTTGTATGTTTTAAAAAAATAGGTTGAAGCCTGGCAAAGGTTTATTTCATCATGTTGAAATGGCAGTTTTGAAACAGCAATACAGACTGGAATGACAGAAAGGAAGCGTGTTTTAAAGTGATACTTAAGCGGGTGTCACACTGACTTATGCAGGCCCATTTTTAGCATTTAAGTTACGGGCCCTGGGTATAGGTAGTACCATATACTATTGAATTAGAAGTAAATTAAATGTGAAATCAGGTGTATGCCAACTGTACAATGTTTTAGGGAGAGAGCACAAACACTTTAGAACTGGTTAGCAGTGGTAAAGTGCACAGAGTCTTACTGCCAACAAAACGAAATGGAGAAAACAGGAGGGAGAAAGGAAAAAGGTTTGGGAAGACCTGACCAAGAATGGCAGGTCTAACAACACCCTGTAAATTTCAGCAGTGCTTGTCGGAAAATTCATAGTGAGATGTGTGACACAACAGGTTTTTTTATTGATTACAATTATTTGGACAAAATATAATCAGGGACACTATGTTGAGTACATATGTACAGTGACACACGTTTTGTTTTGTTTTGTGAAAGTATATGTTACCTCTCAGAAAGAGTTTTGCTGGGGAACTGAAATAACAGATTTCGTTAAATATATGTAGAGCACATGAGGGACATAGCAAGTATCAAAATAACCAATTTCTCACTGCTCCTTTTTTAGCTTTATCATAACTTTTTAATCTTCTCAATATTATCAGCCTTCTGTTAAAAAAAATAATGAGACTGCTGTCTTTAATTACCATCTGCACAGCCTCTCAAATACATTCATATGAAATGGGTTTTTTCTCCAACACTCAAAATAGCCATAATTATGCAGAATAAATGTAATTTGATTTGTTGACACAGTAGGGCTATTTTTAATCACAACTTTGTCTGTCTCCGGATTTTCTAGCCTCTTTAAGGTTCCAGCTGAAGTCAAGCAAGTCGCTCTTTGAACTGTATGTGTGTGGGACAGAAATTAGCCACATTAACGTACTCATGCTGATGCATGCCACCAATAGATTAACAAGATTCTACAGTGTGTGTTCGGCATTTTAATAAGTGCTTCAGAGCTGTGCTGAACTTCAACATTCAGAAACTAAGCATTACATGACAACACCGCGTGTTATCAATAACAGTACAATTCACTTTGGAAAATAATCCTGAAATAAGTTACATTTTCCCAAATCTGTCACATCATAGCACTATTGAAATCACCAAATATCTTCTACCAGAGATACTAGCCCAAATCCAACTGGCCCTTAATTTAAGAATGGTACGTAATCAAGCACCAGTTACATTCTGCTCACAAATGCACTGTAAATGTATCTCATTAAAGGCTGATGAGTCATACATTATGGGTACAGTCTTAATATGTTCAATGACAGTTGAAGTGAAACATGAAATAGCACTTAACTAAATTCTGTGTTGGGATGGAAAAGTCCCTCCCATGGTGATGAACATTAACCTCTGCCCTGAGTACTCTATATGTAAGGTGTCTGGATTCCTCATGCTGATTTGTGTTGTCATGGGTGAAGACAGAACATGTGTCAGCGCCATGAAATAGGCATGTCTGAAGGACTACAGTATTGTTGGAAAAGGAAAGGCTCCCAAAGAGCTACCCTCATGACGGTGAAAAGCTACTGCCTTTACCAAGAATTAAATAGCACTACTGCAGTGGGGACAACATACCACGTAGTGATCATTAGAAGTGAATAGTGTTTTTACCTGTGTCATTGGAGTAAGGCCTATAGGTTCACTCATTTATAGAACTGCTGCTGTGTGCTTGACTCACCTTTGGCATACATCTGGTTAGGATGTAGTGCTGTGCTGTGGTTGTGTGCATGTGCTGTATGTTTGTGTGCCAGGGAATGGTACAATACATGGAGAACTCTGAGTCCCATTTTGGGAGACCCATGGTTGACTGGAGGAGCATGAGGAGATGGGGGAATCCCCAGACACATGTGTGGATTGATGCATTCCTGTGAACTGGGTGGGGCACACACTTTAGGAAGAAGAGCCATGCTCTTCAGTGCACTTCAAAGGGTGGTCTTTGGTTCACGAAGAGGTCACTGAAAAGGGGTATGGGGACATGTCAGGGAGGAGATGGGGCTTGTAAGAGAATCAGAAAGAGTAGGAATGGGGCCCTTGGGTAACCTCCTCTTGATGCACATATCACTGAGGCAGACATCAAGTTGTGAACATCTAGTCTCTCACATGGCCTGCGCTGTGGGACTATCAGATATGGAGTTACTCCTGCTCAGACAGACTGCTGTTTGTAGGAAGAGCAGGGCAGAGAAGTGGGGACTTCAAAATGATACCAAACAAAAACTTCAAAGACACAGACTCTTATTCACATTTTGTGTCTGGAATTATAAGAAGGGGAGCTCGATGCCCTCAAAATTGTCAACTATCAAGCAGGCAGTCGGGCTGTGTGAGGATGAGAAACTCTACAAGGTTTCTGCCTGTGACCAGGAGTTGGGGCTAATGCCTGCCAGTTTCCCAGCTGAGTAAGGAGACATCATCCAGGGAAATTGAGTAAGAAGACATCAATTAGGGAAATCCAAGACCACCTGCCCCTGGAGCCTAGAGCACTGGTGCCTGCCTGCTTGCCACGCGCCCCATGTGACAGGGTGGCTGCCGTGAAGATTACTGCTGTGCTACTCGGGCTGTAGCCCATGTGAGGTGTGAGGTCTGAGACCTAATAGGACAAAGAAGGCCAATGTGAAGAACAAACAATTGTTCTGTCACATAGAACTTCGGACACTGTAACATTCTTGACTTTTTGAAGAGTTGGTGTGGGACTCCTGAGACTCAGACAACAAGTTGGGCTTAACCTGAATGTCACCTTTATTGAATGGGGAATAACCACTGCCAGTAGTGAGAGGAACGTGGGACTCAGGGGCTTGCCTAATGAACACTAGGGCCACAACCTTATGGGACTGTGTGTATTGTTTGTGTTAATTTTGTCAGAGGGCAAGAAAAACTTTCTACACAGTTTGCTCGGTATAACATATTTTATGAAAAAATAAATAAACAATAGGTACACTTCTTTCAGTCAAAAGTAGTACTGTTTGTGCATTGTGTCCCCAAGTGAAGAAATGGAACCAATAAGTGAATATACAAAGTGAATTCAAGTTTCAAGTTTCAAAACTTTATTCGGATAGTAGTAATCCATAAAAGCGCAAAATACAAATAACATTGCAGATGTACAATATGCAAGTATTTACAAGATAAAAACAACAAATCGTTCATACTTTACGACATAGTTAAACGGGCACGAACCACAGTTTTTAAAAAGGAACCCACACGGAAAACAAGTTCATGATCATCCAGGGTTAATATCATTAAAAATGCGAGATCCAGGCTGATCGGTTTCAATTTTTTAAAATACGGAGTTAAAAACCATTTAATATATTTAATATAAAATTTGCAAAAGAATAAGAAATGTAAAATTGTTTGGTCACTCCGGCAATTACATGGGCACGGCTCGACAATTTGATCATTATGATTCCATAACGGGAAACTAAGAACATATTTGATAGTGCCAGCCCTAAGGCGAAATAAGAGGCCTCGCTCCCAGTGGCTCATTGGGAGAGTTAAGTAGCTGGGTATGGGATAAGTTAAAAATTACGGGCTAGGTATCTAGTAACACTAGGTTTCAAGGACTCTCTTGCAACCCTTTCGTCACTGAACAGTGTATAGAGAGCTTGTTTGAGTACAGACTTGGGTGGGAGCTGGATGGTGGTGGGATCAGAAAAAACATTTTGAAAATTCACACTACCAAGAACGCTCTGCACCCCAGATAGCCAAGGGATGGACATGCCTCTGTCACAACATAAACAATCCTCTATAATATCCCTAGTCAATTTAGCGGCAGGATTTTTCCAAATAGCCAGGAAGAAAAGAGCAGGGCGAGCACAGATAAAATCCCCTATAAAATGCAACCCTAATACTTTGTGACATATGTAGTGAGGAGAGGAGATGGGGGCACAAAGGAGCTTCCTGTAAAATCTAAGTGAATTATTATGTACACGCTTTCCATCAGTTGTGAAAAACGACCATTCTTATACAGTATTATTTACAGCTTCAGTACACAATGATACGGGCTGGGTAATGGTCTGTTCTTTTTTACTTGTCGACGGCGTTTCGACCCTTCTATCAAAGGGGGTGTAGTGAAGGTTGCTATCTATATACGTACAATGCTAAGTTAGCACAACCGCGTTAGATGTTAGAAAGCCATCTTGCCGCTTTTGCTGCTTTTGCACACGACACTGTAGTCACATGTTATTAATTGAGAAATGCTTGTTCGACTTTGCTTCACATGAGAACTGTCTGTTGTTCACATCCCAAATAGTGAGCAGCGACCTTGGTCTGCACATCGTGTAAAGAAACAGCCTGGTCGCTAGACGGTGCATGTTGTTGGGTTCAGGTTGATCGGACCACTATTTAGCCATAACACGCACGCAGCTGCAAATAACTGAAAGTCGGGTGCTTTTAATATTGCAGCGTTACATGTTTTTCATTACATTCGGAAGAAGAGCTTTCCCAGGAGCAGAGCCTAGCTGATCCTGTGATGTGATCTCACTGAGCTGATCTTTACGGTATGGGGTTCCCCATTCAAGCCTAGAGACCTTTTATCAGTCTAATAATAATATTAGTTTACTAGGGAAAGGAAGGTGGCTGATATCCACTGTCATTTTAGTATGATTACTCCTTACATTTTCTATGGTATTGTAACTATGCTGATGGTTTTGATCTTAATCATTTGTCTGCTTATGTTAGCCAAAGTACTGCATCTTAGGACACAAGGTTTATAAAATAAACTCTTTAAACTTTACCGTGTCTCTGTTTATTCTGTTGTGGACTGTTATGAACAGGTATTTCTGATTCCCACCATTCCTGAGAATACCCTAAGTCGCTTGTTCTGGGTTGTCTATACATTGGGACCGCCGAGATAAAACTCGGATAACGAATGGGACACTGATGCTTGTCGGATAAGGGGTTCTAGGGTGAGTTTTTTGGTACACCACAATTCACTGAGGTCCTGGTTTCCTGTGCATAGTTCTTTGCATAAGCAGAATCCCTGCAACATGGCGCACCTAACGTTTGGTCTATTGATTTGAAATGCCTTAGTAGTGCTTATATTAGTCCACAGCACCCTCACTCTGGTTTCCGGTTGACGGGAGTGACGGTTTAACCTACCTGTGTTTCGACTAATAGGTTCCTTCAAGCTTGATCATTAAAAAGGTTATTTTTACTGAACCCTAGTGCTACTGTTGATATCGTTGATACTCTTTAGTGTGTCCTAATGGCGGTTGACATAGCCGCTCATAGTCGTGCACCTCTACGCCGTCATTTGACGACGTATGGGGTGCCAGATGATGGGATGGCTGTTATTTTTGTGGTGAGCGCTGATGCGTCATACCCGTATGAATTGTTTTACTCATGGGTGACTTTTCCGGCAGTGGATGACGATGATACGTTTCATTCCTTTACTCCCACACAGCTACCTGCGGTCTATACCCCGTATAGGACACAAGAAATTCAAATCTCTGCCTGGCAGCATACCATTTGGTTTAATGGCGCCCTTCCCCATGCGGTTGCACCGGCAAGAATGGGCCCTTGTCTATTGCAGGGGCCACATGGCCGGTGCTGGCCGGATTTACGCCTCATCCCCGTTATCTCACGGTGGCGGTGGCTGAGTTGCGGGTACTGCACACAGCCCTGATTACAGTTCATAGGGCTTTGGTGCAGTACGTGTCACGCACCGTGCAGGTGGGGGCACCTGCTGTTGTGGGACAACCAACGGACCACCACGCGGTGGTTATTAGTCCTGTTATGGTTAAGTCGGTAGTCGGCAAGCGCCCCCAGAGTAAGGATGAATTTCCTTACTGGTTTGCTGAGAAATTTGACCAACTGGAGGTGGTTTTTCCGCATACCACTCCTGTGGAGAAACACAGGATTCTCACCATTAGTTTGCCGAAAGACCTGGTCCCAGATATGGCCGATTGCACTAACTGGGGCAAGTTCTTTGCCGCGACCTATTCGAAGTGCTATGGCACTCCGTCTATGTCTGTACTACCCTCCGTCATCAAACGGGTTCAAGACAATCACGGTGCCGAGGCTGCTATTGAATTGGGAATGAGGCTTGTCGAAAGCTTCGATGTGGTGTGTTCCATGGTAATGGGCAACCTCAAAGGAGATGCCATGCAGTTCCAAGTAGCTAATATGCTGGACCTCGTGGCTGAACTCGACAAGCCCAAGGAGTTCGCTAAAATAATTGCGAAAGCATACAGGACCGTGGGCCGTAGTGCTTTGGGTGTAAAACCAACTGTGATCCTTCCTGATATAGTACAGCAAACTAAGGTGAGCTTGTCTACTAAAGACGAACGCCCCAATTTTCCTAAACAAAGTTGGAGAGCACAAAAACAGGAGAAGCAGCAACAGAAACAGGGGTCTCGTCCTGCCTCACCCGTCCAGTCATCTAACGAACGCACTTATGATCTGCGCGATCGATCTGGTATTAAGTCACCTGATAGATTTCAGGTTTCTGAACAATGCTCTCCTCGTTCTTCACAGGAAACATCGGCTTCACAATCCGGTGGCGGAGACCGTGGGAAAGGAAGGGGTGCCCAAGGTTGTGAGCAACCCAGACAGACTGACGGCAAAGGCAAGCAGGACGAGTCTGCACGTCAAAGACCCCCGTTTCAGAAGAAGAAAGTTGCTGCGCTAACAGCGAGGTATGCCACAGATAGTACGGACGCAGCTTCAGAACCTGACATGGGCACTAACGCTGCTCGTCAGCGCGGCAGAAGTTACAGTAGTGCGACGAGCACTGCGTCCATATCTGGTGGCGACAGCAACTGATACATTCGTGAATATTGAAACTGCTGACACTCGAGTGGCTCCCCCTGATAGACTGTATAATATAGTCCTTTTAATTGAGGGTGACATACAACGTACAATTCATGGGTTTTTTTGGGATAATCTGACCACTTCCTATGGTATTCTATTGGCGGAGGCAGATTGGCCCCCGGCTTTCGTTTTAGATGCTCCTAGAGGGGAGGAGATGATCCTCCTGTCCTTTGCGCACACAGTGCCAAAGGACCAAGCTAAAAAGTACGCCGAGGAGTGGGCTCAGGTGCTCGTACCTGCGTTATATCGTAATCAGGTTGGCTGGGATAAATTGTCTCCCAGCCATGAGATTCCGTTGCGGACCACGCCCCAGCCACAACCCCAATACCCCATGCGTTGCGAAGCAAAACCTCACGTCGCGTCTATCCTTGAACAACTGGAATATCAAGGAGTAATTGAAACATGTGTGTCACCAATGAATAATCCTTTATTCACTGTGACGAAGCCTGACGGGTCTACCACCAAGTTTTGGTTTACCGGCATTTAAACTCTCATTGCCGGACATGCGCAGTACAGAATACCCACAGTTCGGCTCTCGTCGATAGTCTCATGAGAAAACGGTTTAAAACCACACTTGACATCTCCAATGGCTTTTACAGCCATAACCTGTCCTCTCTTAGAAGTGAGTGGACGGCATTTACCTCGGGTGGCAAACAAAAACATTTCAAAAGATTGCGGATGGGCTATAAAAACATCCCTGGTGTCCTCGCCGCTCGCGTGGTCTCTCTGTTAGAGAGCATAGACCCTGATACGTACTCGTATGTGGATGATATTTATCTCACAGATGACGAGCTGGGACCGCATCTCCGTCGCGTTGATCGCATTATTGTTTTGTTTGCAGACTTCAGGTACAAATTCAACTTTGCGAAGTCTCACATTGCAGAATATACAGTGTTGTTCTTGGGGTACGAACTCAACAATGAAGGTCGAGGATTGGCTCCTCACATCCTAGAGAAATGCGCATGCCTACGTGCTCCCACGACACTGAAGAAATTACAATCTCTGCTGGGTTTTCTGAATTTTGGTCGAACTTACATTCCAGATTATGCCCAGCGCATCAAGCCGCTTTATGCCTTGATACAACCTACTTTTTCCAAATCATGTTGGCTGCTGGAGCATTCAGCTATATTGCAATCATTGCAAGCTGACCTTCTTGCTTCAAAATACTTACTGACACATGATAACCACACTAACCTGGTGATAAGAATTGTACCAGGCGCAGTGGGTTTCACATACTTAACGTTCAATGAGGGCGACACCGTCCCCATTGCCTACAAATCACACTTGTACACTTCGGCTGAACTGCGATTTTCCGCTGTCGAGAAAGTTCTGACGGCAGTACAGATGGCAATTCTGAAAGAGCGAGCGCTATCGCAAGGAAAACGCATGTTGGTGGTAACACCGTATCCTGCCCTTGAGGCGGTGACAAAAGCAAGTGTACCAAATTCTAAGGCTTTGCATCCAAGGTGGATACAATGGGCCACTTCCTTGACATCGCCTGACGTCACATATATCTTTGACGCAGCACTTCAGACTCAGGAGTTTTTGCAGTATGAATTCGTTCATCCAGCTCCTCTGTCTTTGCGCCCGCTCGAGGATTACCATTGTGTCATATACACTGACGGTTCTGCGCAACCGGCAACTGGATCAAAGCATGCCTATTCAGCGGCCTGCGCAATTGTGGTCGGTACTTTCATAAATGGTGATTTTCAATCCGATGTCGTGCATACGCAGTCATTGGGTGATTGTACCGCACAGTTGGCGGAGCTTTGTGCTCTGGTGCTAGCGCTAGAGTTTGCTGATCCCCGAGTCACTACCCTTATAGCGAGTGACTCATTTTATTGTGTCCAATCATATAACGACAATCTAGATTTTTGGTCTCAGAATGCGTACCATGATTCCAAAGGTAGCACGATTAAGCATAAAACGCTTTGGGTTCGAGTGGCAGAACTTAAAGAACATCTGCCTCTCGTGAATGTTATTCACACTCTTGGTCACCATCGAGTTGGTGCCCATGCTGTCGGCAACAGCCTGGCTGACGAGGCAGCAAAAACGGCAGTGGCGACATACTTAGTAGCAGCAGTTACAAGATCACAAAGTAAGATCGATGATGACATCTTGGCAGCTATTGCTGCTACAGAGAAGGGAACAAAATTCCCAAGAGGTTTCCCTTCTCGCTACCATTATCGCTTAAGTCCTGATAACGTCCCATTAGTGAGGATTAACGACCTTGGTGACAGATTGATTTCCAACGCAGACTGCAGACCATCTTTGATATTAGCAGCTCACGAGGGCATGGCGTCCGCGCATGCCGGCGTTGCAGCTACTGTATCTCTGTTACAACAACGTTACTGGTGGTTCGGGTTATACAAACAGGCTCGCGCGTATGTTCTTAATTGTGACATTTGCCAGCAGATGAAACCTTCATCTGCGGCGCGCCCACCACAAACTCAGTTGTACATATCTAATAAACCACTTGGTTGTGTTTATTTAGATCATTGCGGTCCTTTTACCTCTGATACTGTGTACAAATACATCTTGGTTGCAGTGGATTCGTGCACAAGTTTTCTGTGGGTGTGGCCACAAAGGAGTGCTGATGCCCGTACTGTCATCAAGGATTTGCGTGTCTTTGTTGGAAGTTTCGCATGTGGTACCTTTCATTCTGATAAGGGCCCTGCGTTCGCCTCTAAGGCGTACAAAGAAGCCATGAGAAATTTGGGGGTCCAAGTCAAATTTTCATCTCCATACCGACCTGAGGGTAATAGTGTAATGGAGTGGATGAACCGTGACTTAAAGCAATCTTTGACAGCCAGGGTTTTAGGTACTGGCCGGAACTGGCAAGCCCACTTTTATGACGTGCAACGTGCACTAAATAAATTCCCAAGAAGGTCTCTGGGTGGGCGGACCCCATACATGATGCTCTTTGGCATACAAATGTTTGTCCCGGACCTTGATGGTCTAGACATGGCGGCGTCGGCCGCACCCTTTGACGTAGATGATCACTGTGCTGTATTGCAGAATCATCTTCAAGAAGCCAGAGACAGTCTAGCGAAGGAACACGTACCCTCCTCATCTGATGCTGCGCTTCAGATTCCGGTAGTCGGCTGGCTACCTCGAGTTGGTGATCTGGTTCGTGAGAAGGTGGAGAACAAGAAGGAGTTCGGTCCCTCTTATCGTGCACCAGTTCCAGTGCTTGGAGTACAGGGTACACAAACAGTCATTTTACCTCCACTTCCTGATCGAAAGGATAACAGGTACATCTCTATTGACAATGTCAAGCTACAGCGAGTGGCCGATTCTTCTTAGTATGACACCGGCAGTTTCTTGCCCTTTGATGCTGAGAAATTCTGTTGTGGCCCCAGCTTCTAACACCGTGCCTGATGTTGCCGTCGAGATGCATCAAGTTACTGGTCCTTTATTGCCACCGACACCTAGTGGTCTACCTGAAGATATTGAGTATGCTTATCCTGCGGATGTTTCATTGCCTGTTTTACAATCCACCACAGTTACCCAGTCACGATACTCTTTTGACTCTAATTCAATGACTTCCATTGCCCCGTCCAAAGTTTCGATTTTTGGGGCCTGGTTCAAAAGACATTTTTTAATTCCCCCTTGGACTTACATTTGGCTGGTGCTCATGTGTATTTTTTTGTTTATGTCCATTGGCTTTGTGGTAGTATTTTTTAGACTTATCAATGGACACTACCTGAAAGAAAGATCTACAATTCGACTAATTGATGGAATTTTGGCCCCCCACTCCTCATCTCATATCATGAAAAGGGACCAGACTTTTGAGAACATTACTGCCTGGCCTGTACGTGATGGGATCGCTTGGGATGCTGTAAAATTTCAAATGCATTGCCCCACTGAAGTAATCAATGTGCCAAATGTATTTCGTGTTTCTATGGGTGATGTAGTTAAGCAGAACATCCACTCGGATGATTGGGATGTACAAGCAATAGAAGCACTGTTTTCTGATTTGAAATATTATGCTGCATTTGATGCTGAAGATTTGTATTTAGAAACTGCTAATTATGATGAGCAATTCTGCTATCAACATTATGGCACACACTTCCTACACAAAGCAAATACATTTAGAAATTTCGTAAATTATACACAATGAGAACACTGTCCCGCCCCGAGGCTGGGCAGCTCCACCACGTTAGTGAACAAATTCACATATTTTTCGAACTTCAGTGTGTCAAATCCGGCCTCCTTTTATTTTAAGGTTGCGGCTGAGTCTGCTTCTAAAGTTAGACTGACACACACCAAATTGTTGTATTCCAAGTCCTTTATGGACGAGTTGGCAATTGGAGGATATGATCTGTGGAAAGCTACTATCGATCTTAAATCGGTTTGGGGTTCTAAACCGTGGCAGGTTCAGGGAACAGAAGCTTTGCATCGTGCCTGTCTTATGTTATTTTTAAATTCCTCAATTTTTCAGACCACCTGTTTTGGATTGGCTACGTCTAAAAAATTAAATTCTCCCTCCATTCCGGGTCTGGGTGCTTATCCAAATTGGGATAATCATACGGATCTGTCCCTTGCTACGTTGCAGTCATACATTTCCAACACATCCTTCAATATTTCTGAATTGAACCTGGAAGGGTGGTTGGTGTGTCAAACGAATTCGGATTCCTGTCAACATCGGTTTCTGGATTTGGCGCCGGGGTATACACAAGTTCGTGTAGAACCCCATTTTGAGTCTTCTCACACTGTAACTACATACTCAGTAGGGAAGTTATGCCAATCTTGGCTGCAATATTCCAGCCTTAGCATCTGTTAAACTTCATTTAGCACGATTAAACGACAAAATAGATTTGAATGATTTTGTTAAGGGTCCTGCGGTTGGCAGGTCCAAAAGATGGGCGTATGCTGTTTACAGTGAAGTTTGGAAGTTATCACAAATTTAGGCTGCATCCAGATTACGTGCTATTGATCAAGCCAATATGGAAAAGGTATTGGCTGTCATAGATAATAGCATTAACACCCTGTCTTCCAGAATTTATACCTTAGATAATATTGTTTCATCTGTGGTAGACATTGTGCAGGATGATTTGTCTGTTTTATATCATGGGCAGAATCAATTGCGTTCTATTATGCAGTTTGCATGTACATTGCAGACGTTAAAGGCTGGGAAAGTCCCTTGGGATTACATGAATACTTCATCGTTGTTCCTTCCTTTTAATTTAACAGCTAAACAACAGTTCATGTCCATGAAACATGCGACTTATTCATTGCTACAAATTGAAAAGTTAGAACCTTTACCTTTCTCTGTTGCTGAATTAATTTCCGCTGTGTGGCTTATCCACGGGTTGATCACATTACCGTTCCATCTGTTTAAGTTCAGTTTGTGCATAAAACATTATGCCCTTGGCAGATATGAAAAACTTGGTTCTGCCTTCCTGCACGAAGTTTGGTCACTCCCATTCACGTATAGATGTGTGAGAGACGGAAAAGAGGTATACTTAAAAGGTGAAGAGTGCACTTCCACTCCGGATCACTCTGTAGTGTGTAGGCACATTCATTTGCATGGTGCATGTAATGTGCACGCTCCTAATTCAGCTTGCGTCCTGAAAGGGATCCCTGTGCCAGTTGTAACACCGTCTTTTACGCTGCTTGCTAACGGTAGTTATTTGCTATTAGATAATGAAGCTTGCTGTGGGATGTTAGTGGGAATTCCCTACATAGTGACTGTATCACAGAGAGTGGTTTGCTGTAATAACGTCCTTTTCCCACCCCCGCATGGACGGCTCGATGTATCCATCTGGCCTTCCATTCCAACCTTGAAAGCAGAGTTCGATAAGATGAGCAGAATAAGGGCTCTATTGTCTCAAAAAGAAGTCACGTTGACTTCATCCCGGGAAACATTTGTCCTTCACGTAGCAAACACGCGCACTGAGGTGCAAGCGCTTTTGAATACTGATCTCCCACTTCCTTTTGGGACCCTGATTCAGACTATCTTTAATGCCTCGTCAACAAGTGGCCTGGCTCATTTTTATAAAATTGTGGGCTCCGGCCTCGTGACCTCCTTTCAAACTATTTTTGGTGTGATCCCGGCATTTTTTCATTCTATTTTTGCCAGCGTCTTCGGAGGTCTCGCCCTCGTAGCTGGGGTACTTTTGTTGATCTGCGCACTACGCTATGGATGCACAACTTGCGTCTCACGACAGCAGGTCCCGGCTGTTACATCTTCGTAACCGGATGCTTGAATACTATGGCACTTTACCACTGGCGACCTTGACTGGGGGAGAATGTCTGCATTGTCAGCATTCCATCCATCATTTGTTTGTTGTAACGCTTTTCGCCCTAAGTGGGATGGGTATTCCCAGACGTGGGACCCGTGCTCACTACGCCACTGGAGTCAAGCTAACCTGGCTGATGACGGCTGATAGCCAGAAACCGGTCCTAGGATGCTTGATTCCGGTCCAGGGAAGACATGGCTTGGCAGTTCGGGCTGGACTGTTCCCATGAGGCACAGGGTCAAGACTGATTTGCATATGGCCATGTCTAAACTGGGGTGCCGTAGTGGGCAAAAGAATGATGGATTTAACCCAGATCTCTTGTCTGGGGGAGAATGTCGGCATTGTCAGCATTCCGTCCATCATTTGTTTGTTGTAACGCTTTTCGCCCTAAGTGGGATGGGTATTCCCAGACGTGGGACCCGTGCTCTCTACGCCACTGGAGTCAAGCTATCCTGGCTGATGACGGCTGATAGCCAGAAACCGGTCCTAGGATGCTTGATTCCGGTCCAGGGAAGACATGGCTTGGCAGTTCGGGCTGGACTGTTCCCATGAGGCACAGGGTCAAGACTGATTTGCATATGGCCATGTCTAAACTGGGGTGGCGTAGTGGGCAAAAGAACAATGGATTTAACCCAGATCTCTTGACTGGGGGAGAATGTCTGCATTGTCAGCATTCCGCCCATCATTTGTTTGTTGTAACGCTTTTCGCCCTAAGTGGGATGGGTATTTCCAGACATGGGACCCGTGCTCACTATGCCACTGGAGTCAAGCTATCCTGGCTGATGACGGCTGATAGCCACAAACCAGTCCTAGGATGCTTGATTCCGGTCCAGTGAAGACATGGCTTGGCAGTTCGGGCTGGACTGTTCCCATGAGGCACATGGTCAAGACTGATTTGCATATGGCCATGTCTAAACTGGGGTGGCGTAGTGGGCAAAAGAACGATGGATTTAACCCAGATACCTTGACTGGGGGAGAATGTCTGCATTGTCAGCATTCCGTCCATCATTTGTTTGTTGTAACGCTTTTCGCCCTAAGTGGGATGGGTATTCCCAGACGTGGGACCCGTGCTCACTACGCCACTGGAGTCAAGCTATCCTGGCTGATGACGGCTGATAGCCAGAAACCGGTCCTAGGATGCTTGATTCCGGACCAGGGAAGACATGGCTTGGCAGTTCGGGCTGGACTGTTCCCATGAGGCACAGGGTCAAAACTGATTTGCATATGGCCATGTCTAAACTGGGGTGGCGTAGTGGGCAAAAGAACGATGGATTTAACCCAGATCTCTTGACTGGGGAAGAATGTCTGCATTGTCAGCATTCCGTCCATCATTTGTTTGTTGTAACGCTTTTCGCCCTAAGTGGGATGGGTATTCCCAGACGTGGGACCCGTGCTCACTACGCCACTGGAGTCAAGCTATCCTGGCTGATGACGGCTGATAGCCAGAAACCGGTCCTAGAATGCTTGATTCCGGTCCAGGGAAGACATGGCTTGGCAGTTCGGGCTGGACTGTTCCCATGAGGCACAGGGTCAAGACTGATTTGCATATGGCCATGTCTAAACTGGGGTGGCGTAGTGGGCAAAAGAACAATGGATTTAACCCAGATCTCTTGACTGGGGGAGAATGTCTGCATTGTCAGCATTCCGTCCATCATTTGTTTGTTGTAACGCTTTTCGCCCTAAGTGGGATGGGTATTCCCAGATGTGGGACCCGTGCTCACTACGCCACTGGAGTCAAGCTATCCTGGCTGATGACGGCTGATAGCCAGAAACCGGTCCTAGGATGCTTGATTCCGGTCCAGGGAAGACATGGCTTGACAGTTCGGGCTGGACTGTTCCCATGAGGCACAGGGTCAAGACTGATTTGCATATGGCCATGTCTAAACTGGGGTGGCGTAGTGGGCAAAAGAACGATGGATTTAACCCAGATCTCTTGACTGGGGGAGAATGTCTGCATTGTCAGCATTCCGCCCATCATTTGTTTGTTGTAACGCTTTTCGCCCTAAGTGGGATGGGTATTTCCAGACGTGGGACCCGTGCTCACTATGCCACTGGAGTCAAGCTATCCTGGCTGATGACGGCTGATAGCCACAAACCAGTCCTAGGATGCTTGATTCCGGTCCAGTGAAGATATGGCTTGGCAGTTCGGCTGGACTGTTCCCATGAGGCACAGGGTCAAGACTGATTTGCATATGGCCATGTCTAAACTGGGGTGGCGTAGTGGGCAAAAGAACGATGGATTTAACCCAGATCCCTTGACTGGGGGAGAATGTCTGCATTGTCAGCATTCCGTCCATCATTTGTTTGTTGTAACGCTTTTCGCCCTAAGTGGGATGGGTATTCCCAGACGTGGGACCCGTGCTCACTACGCCACTGGAGTCAAGCTATCCTGGCTGATGACGGCTGATAGCCAGAAACCGGTCCTAGGATGCTTGATTCCGGACCAGGGAAGACATGGCTTGGCAGTTCGGGCTGGACTGTTCCCATGAGGCACAGGGTCAAAACTGATTTGCATATGGCCATGTCTAAACTGGGGTGGCGTAGTGGGCAAAAGAACGATGGATTTAACCCAGATCTCTTGACTGAGGAAGAATGTCTGCATTGTCAGCATTCCGTCCATCATTTGTTTGTTGTAACGCTTTTCGCCCTAAGTGGGATGGGTATTCCCAGACGTGGGACCCGTGCTCACTACGCCACTGGAGTCAAGCTATCCTGGCTGATGACGGCTGATAGCCAGAAACCGGTCCTAGAATGCTTGATTCCGGTCCAGGGAAGACATGGCTTGGCAGTTCGGGCTGGACTGTTCCCATGAGGCACAGGGTCAAGACTGATTTGCATATGGCCATGTCTAAACTGGGGTGGCGTAGTGGGCAAAAGAACGATGGATTTAACCCAGATCTCTTGACTGGGGGAGAATGTCTGCATTGTCAGCATTCCGTCCATCATTTGTTTGTTGTAACGCTTTTCGCCCTAAGTGGGATGGGTATTCCCAGATGTGGGACCCGTGCTCACTACGCCACTGGAGTCAAGCTATCCTGGCTGATGACGGCTGATAGCCAGAAACCGGTCCTAGGATGCTTGATTCCGGTCCAGGGAAGACATGGCTTGGCAGTTCAGGCTGGACTGTTCCCATGAGGCACAGGGTCAAGACTGATTTGCATATGGCCATGTCTAAACTGGGGTGGCGTAGTGGGCAAAAGAACGATGGATTTAACCCAGATCTCTTGACTGGGGGAGAATGTCTGCATTGTCAGCATTCCGTCCATCATTTGTTTGTTGTAACGCTTTTCGCCCTAAGTGGGATGGGTATTCCCAGACGTGGGACCCGTGCTCACTACGCCACTGGAGTCAAGCTATCCTGGCTGATGTCGGCTGATAGCCAGAAACCGGTCCTAGGATGCTTGATTCCGGTCCAGGGAAGACATGGCTTGGCAGTTCGGGCTGGACTGTTCCCATGAGGCACAGGGTCAAGACTGATTTGCATATGGCCATGTCTAAACTGGGGTGGCGTAGTGGGCAAAAGAACGATGGATTTAACCCAGATCTTTTGACTGGGGGAGAATGTCTGTATTGTCAGCATTCCGTCCATCATTTGTTGTAACGCTAGGCTCATAATATAGCAATCACAACAAGATGGTGGACGGAGTTTTGGGTTGAATCCATTGTTATTTTGCTCACTATGCCACCCCAGTTTGGTCCCAGGCAAACGCAAACCAGTCTTGAACCTTCTCCTCATGGGAACAGTTCAGCCCGAACTACCAGTTCATTCCCTGGACCGGAAACAAGCATCCTGGGACCAGTTTCTGGATATCAATCCTCATCAGCCAGGCTAGATTGAAACCAGCGGGACTGTGAGCAAGGCCCCTATGTCTGGGCATACCCTTGGCCACTTAGGGTGAACATAGCAAACGCAACAAGATGATGGACAGAGTGTTGAAGACTTTCAACAACTCACCCCCAGTCAAGAGATCTGAGTTGAATCCATACTTCTTTTCCTCACTATGCCAGCCCTGTTTGGACTCAGTCATATGCAAATCAGTCTTGACTCTGCTCCTCATGTGTAAAGTCCAGCATGAACTGCCAGGCCAGGTCTTCCCTGGACAAGAAGCTAGCATGCTGGGACCCGTATTGGGGTATCACCCCTTATCAGCCAGGCTAGCTTTAATCCAGCAGCATAGTGAGCAATGGACTCGTGCCTGGGCATATCCTTGGCCACGTAGGGTGAACATAGCAAACACAACAAGATGATGGATGGAGTGCGAGTGTTGAAACCTTTCAAACACTCACCCCAAGTCAAGAGATCTGGGTTTAATCCATAGCTACTTAGCTCACTATGCCACCCTAGTTTGTACCCACCCATATGCAAATCAGTCTTGACCCTGCTCCTCATAGGAACAGTCTAGCCCAAACTGCCAGGCCAGGTCCTCCCAGGACCGGAAACATGCATCCTGGGACCGGATTTGGGGTTTAAACCCTCATCAGCCAGGCTAGCTTCAATCCAGTGGCACAGTGAGCAAGTGACCCAAGTCTGGGCATACCCTTGGCCATTTAGGGTGAACGTAGCAAACACAACATGATGGTGGACGGAGTGTTGAAACTTTTCAAGCACTCAACCCCATGCAAGAAATCTGGGTTGAATCCATCGTTCTTTTGTCCACAGAACACCAGAAAGTCAGATGCCACATGAGGTTAGGAACACATAGCCAATCAGGACGCAGCACACACAGTACACACAGTGATCACGCGCTCCCCATACCGGACATCTGGACATATTACCCACTGGCCACATTGCATCTACGCAAGGCTGAGGCCCACCTGGATTCCTCATCAAATACATTAATGTTTTTGCACCAAAGATAGAGGCTCACATTCCTTGCCAAAAAAGAATCGCCTGAACTATTTTACGGCATTCAATGAATTGTATAAAAACCCATGTCAGATTTATTGTGAGTTGAGAGTCCTCAGACCCTATGCCTATAATTGTTCTCTCAGTCGCACTGTTTAATTAAACAAACTGTTCCATTTTTGCCAAACACCTCTTGTCTCTTGATTTTTCAATTAATTTCATGTTCAAGCAACACCAATAAAGTCTTAAACCATGTAAAATAGACCATGTTGATCAAATCTTTGCTTGGTATAATCGTTTGCGGCTATAATCGGTTGCAGAAAAATCTGACACTTTGGGAATATACCAGCCACCTCCCATGCCCATGTCCCAAATACCGAGCCTTAACATAAATGCACCAAAAATGTACTTCCACAGAAATGTAAGTGCAAACCCACCTTGACTCCGAGACATTGCAGATATCTTATGGCACATTGGATTTTTTGAATTGCCATATTAATTTTTGCTAACTACTTTCAACTCCTTTGGAAGAAGCTCATATAAAGATACAAGAAAACAGACCTAAATAAGTAAAGTTAGCATGACAAGAGAACCATCTTAATAGTGTTACATTTGCCAATTTGACCTGGATGTAGTCTATCCATTTTCTAGAAAGGGAAAGGGATGTATATAGTGCTTCATTGTTTAAAGATTTGACCCATATTAAATGAGATATGAACGCTGACAATACGTACCGGGAATCAACATTTTCATGATTGACTTTAGCTATGATCTCTGTCACATACATATTACATTTATACCTTGAGACGCGCCCCAATGCTATATCAGCATCCTCAATTGCTAGCAGTGCCTTTGCTGGAGCTGATGTTAAGATTGCAATATCATCTGCATATGCTAAAAGCTTAATCCCCTAGTTATGCAGCTTCAAGTGTAGCATTGAAGGGGAATAGTTTCAATACTGAATATATGGATCTAAATAGAGGGCAAACAGGAACAGGAACAGGAATAGGGGGCTTCCCTCTCTAGTAACACGATTGAATTGATAGTGTTCCCATACAAATGAACCTGACAGTTAGGGAGGAGTAGAGGTACTTGCTACTTGTTAAAAACCCTTGCCAAATCCCATATCAAAAATAACCATCCACAGTTACCACCAGGAAACCCTGTCAAATGCTTTTTCAGCATCCAACAGGATAATCCCGGCTGAGCTTTTCAGTTTACCTGTGACATTTAGAGTGGATATGGCTAGATTGATGTTGAAGGTGGCATCCCATGAGGGAACCAATCCATGTTGCGTTAGATCTATTAGTGAAGTTATAACTGCTGGCAGTCGATTTGCTAATACTCATGTGTACATTTTAGAGTTGCAATGTATTAATGATATAGGTCGATATGATCAGCAATTATTCTAAAAAGGCTTGCAGATTTACAAATTCACAAAGAAGAGGGATCACAATATTTCTAACATGTTTGTAGAATTCTGTCAGGATGGAGTCCGGGCCTGCTGCTTTATCCACTGCTAATTGTGTGATAGCCAGTTCAATCTCCTCCCTTGTACTTGTGGGGTCCACCCCAGACCTTTGCTCCATAGTGAACTGATTGAGTCTTGCTATCTGAAGATAGCTATCAATCATACCCTGGGTTGCCCAGCAGTCCTCCTTGTAAAGATTAGAATACAATTGATGAAACAGTTTGGAACAATTTTTCCATTAGTATCTCTTATATCCAAAATCAAATTTTTGTTGTTCTTTTCTTTCAGTTGAAAGGCCAACAGATGCCCCCTCTACCCGTTATTCATGAAACACAATAAAAGTTTTGTCTGATACATGGAGCAAGCCCTGTCCCGTATCATTTTATTTAGTTGCATCTGCAAGATAGTCAATTAACCAAATATATTTAAGATGCTATCTTTGCAATTTGGATACCTATGCCAGAATTAGAATTCCAATTCCATTTATATGAGTGTCACCTGTAGCTTAGCCTCCACTGCCTGCACTTTCTTATCCTTTAAAATAGTATACTACTAGTCTGACCCCATGCAAATTCTTTTAGAGCATCCCAAACAATTATTGGGCTGGCGGAACCTTTACTGATATTGAGAAATTCACTCAAGCCAAAGCCCATGAAGCTAATATATGCTGAATCCAGAAGTCACTTGTGATGAAAATTCCATGGCTGTGGAGATGTAGTATGGGCCAGATGACTTGACTTCACAAATAGTTACAATGATCTGTGACAATCCTAGGGTTTAATTTAATAGATACAGTGGGTATAAGACAATGACTTACAAAGAACATATCTATATGAAAGGATGTGCCATGTGGAATAGAATGAAAGCTAAGCCCAGGTTTGCCTCCCTGACTTTCTCATGCACCCCAGACCTACTATCGAGGATGCTGTTGAGTCCACCCCTGGATGAATAGGCAAATTAAAATCCCTGGACAATACAACTGGGTCTGGCCACATACTGAACCCACCAATAAGAAAATGAAACAGTGTAGGGTCATCAACATTTGCGACATAAACCATGCATAACATTAATTGTAAACTACTGTTCCTTATATTTCCTGGAAATACTACCAAGATCCAGCAGCAAGGCCAAGAGGCAGAGCAGTCCTACGACCAAAACCAAACTCTCGATTACCACACTAGCTATGAAGAAACACCTTCAAAAGCTCACAAGACGGATACAAGGTTCAAGGACAAATCAAAGCATTTGGCAAGAAGTTTGGTTGATAAGGAAGCAATACAAAAAGCTAGTATGGATGGAAAAAAGGAATAAGATCAATGACTTCTGGGCTAAATTGGTGTATAATACAAAAAAAGCAGACTCCAAGGCGTTCTGGGCGCAAGTCAATTCCATCAATAGACCAGCACAACCCATAAGTATGACATGCATCCCTGAAAATGATTGGGCCCAGCATATAGTCGACACATTCTCGGTAAAGCCGGTGGAGCATCAGGTCACGATGGCTACAACAGTATCCGAATCTCCTAGAAACATGGCACAGGAAAGCAAGCTTGTTTTCAGCCTCAATGGCATGCCCGATTGCCCGGATCAATCAATGTGGTCAGCCGACGATCGACGAATATCATCAATAATTAAGAAAGGCAAGCAAGAGAGCGCACCAGGGCCAAATGGCATCCCGCAGGCGATCTATAAAGAAGACCCCAAGTTCTGGGCATGCAAATTCAACCTTCTGTTTCGGACAATCAGCAACTCAGGTTGGATCCCCGAAAGTTGGAGGGGTGCTATCATTAACCCCATCTATAAAGGCGGAGACCGCAAAAATCCATCAAACTACCGCTTAATTGCCCTGATCAATGCAGAGGCAAAATACTATGCTTCCTTGGTTCTAGCTGATCTAGCACAATGGTCGGATACGAACAACAAGATCCCGTTTAATCAGACAGGGTTCCGTCACGGAACTGGAACAATGGCTAATGCAATGGCGCTGTGCTTGCTTAGCGAATACAGTCTATGCAACCATCGGGAACTATATACCTGTTTCGTTGATTTTAAGGCGGCCTTTGATCGTGTTAATAGGAACTTACTATGGGCCAAATTAAAGCAGCAGGGTCTACCGGAGTCAATCCTAATGCCGATCATCGATCTGTATAGTAACACCTGGATGCAGGTAAAAATCAACAATGGGCAAAGGCTAACAAGGAAGATCCACACCTTTGACGGATTAAAACAAGGCTGTGTGTTAGCTCCCCAACTTTTCAACTTGTTTATGACCGACCTAACAGTAAGCCTTGACCTGATCAATGCACATCCCCCCCGGCTGGGCACGCTTTGTATATCACACCTATCCTACGCCGACGATGTGATCCTGCTAAGCCAGACAAGAATAGGCCTGCAACGCCTTCTACAGGAGCTGACCCGCTACACAAAACTGAACATGCTAGAAATAAATAGCACAAAAACAAAAACAATGGTCATAACCCGACGCAACAAACCATCACCAACCTTCCTAATAGATAATGTCAAACTGGAAGCGGTTGGAAGTTACAAGTACCTCGGGATACTGTTGGACAAGCGCCTTAATTTCCAGGCACAATTCACCAGCATGGAAAAGAAGGGCATGGCCCTAATGCACGCTTTCATGAGTTTAGCAACTGAACTCAAAGGTCCTCTGGTTTCGCCTCTGCTAACAATAATGAAAGCTAAACTAATTCCAACGATAGCTTACGGGAGCGTACTGCATCATGGCAAGAGTGCACAACTTTTGGACAAAGTGCAAATCAAAATCTATAAACATGTCCTCGCACTACCAAGTAACGCATCACCGGCCCAAATAAGACTGGAACTCGGCCTGATATCCCAAGTGCTGTTGAGGAAATATGAGACCATAAAATTCTGGTACGACGTCTGGATGAACCAAGAGATTATGCTCTATCGAGTTATGTGGGAAACCATCACCAAAAATCCAAATTCAAATCATGCTAAGTATCTTAAAATGTCAATAGAATCAACAAATCTGGCTGACCTCTGGGAATCTAAGCTCCCAGTACCTTCATTCAAACAGTTGGTCAGGAAGGCAGCCATTAGACACTCATTGTTGGACGACAAAATAGCTTTTAGCCGCCGGTCACATGCTTGGATGACACTCGATTCTCACAAAAAACTTGTGCCGGCGCTATTCTTGGACCTCGCATTTTCGACTTGCACTGGTCTCTCCCCTGAGGCGGAAGCCGGGGGATTTTACTTAACGTTTAGCAATTTATCTCATAGTTTTTAACTTTGATGTATACTTTGCTGTTTAACCTTTTTAAATCCTTTTAAACCCTAATTGCTGCTACTTACTTGTTCGCCGCCTTGCCATCACTCCTCGCGCGTTCTGTCACACTCTCGCGCTGTGAAGGAAGGGGCCAGCCATCTTGGGTGAGGGAGGGGTAGCGCTGCAGCTGCTCGACGCCTCACGCCCTCCTCACATGGATAAATGGGAAGGAACACTCGTCCGCGCAGCGGGCGAGCACAGCGGGCGCGCCGGCGGCGCGCCAAAGGCGCGCCAAAGGCACGCCCGTCTGCGCCCATCTGCGCCTGTTCCGGGCCAGGGGCCACGACCCCTGTTGTATTTTCCTCACAAATCAAGCAAACATATGACCGCTCAAGTCTTATGAGGCTCCAACCCGCCCCCTCCTCACAATGCATCATATATGATCCTTCACTATTAAATAAGGACGCCTACTTGACCTGCCCACACTGCAGCATCATGATCCGGACTTATAACACCATGGTGGTTGTCAATCAGCAGATTGATACCAATGAAGTGGTCACTCTCATGGCACTTATTAATGCGCGCTCCTTAGTTAAACACAGCCAAGAAATTGCTGACCTTATTATCGACAATAACTTGGATATATTGTACATCACGGAAACCTGGGCAGATGACGCTTTTGGCCCCGATCTTGCTGTGGCAGTTCCTTCTGGTTATAAAGTCTACCGACAGGACAGGCTTGGAAAATAGGGTGGGGGGCTAGCGATCATAATTCGAGAGTACCTTGAAGTTCGAACATCACCCATCCCTGTCACTGCCTGTGAAGCTATGTATTTCGATATAAAACTTACAGCCCTCTATAATTTTAAGGGTGTACTTCTATATCGTCCCCCGGGGACCAAAGCAAACTTCCTCACCAACCTCAGCGTTATAACTGAAGTCATAGCCACAGAAGCATCTGTTACAATGATGGGCGATGTGAATTTTCATCTAGAACAACTGGAGGACAGGGACACCGTTGCCCTCATCTCGGACCTAGAAATCATGGGTCTCAGACAACTAGTCACCGCCCCTACTCACAAAGCAGGACATACGCTGGATGGAATTTTCTCCAACGCAGAGGGCCTACATATATCACACATCTCGCCCATGCCTTGGACGGATCATTATGCCATTTTCAGCGTTTTAAAAATTAAGGAAGCAGCGAAGAACAAGGCTGTATCTTCTATAACACCCCCCTTTAAAGTTTGGAAGAGTCTAGACCAGGATAAACTCGTAGCATTACTAGATGAAACCCGCCCTATCTTATCTGCTGATCCTTTCACCGCTACCAACCAATTTCACGATTGGTTCAGCAAGGCTTCAAATCATCTGGTACCCATTAAACGTTACTCCAGGAACAGAAGCACTCCTACTGCTCCGTGGTTCACCGATGAACTAAGAGCCTTAAAACAAATAAGCAAGAACAAGGAAAGGCAATGGCGCAGAAGCTATGATCCCAAAAGTAAGATTATCTACAAAGAAGCCTTGGCCACTTATAAATCCACGATTGTGGCTACCAAAAAAATATATTTTTCCGAGCAAATCGAAACATCTAAAAATTCTAGTAGACAACTGTTCACCATTACAAAAACCTTGACTGGTAACGTGCCAGATCTACATCCTCCCCCGTCCCAATCACTTTGTGACGCGTTGTCAGAATTTTTCTACTCCAAGGTCAATAACATCTACCAAGCCTTTTCCTCTCAAAATTACATCAGCAAAGTTCCCCCTGCTTATACCAGCCCCAGTAGTTCCATGACCAGCTTTAGGACCCTTTCCACTGATCAGATAATCACTATCATGAAATCTATTAAATCAGGTTCGGCCTTGGATCCCTGCCCTCCTGCAGTATTTTCCATGGCGATGGACACTACCGCCCCTGTCATTACCCAGGTCTGTAATACCATACTGACCTCTGGGATCTACCCTAACTGCCTTAAAAACACGCTGATTAAACCTCTATTGAAAAAACCCAGTCTTGATACTGAAGAGCTCAAGAACTATAGGCCCATAGCTAGTCTTCCCTTCCTAGCTAAAGTGGCAGAAAAGGCGATGAATCAACAGCTCTCAGAATACCTAGAGACAAACCTGCTCTTGGATGACACACAGTACGGTTTCCGTAAATACCACGGCACAGAAACTGCCCTTCTCAAGGCAGCCGATGATATTAGAACTACTCGTGATCAGGGCATGACAGCGCTGCTTGTACTGCTGGATCTCTCGGCGGCTTTTGATACGGTCGACCACAAGATCCTGGTCGACCGTGTCGGGAAGAAGGGTATTGACTATCTGGCTAGAGAGTTGCTCTCGTCTTTCCTAGCCGACAGAACTCAGGTGGTCACCCTGGGACCATATCAGTCAGCTAAGCTGTCGCTCCCGTGTGGGGTTCCCCAAGGCTCATCCCTGAGTCCGACGCTATTTAATATCTATGTGTCGGACCTTGCAAGTATAATAAAGGCATCTGGGATGAGCCTAACTTCTTATGCTGATGATACACAACTGGTATTGGCCATTAAGGATAAAGGGACGGAAGTGGCAGAACGCTTTCAAAATACCATGAGCCTGATAGGAGAGTGGATGGCAGGGAACTGCCTAAAGCTCAACTCCGATAAAACGGAGGTGCTCATCTTTGGACCCCTGTCTCCGATTTGGCCTGCTTTTTGGTGGCCCCCCGAGTTCGGCATTCCACCCAATCCGACCTCCAAGGTTAGGAACCTGGGGATTATTTTTGATGATCATCTCAACTTTATGGCACATGCCAATAAAGTAGCAGCTACCGCTCACCACAAATTAAAGATGATAAGAAAAATCATGCCAGTTCTCCCAGATGCTTCTGCCAAAACTCTGGTGACCTCCCTGGTCCTTCCCTCTTTGGACTACTGTAACTCGCTTTTTCTTAATGGTCAAACCAGAGTTATAAAAAAACTACAAACCATACAGAACGCAGCAGCCCGCCTCCTGACAAGAACACCCAAGTTTGCACCCATCTCGGACACCATCAGGACACTCCACTGGTTAACTATCAAGAACAGGATCACTTTCAAATCTCTTTGTATAATTTATAAAACCCTACATGACCAAGGTCCACGCCCTATCAAGGACCAACTTAAACTTTATAGACCAACCAGACAACTCAGATCCATGACTCTTAATAATCTAGTGGTCCCACGCTCTAAAACTGTCTCATGGGGTGATCGCCGCTTTACGGTAGCAGCTCCCAAGATCTGGAATATGCTTCCTCAGCATATCAGATCCAGCAAACCATTATTTCAGTTTCGCAAGAGCCTGAAAACTTGGTTGTTTAACCAGTAATCCCCTGGTCTTTCCAATGCAGTGGAGATTCAGTCGTTCAGTCTAGCGCCGAGACGCCTACGGGTATTCGTTCGCGCTCTATAAATGCCAAAATTAAATTAAATTAAATTAAATTAAACGCAAATTCTTTAATATAAGGTTGGGCAACCTGCCAACTAATGCCGATCAGCCAAAGTGGAAGTCCCAAGAAAGTGAAGGGTGCAGGTTATGTGGCGCAGCAAGACAAGATTTTATCCACCTGATTTGTATATGCCCGGCTCTTATACAGGAACGTCGGAACTGGTTGAAAACCAAGTTCAAGGAGTATGGAACACGTACATGTCGGTCCGCTGTCATACAAACCTTATGCACAGTAGACCCACAATTCATTTGTAGGACAATCAAATTCATTGAACTTTTTGAGAAAAAGCAAAAATTATTAGCAAACTGTTGAACTTGGAATATGTTATTTCTTACGGTTGCAAGTCATCCGTTCTTATCTTCATTTTTTACCTTTTATCATGGTTACAGTAGTGTAAATTCTTTGTGTCTCAGTATATTGTCATATTTATATTTTGTAATGGTTTTTATTAACTATTCAATAAAGCATTTACCACAGTCCTACTGTTCCCTATAAGAGTAATCACCCATCTCCCTGACCTATCTAGCTTGACCTGAAGAGTGAGCTCTTCCTTGCCCCTAAAGAGTAATGCCACCCCTCTCTTTGAAACATCAAACCTAGCTGCAGTGAGGGTGTAGTAGCCTGGGCTACTAAGCTTATGAAGTTCATTGGTGGCTACACGGGTCTCCTGAACACAAAAAAAAAGTGAGGATTAAGATTGCTTAATTCCTTTCTAATATATCTAATCTCGGCAATAGAGCACATACCATTGATGTTTCTGCTGATAATTTGCAACTCCTGGTTATGACTACGAGCAATAATATCTTTTAGTAGGTGAGAACTTACTCCGATGCATGGTGTCATGCCTCCACTGAAGCTACATCTCTTCTTTTTACCCTTTTGAAATCCTATTGCCCCCAAAAAATTGTTGTGCTTTGACCTTAGGCCTCGTACAGTCCTTTGCGTCCCACACCAAACTTCAACTCCAAACCATCCAACCAGCCACTCCCACCCCACCACTCCCAACCACCCACACCATACCCATTTCTGTCCTGCCCTGCCAAGGACTTTGAGATGTTTAGTGTGAATCCACACCAACCCCCCTCATTTGTTGAATTTGTAAACCGGCTGTCAGCAAACCCCACCTCCAGGAGTGTTCAACAGATCACAATACATGCCCTTCCAAATTCCTAAATTAATTAAAGACCAAAATAGAATAACAAGGAGAAGAGATCAAAGACAATTATGAATGAGGAGGAGAAAAACCGTGAAGAAGAGGTGAAAGACATTCCAGAGTGAGCCCATGCAGTCTGATAATATGCCCTAACTGGCACATTAAGCAAAACATTGTGGCCCAGGAGGGCAGATACATTTTTTTCTTAAAGCAGTGCCACATTTCCGAGGGTCATCCCATAAAAGACAGATCAGGTGATACAGTCAAAACAAAATAACAACTCACTTACCATTAGATTCACACCATTGTTTCAGCAAGTCCTGTGCTTTCCCTGGGTCTTGGCAGTAAATAGGTTGGCCCTTAAAGCATACCTTCAGATTAGCAGGCTCTAATAAAGAAACCATGGTGCCAAGTTTTGAAAAGATCAAATTGTTTTGCTAAGGTGCCATTTGCATTCTACTGTCTCACAGCAAAAGTCAGACCTCTCAAAGAATTCCACTCTGCAAGCTGTAACCGGTTTATTTGGGTGAGCCAGCTGGAATATATGTTTCCTGAAAGACAAAATTTCCAACAAAAATCAGGATGGCTTGTGAATAATTGGCTGCCCCACCCTTGTTTAGTTTACAGAAAGGGAATCTGTGCATTCGCAGTATCTGGTAATTAATATCCCAGTTACTGATTTTGGGGAATTACTGCTGAAATAGGTGCTAATGAACCTTCTATTGCTGTCCCCCACGTTCCCCTCCTGAATGCCTAATACGCAGAGGTTATTTCATCACATTCAATTGTCAACATCTTCAAACATTTGAGACATGGCCTGCTATCTATCATTGTGTTGCCTTATTTGGTTTTTGATTCCTTGTGTTCACTCCATCAGACTAGAAGATTGAGACTCAATGTCGAAAAGGCAGCCATGAAGATATCTTTTACAGTACCACCTGTGCTTTTAAATGGGAAGACAATGAATCCTTTTTATATTCCTCCCTGTGGAGTTAGAGCAAGTTGTAGATGGACGCGAGAGAGGGAAAGTCTGTAGCATTTTGACTGGGACCCTGGCTGCCCAGACTTTGCTATCTGGGGGGTATTCATTGACTAATCACCCAGGGAAACATTTACATTGTTTACAGCGGTCAACTGAGATAGCGTATACCATGTTTTTTGGTAGGAGTCAACTTTACTCCCTCTGCATCCCACAATAGCGCATCCTCACTGGTCTCACCAGTATCTGCAGCAGAGTAGACTCTCAAATTAGTCTTTAAATTCATACAGTTCCTGGGGGCTGCCATTTTACCTTCCCCTGCTACCCAAACCTTAGGTATTTCTGTACTCCCTGTCGGGTAGCATTCCCTGTCTCAGATGTAGCCAAACTACAGAAAAGTCTGATAGTGAAAAAAAAGCTTCCAGGGCCTCTTGGTTCTCATTAGGTTCATTGATGCTGTGAGTCCCCAATCATGTCATTCCCTCAGAGTGAATAGTCAACTGGGTTACATCCTTCCAACTGAGCTCTGCCTGCACCACAGGCACAGATGGCAGTCGACCAGTACTGTGAGTAGTGTTTGCATCCTCCCCAGCAGTAGCCTGGTCAATAATGTCAGTGTTGCCCCTGAATGGAGGTGCCAGAGGGCCAAACGAAGACATAGTAGAGGTGATGGGTACATGCAAGGGGGTAACAGACACATGCAAACCTGAACCTTTAAAACCCCAAAAATCCACCAAAGTTCTTTCACTGGAAATTGTGGGGTCATTGCAAAATATTCCTGTGTAAAGAATCTGTCTCAGTGGCTACCTTAAGTACATGTATTGTAGGTGCCAGAATAGATTTCACAAGGATTCCACAGCTCCAACTTTGGCTCCAGTACCCCGACAAGGCATGGCATCCATCTTGTCAGAGACTATCTCTTTGGCTTTTCCAAAGGATTAAACTTTTCAGTAGTTTTGATGGTCCCATAGGGCTGCTTGGGCTCCTTGTGCTTGTGTCAGGCTTTTTGGGCGCCTTGTGCTGCTTAGACACCACACTGTGCTGCGTGGACTCATTTCTTAGCTTAGTCGAAGATGCAACAGTGTCAGCCATACCTGTCCCTTGATCAACTGCCTTGGCCAGACCACCTGCTCCATCTGAAAGCAGCGCGGTCACGGCTGGTGAACTCCTATGCCCACACCAGCTCCAGTTTGTCAGCCTCCCAAAGGGCCTGGTATCCCATCCTATGTGTATTTCCCCCGCATGAAGGCTGCAAATAGAGCCCAGGGGCTGACCTCTGCTGCCCTGATAGCGCCTGAAGAGTCAAGTGAGGAGCCAGCAGGCAGGATGGTGGGAAACTTCCTGCTCCTCCACCGAGCATGCGAAAATCCGTCATTGGCCCCCCGGACAGTGCAGGGCAGACTGGTGAGTGACACCCTGAGTGTAGCCAGCTGTGGGCCGCCAATCGATTTTAGGTCTAGTCGCTGGCACCAGTATACATAGCAAAACAGGCTGCATAGACTCTCTTAATTGGAATGGGCAAGTGAACAGCACTCTTGCTCTCAGCCTCTTAGAGGTGAAGGACAGCATTAGCCATGGTGCCACCATCTTGGTCCTTGCTATCAAGAATTGTATTTGTGCTTCTTCCCAAAATTAATATTTAATCTAACAGAAAGTTCATGTGTAAGACAGCCAATGATGTTGCAATGTTTTCACCAAGTAAATGCCTACATGCAGAAATTCTGCTTGTAGGCAATGAAGGCACACCAAGTTGGCAAATGGGCATATGGCCACCACATTTGCCCACTCTCCAGCAGAAAAAGTCTTGGGAGTAGTACTTGATAGGATCTCCCCTCAAAGCACAGATCTATGCTGTCTCTGAAGCTTTCTTTTACTTATTAGGATGATTATTGGCATTAAGTCCATTTCTGCTATCTGACCATCAGTCATCCTACACTGTTGAAAAGGAAAAACAGCAAACAGTTTCTTAAATGGAAACACACGAGAAATAAAGAATGAAAACGAGTAAAAAAAATGGTGCACAGGAAGCCATTACTGCTGGAGAGAATCACTCAGACTAATTGAAGCTCTGCATAGAAGGACAACACCATCCTGACAAAAAAAGCCCCACACGTACCAAGTAGGTGTGGGGCTTTGTTCACCAAAGATTTTCAGGAACATTCTTTTTCACTCAAATCTTTAAACTTGCATATCTTTATTCTAATGATTGGATATTTGTGAGTTCAGTCTTGTTTTATGCATTAAAATGTACTCTATTTTCATACATTGGTGTGGAATTTTTCTTGTGTTGTGTTTTTGCCTAAAACTGTTTGAAGTGCCCTAAAAATTATTTACACATGGACTCTAAGTTAAGCCTTACTGTTCAATGCCAAGCTACCAGAGGGCTGATCACAAGCTAATATGAGGTTTGCTTGTGTCTCACTCTGATGAGCATTGTGGTTCTTGCTTGAAAATAGATTTACCCCTTCAAACTGTAACCCAATTATTTACTCTCAGCCTCCCTCCTAGTACTTCTATGAAATGGGTCAGGTATCGGATGACAGAATTGGTGATACCCTTGTTAGTGTGCCATAGTCGTAAACTTCTCTCTCTTGATCTCTCACCTCCAAACAGCTTCCACATTAATAATAGTGCAAACACAAGGAGATGATGGAGGGAGCGCTGAAACTTTCAGTCACTCACACCCAGTCACAGTTCGGGCCGGACTGTTCCCATGAAGAACAAGGTCAAGACTGATTTGCATTTTGCTGGGTCTGAGCTTGGGTGGCGAACTGAGCGTAGCCCCATTGCGTGGCTCAAGGGCAAGGCAAAATATTGATCAATCTCACCCTAAGTGTTTAATAAACGTAACTAGAAGCCTCAGATGACAATCTAGGAGATGTACCAATGTTATAGCTGCAGAAAAGTTTCTAAGCCCAAAGGTAAAATCTCGACTAAGGTCTAACGCAAGGGGTATCGTATTCGAGCAGGGCTCCATCGCAGTCAGCCTGAAACTTTGACTTTGTCCCAATCAAGCATGACCAGATGTCCCAATGTGGCGCTATAGATTTCTATTTGCTATATAGTACTAAATCTTTTTTTTAAAAAATAACATCTCCCGTTCCCTACATTGGATTGTTTAATTTTTTTTAAATTATTGAGACCTGTACTGAGCTCTAGACTGTGATAGGGGCCTTATTGTTATTGGTAGATTCACTTTTACCACTACTACTAGCCCACATTCCAACAGAAATACTGTAACTGGAAGTAATGTTAAATGAGCATGGAACAATTTGATTTGCAATTTATATATACAAATCGAATCTTTTTCATATGATGCTTAATTGTTGTGGGGTTGAGATACATATGAAAGATTCATTCATGAATATTTTGGGAGTCTGTACAAGTTGAGCTTTTTCAACCAGAATTTATGACATTGCAGGTGCCTGTACTGTGCATTGTAAGTATATTTTAGATATGTAAACCCATACAAATATTACCTACTGTTGGTTGCCAGTAGGTAGTTATAGTTAGGACCTAGTTTCCATAGGAAAAGCGTTTTTTGATTTGTCAATATCTTTGGAGCCGTTTGACGAATCTTCGTGAAATTTTTAAAACGAATGAGTTGCTCCAGTCAGCTCCTGTCTTGAAAGTTTCGGGGTGATTTGTCAAGCGGGGGCTGAGAAAAAGAGGGGTCCCTAAAGGTGTTTTCCCCATGTTCATTTCCATAGGAACGTTTGTCGCGGCTACAGCCCGAACTGCTGAACGGAATTACACTCTTTGCTTTAAATGGTGTAAATCCGTTCAGTAGTTACTGAGAAATCTAAAAATAAAAAATATTGATATCTAAGCACTGAGGAGGATTCGCAAACCTTCCAGAGCACGAGATTCATTCTGAGTAGCTGCTAACACTCCAAACCAGGAAGTGTTGGCAGCCATCTTGTGACTTGGTAATACAGAGTCACAAGACAGTAAAAAAAACAGATTAAAAAACAAGAAAAGGGGGCAGGGTAGAAACACCCTAACCCCCTAGACCTGCTCAGGGGGTCCCACAAGGACCACCAGGGCCCAAAAAAGCATTAAAAAAAAGAAAAGATCAGCTGAATTTGCATTGGGTGCGCAAATTCTTCCAAGAAAAAAAAAATGAAGTGCGGGCTCCCATGCTTCGTTTTCTATAAGCCACTGGGTGGACCAGTTCTTGGAGGCAATGTCCAATAAATTAGCAGGAGCTCAGGGACCGCCACCTTCCCAGGGCTTATTTTAAAAACATGCATGGGGGCTCTCCCCCCATGCTGCCCCAGGGACCGCCACCTCCCGGGGCTTTTGTTTATTAGGGGTTGGGGGGCCGCCCCCCCAAGCCCCGGGGACCACCACCTTCCCGGGACTCCAATCAGACCCTCCAGGATTTCGCAATTTCACGATTTGCAAAAAATCGCAAAAACAGCAGTTTTGTAAAAAGCCCACTATTTTTACAAAACGGCCCGTGAAATTTTAAAAATGCGATCATTTTATATATTGGACGCGGTTGTGAAAACACAACATATATTTTAACCTCTCAATTCCCAACTTTTGGGAAACGAGGCAATCTTGTGGCCATCTTATGATGTCCACAATATTATTAGTTTTTGTTGTGGATAATGTTTCATCATGAACCCGGTGTGCTGTTGTAGCATCGCTCTCAAAAATGTTAAACATGTTGTCCATAGACACCGACTCTGAAATGTCTGAAATATAGATTTTATGCTTCCAGTAGGATGAATAGAATAGCATAGGCACTTTCCATGAAGGCACTTTTTAATTTAATGAGATTTCAGAGCTGCTGTAGTTTTGGTTAACCCTCCCATACTAATCTTTGTAACCATATGTTAACAATAAATATACTTTTATGCATTGTTTACAAAACAAATGTTCGTTCTCCCATGGGCATTTAGTTTAATTTAGCCTACAAGGAAGAAACTTTCTAGTTTGAAATAGTAACACACATGTTCTATGAATAGTCAATTTTGAAATTTTGCATAGAATTATAAGTGAATTTAGATGCCTGAAACAGATAAAATACAGAAGGTAGGCGGAATACAAATTCACAAATGATGGACCCCTTTTCTGCGGCAAACATCTGACTCCTGGAGAACACCCCATGCAATGCAGAATTTGTTAAAATGTTTACTCCCATCACAACACTCATGCCTGCCTGCATCCAAATGGAATCTTGATGAGTAGGTAGGTAAATATATTTAGAAATGTAACATTTCGGAATAATGTTTGGACCTGAGTCACAAAGTTTTTTTTAATGAGTAGTTGTGTGCAACAGACACAAACACACGCATGCATCCGCACATACACAAACTCACACACACACACTTACACACACACACACACACACACACTAATTTAAAGAAAAATGTTTTGTGAACAGTTCCTAACACCTTTCAGGAGTATTGTGAGACATATCTTCATCGATAAGATTTGTTTTAATTTGGGATTCACGCACCCAGACTGTTTGTGTCTCTCTCTCGCTCTACCTCATACCAAGACACACATACTGGGCTACTATATTCAGTCCTTTTATGCACCCATATCCATAGATTGTAAAGAGTGCACTCTTTCCACTAAGAGCCTGTAAAAGGAAAACATGCAGGTAAACACTCAAATATTGTTGCATGTATGTGGTAGGAACAGGAACACAGCGGGAGTATCCACCGGACTATTTATCTCAGGAGTTTAGTAAGAGTAAGCACATAGACAGACTGTGGAAATAATGCTATCTGGACCATGTACTTGTAGCGACAGAGAAGTCTAATGCTGTACTGCCTGGGCCAGGCATACTGTCGTACTCAAACAATAAATTAGTTGTTTGCATGACTGGTGAAGGCAGGAACAAAGTCTATGAAAAATTTATTTTTTGTATCATATATAGTTATCAATTTATTTCCATGGTTTATGAAGTACCCATCTGGCACATGTTGGCCAATGCGGAACTCCACAGAAAAATAGACAAAAAGATGGTGAGTTTGTATGTTTGATTGTAAATGTGATACCTCTACTTTGGACTTGGGGCTTAGTGCAGACAAACATACAGATGTAAATGCTCATCAAGCAGATACACTCACTTTATAAAATATATATCATGCAATTATGTGTTAAATACCATATTACTTGCTTTGCAGCTCACTTTTCTACAGATCTTGATCTACAGACCTTTCAGTTTGCTCCTCTAGTGCTTGTGCTCTGGGGATGATGGTGTGCCTTATGAAGACACTTCCAAGCCCCACCACCACTGTATGCTGTCATGACAAACGAATGCGGGCAGTACGGTTCTAGGAGGTATTAGCCAACTTGATATTCTGCTTCACACTGACAAGTTCCTCTTAGGTTTTAAGAATTCCTCTGTGTATTATGCACAAGTAATTGTACCAGGGTGTTAGGTGAATGCTAAAGTCGACCTATGAGGACTGGAGCAAGTAAGCTGGAGGTGACCCCCCTATCCTGTCTGTCTCACTTATTTGGATCAGCCACTATGATCCTGCGCTCTAGGGCACCTGAGGAAGAGGTGTCATGCCTCACAGATCCGGGAGGCACCGGAGCCCCAGGAGGGATGCATACATCGGCGCTAGAACATCCCATGGAGAAATGCAGCTCCCTCCCACAAGGTTAGGTCTGGAGCTGTGCTTCCGTAAAGCTGCAGACACTTTAAACATGCCTATTTTTAAGTGGGATACTCTGCTAAAACAATTTCCACTGATTTCAGACTGAAAATCAATGATTATGAGTATAATAAAGTGCAGCAAAAATGCCGCTAAATTTCAATTTTTGTGCCGCTAAATTTCCATATTTCTGCTGCTAAATTTACTAATCCATGCCGCTCTATCCTGGGTGGTCTGTCCAATAATATTAAATAAGTGTGGGGCGGGCTTCTGACCCTCTCCACACTGCCCCGGGGACCACCACCTCCACAAGTTTCAGGGACGTTATAGTTAGTTGAACATTTCACTCGTACAAAACCAGAGAAATTCGACCATTATAGTTAATTGAACTAACTATAACTTGCGCGCCCGCAATGCACTCCTGATGACGTCCCATATTACGTCATTTATGACATGGTCAGTGACATCACTGATGACATCTCAAATGACATCACTGATGACATCATCCAGTGACTGAGTGTTTCTGAAAAGTTTAAGAATGTCATCCATATATATGCCAAGGTGTATTGAAGAATGAGAGGGTGTATGAGTGTCTGTATGGATGATGTTGTGGGTGCATGAATGACTATATAAGTGAGTGATTAAACATGTCTTAGTGAATGCATGGGTGAGTGACTAATCTGTGTGAATATCTGTATCAGTCTGTCAGTTGGTATGTAAGTGGGTGCATAGGTTGGTGAGTAGCTACATGAGTGTCTATATGGGTTAATGGTTGGTTGTCTGAGTACCTGTATGGGTGCCTGAGTATCTGTGTGGGTGGGGGGGTTTGACTCCTTGCATGGATGTGTGAGTGGGTGAATCACTGGGTGTATGGGTTGATGATTGCGTCTGTGAGGGACTGTATGGGTGGGGATTGTGTGTAGGGCTGTGTTGGTGAGTGAGTGGATGTCTCAATGGTACATGTATGAGTAACTACATATGTGAAAGGCAGTATATGTGGGTGTCAGAGTATATAAGTGACTATACATGAGAGTGAGTGTTTGTGAGAGTGGCTGTATGGATGAGTGTGTGCTTCTATCAGTGATTGTATAAGAGAGTAAGTATGTGTTAGTATCTGTATGAATAAGTGAGATGGTGTGTGTATAACTGTGTCATGAGTAAATGGCAGTGTGATTGATTCTTTGGGTGGCTGACTAGGTGTGTGAGTAACTCTATGGGCGAGTGGTAGTGTGTGAGTATCTGTATAGGTGTATGAGTGCATATATCAGTAGCTGTTTTGATGAGTGACTGCATTTCTGAGTGACTTTATAGGTGGGTGGATGTGTGTTTAGCTCAACTAACTATAATGGCTGAATATCTCTGGTTTTCTACAAGTGAAATGTCCAACTAACTATAACGTCCCTGAAACCTGTGGTGTTTTCAGTGAATTTCTAAGGTTTTTTAAATGCTAAAGGTCAAAACGCTAATTGTTTTTAGAGACACCCCCCAAAACTCCCTCTTCAATCCTAACTATCCTTTACTATTGCGAACCCCAAAACCCTAAAATTACCCAGACATCCCTTTACTACTGCCCACCCCTAAGCCCTAAATGTAATATTTTTTTCTTTTTATGGGGAAACCACTAACCCCAATTTTTATATTTACTCCTAACCTTTCTTTATCAATGCCCACCACTAAACCTAAAATTACCCACACCTCCCCGTTTCACTACTAACCCTCAAACCCTAAATTTACCTTTCCTCCCTCTATCACTACCCAACCCTAAACTATAAAATTACCCATTCCTCTGTTTACCACTACCTACCCCATAACCCTATAATTACTTCCCTTTATCGCTGCCATCTCTAAACTCTAACATAGTCCTTACCTCTCTTTGCCACTACCCACCCTTAAACCCTCAACTCAGCCCTTACTGCCACTTGGGTACTTAGAGTTTGGATTACATTCAAACCAGGAAACTGATATTTTGGATTGCTTCTAAACTTTGACGCCATTTGACGTAACTTCACAAACGTTTCCAAAACAAAGCTCATCGACCTTAGCTCTTTCCTTGAAAGCTCCAGGGTGATCTGTCCAGCGGGGGCTGAAAAAAGAAGAGGGGAGGTAAAAACACGTTTTCTGCATGCAATTTTAGGAAAATTAGACATAGCCACAGCCAAAACAGCTGAAAGGAATTACATCAAACTTGGCAAAAAGATAGACCTTGGTTCAGAATGCATGCTTTTTGCAATTTTTTGTAAAATCCATTTAGGCATTTTAGAGAAATTAAGGTTCAAAATATGTTTGTATGTCACACCGCGGAAGATTTACAGGGCCAGCATATCTCAAGATAAAATCACCAAAGGAAGAAAGATGTAGCAGCAGCTCCCTGTCCAGAAAAAACAAAAAAAAAATAAGGTGAGGACACCCTCCACACCCCCCAAGCCTGGTTGGGATGCTAAAAATTGACTTTTTTAAAACAGGAATGGAGTATTCATGAAAGTTAAACCTTCTTACTACAACTGTGCTTTGCTCCATGAAAGGGTAGGAATGCAACATATTTACCATTAAATGGTGCAATTCTGTGCTTTCCTAGGGCTGGTACATGTTGGCTGCCTAGCAACAATGTAGACACCCTTGCCTCATGTTGCAATGGAGCCTGCAGGAAGGGACACCTTCCTGCACAAAATCAATCTTGAGAGCCATTTTGCTCTTTCTATGTTTGCTGGCGAAAGCAGAAGACGTAGAAAGAGGAAAACATGTGCTCCTAAACTTTACTTACTCTAGATTTATCAAGCCATGCAGGGCCATGCAAGGTGGCCTCACATGGGTTGATAAGTCTCACTTCGGTTTATTTATTAAACAATAGGCAGTGGGTATGCTTAGATTGCTGAAGATACTTCAGCAAGGCAATGCTAACAATGGGTCTTCAATGCATTTAGAATATTTAGGTTTTCTACTTGTTTAGTTATCTGTTTTCTTTAAAACAAATTAAAAAACACATACACCTGCATTTTAGATTGATTTCATGTTTCTCAAATTTTCCTACATATGCTAAATAACATCCAATTAAGATGAGATGTCATTCATAGACATAGTTAATTAATAATAAATATATTTGAAATTTTTGTTCTTAGTGAATCCCTTGTTGACATCTCTACCTACTCAATTCTAGAAGGGGTAGTGGCACCACCAATCACTTTGTGCCTTATTCACAATGGTAAACTTTGGTGTACATTTTCTGTTTGCTGTTCACCAACTATGAGTGTAGTTTAATGTTATGTTATGTTATGTTAGGGTAGCTTATATAGCTCATGGCTACCCCAGCAACGGGGCGTCCCAGCGCTTGCAGACAAACCAGATACGCAGCAACCAAGCCAGGTGTGGGAAGAGCTACAGAAAGCCGGGCCTAAGGAGTGGTAAATAGCCAAGTTTTAATTTTCTTTCTGAAAGACAAATGATTCGTGATAGCACGAGCTTCAAGCGGGATTGTATTCCACAATTTCGGGGCCAAATATCTGAAGGATCGGCCTCCTGCTCTTCTCCTCTGAATCATGGGAATGTGGGCCAGAAACAGATCTGCAGAACGGAGAGCCCGAGTAGGGACATATAGAAAACTTAGATTTTGCAGAATTTTGGGGCCCGAGCAATAGAGAACTTTATGGATGAGGCAAAGTGCCTTAAATTGAATACGCTGCTTTACAGGCAGCCAGTGCAGATGGTGAAGGATGGGGCAGATGTGACAATTTTTTGGCAAACCAAACAGACTGCGTGCGGCCGCATTCTGAGCTCATTGCAGTCTGTAAATCGTGGATTGATTGGAGCCCAGCATGAGGACATTGCAATAGTCAATGTTTGACAGTACCATGGCCTGAATGATCATCTGTCGGACTTGGGGTTCGAAAAAACCCAAAATGGGTCTCAAAGACCGTAGACGGCCATAGCACATGCCTGCCACCTTTTTGGCGTGGGAGTCAAGGTCTAGTCGGTTATCGACCATAATACCCAGGTTTTTGACTTCCTTCTTAGGGGTGGGTGCAGGTCCCAATGCAGATGGCCACCACTGATCGTCCCATTTTTGAATCTCCTTACCAACCAGTAGTACCTCCGTCTTGGATGAATTAAGCTGGAGACGATTTTCAGTCATCCAGTTTGCAATGGCCGATAGATCTTCCTGGAATTTAATTTTGTCGGCGTTGGTATCACTGGAGAAGGAGAAGATAAACTTTGTGTCATCCGCGTAAGATGTTAATTTGATGTTACCAGCTCTGGCCAATACGGCCAGAGGGCGGATGTACACATTAAATAGCGTGGGGCTAAGTGCAGACCCCTGGGGGATGCCACAGCACAGCGGAAACCTTCCTGATTTATACGGTGGAGCATGGACCTGGAAGGAGCGGTCCGTCAAAAATGAAACGAACCACTCTAGGGCTCCATCTCGGACCCCGATCTCCCACAGTCTTCTTAAGAGGATCTCATGAGAGACCGTGTCGAATGCTGCACTCAGGTCCAACAGGACCAGTGCCGCTGTACCACCTCAGTCCTGTACCTCCCTCAGTTGTTCTGTGACGGCTAATAGGGCTGATTCAGTACTATGATTCGCCCGAAAACCATTTTGGGAGTCATCCAAAATTCCATTGACCTCTAAATAGTTGATCAAAATGGAATTTACATGAGATTCCGCTATCTTGGATAGATAAGGTAGCAAGGATATCGGTCGGAAATTTTCCGGCTTGGAGGGATCCAAAGAGGTTTTTTTTAATAGAGGGACGACCTTAGCATGCTTCCAGGATCTATGTATTGAGGTTGGTTCCAGGGTTATATTGATCAGATTCAGACCTTCTAACAGGATGGGATCCTTATGAAGTCGCGCCATTTCGGGTTTTACAGGATCCTCAGGGGAGCCGGATTTAATTTTAACAATCAGCCTATCCATCTGGTCCGCAGAAATAGATGGAAGGGTGCAAAGAGTATGGGGAAGATCTTGTAGTGTCTCGACTATGGTAGAGTCGGGGCTTGCGACATTCGAGGGAAAGGACTTATAAATACCCTGTACTTTATTTATAAAGAAGGTGGCAATCCCGTTACAGTGGGCATTGGAAGTAATCGTATTACTAGGGCCTTCACGAAGCTTAGTCATGTCTTTCACCATAGAAAATATTGTTTTAGATTGATTTGCACTTGACAGGATCATGTCAGTATAATATCTAGCCTTAGCTTTTTTTATTAGTTTATGGTACACTTTGGTTGCAGACCTAAATGTAATTTTGGCTTGGGGGTCGTAAGATTTTCTCCATGCGCGTTCAAGCAGCTTACATTGCTTTTTTTGTTCAGCAAGTGTCTTTGAGTACCAGAGATGAGGTTGTCCACGTTTGGATTTAGACAGTGTTACGGGAATCAGCTGGTCTAGCGATTTATTAATCCACTCTCTGTACGCGGCATCTGCTTCCTCCAGATTCACCGACCAGACAGGGCACGTGGTTTTCAGGTTGTCAATAAACAGACTGCTGTCTAGTTTGTGCCATGGGGGCCTTGGGATAGGAGGGGGGGGCTGTCTTTTAAAATTATCAGCTACCTGGATGGAAATATGAACCAAATAATGGTCCGTCCAGCTGAGAGGATTTGGAAGAAAGGCAATAATGGCCGGAATGTTTGAAAAGACTGGGTCCAATAAGTGGCCTGCTGTATGGGAGGGCCCTTTAACAAGTTGTGTAAGTTGGCATGCTTCTAAATCATCTAGGAGACCTCTCACCGTGGGGGTCTCACTGCATTCAAAGTGAAGGTTTAAGTCTCCCTTGTAGTATTTAGTAGTATGTGTAGTATTTTAACGACTGTAGAGACTGTCCTATCTTTTAATGTGTGTAATTATCAACAGTCATAAAGATACTACCCATAAAACTGCACTCATAGTTGTTGAAGATAAAAAAAATAGTAAACGTACACTAAAAGTGTGCATTTACCTTTGTGAATAAGGTCCTCCTTTAATTTTTTGGAGTACTGCAGGGACTGCAGCAGCCCCACAGTAACATAAACAAAATTCATAGTAAGTTTCCTGTGACATTAAATCCATGAAGCCAGGAGTGTTTACCATATTTTTAAAGCACTACGAGCCTGAGCTGTATGCTCTTCATCTGGAGTGCTGGGACCGCTTGTACTTGGTCCTATGGCTGCACTTTGTGTTTTCACAAATGTGAAAAAAAGACTCAAAGACATGCCTTTTTAGATAGGCTTTATTGAAACAATAGTTATGACAATCACTTTTATTAAACATTGCAATATGTACATTTATAAAATATACATTTGATTATAGTTAATGGGGATTTTTAACAAAGTCATTAGATCTGCTTTCCATATGTTGATGTGCTGACCCCTTGATAAACTCAGTGGGCCCTCCTTTTAAATTTCAGTGTTCTGACCATTTGGCAAAGTCAGTAGGTCTACCTTACTTAAAATGACACCCTTTATATTGTTACATCACATAGTTATCCATGAGTGCCCGAGGAGGGGCTGGACACAGGGGGTAGGCATCTGTGGCATGCGTGGAGTTGGTTGTAGTCACGGGTAAAATTGGTTGTTATAGTTATGTGAAAGAGTCAGGTAAAATGTGGTTCTGGTTCAAATTCCTTAAAAGACAGAAGACAAGAAGCATTGGCAAAACAGGAACTGGTTAGTTAAATAAAACAATTTGTCCGGGAGACAGTTACAGACATGAGGTCTGTCCCAATATATATTGGGTTCATGTTAGTCTTTCATACATTTTTACATCAAGTCATAAACGTATCTGGCATAGCATATATGGTGAAAAATGTTGGTTGCTGCCTTGAGGTCATAATTTTATGGTCAAATCGTTACTACAGGTGAGTCTCGGCTTTGTGTAGACTCAGTGGGGCCAGTGGTGAATGTGTCCAGATGTCCGGCGTGGGAAGCACATGATCACTACGTGTACTAGGTCCTGATTGGCTATGTTTTCTTAACTCAAGTTGCATCTGACTTGATGGTGTTTTTCAAAGCGCCCCCTTGGGCCATATGTGGTTTATTGGGGGCAATTTCCGCTGACCATTGTAATGTTGCAGCGCCCATCTGTGGGATCGATCAAGAATGTCCTGCCCGTATGTTTGCCTGCCAACCATGCACCCTCTCACCTGTGAGCCATCAATCAGGGATCTCGGGCCTAGGTCACAGGGCCTGCCTGACTACATACTTGTGTGTCGAGGAAGATGTGGAGTTCTGAATGGATGATTTTATTCAAAAGGATGATACTTCATTTTTATCAATAAACACATCGGTATCCATATTACCATAGCATTTTAAACAAACAAAGCCACTCAAATTCTCCTGTCATTGTAATTTCAAGTAACTATAAGCCATGCCCTAAAGTAACTACAACATGTGCCCTTGCCACTGTTAGAAACTAGGGCTTTCTGCAGTGTCCACCTACTTTGTGCCCCTATTTTGGCTACTAGATGCTGGTTTTCTGACTTGTATTGTGCCTTGGGATCTGCTAACCAGACTCAGGGCATGTGCCCTGAATAAAAGTACATGATAATTAGGTATAATTACAATTGGCACTGACAACCTACCTGTATGTACATTGTACATAATAGGGCATGTAGGCGTAGAGTCTCAGTAGATTTAATGCACTTAAGTGTGTACTGCTGTGTTGCTTGCTATCATTTGGAAAGTCAGCACTGCTTTGCAGGCTGCCTTTAAATTAAAATTATTTGCAAATTCGACTTTGGAGTTAAAGGTACTTCCAAAGTCTTAAGCTACCTTATTTATATATATAAGCCACCCGAGAATTCTACCCTATTTTCGCCCAGGGTAGGTTGCCATGTAAAAATAAGCAGGGACATTTTAAAAAGATGTTTTATTAACCCTGGTGAGGGAAAACGGACAGTTTCATTTCCCCACATTGTAACACATTGGCTTCATAGGCTAACATGGGGATACTTTAATAAAGTTTAACTGCTGACAGAATTGAGCTTAAATCATACTTTAAAGTATTAAAATGATAATTAGGATAAATGCAACAAAATTGTCAAGGGTAGATTTACTATACCTATTCCAGAAAATAAGTTAAGGAACTTGCTTTTCTGATGTGCCAAAATCCAGGCTTCTAGCAGCCTCTCCTGATTGGCCAGCCTTTGGCAGGCTGAGCCAAAATGCTCTGATGAGGTATGAAGTGGCCTGCATAGAGACAATGGACATCTGGTGGGAGGAGATTTGCAGCTGCAGAGCAAAATGCAGGATGGGAGTGGAGTAGCCAAACTGGTCTTCAATGAGGGAATGACATTTAGGACAAAACACAGGCTCACCCCCACATTCTGGACCCTCCAACAGACATGAGCCCCAGTATTTCAAATACTATTTGAAGCAGAGGTGCTGGAAGAGGAGTGTCAGGGAAACTTAGCCATGTCAGTGGGTTGACTTAGCCAGATCTTAACCAGATCTTAACGTCCAGGAGAGAGTTTCTCCATTTTGGATTTTAAATTAACAGTGCTCTATAGGATAACAATACGTTACACTTTGGAGGAAGGTTTCATACTTCCGGGTGGCAACCTGTACCCCATTAGTCAGGGTGCCTGCCTCCTTATCACCCAAGAACACTGAATAAATATGGGAGAGGTGCTCAGCAACTGAGTTCCCTGCCTGAAACTACAAGAAGCAGAAGGAACGCCCTGCTGGCACCCTGGCCTGCACCAAAAGGGTTGCACTCTGAATGACTGCACCTACTGCACACTTTGGAGCTACAGCCCTAAGGACTTTGCATTGCTTTGAAAAGAAAGTGAAGGAGTAGACTTCCTGAAAGCAACAGGTCAAAAGAGCTCCACCTGCATCATCTACAGAAGGAAGAAACCAACTGACAACCTTCGGCTGGACTTACACGGATTTGGCAAAGGGGCATTGTGGGCAACATAGTCCCAAAATCCCAGAGAACAACTCAGAGATTCTGGAACTTTGGAATTATACTGTGGACACTTTGGGACCCCAAAAGGACATTCTGGAAGAAGATCTAAAGGTCTGAGAAGATTTGGAGAATTTTAGTCAAAAGCTCCATACGGTGACCCACTTGTCATCAAGAGTCAAGCTGGCAACATCGAACCATGACTCAGACTGATATTCAGGTGTGCCCCTCTGAAGCTCCAGAGCTTTTCGTCACCAATGAGACTCCTAGTTGTTGACCGAGGCGTTGTGCTTAACCAGGCTGCTGTCACCAAACCCAAAGCCACCCAAAGTCTAGAGAAAAGGCTCCAAGAAAATGACTAGTACAGAAGGTTCAGAAGTGTATTTGACCCACGCTCCATCGTGGGAGGCCTGACTTTGTCCCGGGCAAGCGCAACCAGATGTCCCAAAGTAGTGCTTTTGGCTATTAGGCACTAGAAAGTGTTTATTCTTTAAAAAGTCACATCTCCAGTTCCCTACATTGGATTTGTGCCATTGTGGTGCCATATTTATCATTAAAATATTTCCTATTATTACAATTTGGTGTTGAAGTTTTGTTGTGTGTTGTGTCTTACTTACTTAATATATTCGTGTTTTTAAATGCTTTACACATCTATCTCCTAAGTTAAGCCTGCCTGCTCGCAGCCAGATACCAAGGGTTGAGCAAGAAAATAATTCATTGAGACCTTGACTGGGCCTTTTATTGCGATTCAGGCCTTATTACTAGCAGTAGATACCTACCTACCCCTACTAATAAACCACATTCCAATAGCCATGCACTGCCATTCCTCATACATCACTAATGACATGTTCTAAGGCATCATTGATAACATCACTGCAACATCTGAAATGACATAATTGAAGACCTCACTATGCATGGAACGAGTTCTAGTTACTTGAGATTATCACTTATTTTAAGCAAAGCTAAAATTCAAATGAAAAGGAATAAATGATATTCTCTGCTTGATTAGGTGAGGAAGTGACCACTCATGTTGATTCAAGGCTGTCCTGGTACTAGCAGCTGGTCCTATGCTTACTTACCAGTAGACAAGAATATATTTGTTCTACTGAATATGGTTAGTCAGGGAAATAATGTTCAATCCTAACAAAAGAGCACATCTCCATGGTGTAATGCAGATATTGAATGTAAGGGTGATGAAAAAACTTGAGGAATAACTGTTAATTGATAGCCAAGTCATGATTGGCCAAAACGTGCTTAAATAATAGAGGACACTGGTATCTCCAAACATTTTTATTAAACACCTGCATTAGCAAGCTGTTTGAAAGGGAAGTTTTCTGAAGGACATAAGTCATTCATCTTTTTAACTGTGCATGAGTAGAAACCCAGAGTGTCAGAGTTTGTTCGGGAGGGAGGAGGGTGTTAGAGCAGACAGGGGCTACTGGTCCCCAACTGTGTTGGTTGAGATGTTTTACCTCCTGTGTCCTAGAGTCCTTCCCAATATGGCACTTCTAGAGGGTGAGCAGTCACAGGCTTCTTAGGGAGGTTGCCTGGATGGGGGGGAGAGAGCGCTCAGAACTCAAAAGTCAACCAAAAGGCACAGTAACTTAATATCCATCCCAGTGTGTACCTTTTAATGGAGAAAGAAAATACTTCAATTTCACAGCACAACTAAATACTAAACAGTCTCCTGGGTATGACATACAGGATCATACTAAGCTGCATTCTAATAGTAAGGCTGCATATTATCCCCTGCATCCCCAGTAATTACGCTCACTCTATCATGATTCACCCTCAAACAACTTCCATCTCACGGAAGGATCAAGACCCTATTAATTTAGTATAAGGTCTGTCACATAATGTTCAGCCACAACCAACAAAGTAATTGAAATATCACACATGAGACCCCAGAACATTTGTAGAAGAACAGATATTGTGTCACCTTTAGCACTGGTGGCCCAAATCTCAATTTTGGATCTGGTGGTATTACTGGAAAGTGAAAATAATGCATGAATTATAAATTGCAGAATGCTGAGTGTGGCAGCTATCTTGGCTAATACCTTATATGAAGTGATGACATGCCCTGCCCTCCATGCTCCATGTTCTGAGCCCATCGTGCAGGTAGGATACTGAAGCTGAATTTTGTTGCTGGATTGCATGCTTAAAAGAGAACGCACTCCCTCCCCTCCAGTCGGAAGAACAACATCTCTACTTTGGACTATGTGCTTAGGAGCATGACTCAGTGATACTTGTTCTCATCTTAGGAAGGTAAGAGCATGATTGAGCATTTATTATTAGTGTTATACTATATCTACTTAGACTCGTAAAGCTCATATGATCATTGTCTATGGATTCTGGATTCTCCTGTGCAAGCATGCACATTTTTTAAAGCAAAAAGACAACCTTGATTATGAACATTTGATATTCTGATTCCACTTATATGCATGTAAGATGTTGTTTAGCTAAAACCCATAATGAGTTTCTTGTTGTGACCTTGTTCTTGACCTAGTTCATTGGTCTGTGGCATTCCATTGACTCTTTAAGCCACCAGTGGACTATGCTGTATCCTAATCAGGTATTGGTACAGGGAGACTAGATGCAGGGTGCAGGGCCTTGCTGGGGGCCCACCAAGGTCCTATAAGTTGTAGGATAGGACAAAGATAACCAAGAAGAGGCTGAGAAGGTTGGCATGCTGGGGTTGCAGGAGAAGAATAGGGATTCCTAGGAGCGGCAGGATGGTGAGGCATCAGCAGATGTAGAAGCGGTAAGGGGTGCACATAAAAGTTGCAGGACGATGGAAGATGTAGGGGGTGATTGCTGGCCACACAAAGAGACTGGAGGGGCACCACTGCACCTGGCTAGGCAGGGCAACACACATAGGCAGTAGGGGGCAGTGGTCATATAGACAGGCTGCTGGTCAGGTACAAGATTCACAGAAGGACTGCAGAGGAGCATGCAGGGCTAGGATCGTAGCAGAGGATTGCTGGGCAGGGATACACAGAAGTAAGTGTTGCGGAAGCACATAATGTACATGTAGAGAAGGCAGGGAACTCTCAGGAACACATCAGGACACACAAAAGTGGCTCAGCAACATGGGCTGCTGGTCAACATGGCCTAATTTTTATTTTAAAGCACTATGGCACAGCCAGTATTGTCTACATCGTAGCTTTTTAAAAAAAACATGATATTTTACTCTAAGTCATGCTGGACAGCAGCCTGTGCTGCTATACAAAGTGTAAAAAACAGCATGGGTGTTGATGGGTTTGAACAAAGACAAGGGAGGAGGTTGCAAGAGACATTGGAGGGTGGGGGGTTGTGTAAAACGATAGGGATAGGGAGGAGGAGGGGTGAAACCACGGGTAGGCTGGAATGTATTTTAGTGTTGTGCATGAGTGCGCAGAATGAAGCTGTTGTACTGTCTTGGTTCGTAGTGCTTAATAGCTTGAAAAAAGTGAACAAACCAGCAACACACCCAGCTGCCATCAGGAGTATCAGCAAGGACCCAGACAGCACAGTGTGCCTAGTGTGGATGGGGGCGGCCCCCACCCTACAACACGATCAAAGAAATATTTATAATTGAAACTAGCCACAAACTGTGAACACTTATGGCAAAGTTAGACAAAAATGGGCTCAGAGTTAGCTGAGCGGCAGATGCAAAAAGACAATAAGGAGGGTTTGGAGGGGTGGCACATGAAGGCATCCAAGGGCCGCTGTCCAATAAAAGTAAACACCAGAATGAAGTGTGCGGTCTGTTGCCACCCAGTGCAAGTGTACCTACCTGATCTCCATGAAACACGTGAAATGCAATTCCAACCACATATTCTTGCTTCGAAGTTGGAAGCTGCCCAATCGCACAAAATTATGAGTATCATACCTTTCTAACTGACTTGCGTGATCACTTAACCATGTTCAAGTCACAGCTACCAAGGGTGACAGGAGACAAAACAAAGTTGGAACTCCAGCTGAGCTTCTCATGTTGTGCAATGCCCCCTGTGCACTGAGTGCAGCATGAGTACATTAAAATCATGTTCCCCTCCTCAAGGTCCTAAATCCTCCCTCTTGTGTCCCAGGCTCAGACTGCACAATCAGAGCAAGTGTGCAGCAAGGTCTCCACCCCACTCGGCTCCACTGGTATGCTCGCTGCTGTAGATTTATAATTGTGACTTGCCCCGTAAACCCTCGTTCAAACGAGCGAATCCCTGTTTTGTGCTTAAGTGTGCGATTGAATGCCCCATGCTTCAATGCTCTTAAATGCTCCTTGTGCGCTGCTGGTCAAATACATTATTATCGGAAATGCAACAAGAAAAACCCTATTAAATGAAACGTGAACAGTAAATGACAAAACAAAGACGGTAAAGTGGCAAATATGTAAACGGGAAGCAAGTTGGGTCCTGCTCTCAAGCCCAAAAAAGTATTATGTCTTAAACAAAAGACTCCATGAAAGACCTTAGGTAAAGGAGACGACATAAAAAAACCTCTGCTCATCAAATGGAATAAACCACGAGGGGAAGAAGCGATACTGTGCCTCCCTAGTAAAACATTACTAGGCGGGCGCATTTCTCCGTTTACCCGCACAGCAACACAGCTATTGTGAAGATATACTACAAAATGCTAGTTAAACTCGCGGGTTAGAAGGCTTCAGAATACCGACATTATAAGGACCTGTTTTCACGATGGGAGTTACACATCGGATGGGTTGTGCGGTAAATGCCTACAGCCAGGGGAAGATAAGTAAAGGTAAATAGTAAACACTGTGCAGCCTTAACCTAATTAAAGGAGCTCCAGTCACCAAAGTGGATGAGAATGAGTACTTGGGCCGCGTGACACTGATAAGAGGAACACACAAGGGACAACAGGAAATAAAATGCTACAACCAATAGAAACTGAGGAAAAGTATTGAGAAGCACACTGACAAATGAGAGTAAAGGTGGGATGGAAGCCCCTTTTAAGATATAATCAACACTGTATATTTCACAATCACAGTGCAAGCGCTGTGCAGGTGAAACTTAAAAAGGTTATAAAGGATATCATTATTTTGGGTTCGGCAATACAGATGGAGCAGTTTTGACTGGGATGCTGAGAGACAAATCTCTGTCTTCAGGTCCTATGTCCTATGACATAGAAGTATGAGGGGTGATACATTACCCCCTAGATATTCTAAAACTAGAGGGTATTCCAGCTTGTTGTAACATATACAATGATTGAATTATTTGGTTGGGTTTGAGAAACGAAATATGGTTGGGGTGTATTAAGGCTCCACCCTTTTAATAAGGCCGGGCTTAGCAATTTCATCTGTAGATGAGAGATACTCCAACTCCTAACACCATACATCACATGAGCATAATAATGTGTGTGGGCTGCGAGAAACCAGGAAGTTTTACCTTTCTCCTTAAAGATCACAATTTATTTTTAGGGTGCAGGTCTGGCTATCGATTTTTATTTTGATCGTATACCAGCCCTTTATTTCAAAGAAGTGGTAATGCTGTTTTTTCTCAATATAAGTGAAACAAAGCGTGTTTAATAGGTTCGGTTGCTCTTTCTATATTGTATCTTATTCCTTGATTTTGAGAAGACATGCTATCAGGCGCGGTTCGTCCATTGGGGCGTTGCTCCCCCACCCCCACGCACCCGCTCGCGCCCGCAGCTCACCGAACTTAGTTTACTAAAGTTCAGAGATGCCGAGGGTGGAGAGAACTGACAATGCATGTCAGTCAGCATGACGTCGGACCGTGGGCGCTCCGGTGTCATATTGACTGACATGCATTGTCAGACAAGCAGGAAAGGCAGCACAAGTGCGCATGAGTGGGCATGGAGAGTAATTTTTAGCCCGTGCCCAGTCATGCGTACTTGTGTTTTTACTGCCTTGCGCATGCCCATTAGGAGCCCCTCGGTCTCCTAATGGGCAGGCGGCGGTCGAGGAGTAGGCTGTGCCCTCAGCCAATCCTGGCACTGCAGCAGCACCATGGATTGGCTGAGGGGTTGGCACGCAGTGCTGACGTGCTGTTGGCGGAGGGGAGGGAGGGAGGCTGCCTTTCCTTGACGACGACGAGGGCTGCAGGTCGGAATTGGAAAACGGTGGACGGCGAGAGACAGACTCGGGACCCATCACGAAGCGGGACGGTGAGTTTTATTTGATATTTTTCTTTCATAATTTAAACCCCTCCCGCCTACCCCCGCAATGACCCCATTTCCACCCCCCCACTCGCCCGTCATGCGGGCTGCGACTGGGTGTGAGTAAAGTGGCATACCACTAACTGCAAGAATGGCTTGAAATTGTAACACAAATCTAATTGATCATTAGGAAAATCTTTGATACGACAGCTGCATCACCAAGTGTGGCAATGGGGTCCCTTACATAGTGCCTCATGCAAATAAAAATGTCTGCACCACAAGCGCCCTGATAAATGATTACTGTTCATTTCCTCCACCATGTTGTCGAACACGATGGTGAACTCCCCAAGTAATCACATTGTGAATGAAATATATTGGAAGTTTGGCCAGCTACGGGCTCCCAATATTTCTCCAGCAGACACGAAGGTGCAATGGGATATTTTCTGACTGTGAACGCAAAGATCAGGATTTCCGGTGCGGACTTCCCCACAGTACAGCATTGGGGTCTTGAGCAGCAGTTGCTGCTTAATTTGGGCAGCAAATCAAAACCACAGTAAATATTTTACAGCATGCTTGCATTCCTGTCCTGCAGCAACACTCACTCGTTATAGATTCTGACTAAGTGTCCGAGGAGGACACCATAGGCCGGTGCATCATTGTGCCGCACGTGGAGGGAGCGCACCGAGCAAGACAGGCATGGCCTCCCTGAGCCAGAGAGTACTTGGTGATCTACAGGTAACCCTTTTTATGTACACCGGAGACTTGTGGGTTTTAAAATATCCGGGAGGGTTTGGAAGCGTTGTGCAAGCAGAAAGGGAGCCTGCCTCAACAGCACCAGTCTGGGCGTTTCTGTACAGCTTGTTTGCTCGCCCTACCACTTTGAAATGTCACCAGCCGCCCCTGCATGCTATGCTATGAATTGAATGCACTTACTTATACAGGATGTGTGGTTTTGCTCTGGTGTGTAGTTTTCGGTAGACTATAATAATTGAACTAATGAAATTGCTGGTTAAAGTCGCTATGGCTTGAATCTATGTTGTCTAATTGCATTGGACAGGGGTTCTCCTGCCAGGATGCGAAGCTCAGCTTGTTCTGTCCACTGACGTCTGTGTCAGCTAGTTTCAGGTCGGATGATCATCTGTTGTTCAGTTTAAAAGTTTAAGAATGCTATTAACTCGTAAAAAAACATAAATCACACATAAACAATAGAGTAAACAACCATAAGCCTGAGGTTCTGTAGCGATCCGAACCCGTGAATTCGGTATCGTAGTACTGACACGATTTTGGTACCAATGAACCGCAAATGATCCATTATATACATGACAGTGTTTTCGCTGCGCAACTAGCATGAATTCACTGGAAAATAGGGCATTCTGTCACTAAAGTCATGGCATCCATTTTAGTTACGGCATCCATTTTGTTTCTTGCCCTCACATAGTCAATGAACGGACGATGACCTCGGCAGAGTCACCTTGTTAAGGACACGTAAGCTCGAGCCCCGAGAAAGGCTGACGCTGCATGACTAGGCAGAATCAAGCTGCCTCCCTTGCCTAAGGCCAGTCCTGCTATACTGGTTCTCGTGTCCGTTGTCCTGACTGAAAGGCCGAAGACGGTAGCCATGCCCGTTTATGATCCATAAACACCTCTTATCCTACATTTCAATCCTTTGCACCTGGCTCTGCTCCTTACCTTCTGGGCTTTTACAATGGGGAGGTTACGATTTTTATGATGGGGAGGATCGGCCAAAGAATGGAAAACTGTCGAGAGGGCCTGATCGAATACCGAAAACCTGCGACTAATTATTGTTTGATGTCAAATTTACTGTTTGTTTGGGATACCGGGTTAGGCATGAGAAATATTCGTGTAATGTAGCCCAAAGACATTTTGCATGTATTTAAAGAGTAACCCACTTAATGCAATTTGAACAGTCTCGTAGATTCTGCCTCTGTGTGGTTCCTATGATTTCTGTGTCCCTGCAGTAAATAAACCTTGGTCTTTGACGCCGTCATCGAGAAGCCCGTGTCTCTGTTTATTTGTGCACCGGGACAGGAGGAACTCAGGGGTCTTCGGGTGTTGTTTCCCTGACACCTCTGGACTCTTAAAAGTCCAGAACCTCAAATTGGCGCCCAACGTGGGGCTCGACGTCATCCGGTACCTGTCCAAAGCCTGAAAAAGTTCGAGAAGTTTCGTGTGAAGATTCCGGAGGGAGGTACCCCGCTTCATCGATCCCTGCATGTCGTAAAAGTGGCCCGACGATCTCTTCCACGAGGGTTCCCGTTCCCAGACGGCTACAGAGGACCGCTGCCTTGACTGTCGCCCTGTCTTGGACCCGAGGTGCAGACCTTAGTACGGCGAGACGTAGTCGGGTTCTCCTTGGTGACGTCTTCCACATTTCAGTTAAGTATTAAGTGGGCTACGCTCAGTTTGGTTGTCCCTTGTTGCTTTGGTTTAATTCGTAGATTATCATTGGTTGCTCTTGTTTAGATAATCTTTGTTTTGGTATTGGTTCATTTTGGTAGGCCTAAGTTCTCTGCGCATTTTGATTGGAATTTGTCTTTGTTGTCATGACTACCAGTAGTAACTGTTTTTTGTCCTGGTTACGTTGCAACGGGGATTCCCGGATGGAGGATTCGTGTTTGGTTCCTCCGATTGGAACTCCTACATATGAGCTCTATTGTAAACATGGTGTTGGTCCTATTACATATAATGAAGTATGGGTCCGTTATACCAAAAAAGATGGTGTCCTTAGTTGGCCACCGCATGGTAGTTTCGAAACGGAAATACTAGACAATCTAGAAATGAAGTTGTTCAAGAAAAAAGCCCGGCCGGCAATGTTTGATTCTTTTCGCGTATGGCGCAAAGAAGCCAAACAGAGAGAAATTAGGAAAACGAAGAAAGAACAGAAAGAGAAAGGGTTGACTTTAATGGAGTCTGCTAGGCAGCTGCATGTCGACGAGACTGAGAAAGCAATGGAGATGGAGAGTAGAAAATATAATTTGGCAATTGATAAATGTTACCCTGTATTGCCATCTTGTCCAACTAAGCCGATGGAGGATCATGAAAAGGATCCTCTGTTGTCTTACCTGTTGAATTCACCTCCACCGTATGCACAGGGTATTACAGTACCACAGTTACCACCTGTTGTACAGCCAGCTGCTGGTCAGCCTGGAATAGTTGCTCCACTTCCTTTGATTCCAGCTCCTATCCTTCCTGTGGTTAATGTTCCTTCGGCACCCCCTCTTCCTGGGGCGCCCGTTCCGCCTTTGCCTGTCGTTTCGCAAACTGCTTTACCTGCTACTCCTACCCTTACTATTTCATCTGCTTCAGCTGTTCTGTCCCCGAACTCTGTGAACATTCTGACTCCGCTTTCCGTTCGTCGGAAAATAACCGACTCTGTAACTAATATCTTAACTCCTCTCTACAGGTCTTTAATTGGGACCCCCGTTTCTGACTCTATACAGAGACGTAGCCAGTTTCCTGGTCCCCAGGAACGAGACACGTTAGATTCGACAGCTCTTAGGTGGATGTCGAAAGCTGCGAAGTATGATGCACGAAGAGTGTTAGATACCTTTATGCAATGGAATGAACCAACCCAACGTTATGTTTTTGACGTGATGTGTTCTCTTGTACGTGAAGAATGGGAAGATGATGATTTAGACTCCGTCCCCTCTGACCTGATAAATATTCAACAGAAATTTGCCGCAGGAATGGTGATAGGTCCAGAAGTAAGGGGAGCGATAGAACTGATTTTAGCTTATAGGGATGAGTCCCCTCTTCGAGCGACAAGAGACCCTGATGGTTCACCGATTACTACTGGGAAAAAACGAGGTCAATATCCGATGAGGGAAGTTCCACCGATATGGCGTGATGCAGTTGCAGCTGATGGGAACTTGGGTATTGCAGCTGCTCCGGCACATTTTCAGAGAGTGTGGATACACATCCCTTGGAAACGGGCCGAAGTATTAGCCGTAAAACAAGCATTACCAGACCCACGTAAAAATCCTGCTGGTTATTACAAAGAGTTAACGCAAACAGTTCAAGCGTGTGTCATGAATTTAGCAGACATTGAAATGCTATTTGGTAATGTGGTGCCACAGCCAATATGGGCCAAAATTCGGCAAGAGAACCACCCAGTCGCCTTAGGAGGTGATTGGGCAGCTATTATAGCGGCAGATGCGCAACAAATTGGCGGTGCTAAACCTGAATCTCTGATTGCTGCTTTACCTGGCAGAATAATTACTCTAATGAAAACGCTGATGCCAGCGTTACGAATCAATTGGGATAAATTATCGGCATGCAAGCAAAAGAAGGACGAAAGCGTCTCTGACTTCTTTACTAGATTTGAAGAGACCTTCGTAGATCACAGTGGGCAAGATATGAGTACTGAGGGAGGCCAGAGATTGTTTGTCGACAAGTTCGTATTTAATTTACTACCTGAGCTTAGTAACAAGTTAAAGGATTCTGAAAGTGCATGGGCAGTGTCGACAACAGCACAGATACTTGCAACTGCTCAGTATTACGAGAACAGAGAGAAGGAAGAGAAGGAAAAGTCAGAAAAGAAAACAAAAGATTTAAAGACTAAAGTTCTTCTGCAACAGGCGTATCCGCCTCGTTCGAATCAGTCAGATTTACGACAGCAACCCCAGTTTCAGCCACAACCAAAATTCCAGCAAGGGACGGCCCAAGGATTTAATTATAGTTTTCCGCGACAACAGTTAGCATGGAATCAGTGTGCTTATTGTAAAAAGGAGGGTCATTATAAGAATGAGTGTCCAGTACTGCACCCACAAACTAGTGGTGTCCCAGCCCAGAGAGGTAATGTAGGGATTATGCAAGCTCCTAGAGGTAGAGGACGTGGGACGATGACACCACAGGCCGATCGCCAATCGAATTATTTCGATCATCGAGATGCACAATCTGTGCAAACAGATAGATCTCCACAGTACCACGTTGAAGAATACTATGACCATAATGAGGAGATTCAAAGAAGCGAGCACTAGGACAGCCGCAGGCAAAGAGAGGGAGTAGTATCAGTTCCAGTTGATCAGAGTGGACCTTATGTCGCAGTAGTTACCTCAGGCGTGGTCGAACCGTTTCTGTTGGATACTGGGGCGGCAAAAAGTTCAATTATGCATGCGAAACTCCCTGGCGCACCTTTGTCTGGCTTAACGAACACTTCAGTAGGTTTCTCAGGCGCCCCTGTTCACAATCCTGTTTCTAGTCCTTTGTCAATATCTGTTGGGCCATGCGAACTAGAAGCACCCCTTATCTTAACAACCGGTTGTAATGAGAATCTGCTTGGTTTAGATCTGTTGAAACGCCTGCACGCGACACTGTACTGTTCCCCTTCAGGAGTACAGCTCACATTAGGCAAAAGAGTCATCTCTCCAATGTATATGTCGATGGATAAGCTCCCACCGGAGCTGCGTTCTCTCCCTGATACTCTTTGGGCGACTGGTCCTAACGATGTAGGCCTCTTGGAAATTCCCCCTTATGTGGTAAGTCTGAAAGCTAATGTTAAATTCCCACGAATCCCACAGTATCGGATTTCGAATGAAGGGGAACGAGCACTCTTATTGATTGTGAAAGACTTGCTACAGAAAAATGTGATTGAGGAAACTAGAGGGAACGTCTGCAATAGTCCTGTTCTGCCGATTTTGAAACGTACTGACCCTTCCAAACCTCCAATTTACAGATTTGTGATTGACCTCAGAGAAGTCAACAAAATAGTGATTCCACAGTTTCCTGTAGTCCCAGATATCACTGCATTACTGACGTTGATTCCTGCCTCAGCTTCATGGTTTACAGTGATCGACTTGAAAAATGCCTTTTTCAGCATTCCCATAGCCGAGGAAAGTAGAGACATTTTTGGTTTCTCCTTAGGAGGTCGCAGCTTCAGGTTCAAACGCGCTCCACAAGGTTATTGTGAGAGCCCTTCAATTTACAGCCAAGCATTGAAGAGTCAATTAGATGCCCTTGTACTTCCTCATGGTGTTGCTCTGATCCAATACGTAGACGATCTTTTACTGGCTGCTGATGACAAGGAAACTTGCAAAGCAGCTACAATTTCTTTATTACGTCATTTGTCAGACTTACATCACAAGGTGTCACCTTCTAAACTGCAATATTGTTGCCAAGAAGTGACCTACTTAGGTCATCTTTTGTCAAAGGAGGGAAGAAGGTTGACCCCAGAGAGAATCAAAGCAATTTCACAGATGACTGTACCAAGCACACAAAGAGAAGTGCGTGCGTTTTTTGGTATTACGTCATACTGTAGGCAATGGATCCCAAATTTTTCTCTCATGGCGAAACCATTGGTAGCCCTGACTGGAAAAGGTGTTCCGAGCCCTTTGCCATGGTCTGATGAATGTCAGCAGAGCTTCTCTGACTTACGTGATGCGCTGTGTTCAGCTCCTGTGTTGGGTACTCCTGACTACAGTAAGCCGTTTACTCTATATGTCCATGAAAAAGTAGGTTGTGCTTTGAGTGTATTAACGCAACAATTTGATGACAAACAGCGGCCGTGTGCATATTTCTCATCCACATTAGATCCGGTAGCCAGAGCATTGCCAAGTTGTTTGAGAGCTACAGCAGCAGCTGCAGTGTCTATTCGACAGTCTGCTGGACTAGTCATGAACAACATGTTAGTAGTCATGGTTCCACATGCTGTGGATACACTCATGAATCGAACGAAAACTCAGCACCTCACCAGTGCTAGACTATCAGGCTATGAGCTGACGCTTTTGGCAAGTCATATTCAGATCAAGCGATGCAACATATTGAATCCAGCAACATTGTTGCCGATTACTCAAGAGCCGAGTGATTCAGAGCCCCATGATTGTTGTTCAGAACTGAGGAAGAAACAAAAGGTAGGATTGATTTAAAAGACACTCCATTACTAGATCCAGATGGCACTTTATATGTCGATGGTTCTTGTTTCAAATTACAGAATGGTGATGTGACGGCCGCGTATGCAGTTACGACCTTGAGTACGATTGTTGAGACTGCAAGAGTAAGTCAAAATTCTGCCCAGGCTGCGGAATTAATTGCATTAACAAGAGCGTGTGTTTTAGCTGAGGGAAAGAGAGTGAATGTGTTTACTGATAGCCAGTACGCCTTCGGCGTCGCACACAATTTTGGGCGTCTCTGGAGAGAAAGAGGTTTTCTCACGTCCCATGGGACTAAGATCCAACATGGACAGCTAGTCAGCGATCTATTGGAATACCTGACTCTACCGAATGAAGTTGCAATTGTGAAGTGCAGTGCACATCGGAAGATTACGGATGATGTTGGCCGTGGAAATGCGTTTGCTGATGAGGTCGCCAAAGAGACGGCCAAGAACATGACGACCCGAATGTATGTTGCAACGTCTGCAAGATGGATTGCTGAATCAGGAATGTGTGAGAATACGATTGAAAGCGTGAAAACAATCCAGAATGAAGCAACTGAAAATGAGAAGAATGAATGGAAGGAGAAAACGGGTAAAATGGATTCAAGTGGATGTTGGGTCGATTTGTCTGAGCAGCAGCGTTGGATGTTACCTGACGCGTATGTACTTGCAGTAGTCACGATGGCGCATGGAGCGGCGCACATCAGTTCGAAAGGGATCTGTAAAATGTTAGCTCCAGTATGGAAGAACGATGGATTTACTAATTGTGCAGAAAGAGTGGTGAAAAATTGTATGGTATGCCTGATGCATAATCCTGGCAAGGGAACCCCAACCCCAACTGGCCATTTTGCTCCCCCTTCTTGTCCCTTTGAAGTGATTCAGTTGGATTATATCCACATGGATAGATGTAACAATCTCAAATACGTCCTAGTGGTAGTCTGTGCCTTCTCGAGATGGATTGAGGCATATCCGTTAAAGGACAACACTGCTATGTCCACTGCCAAAATCCTCCTCAAAGAGTACTTCCCCAGGTATGGTATGCCACGGATTGTTTGGTCGGACAATGGAAGTGAGTTCGTAGGGAAAGTTATGAAGAGTGTGTGTGCGGGTCTGGGTATTTCCCAAAAATACCATAGTGCGAATCACCCACAATCAGCGGGTTTGGTTGAAGGGTACAATGGCACCCTGAAGCTGAAACTTGCGAAAATTCAAGCTTCCACTGGTCTCTCTTGGCCAGACGCACTGCCTTTAGCTTTACTGTCCACCAGAGTGACTGTACACTCTCGAGTAGGGCTTAGCCCATATGAGATTGTGTTCAGCCGCCCTGCTAATGTTTGGGGAGTCCCTAGGCCAAAGGAATTCAAACAGATTGAATACCCAATGTTGATTGATTACCTTCATGATCTGACTGCTAAATTGAGCCTTATTCATCAACAGGTATTCGAATCCTTGCCTAAACTGCCGGAGAGTCCAGGCCACACGTTGAAACCAGGCGACCAAGTGGTGGTTCGGAACTTTGAACGTACCCGAAACCTCCAGCCAAGATTCGTTGGTCCGTTCCAGGTCCTCCTCACAACAAGAACTGCAGTACACCTAGCTGGAAGGAAAAACTGGGTGCACGCCAGCCATACGAAGCGTGTCCCTCTTCCACTCCCCTATGATAACTGTGTTAGACAGGGAATTGGTATATCTGAGACAGAACCTGTTCCTAGGCACATCCCTTTCAGTGATGCAGAGTACATAACGGACCACCCACGAACGGAAACACAGAACTTTGACACCCCAGCAGCAACTACTCCTTTGAATCCCGAACTAAGTACTGTACAAAGTGAACATTTGTCGCCTGTGGAGTCGAACATTTCCGCACCTATAGACCAGCTATTTCAAGACCAGACAAGACCCGGAAAGTACAGATATAATCTACGTTCTCATGTTATGAACTAATGACATTGCATAATTACCATTCTGTTTGAAAACTGTTTTGATCTTACTGCATTCCATTCAGTCAGGAAGTTTGCTCAAAATTTTTATCTTTTTGTTTTTTTTTAATTATTTCTCTCACCTTGCCATCTGGGTTACCGTAGGGTCGTAACGTGTGCCTTGTTTTAATTTGCAGGGAATCAGACACTAGGTCGGTTTCTTCTGTTTGTCTTGGGAACTCCCAGGATAAACAGAGGCAAGTTTTTAACAGGTACAAACCATCCGTTGCGAACGGTTGTAGAAGATGGAGCTTCCTGAATTACGACGGGTTAATGTCATAAATGTGCACAAGACAAAGCTATATGACATATTGTATAGCAAATGTTTTCTAATGCAATGTACTCTGACACTTCTAATTGTTTTAATAACTTTGGCAGGCGGAATTATTTTTGGTATTCAGTTGATCTTTACACCTGTTGCATCTACAGTATCTCCCCATGCTCCTGTTTCTCCGACTGTTGTTTCTCTTCATTCTTTCCATCCTTTTCCTGCCCACGAGCAAGCTCGACGCTCTGAGTTTATAAATAACACTTTCATTCAACTCTTGCACCAACATCAGCTAGTGGTTAATACAACAAACTGCTGGGTGTGTGGTTTGATACCACATACCATGGACAAAGGCATCCCCTATTTGGTTCTGCCTTTTAGTTATAATGGATCATTCTGGGCATTTCAGACCATGTTCGCTTATGCCCTAGAGACCTATCCTCCACGACCTCCGCGTTCCACCCGGTATAACTCTGGTAACAGAGCCTTGGTAAAAGGAATCACTGACATGGTGAGAGATGTCAATAATACTCCGTTCATTCCCAAGGATGAATTGCGAGTTTACATGGGTTGGAATGTTACGGAATATGGCATTACTCTGGGTGAGAACAAACGTAAGAGCTCAACTCCGATCTGGGTCGTACCCCACCAAGGTCAAGTCTGTTTGCAAGGAAATGGGAGGAATCCGAAAGCTCGACTAGGGAAGAGTGACTGTATCGAAACATATGTTTTTCCGTCACAGTCTTCCCCGGCATTCTTAGCCGCTAAGGGTACCTATTTTGTTTGTCAAGACAGAGCATACACATGGCTGCCTGCTGACTTCTCAGGCTCATGTTACATCGCTCAACTGTTACCTTCGACATATACTGCTGCACCAGACTATCACAAAACTAGAGTTGTGAGAGGTATTTTCAGTAAAGAAGATACTGCTGGCCAAGAAGCAGGAGACTTTTTCAAGGGTTTCCTCCCATTCTGGGGGCCTATGGCCAACAGTAGAAACTTACGTCAACTAACACGGGTAGTTGAATCCACTATCACTGAAACGGCGGGTGCTCTTAGTAACCTGACAGCTGAGCTTCAAGCGGATCGCCTCATGACGTTACAGAACCGTATGGTCCTTGACGTGTTACTTGCAGATCGAGGTGGAGTATGTAAGATGATCCAATCAAGTTGCTGCGTTTTTATTCCAGATAATGCGCCAACAGTATACAAGGCCATCTCTAAGTTACATAAGATTTCGGACTCTATTCATGTAGAGGAAGGTGACTGGTCATTAATGGGATGGTTCTGGAGCCTGTTGTCTGCGTGGGGATGGAAGGTTCTGATAGTCACTGGTGTTGCATTAGTATTTTTATTTTCGTGCTGTCTCATTGTTCAGTGTGGTCCTGCCTTATGTAATCTCTGCATTTCTACATGCGTAAGAAGACCACCTGTTTTTAGAGATACGCCACGAGATAGAGTAATGCTGCAACAACACATCAGTGACCTGATGAACATAGAGATGGACTCTGACATAGAGTGAGATATTGCCTACGTAAGGGCAAAAGGACGGTCTGAGGTTCTGTAGCGATCCGAACCCGTGAATTCGGTATCGTAGTACTGACACGATTTTGGTACCAATGAACCGCAAATGATCCATTATATACATGACAGTGTTTTCGCTGCGCAACTAGCATGAATTCACTGGAAAATAGGGCATTCTGTCACTAAAGTCATGGCATCCATTTTAGTTACGGCATCCATTTTGTTTCTTGCCCTCACATAGTCAATGAACGGACGATGACCTCGGCAGAGTCACCTTGTTAAGGACACGTAAGCTCGAGCCCCGAGAAAGGCTGACGCTGCATGACTAGGCAGAATCAAGCTGCCTCCCTTGCCTAAGGCCAGTCCTGCTATACTGGTTCTCGTGTCCGTTGTCCTGACTGAAAGGCCGAAGACGGTAGCCGTGCCCGTTTATGATCCATAAACACCTCTTATCCTACATTTCAATCCTTTGCACCTGGCTCTGCTCCTTACCTTCTGGGCTTTTACAATGGGGAGGTTACGATTTTTATGATGGGGAGGATCGGGCAAAGAATGGAAAACTGTCGAGAGGGCCTGATCGAATACCGAAAACCTGCGACTAATTATTGTTTGATGTCAAATTTACTGTTTGTTTGGGATACCGGGTTAGGCATGAGAAATATTCGTGTAATGTAGCCCAAAGACATTTTGCATGTATTTAAAGAGTAACCCACTTAATGCAATTTGAACAGTCTCGTAGATTCTGCCTCTGTGTGGTTCCTATGATTTCTGTGTCCCTGCAGTAAATAAACCTTGGTCTTTGACGCCGCCATCGAGAAGCCCGTGTCTCTGTTTATTTGTGCACCGGGACAGGAGGAACTCAGGGGTCTTCGGGTGTTGTTTCCCTGACACCTCTGGACTCTTAAAAGTCCAGAACCTCAAGCCTAGGATAGTTTTTTGTTGCTTCATACCACAGTGCCTCATGTCCGCTTTTATTCCCAGGTCATACCTTTATCACTCTACATCACATTTCCTATGTATTTAATCTGAAATGTCAACATTGTTGCTGTTAGAAATGAGGGTCTCTAATTGGCAGTGGTTTGCACCCTGTTCAAGTATGGACCCCTCCTTCTAGTCAGGATAAGGGAGTTACACACCCAAATAATCCCTGCCCACCCCCTTAGTAGCTTGGCAAGAGCAGAGGCAATGTGTAAATTATTTGTACATAACTCACAGTAACACTATGAAAACACTACAAATTTATACCACACCAGTTAAGGAAAATAAAGTAACTTTATTAAACCAAACAAGAAAGACCAAAAAAACAAAAATCCAACATACACAGCTCAAAATCTGACGTTCAAAAGATTTCAAGCAATTCTGTTCATAGAACTCTATGGATGCTGTGATTTTACACAAAGAACCTCACATGCGTAAAAATCCACACAAAAACAGCCGCATAGGAGGGACGCATCAGAAAATACAGTGAGGCATCGGTTCCTAAATCCTTGGGGAAGTGATGCGTTAGTTCTGCTGCACGCAGGAGAAGTGTTACGTCGAATCCAGACTGTAGGGAGAAGCAATGCATCGAAATCCAAGACTTTTCTGGTCTGGTGATGCATCAGAAAAACCTCTCGCCCATGTGCGGTGCGTGGAAATCCAGACGCACTGGAGGTTGATGCGTTGATTCTTTCAGCCCCACAGCAGGGCCTGCATCGGAGTCAGTGCGGGGGTCTCTGACTTCGGAGACAAGAATCTCTGAACTCCAGTTGCAACGGTTCCTTCAGCCGCTCACAGGTGCTGCATCGATTTCTTCTGCAAGGCGGTGGTGCGTGGGAATTTCTCCCGCAAGGCAGAGATTTGGTAGAAAAACAGGCGCTCGAAGGGCAATGCATCGATTTTGATGGTTTCATGCAGGTCTTTGCAGGAGGAACAACCTCCAAGGCCCCAGAACTGGATTTGGCACCACAAGGCAGGTCAGAACTCCCAGCATCAGAGTTCAGGGATACAACAGATAAAGTATTTGAAAGCCCTGAGACTTCCAACCGTAGACAAGCACACACAAGCCCTTGGAGAAACTTCACAAGCAGGATAAAAGCAAAGTCCAGTCCTTTGCCTCTCCATAGCAGAAGCAGGAACTACATGCCAACCTAGCAAATCAATATACAGTAAAGTGGCAGTACTCCCCCTCACAGGTCTTCAGCTCTTCTCCTCAGCAGAAGTTCCTCTTGATCCAGAAGTGTTCTAAAAGTCTGGGGGTTTAGGTCCAATACTTATAATCCTTTTTGCTTTTGTAGTAGGCATTCTTCAAAGGATTGTCTTTTTAGTGCACAAGTTCTTTTCCTGCCTTGTCTCTCCTCCAGATGCACTCCAGGGGGTGGACACAGAATTGTGAGAGGCCAGGCAAGGCCCTATTCAGATGACAGCTCCTCCCACCACTCTAGCTCAGTAAGGCCCATCAATCTGGTGATGGGCTATCAGGATATGCAGGTCACACCTCATCTCCCTTTGTGTGACTGTCCAGAGTGAATTCACAAACACTGTCAGTTTAAACTAAACATTGATTCCACAGGCAGGTCTGGAACGTTGCAGTTTGTCAAGCATGCCCCGCGAGCGAGTGTAAGTTTAACTTATGCTTCAATTCGCTTTCCTTTGTAGATTGTAAATCACCTGTTTTGCTCAGGTATGTGCCTTAATAACTACGCGCTTATTAATGTAGTGAATGTATATTACACAGTGAATTGACAGCAGCTCTTGTTTGAACAGGGTTTGCTTGAACCTCCCTTCATGAACCAATAAGATTTTTCCTGATGGTGAAATTTGTTTCCACCAGGTAATTTTTTGTCTGAAGAAAATAATTTCTTTGGTGTGTGTATTTTCAGTTTTGAGAATAGGAGAGCTCAAAATCACTTATACCCCTTTTTGTGTGTTGTTTATTATGTAGATTACACCAGTATCTATAAATCAGAAGCCCTGATGAGAGCCCCTGGAGTTTTCCACGGGTCTTGAAATGCATCGGCATTTCGATTCAATCAGTCAATCAATCAATCAGGTGACTACTCACCTGTAAGGGTATAAAGGTGCTGGGGCCCCCCCAGGTTCCAGTCCATCAAGGGGGTGTCTGTCGAAGAGCCAGGTTTTGAGGTTTCTTGCGAAGACGGGACCGATGTTGTCTGTCTGAGGTGAAGCGGAAGGGCGTTCCAGGCTCTGGCCGCGAGAAAGGAGAAGGAGCGGCCTCCCAAACTGGTCTTTCTAATGCGGGGGACTGTGGTAAATATTTAATTACCGGTACTATTTTTTATGCGGTAAAGTCTATTAAGAATAACTCAGTAAATATAAGAGGCAGAATCCGTGGTATTAGAGGTTTTTAAAAGGCTTTATTCCTATACAAAGGAATACAATTCGAATTGTAGGCTTTCTATTCCATCACCACGAAAGTTCAGGAAGGAAGGGCATACATTATTGACAGATAAGCAGTTTTATAGAAAATACATTACAGTGAGACAGATGCAAGAGGCGTAACAGCTGATAGTACAGATAAAAGGTGCATACGTAACTAACAAAGGCGTATACATGGGTGTAACTAAAATACGTCATTAAACATGATGTCACAAGTGGGTGGATCCATAAAAGAATCCTGCAATGTCAGCAGAAATATCTGGCAGAGATGCGCGCGCAGCCGCATGACGTGTGATTGACGTGCAACTAGAGGGTGAAGGGGACTTGACATTTAGCTCTACATGTGGAGACAGAAGTCTGGGGGTTATGTCAACCTAATCCCAAATCATATCTAATATCCTATGTTTAAAGAACTGGGTTATCCAAAAGGAAAGGTCTCTAGGATAGAATCTATTCTATACTGACTGTTAGTGCGTGTACAAGCGTCTAAGTGTCTACATGAGATGCGAGGGGGTAGGAATATTCCATGGTAACGGGGCTATGAATTACTTGCATGAGGACAGCGAGGCCTGGCCCCTTTGCACGGTAGCTGGAGGAATGTTTACCTAAACTGCTAGACAGGAATGCATCGGATGAGGAGCGGAGTAGATAATCTTGAAGGTGAAATACAGTTTTTGGCAGGCAATATGCCGGATCAGGCACCGTTAGCCGCGCAGGGAGTAGGACAAAGTTCATGGATACAAATGCAGGCTCAGACTGGAGCTTTCAGAGGCAGAAGGCAGGAAAAGGCTTGATGACAGAATTCAGGGCCTACTCGCCTGAATCTGTAAAATGTGGAAAGTGAACCACATAAAGTCGGTGGCCTTTCATATTTAGAAATGGAATATCTGACCCATTCATGGCGGATCTGAAAGAGGACATATTGACGGTGGACGCACATGTATTTGCGTCTTCAAAACTGGAACTGGAGGGAACATACATGTACTTATAGCATGCACATGGAGCCGTTGGGGTCTATGATAGGGGACATAACTGATCACAAAATTCATATTTCCTCATTCCCTCCTTGTCCCCTACGGACCCTCAGGAGATATCGATCTTCATCAATCCATCGATCTGTTCATATAGCATCATTTGTTCTTCTTTCTTCTTCCGGGATCTTGAACGAAAACTTGGATGTGGGATACACGATGTGGCACACAGACCACAAATCGCTGGCCCACATTGTAGACATAAGCAGCAACTGAATAGTATGAGAAAGCCAATACCTAGGAAGGATAGGATTCTCCATCCCCAGGCTGACAACACGCCCCAGAACCAACCGGACCAAGTCCAGGTGCCTGGACTCTGGTGTATCTGGCTTATAATCTTATGAAGGCGGGTTATGGCTTTATATACTGACGGCGAATTTTCTGGTATGAAAATGCAGCAACTTGATCCGATGACCCTACAAGCTCCGCCCCTATCGGCCAGGATGACGTCAAGGACAAGACGATTTTGAAGCACAACAATCCGCATAGCAGACTGCTCTTCTGTTAAATTGCCTAAGGCGGAAATAGTTTCATTCACTACTGCTTCAAGGGTTCTGGTTAATCTACGTATCAGCTTACTATTAGTGACTGTACCTATATAGGGGAAGAATCCTTTATTGAAATCTGTGTATTTTTCCCATGCTGTTTCAGTGTAATCGACAATTGGGAGATCTCTCTGTTGTCTATTGTGTACTAAATGGGTATTTCTATGATAATCAGGAGGAGCTAGGAAAACAGGTGGCAGAAGGAATGCTATGTAACAGGTACCATCCCAATCTAGAGGTAGACATATATATGCGGTCTGGCCACATATGAAGTAGGAATGATGGGAAGCTCTAAATGTAGACTTGCCTTGATCACTGAATTTTATTACAGTGGTGCATTTACTATGGCCCATGTGTATGGACCCATTCTTTCTTACACATAATTCCCCCTTTACTGGGAATACTGACATGGCGGGCAAGATTGGTGTAGCTTCAGATTCAACGTTCAGGATCATGAGGTTAAGTGTAAAATTACCTAATCCATATACTTCATTTTCTAGATCAGTTCCTGTTCTTTTGGGAAGTCCCTCCTTGTTAGGGTAGCAGACTTTAAGCAAAACGAGGTTCAGGTTTCCCCATACCCAGTTGTCTTGATAAACTGCGGAATTTGAATCTAGGGAATTAATCAGACTAAACCATGCTCCACAGGAGCCATTGTGTGTGAACGGATAGGGAAAGAGGGGCAAAACTCCCTTATAGTTCTGATAAGGAGGGAGTCGGCCACATATCCAACAATTTGTGGCATTGCTGGTCTGATGGGAATGATGTAACATACTAATAAATGTGTTGTTGCGCAGCGCAAATCTATAGGACAACTCATGCGGAGGTAATTCGCTAAAAGAATGTTCTGCAGTTATGTTGTAAGCACGCTTATGAATAGGGTAATACATATGCAATAGTATGCTGAAAATAATGATCAGAAGACTTAGAAAAAACAAAATTAATAATGTTACTGTGCAGTGACTACGAAGTGATTTACAATACGCATGTTTTTTCAGCTGCATCTGTTGATTTCTTTCTCTATTCCGGTCTAGAGGATACATGTCAGAGACAAATTCAACCGGTTCACCTCGGAGAGGACTTAAACAATCAAATTGTCTGACTTGCTAGACCTCAATTTCAGTTTGTACAGTTCTGGTTTTGATTGCTCAACCAAGGGGAGCTTTGAGTCTGTCTGTGAGGGAATACAGGGTTGGGTATTCACACTGGATGGTAGTCCATAAAATTTCTTGATATGACTCGAGTGCAACCACCCTTTGCGACCCTCAATCTTCACGGCAGTCCTTGTGGTCAGTAGAACCAACTTAGGCGACTTCCACCTAGGATCCAGTTGGGTCTTCCGGTCGAAATTCCCGACCAAAACCAGGTCACCAGGAACCACGTCATGGGGCTTCACCTCAGTATTATCGGGAAAAGCTGCGGCTACCTGTGAACGACAAGATTGTAGTGCAGACATCAAGGAAGCCAGGTAATCTGTCAGCATATTACAGTCAACATCAGTGATTTTGCGAGGTATAGGCGTCCCCCACATATTTGGTGGTCTACCGAAGATCACCTCGTACGGGGATAGCCCTGTTCGAGAATGTGCTACCATTCTCATGTAAAAGAGTGCAACTGGTAAGGCTACTATCCAATCGACACCTTTTTCCCTACATATTTTGGACAATCTAATTTTCAGAGTTTGATTATGGCGTTCCACGAGACCTGCGGCCTCGGGATGCCGGACACAGTGGAATTTCCATTGGTAGCCTAACAAAAGGGAAACGTGTTTCATTAGTTCGGATGAGAACGGCTGGCCGTTATCTGAGTAGACAACACGTGGTAAACCGTACCGTGGGAAGAATTCTCGAACTAACTGTTTGGCAGTAGTCGGAGCAGTGTAATCTGAAACCGGGTATGCTTCTGTCCAACGGGAAAGAGCACAGACAACTACGAGAACATATTTGAATCCTCGACATCGTTCCATCTGGATATAATCCATCTGGAGGACTTCAAAAGCATGATCGGGAGGTTGAAATCCACCCTGCTCTACAGGGATGCTTTTACCTGGATTAAACTGACAACATATCATACAGGTACGAACTTTTTGTTTAGCTGCTGCTCGCAAGTGTTTGTTGAACCAAATGTGTTGAATGCTGTCTAGCATAGCTTTTTCTCCTAGGTGTGCTGGACTATGTATTGTGTTAATGATGACTTGAACCATAGAGTCGGGAAGAAACCATATAGATTTTTCCTTCGTCATCCATCCTTGATCCGTTTGGATCCCTCCTAATTCAGTCCATTTCTTTATTTCTTCTGGTGTAGCATGTGTCTGTATGTCAATTACATCAAGGGCGGGATCCTTAACTGTCATGCAATGTGTTGGTGTCGGAACTATTGTCTTTGTCATGTCAGTTGTGAGAGTCTGATTCTGAGCAGTCTGTTTAGCTGTTCTGTCAGCTAGGTCATTACCCTGAGAAATGATATCGGTAACTTTTGTATGGGCTTTGCATTTCATAATCGATATTGCAGTGGGTAGATGAATCGCGTCCAATAGGGTTTGAATGAGGGGTCCGTGTTGGATGTGGGCACCGTGAGAAGTTAAATAACCTCTCTCTCGCCACAGTACGCCGAAGTCATGGACGACTCCGAATGCATAACGTGAATCTGTGTATATGTTGACTTTCTTATTTTTGGCTTGAATACAGGCTTGTGTCAGAGCGATGAGCTCTGCTGCTTGAGCTGACAAAGTGTTAATACGATTTGTTTCAATGACTTCAGTGTCTGTTGTGACTGCGTAAGCGGCCACTAGCTCTCCTGTACTTGTTCTCATACATGACCCATCTACATACAATGTCAAGTCTGGATCTGACAAAGGGATATCTGTCAAGTCTTGTCTGGGTTTCGTCGTGATAGTAATGATTTCGACACAATCATGTGCCAATGGATCTGTTCCGCCCACTGGTAACAGTGTGGCAGGGTTTAACGTATTACAACGTCTGATTTCTATGTGTGGCTGAAATAATGTCAGTTCGTAACCGGTGAGTCTCGCTATAGTCAAGTGTTGTGTTTGTGTGCGGTTCAAGAGAACCTCTACTGCATGAGGTACTTGTACTGTCAATTGATGTCCTAACACTATGGCATCGCTTTGTCTGATTGCTAAAGCTGTTGCTGCCACCGATTTCAGGCACGCAGGAAGAGCCTGAGCTACTGGATCTAATGTACTAGAGAAATAAGCACATGGTTTGTGTGATCCTGCTTGTTCCTGAGTGAGTACTGACAAGGCAGTACCTTCGCGTTCTGTAACAAAGAGTGTAAACTGTTTACTGTAACATGGTGTTGCTAAAACAGGTGCTTGGCATAAAGCTTTCTTTAAGCTTTCAAAGGCGTGTGTATGTTCTTGAGTCCAAGGGAGAACAGTCAATGTGGCTGCCTCCTGGGTTATCAACTGGATGAGTGGTTTTGCTAGAAATGCATATTGAGGGATCCACTGCCTACAGTACGAAGTGAGGCCTATGAATGCCCGTACCTCCTTTTGTGTCTTGGGTGGTGGCATGTTAGCGATTAACTGGATGCGATCGGGTGTAAGCTGCCTTCCCTCCTTGGACAGCGAGTGCCCAAGGTAAACAACTCGCTGGACACAGAATTGCAGCTTAGAAGGGGACACCTTGTGTCCCTTGTCAGCCAAAAATGTTAAAACCGTCAGGGACGCTGTTTCACATTCAGGTTCGCTTCGGGCGGTGATCAACAGATCATCGACATATTGAAGCAAGGCAGTGTTAACTGGCATGTGGATACTGTCAAGTTCTCGTTTCAGTGCTTGGCTATAGATGCTGGGGCTTTCTGTAAATCCTTGAGGTGCGCGTGTGAATTTAAAACTTCGTCCATTTAAACTGAATCCGAACAGATATTGACATTCCGGATCTATTGGGACGCTAAAGAAAGCATTCTTGAGATCAATTACAGTGAAGAACGTTGCTTCTGAGTCAATAGCTGTTAGTAATGAAGAGATATCTGGGACCACAGGGTATTGTGGTACAATACATTTATTTAATTCGCGCAGATCAATAACTAATCGATATACTGGTGGTGCTTTTGGATCCGTTCTTTTAAGAATCGGAATTATCGGGGAATTACATACATTGGAGTCGGTTTCGACAACAACTCCTTGTGCAATGAGCTCGTCAATGATTTGCAGCAAAGCCACAACAGCATCGGGTGGTAACTTGTATTGTCGTATTCGTGGTAGTATTACTCCTGTTTTTAGTGTAACACGATATGGTGTAATATTCATGCAACCAACATCAGTGGGGCCTTGTGCCCATAAATGTGTAGGTAAATTCTGCAGTCGGTGATCCATGTCTCTGGACACGTAGTGACCTTTAAAGTCACGTAGAAATAGTCTTACTCCTTCCGGAGAACAACATATTATAGCTCCTAGAGCTTTCAATGTTTTTATACCTAACAAGTTTTCTGGACATGATTTAGTAAGCAATAAATCTGTAGTACGTGTCAATGGACCGATTGTAAGTGGAAGAGGTTGTGTTACGTCATTTATTATAGGTTTTCCTGAGAATCCAAGGGAAATATTTTGTGAGCCTGAGAGGGGTGCCCCTGGAACTTCACTGCGTCGTATAGTCGTTCTGCTTGCCCCTGTATCAAGTAAAAACTTTCTGTCTTCCCCTAATAGTTCACTATGTACATAAGGTCCCTCTTGGTCTACAGGAACCTCAATAAGGGGTAAGCCAACTTCCCTCTCTAGGCTATGTCATGTATATCGCTGATAATCGGGATAATCTGCTTGTGCATACTGATACATCTGTTGTGTTGTTGCTTGTGTTGCAGCAATAGGCTGCGCTGGTGGTGGTGCTACGGTCTGTTGTGGAGCTCCCTGTTGCGGAGCTAGTTGTTGCGGAGCTAACCTAGGTTGTGCATGCTGAGGAATTTGTTGTTGATTCTGATCCTGTCTAGGTGGACGTGGTCTCTCCTGGGTTCTACCTGTAGCAATATTATGTTTCAGGACTGGACAATCGTGTATATAATGACCTGGTTGTTTACAATAGTTGCATGTCCCTTTCGTAGGACCTGCGGAATTACCCTTTTGATGACCATCCGCTGGGACTGACTGAGCAACAAGCATTTTCATTTTTGTATCTTTCATACGTCTTTGTTCGTGTTCTTGTTCTTCTCTAATTCTATTGTGATGATATTGTAACATCTGTAACATCTGTGATGGGGTATTACCTTGCCAGGTACTTTCGAATTTCAATACTCTATTCTTGACTTGTAGCAGAGAATTTTCAACTAATTTTGGCACAAACAGATGTGGATATGACTCACTACTGGCTTTTATACCACTATTTATAACAAAACATTTTTCAAATCGGGAATAGAAATCACTAGTGTCTTCATCTGGTTTTTGTTTACAGGCTGATATTGCACCCCAGTCTTCCTTTTTCGTAGTTAATAAACGTGGCAGTACCTGCACTAGTAGTCCTGCTAGTGCTGTAGTCTTTTCCCCAAGTCCTGCTCCTGCAGCTCGGGCCTTCTCTTCGTTTTCTAATGCTGTCCAATCTATCTTTTGGTCTCCCACCTCCCATTCCTTTTCTTTGAGTTTCTCGTAAACACCGGCGGGTAATAGGACTTTTAATATTTTCATAATGTCGGGGTAGGTATACTCTCCCATGAGTAACATGTCTTTTATCTCGCGGTGGAAACCTGCTGGGTCCTTGTCATGGCTGGGTACTACTTTCTTCATTTCTAATAATTCCAGTTTAGTTATAGGCGTGTACACAAACACGCGTGTAAAGTTATTATCGTCACCTCTGATTGGGTGTACTTCGCGTAACGGGTTCTGTCTATCTATGTGATACATTTTTCTTCCTATGATGGGAACTGGAACGTGTTCTGGGCATACGAAATTTAAATATTGGTTTCGGAATTCTAGAATTTCTTTGATCAAATCAGTACCTGACCCTCTCCATATGTTCGTGAGTAGTTCTGTCAATATGTCAGGTAAGGGTCCTGGATCGGAGTGTTGGCTTTTATATAATATAAGGAGGTGTTGAATCATGTATATACTAGCTAAACGCTGTTCGTATGGGTCAAGATTCAGAAACGTGTGTGCAAGTACATCATCATTGTAGTCGCTGGGACTGTCAGCCCATTGTACTGCTGACCTAGCTAATTCTTGTTCGTCCATGGAATCGAGCACATGGTACCCCCTTCGATCTCGAAGTAATTTATCAGCGGCTTGGAATAGGTGTTCGGGGGATTTTGTATTTAACATAGGGGTTTGAAAATGTCGATTATATTCTGGACGTATCGGACGTATCGGGTCATTAAAACCTCTAGTATTATTATGGGGTCTTCCTCTACCTACATAAGCTATCATTTCTAATTGTTCTGATTCTTGCTCCTCCTCGTCTTCTGATTCTACTCTGTCTGTTTCTCGTCTCTCTTTATGTATTCGTTCTACTTCCTTGCGGATCTTTCGACACATGGCGATTATACACGCCTGTCTATCATGTTTCTCTTCTGATATGTTCTGACCCCATTTGACAAGTCTTTGCATGGTATCGTGATCTGCCCCGGGCCTGTCTTGATTCCTAATTACACAATTTATGAAAAAACGTAGTAGTTGTCTTTGGACATCCACTTTCTGGTATTCCATAGCTTCGTTAATACTTTCTGGACCTCGCCCTGTTTGGACAAAGCGATATATTTCGTCTAGGTGCTCACCCATTCCTGGTATCGTCATTAAATATAATGTAGCTCGTCTTATACGTAGTGATGATATGAGCAATTTATCCTGTCTACCTGGTACTGGGTCGTATCTACAATCCACAAGCTGTTCTTTAAACATGTCGGATGTCGCTAGTTGGGGTGTACGTTGGAGTGCTAAATCTCTAAGGGTCTGTTTATTTCGCGGCGGGGTGGCAAACATGTCTGTCGTACCTCCTGTAGCACCATCTGAGGCGCTAGGCACGAAAGGATTCGTTGGATGTAGGATAGAGATTGTGGATGCGGGAAAAACTGTAGAAACAGACGGACCTGTGGGAACTTGTGTAGGAGTTTGTAGTTGCGGGGATACAGACGGATGCTCTTGATGTTGAACACCATCGGCAAGCGGTATGTGTGGTATGGCATTAGCATACTCGGGAGCTACGTCATCTAAATAGGAGGAAAGGAAAACGTCCTTTGCTGTTTTGGGATGTGTTTTGGGATGTGCTTTTATCGGGAGTAATGGAGGAGTTAAATCTTTTGGTATTTCCGGGGTAGCCTTAGGTAACCCTTCGGCCAGAAGAGGATACATACCATTCATAAGAGTGTTTCTTTGTCTATCTACTTGTTCTGAGTTTACTCGGGTACCTTCCTCAAGTAATAGATTTTCTCGAGTTTTATTTGAATTCTCTCTACCTTTCTCTTCCTGTCTGAGTGCTTTTTCTGTACGTCTGTATGATTCTTTACGCCATAATTCAATGGCATCTTTCTGTGACTGTCTGGCTTTCTTTTTCCATAATTCTTCTTCTACTCTCATGATGCAATCTGCATCCCAGGTCCCCGCTGCGGGCCATCTCTGACTCTCTGGTAATTCTTTGGTGTAGTCCACCCATAAATCAAGAAATAATACGGCATCTAGACCATGCTTATGATACATAAAGTATCCTGGAGTGTCCCTAGGTGGGATGGGAACAGCTTCTTCGAGTACACCTTTTCTAGTTTTGATCTGTCTTAGTTTCGAAAAGAGCGGCATTTTTAGACCTTATTACTTAGAACACACTTTATACAATGAACCCAATAATGAACAGTCATTCACACCACAATGTATAGAACGTATTAAAACATTTAACATTTAACAGTTTTAACGAACAATGATAACTAATAGAAAACTAGTTACTGACATAATACTGACACTAGATAATACTTATTTATATGCAAGACATACTATATATACTGCTACACAGTACAGATACACTGCTGAAACAGTGCAGACCGGATTTGTGTACCCAAACCCGTCTTGACCGGCACAGACTATGTGCACGTAAAATGCCTCCCCGGTAATGGTACTCACCGGGTAGCTCGGAACGGAAGGCCTCGGAACGGAACTGAAACTGGACCGGATTGGACTCGACTCGACTGGACTCGGAACTTCGGAACCTGGTGGGCCTCTGTATACCTCGGATCTTGCTCTCTCAGCTAGGCTCTGGTCGGGATACTTCGCACTTCTCACCGCCTCGTCTGGGTGTTGATCGCAGCCTCAGTCGCCCCCGCTCGGCCGGAGGGAGATACAGGAAATCCTGCGGGTACACGTAGTTGTCCGTTCAGCTGTGGCAGGAGACCGGGCCTGCAACGCACCTCCGGCGCGTGAGATGAGAAAGTGTCCCTGTTCGGGCGCCAATTTATGTGGTAAATATTTAATTACCGGTACTATTTTTTATGCGGTAAAGTCTATTAAGAATAACTCAGTAAATATAAGAGGCAGAATCCGTGGTATTAGAGGTTTTTAAAAGGCTTTATTCCTATACAAAGGAATACAATTCGAATTGTAGGCTTTCTATTCCATCACCACGAAAGTTCAGGAAGGAAGGGCATACATTATTGACAGATAAGCAGTTTTATAGAAAATACATTACAGTGAGACAGATGCAAGAGGCGTAACAGCTGATAGTACAGATAAAAGGTGCATACGTAACTAACAAAGGCGTATACATGGGTGTAACTAAAATACATCATTAAACATGATGTCACAAGTGGGTGGATCCATAAAAGAATCCTGCAATGTCAGCAGAAATATCTGGCAGAGATGCGCGCGCAGCCGCATGACGTGTGATTGACGTGCAACTAGAGGGTGAAGGGGACTTGACATTTAGCTCTACATGTGGAGACAGAAGTCTGGGGGTTATGTCAACCTAATCCCAAATCATATCTAATATCCTATGTTTAAAGAACTGGGTTATCCAAAAGGAAAGGTCTCTAGGATAGAATCTATTCTATACTGACTGTTAGTGCGTGTACAAGCGTCTAAGTGTCTACATGAGATGCGAGGGGGTAGGAATATTCCATGGTAACGGGGCTATGAATTACTTGCATGAGGACAGCGAGGCCTGGCCCCTTTGCACGGTAGCTGGAGGAATGTTTACCTAAACTGCTAGACAGGAATGCATCGGATGAGGAGCGGAGTAGATAATCTTGAAGGTGAAATACAGTTTTTGGCAGGCAATATGCCGGATCAGGCACCGTTAGCCGCGCAGGGAGTAGGACAAAGTTCATGGATACAAATGCAGGCTCAGACTGGAGCTTTCAGAGGCAGAAGGCAGGAAAAGGCTTGATGACAGAATTCAGGGCCTACTCGCCTGAATCTGTAAAATGTGGAAAGTGAACCACATAAAGTCGGTGGCCTTTCATATTTAGAAATGGAATATCTGACCCATTCATGGCGGATCTGAAAGAGGACATATTGACGGTGGACGCACATGTATTTGCGTCTTCAAAACTGGAACTGGAGGGAACATACATGTACTTATAGCATGCACATGGAGCCGTTGGGGTCTACAATAGGGGACATAACTGATCACAAAATTCATATTTCCTCAGGACCATGGCATAGGAGAGCTCGGCTGATCGTAGGGTCCTCTGGGGTGCGTGAAATTTGAGTCCGCTGTTCAGGTATGCTGGTCCGGTGTCATGGAGGGCCTTGTGGGCGTGGGTGAGCATCTTGAAGGTGACTCTAGCTTCAATGGGGAGCCAGTGGAGTGTGTGCAGATGCTGGGAGATGTGGCAGTGTATTGGCAGGTTGAGGACTAGTGATGCGGCGGCATTCTGGATGTTCTGTAGCTTGCGGGTGAGGTTTTTGTTTATTCCGGCGTAGAGTGCGTTGCCGTAGTCGAGTCTTTTGGTGATTAGGGTATGAGTGATGGTCTTTCTGTGTTCAAGGGGGATCAATTTGAAGGTCATACGTAGGAGGCGGAGGGTGTGGAAGCAGGAGGACGAGACAGAGTTGATCTGGTGGTCCATTTTGATCTCTGATTCCAGGATGATTCCCAGGTTGCGTGCGTGGTCTGTGGGGGTGGGAGGGCTTCCGAGGGCGGGGGCCACCAGGTGTCGTTCCAGGCATCTGGGTTTAGGCCCATGATGAGTTCTTCTGTTTTGTTGGTGTTTAGTTGTAGGCAGCTGGTTTTCATCCACTTGGCGATGGCTTCCATGCCTTCCCGAAAGTTGTCTCTGGCGGTATTGGGTTCGTTGGATAGGGAGAGGATGAGTTGGGTGTCATCTGCGTATGACACAATGTTGAGTCCGTAGGTTCTGACGATGGGGGCGAGTGGAGCCATGCAGACGTTGAAGAGCGTATGGCTGAGGGAGGACCCGTGGGGGACTATGCAGGTGTTTGGTGTAGGGCCCAAGAGGAAAGGGGTGAGCCTGACCTGCTGCGTTCTGCTGGAGAGGAAGGAGCGGATCCAGTCAAGGGCCTTGTCTTGGATCCCTGCATCATGGAGTCTGCCTATTAGGGTGCGGTGAGAGACTGTGTCGAACGCCGCTGAGAGGTCAAGGAGGATGAGGGCTGCTGTTTCTCCTTTGTCCAGTAGGGTGCGGATGTCGTCAGTTGCAGAGAGGAGGGTGGTTTTCGTATGGTGGTTTTTTCTGAAGCCGGATTGGGAGGAGTTGAGGATGTTGTGCTCTTCGATGAATGTGGCGAGTTGGCTGTTGATGGCTTTCTCTATGACTTTCGCTGGGAACGGGAGCAGGGAGATGGGTCTGTAATTTTTGAGGTCGGTGGGGTCCTTTGAGGGTTTCTTCAGGAGGGGGTTGACTCTGGCGTGTTTCCAGTCGTCGGGTAACAAGGCGGTTGCCAGGGAGCAGTTGATGGTGTGGCAAAGCATAGCTGCGATGGTGTCGGCGGCTCTGTGAAAATGTGTTGGCGGCAGGGGTCAATGGGGGCCCAGAGTGGATTGACTTCATCGTTGTCCAGTTGTCAATCGCTGGCTTCAGGGTGTCGGGGAAGTTGGTGAGGGTTCAGTGTGTTGGTTGTCTTTGTCGCAATTGTCATAGATGCTCTTGATTTTGTGGTGGAGAAAGGTGCTGAGTTTGTCGCAGAGGTCTTGCGAGGGAGGGATGTCGGTTCGGTGGACTCACTGGTGGGTTGGGCAAACTCCTTGATGAAGTTAAAGAGTTCTTTGATGTTGTGTGCGTGAGTGGAGATTCCGTCTTCAATCGCTTTTTTCTTCGTTTTTCTGATGAGTTGGTGGTGGGCGTTGGTGACGGCTCTAAAGTTGTTGTGGGCTTCTGTGGATTTGGTGTTTCTCCAGCCTTTTTGAGGTGGCAGTAAGTGCGTCTGGACTGTCTAAGTTCGGTTGTAAACCATCTGGCTTTCTTGGCGTGGGTGTTGTTGTTTTCCTTGAGGGGAGCTATGGTGTTGGCGCTGTCCGTGATCCATCTGTGCAGGGTTCGGGCTGCGGTGTTGGGGTCGTCGTTTTCCGCGATGGTTGGGGTGTAGTTGCTGAGTGATGAGGTTAGCTGGTCGTAGGTGATTCTGGTCCAGTTTCTTCGTGGTAGCAGGTACTGGTGTCAGTGGATGGCGGGTGTTCTGAAGGTGAAGTGGACGCATCAATGGTCTGTCCATGGGAGTTCGGTGGTGTGGCTGAAGGTGATGGAGTTTCCTGTTGTGAAGAGGGGGTCGAGGGTGTGTCCTGCTGAGTGCGTGGGTTTAGTCACAATCTGGCGGAGTCAAATGTTGTGGAGGTTGTCCAGGAGGGATGTGGTGCTGGGGTCCATTTGGTTGTCGAGGTGTAAGTTGAGGTGGAGTAGGGTGTAGTTGGTGGACCTGATGGCATGTGGGGAGATGATGTCCATGATGGAGTTGGTAAAAAGTCTGCAGGGTCCAGGGGGTCGGTAGATGAGTGTTTGCGGAGGGTGGTTGTAGGGCTGGCCAGTATCTTGAAGTGATTAACACTGAGCAATTGGAATTTGTTCTTTTAAGTACAGCTTGAGGGAAATGCAATGACATTTTAACCCCCACTGTTTGCAAAAATTGTTCCCAGTGTTAGACGTTCCCCTTACTTGATGAAATGTTATGGGAAAAGGGGATGTCGTGTTTTGTGAATTCGAATTGGTGTATGAATATTGATGTTCTTTGTTGTACGTAGTGATGTCATAGGCATATGTATGTTGTTCAATTTTTTGTACTGTATAAGTTTCTGGAATGAATAAGCGTTGATCACTTTTCATACATTCTTTAACTAAAAAAGATATAACATTTATATATGATAAGGTTAAAATAAATAACCTGATGAAACTGAAATGTTCACATTTGATCTTTGCTGCAAGTAAATTGCTGGAAAGTTAACAAGAAGCCAGGTCTCACCTTTTGTTACTATGTATTACGGCCCTACCTGGGTCCTGTTCTTTGGGCATAACCTCTCTTGTTGACTTTCTAAAAATGGCATTTTCAAACAGACAATTTAAAAAACACCTTTACTAAAATATGTGTTTTTAAATTTTGAGCTCAGATAGCCCTAACTTCACATCTCTAGCTGCTCCCAATTAAAAGATACACTTTAAAATGTTACAAGGTAGCTCCAATGATAGCCTCTGGGAGAGCCAGTCCTTCCAAAAGTGAAAAACGAAACTGGCAGTATTTCACTATCAGGACAAGTAAAACACACCGCTCCATGTCCTACCTTTCACATACACTGCACCCTGCCCATCGGCATACCTTGGGCCTACATTAGGGGTGCCTTACATGTAGTCATAGGAAATGTCCGGAAATCCTACTGCATGTGCTTAACACAACGAAAGCATATATGACAACTACTACGCAGTTAATCATTAAGAAGTTGTGAAAGTGCAAAATGTTGTATATTATAATCATAATACAACTCTACAAATCTAAAACTCACTACACTAACTTCTTCTATCTAAACTATGCCTAAACAAACCTATGCTACCTTACTTTAAAACTATCTTAACCTACCATACCGTAAGATATACTACTCCACACATATAACTCAACTGACATGTTAAACATCAACGCCCCACCCCCTTAATATACATGTTTCTATTAAATCAATATAAACTACACCTATACACAAACAATCAAAACATTAAAACCTAAAGAATTAAAGATTTTTTTGTATTTTTGTATTATATATTTTTTACATATTCTAAACATCAACCCCCCACCCACTGAAAAACATACCCACCCATATCCCCACCTAACAACCAGTGGTGTAATGAGACTTGAGCCCCCCCCCCCCTGGAAAGTACATGGAGGAGGCCCTGTGGGAAAGTAGGATCTGCTGTCACGGTTACCCCCACTTTTTGTTGGTGTCAGTATGTTTTTTTGGACTAGTCTGATTGGGATTCTGCTAATCAGGACCCTGTGCTTCTGCCCTAAATTTGACATGGTAAGCACTTTTGTACCACCAAAACTGGCTACCGGTGTGCCTCTATAAGTCCCTAGTATATGGTACAAAAGTACCTGACTGCGGCATGTATCATGCCACCATTGAGAGACCACTCAAATTGTGACTGCAGGCTTGCCTTTGCAGTCTGTATAAGCAGGTGCTAGCACCACTTATGACAAATATAGGTTTTCTTATATCTGAGGTCACTACACTTGAAAACTACAAGTCACCCCTAAGGCAAGCCTTTTAATCCTGAAGGCAGGGTGCTGGGTTATAGGTGTGTGAGTGCCCCTGCATGAGCAGGACACCCCTACAAACCTCGGAGTCGATTCTCCAGGCTTTGTAAGTGCAGGAAGCTATTTTGAAATATTCACTGGCATCCATCAGTATGCGATGGCTAACTCTACAGTGGCTGTGCCAAACCTAGTCATGTTTGGTATCAAATATGTTGGAATCATATCCCAAAACTGTTACCGTTGTTGGAGGCATTATTCCATGCACTAGGAAAGCCCCCAGTACTCCTGGTAACAGCCCTCCAGGGTCTGCCAGCAAGATAGTGCTGCTCTCGATCCCAGACACGATTCTGCCTTCCTGCTGCTGAGTTGAGCTTGAGCAGGTAGAACAATGGGTTTACTGTCACATGGAGGTGTGGCCAACTCCCAGATATGATTTAGTGTATTGGGCTGGGGTGGTTGTGCTTGCCAGCACCACCAGAGCTTTGAAGGGCACATTTGGTGCCCTCCTTGCATGCTCTCATTGGAACCAGTTCCGGGAGTCCATGGCTCCTACTCTGGCATGGAACTGGACAAAGGACATGGAAGAATCCTCCCAACTGTCCAGCCCCTCCTATGGGGGGGGGGCTAAGTCGCCTTAACCCCTTTACCTGTGGGTGGGTCCTCGGATTCACCGTGGGACAACATTCAAGCCTGAAACTACGTCACTCTTCGACCGTCTGGACACTTGGACTTTACAGGACTTCGCCTTGAACCAAGACTGAATCATAGAAGACTCCTGCTGCTCCTGGTTTCACTGTTCTGCATGTCTTCTTTGTCATCTGTGCCTGTGATCCTTCCAGGATCTTCAACAGACCTGTGGGCATCGAGGACACACAAAGTAATCTCCCTTGGAGTGATGGAGTCACTCCTCTACATCTGCAGGCACCGCAACAAAGCTGACAGGTCTGCTGCTCCTCAAGTCCCACGTACTTTGAAAGGCTCAGCAACACAGGTGGTGGTTATGCAACTCCCTCAAGACCTGATGTATTCTCTCTGCAATTTTGAGGTCAGTATCCTTCGTCTGAAATGCTGAAACCGAACCCCTGTGCATCGCATTGACTTGCCATTGCCAATGCTTGTTGGCTCTGCACTTTAGAGATCTTTGGGCTACAAGAAGCTCCAGCGTGCAGCATCTTTCCCTGCTATGATCAGCATCATCACCAGATCCTCTGCACCGTGGGCCTCCATCTTTGGTGAGCTGTTCGAGGTCCTCTTGCAACTCCTGTGCCTTTGGTCTGTGGGAACTCTTGAAGTTATTCTTCTGCTTCAGTGGGCTCCTCTGCTTGCTCGGGTCCTGCTCTGACTCTCCTGCACATAGTGAGTCCCTTGGACCTGGCTGGTCCCAACGTTGCTTCTTCTTTGCTTTCCACTAATGTTGCAGCTGCCAAGGCTTTTTGTTGCTCCCACCGGACACTGACCGCCTGGTTCACGACTTCCGATGTGGGCAGCTCGAACATGGCTTCCGGTCTTCTTCTTTGACACATCCGTCATTGGTGGCCATTGCTCTTCTGTACCTCCTGGTCACATCCGAGGGTCATATACTCTGCCCCCTCTACTTTCTGGTTCTTCTCTTCAAGAATCCACCTTTGGATACCACTGGACTCTTGCACCGTCTTTGCCAGCGGAATCTTAACTGAAGTTCTCCACTGTGGTCTACGGCGGTTTCCGACATCACTTGGCACCTATACACCTCGCTTCCCTGGTGTATGTATCCTGGTTCCTGGGGTAGCCACGGGTGGAGTGACTCTCCAACCTTCTGTCTTCCACTGGGTTTCTTCAGGGTCTACTGGGAAGGGTCATTCTTCTTCAAAACTGCAACCGCGACTTTCCTGTTGACTTTAATTTCCGCTCTGCACACATCCTCAGTAGGGTTCCTGGGTACTTACCTTGGGTGGTTCCCAGTGTCCCCAGCTCATCTGAGTCTCCTTATCCCAGTCCCAACTATGGTTACAGTTCGCATCCCATTTTTTTTAGTATATGGTTTGGTCTCCCCTTGGAGACCACTGTGCATTGTACTTACTTACCTTTTTGCAATTTAAGTATTGTTTGTATTTGTGTTTATGTCTCCGGGTTGGAGACATACCAATGTGTTAGTGAGTACTGTGTAATACATATTTTTATATATACACTGTGTGGTTCTTTTCGGTTTAACCTACAGTACATGATTAGATCTGGTACAACAAGCTGCTTAACACTCGTTCTGGACTAAGCCTGAAGGCTTCTCTCCCTAGATACCACTTAGAGAGCTTTATAAGGTTGTATAAGACCACAAAAATCACCATAAGAGTTGTCTTGATTAGTGCAATGTGCTTCACTTAAATAAGTGCTCACCATTAGGGGTGGGCGTAATTTGCGAAATTCACTTTCGCAAATTATTGTGAAAATGTTAAAAATCTCCGTAAACACGCGGAAATATGGCGAGGATGCGGAAGTTTTTTTCCTGCCCGTTCGCGGTATTTTCTGCGTGGTCGCGGCTCACCAACTTACCCATGCGGTTGCTCGCGGGCGCGGCCATCTTGTTTTCACTTGTCTCGCGGTGCATGATTGCGAGAAGAAAGACGTGATCGCGCGACGAATGACGTTACTGCGGGGGCGAACTGTCGCGAGACAGCGCAAATAGCTACCAACAATCCAACATCTCGTGGAGAACGCGACCGGATCGGGAAAACTTGTCAGCGAACGCGGGGATTCAGGTAAGGCGATCACGCGCACATGAGAATGTATTATTTTACAGCGCGAGCAAGCAAAAAATTTCCGGTAAAATGCGGATTGCGGAAATTTTGACATTTTCGCGCTCTCCGCGGAACGCAAACATTTCAAATTATCGCAATTTCCGCGAGCGGAACGGAATTTTAGCCCAGGCCTACTCACCATATACTAAGCCAGCCTCCTACAGGCCTCCTCTGCTTACAGTCGGGAGCTCTCAGCCCAGGGTACCTGTGTTGAGGGGACATCGTGGAGCTCAGGGCCACCACACCGCTGTGGTTGTGGGGGCCTTTGTTACTCCACTGCTAACAACAAATCAGTAATAAAATGTTAACAGCACTATTACTGAACTAATCTTTCCATAAGCTACAACCTATCCTGTGCTAAAATACAAATCTATAAAAACAAGGTATAAAAAACTGAGGAAGGGCAAAAGGTCTAAGGAGGCCTAAAGCAGTGCTTCAATCCAATTGACCAACTGCTGCAATCTGTGGACCATCTGCGTCAGAGTGGCAACTTACAGTTAAATACCAGCTAAACATAGCTTAAGGTCTGAATGGTCGTTAATGGCCTGTTGTTAAAATTCCGTTGACTGTCCTGGGGTTGTCATCCCAGGCTGTGGTGCTCCTGCCGGCTGTGCTGCCAAGGTTCCCAGAACTCATGGAAATACCTGGAACTCCATTACACATATCATGTAATGAAACTCAAGCAATACCATGTGGCCCTTTATATATCCTAGTGTCTGTCCATACATGTCAGTACACAATGTTACCTTGATGCACATAAATTCAAACCATATCCATGTGGTGACTGTGTGTATGCATGCTTTTGATCTCATATGTATGAGTATCTTGTGCTGTATCTTGTATGTATTTGCCAAAAATTAATCAAGGGTAACCAATTTTTGGGGGAGACAGTATGGGCAATTCCACCAGTAGGTGGGCTGTGTAATGGACTGTATGCTGACAACACTAATTTATAGGACATTGGGTATTTGAGGACCTGAGACAGGCATTTAACAGCTTTAGCATGTGTGGACTGGTGACATGTGACACATCTAGTGATACCTATTCTGCTGCGCTGAGGTAGGATTCTGTGCGGAACTGCCACACATATGTTCATACTTTGGCATTTGGACAACTACACTAGCAATGTGCATCAGACAGGCAGATCGAAGGTGAACCATCCAAAGTCATGGGCACATAAAGTTTCTGACAAACATCCTTAATCAACCATGGCATTTTGTCTATTTCACAGCTGTCACCACATCTCACATGTACTGATATGCACTACTTTGAGGTATGCTCAGGTACCCATGATGATGAATGATAGTTGCCATATATCATGATAAATGTGGCCTAAGTGTTGAAACATTTTTGAAGTTGTTATGGACAATGGACTTGCACTATTACGGCAACACGCGAGGTTATGCCATTGGCCACTGGTTTTATTCTAATGAATGATACATTTCCACTTTACTGCCTCACAAATACATACGCAGCATCTATCCTAGGAAGGAATCTTGAAACGTGATGCTGAGCCTGCTCACATGGTCACACAAGTTTATTGGATTGCAAACTTTGACGTAACACTTAGCAACTGTTGCATGTATGGATCAAAAAACATTTATCTGTTTGGATGGCAGGAATGTCTGAACATGTAGATGCCAACCCTTTCAAAGGGGGTGCTGATGACAGGGAAAGGTTGGAGAGGAGCCTTGCACTTCCTCCTACTATTACCACTTGCCTGACAAGTTTGCCAAGTCCTACAAAGGGTGTCTGAATCTTTGCACATGCGGGCCAGAAAAAGTGGGTGACAAGCCTTTCAAAGGTCTTGTCTTGCCGCAGATGCCCTGCTAGAGGCACATCATGAGCCAGACCCAGTAGGAAGGCTCTGAAGCGATAGGGTACCACCAGCACATGGGCTGACCCAGGTTCAGCAACCTTAGGCTCATTATACAGAAGACCATTCTCCCAGTAAATCCAATGTGACCCAGACTTAATACCTGCTGCCTGGCCTGCAGCCACAAACCAACTGCTGAGGGGCATTTCTGCTGCTCCTTGCAGAATTTCTGCCTGGAGGGGTCCCCTTCCTGCTGCCAATGGGTCAGCTCAGGCAGGTCTTCGAGTTCGGCCACTTGTTCCTCTGTAGGCTCCAGGCCATCCCCCTCAAGGTCTGCCTCCTCCTGGACTGTGGGAACCCCAATGGGCTGGTTTCCCACACCCCCTGCCTCCTCTATTTTTGGCAGGAACCTGGGTCATTCTTCCAGGCTCCAGGTAGTCTTGATTGCCCTTACCGGCTGCCATAGACCAAGTGGTCACACATGCCCTCTCCAAATGAGACTTACGTTCCACCTTCACCCAAGGGTAACTCTCCAGATCTTTGCCTAGCAGACATTCAACAGGCATGGCTGGCCTCACAACTACTTTCAAGGTACATGAGACCCCCTCCACTCAAAGGGAACCTGTGCCACCTTGCAGAGGCTCTCTGAGTTGTCAGCTGCAACTACTGGATAGAGTACATTGGGTACCGCCTGCTGTTCAGACACTACCCGACAACTGTCACACTGGCTCCAGTGTCTCTCAGAGCCTGCACCCTATGGACATTTTTGGTCACCCACTGCCCATACTTCCTAGTGTTAGCAGGAAGGTGGGTACTTGGGACCATCTCACTGTCTCCTAGTGAGACCAGGGTCTGGGGGCTGGGAAACATTTCCTTGGGTCCCTGGGGAATAACTTTAGGGCCTTTTTTGGAACTACTTCTGTTTACCCTTGTCCCCCCATTCTTCTGCTGGAGACCCTCCCACCTTTGGCAAAGTCTCCCACATGACCTTTGTGGACTCTGGTACACCTCCACAGCAGGCTTCCTGGGGTCAGTTAGCTTACTATCAATCAAATGCTGGCATAGCTCTGGAAAACAACTACCAGACAAGTGCTCCCATGCAACCAAATCATAGAGCCCCTGCAAATCATTTGCATGGCTACCCTTCACCTAACACTCCAGTGCTATGTAAAAATAGGAAACATACTCCACCCAAGTGCTTAACTCAAGCTTATTACAGTTCCTAAACTTCTGCCCGTAGAGTTATGGGGTTAAGCCATACCTTCTGATCAAGGCTTCCTTCATAGGAGCATACGACATCTGCTCCTACCCTGGTAAGACTAGTAACGTTTCCCTCCCTTCTGTCAGGAAGCGGCTCCACAACCCCGCTCCCCAGTCTCTCTCAGGGATTCTATAGGACCTCATTGCTACCTCATACCCCTTGAAACACTGACCAATGTCCTCATTCTTCATGTAATCTTGATTACATCCATGGGAATGTACAATCTCCCTTTTCCAGGCACTGATAGCATGCCTCCACCATTGGAACTGGACTCAGCACTCTTGGCTTTTTTGTCCAGCTTCTTCAATCCTCTTTCATGCTCTGAGAGCATCCTCTTTCACTCTAGAGCCAACTTCTGCCTTTCCATCTTTAATTCCTTATCCTCCTTTCCCAGCCATAGCTTAACAAGCTCCTTCTCATGCACTCTATTTCTCTCTCTTTCTTCCTGCTCCTATGGAGACAGACCTCTTGTAGACACACTGCTGCTCTCTCTGGGAGGTACCCTCCCTCCTGGCAGACCCAACAGCCCATCCTATTGCCCATACAAATTCTCTGCTTCCTCCATAGGATCCTCATCCTCTCCACTGGCATTTCTGGATTCCATCCAGGCCCTCAGCTCCTTTTGGTATTCCTCTTTTCTGGTGAGGCCTCTCACAGAGATTTTACATTTCTAGCTTTCAGTTGAGACACAGTGTAGGTTTCCACCCTATTCTCCTCAAATTTGATATCAATAGATGCAATAGATGTTGGCTTGGTCATGAAGAAAAAATTGTCAGTTCTTAAGTTGCAGAAAAAAAGGAAACAATTCACCAATAGTATGTGGTTGCATAACAGTTTGCACTGTACTAGTAGTGTACACCAGACATTGTATGTCAGACACAAATGTAAGTCCGGATCCTCACCGCTGACCACCAATGTTAGAAATGAGGGTCTCTAGTTGGCAATGGTTTGCACTTGTGTCCAAGTAGGGACACTTTTTCCTAGTCAGGGTATGGGGGTACACTTCCAAAATAACCCCTGCTCACCCCCTTGGTAGCTTGGCACAAGCAGACAGGCTTATCTCAGAGGCAGTGTGTAAAGCATTTGTGCATGCATACAGTAATACAGTGAAAGTATTACAAATAGAAACCATACTAGTTTAGAAAAATAAGTAAAACTTTATCTAAACCAACCAACCAACAAAAAGTCCACAATACAGTTCTGAGAAATATGCAGTTTGCAAGAAAATCTTAGAATTGTAGAAAATATACACAAAACACAGTTCTTCCAAGTCGGGAGCTCCGTCCGGGACTACCACGATGCTGAAAACAACAGAGTCTAACAGTTCCAGCTGACCGCATCGGTACGGGCCAGCAAAACTGTTGACAAACTAGAAAACAGTACCTTTCTTGTTGTGGCTGACACGTTGGTGCAAGCCAGTCACAGTGGCGTAATGATAATTGAGGGGGCCCCCCTGCAAGGTACGTGGAGGGGCACCCTCCGGACTCTATCAGGAACTCCCCGGCCAAAGTGCAGTGCTGAGGGGGGCCCCTGGAGTTTGGGGGCCCCCCTGCACTGCGGGGGATGCGGGGGCCTGTGTTACGCCCCTGGCCGGTCAGGGGCAACCGCTGCGGTTGCATTGCAAAATGGAAGCATTGCAGGGTGCAGTGCCCTCATGATGCGGTGCAGGTAACGGCTCGGTGACGATCGTCCAGACGGTGTGGGTGAGACCAAGGCTTATGGTGCGGGTTGAGGTGGTGCTCGATGCGGTGCTCGATGCGGTTCTAGCAGGTTGCAGTGCAGGCGACGGAGCCAGTCGATGTTCAGGTCGGGCAGCTTTCGTGCTCTGGACATCCAGGCAGGGTGAAGCAAGGCAGAGCAGAATGCGGTGCCCTCAGGTCGCGGTGCAAGCAACGGCTCGGTGATAATCATCAAGATGGTGTCAGTGAGACCAAGGAAGCTGCCCAAAGCATGGCAGTACCTTCTTCGGGGCCTTCAGGACACGGAATCCAGAGACAGACTCAGTGACAGAGTTGGCTGCCCTTTTCTTCTGCGGCAACTGAAACCAGCGGTTCTAGAGACGGTATCTAGAAGGATGGTGAGGTCTTTGCTGTTCCTGAGACCTTGTGAAAAGGGGGCAAGCTACACTTTACAAGCAGGATACTCACACAGTCCTCTCCTTGGCAGACAACAGCCACTTCAGGCCAACCCCAGACAGCACACAACAAAGGGCAGTACTCCTCGACCAGTTTCTTCCAGCTCTTCTCCTTGGCAGAGGTTCCTCTTGGATTTCAGAAGTAGTCTAAAGTTTAGGGGTCTGGGGTCCAGTTTTTATAACACAAAGTCCTTTGTTCTCTGGTGACAGAGAAGCCCTTTGCCCAGCCAAAACAAGTTCTGTTGTCTCTGGTGCAGCTTTGTGGCAGGAGGTGGTGACAACATTGTCAAAGGCAGACCAGGCCCATTCAGGTGTGAAAAGAATCTCCTCCTATTACTGTAAATGTGGCTCAGGTCTAATAAGCCCAGTCCTAACTCACCTTGGAAAGGCAGGACGCACCTCACCCCCCCCAAGTGGATGTCTGAACAGAATGCACATCCTCAGCCCCTGTCACTCCAAAGTCAGACAGTCCGTACACAAACATAACAGAGGCACACAGGATGGCTAAGCAATAAAATACCGGCTTTCTAAAAGTGGCATTTTCAAACACAGAATGTAAAAATCATCCTTCATAAAAGATGCATCTTTAGATTCTGAGTTCTGGCATACTAAACTTTATTTTCTGCTCTGGTCACAATGGGAAGTTATAGTTACAAGATGTTATAAATCAACTTGCATTCTATCCAATGAGGCAGAGAGCCTTTCAATGGTGAACAACGAAATTGGCAGTATTTCACTATCAGGACATGCCACACACATTAGAACATGTGCTACCTTTCTCATACACTGAACCCTGTCCACAGGGGTACCATAGGCCTACTTTAGGGGTGATTGACTCACATGTAAGAAAAGGGAAGGTTAGGGCACTTGCCAAGTTGACATGGCAGTACTAGACTGCACACAGACACTGCAATGGCAGGTCTGAGTTACCTTTGAAAGGCTGCTTGTGTGGGCGGCCCAATCAGTGCTGCAAGACCACTAGCAGCATTTGGTTGCCAGGCCTTGGGCACACACAATGCACTGTACTAGGGGCTTAATAGTAAACCAAATAAGCCAATTATGGAAACACTAATCCATGACAACAATTTACAGAGGAAGCACTTGCACTTTGGCACTGAATAGCAGCTGCAAAGTGCCCAAAGTATCTAGACCAGCAAAACCAAAGTCCAACACACAGTAAAATAACAGGAGGCAAAGGCAAAAATTCAGGGGAACCCACGCCAATGAGGCCAAGTCTAACATACTGTCTCTTGGAAATATCAGCCTGCAACTTTTCTGCCATATACATTTGAGAAAATATTGTCACTTTCTGTCCATAGTATGGGTCAGAGACTGTTGAACCTATGGCCATCTGTTGGTCTTGGGGCTGGCTATGGTAAATGTGACATAAGCATTAACACACCATAGCTGGCCAAACATTACCAGAGCAGATTCTGAGACATCCATCATGTGGGCCTGCATACATTGGTAATAAATGGACAATGACATTTGTCCTTATATATTGCACATGCAACTTTGTTCTACTTCTTTTGTTATTCTATATGTAAGGAACATTATTTTAGGTAATTTGATGATACCCCTTAGACATCTTAATGCAACAAATATCAGAGATCACACACAATTCTTTTTTGTTTTTATACATCTTTTTATTAAACATTGTGAATCAATATCTTGCATTACAATCAAGAGGAGGTAGTTCAATTGCCTTGCAAAATTAGCACCATACAGTAGATCATCTTGAGTTACAGCTTTATGGGGAGGGCGGATCGTCAGCGGTGTCACAACTCGGAGGGGTACAAATATTCCCTCGATAGTCATTCCATGCATACCAGACTTGGGATCATTTTTTGAGGCAGCCCCGGGCCACATAGACCATCTTCTCCCTAAACATACACCAATCCAGGTCTGTCTTCCAAGCTTCCACCCTAGGTGGCTGTGCAGCTCCCCACAATTGTGCGATGTTTCTCTATGCTAACATTAACCCCAATGTGACCCAAAGTTTACTCTTAGTACTCAGATCCGTGGGTTCCCATATGTTCAAAAGACACCTCTTTGCTTTGAGTTGGATGGTGACAACTAACACTTCATGTATTCTGCGCCAGTACAGTTGAATAAGTTCGCATTCCCATAGTATGTGCATAAAGGTACCTATTTCGCCACAGTGCCGTCTGCAATCTCCTGTCTCGATCCTCCCCATCCGCACTAGACAGGGACCCGTAATATTTACAAGATGTAGGATTTTCAGTTGGACAAGTCTCAACCGGGCCGAGATTGCTACTTCCCTGGGGGAGGCAACTGCTATCGGCCACTCCTCCTAGTCACCATTTACTGAGACACTCCTGAGGCGAAAAGCCGGGAGCCGCGCTATAGAAAATCTTTGTTTAACATTGTATATTGTGATTTAAAAAACTTCTGCACTATTGCACCAACCCCTGGCACCTACCTCAAACCACGCCGAGCAGCAGATCTAATCGCTGTTTTCCGGCCAAAACGCTCGCTTCTGCCGCCATTGCCTGCTCGAGGGAGCCACGAGCCACGCCCACCTCTGTTGGCCACGCCCCCCCTCACAGGTACAAATAGAGCGCGCTGATCGCTAGCGCTGCACTATTTACTGAGACACTCCTGAGGCGAAAAGCCGGAAGCCGCGCTATAGAAAATCTTTGTTTTAACATTGTATATTGTGATTTTAAAAACTGCTGCACTATTGCACCAACCCCTGGCACCTACCTCAAACCACGCCGAGCAGCAGATCTAATCGCTGTTTTCCGGCCAAAACGCTCGCTTCTGCCGCCATTGCCTGCTCGAGGGAGCCACGAGCCACGCCCACCTCTGTTGGCCACGCCCCCCCTCACAGGTACAAATAGAGCGCGCTGATCGCTAGCGCTGCACTATTTACTGAGACACTCCTGAGGCGAAAAGCCGGAAGCCGCGCTATAGAAAATCTTTGTTTTAACATTGTATATTGTGATTTTAAAAACTGCTGCACTATTGCACCAACCCCTGGCACCTACCTCAAACCACGCCGAGCAGCAGATCTAATCGCTGTTTTCCGGCCAAAACGCTCGCTTCTGCCGCCATTGCCTGCTCGAGGGAGCCACGAGCCACGCCCACCTCTGTTGGCCACGCCCCCCCTCACAGGTACAAATAGAGCGTGCTGATCGCTAGCGCTGCACTATTTACTGAGACACTCCTGAGGCGAAAAGCCGGAAGCCGCGCTATAGAAAATCTTTGTTTTAACATTGTATATTGTGATTTTAAAAACTGCTGCACTATTGCACCAACCCCTGGCACCTACCTCAAACCACGCCGAGCAGCAGATCTAATCGCTGTTTTCCGGCCAAAACGCTCGCTTCTGCCGCCATTGCCTGCTCGAGGGAGCCACGAGCCACGCCTACCTCTGTTGGCCACGCCCCCCCTCACAGGTACAAATAGAGCGCGCTGATCGCTAGCGCTGCACTATTTACTGAGACACTCCTGAGGCGAAAAGCCGGGAGCCGCGCTATAGAAAATCTTTGTTTTAACATTGTATATTGTGATTTTAAAAACTGCTGCACTATTGCACCAACCCCTGGCACCTACCTCAAACCACGCCGAGCAGCAGATCTAATCGCTGTTTTCCGGCCAAAACGCTCGCTTCTGCCACCATTGCCTGCTCGAGGGAGCCACGAGCCATGCCCACCTCTGTTGGCCACACCCCCCCCTCCGACGCCCAGAGCACCCACTATAAAGCATGAATCCATGCCGGAAGCGCAGCGGACGAGCGCAGCGGGCGCGACGAAGGCGCGCCGAAGGCGCGCTTAAGGCAAGCTTGTCTGCGCTCGTCCGCGATGAGGACGCGACTAGCGCAGACAACTCTGCTCAAATTTGCTCGCAAACCCCACGCTATACCCGTGAAACCCTGCTCAACCTGCGAGAATTCGCACAGGAAGGTCAGCCCATCTTTGCTGACTCCGCCTTTCCACTGCATGACTTCGCATATAAGGGTCTGCTCCTGGGAGGCCTTCTGAATGTCAGATCACTGCCAAAGCATGCTAACGAAATTCATCTCCTCATCGAATCTCATCACCTGGATGTCCTCTTCTTAACCGAAACGTGGACTCACGCAGATTGTGACATTGAATTAGCATGGGCATGCCCTCAGGACTTTAAAATTTTGCACCTTCCCAGACCCAAAGGCCGTGGTGGTGGAGTAGGTATTATCTACAGAGCCTCCTGGCACATTAACACCATAGACATGGACTCAGTCCCCGGGACCGAGATCCTCGGCCTCTCCATAAACTGCCACTCCGGAGGTATTTTTACGGCAATTATCTGCTACCGTCCTCCAGGGACTTTCACCTCCCAACAACAGCAATCACTACTCACCAACTTTACGAACATGGCAACCTCTCACAATAAACTAATCATCCTAGGGGACTTCAACCTCTGGCCAAACGGTAGTCTTGACACTGGTCTAGAAAACCTCCTGCTCTCTTGCGAAAGCGTGGGACTCTACCAACTGGTTAAGCAACCTACCCACTCAGCAGGTCATCGACTTGACCTCATCTTTTCCAGTTCTGATCTAATACATCTGAACGACATTCTGCCCATGAGCTGGACAGATCACGCTCTTATTAAACTCTACATTACCAGCACAAAAACTAGAACGCCGAATCATAGCGCCCTACCAGAATTTATGTACAGAGACTGGAAAGCTCTGGAAAAACTGAGTTCTACCACCGCCGTTTTTAACGTGGAAGACAGCTTCTCCCCTATCAACTCGATTGAAGACAACTACAGAGCCCTCTGCATGAGGATATTATCCACTACGGACTCCATAGCTCCATTAAAAAGATGCGAACCTAAAGGCAGAGCATCTGCCCCATGGTATAATGACTCCCTGAAAACCCTCAAATTAGCCTGTAAACAGGCTGAGAGGAAGTGGAGACAAGGCTATTGCGACACAAACAAAATTATCTGGACAAACAAGCTCCTGGAATATAAATCTGCCATCGCTGAGAGCAAATCCACCTACTACTGCTCCACCATAGTCAATGCCGCAAATAGCTCCAAAAGCATCTTCCAGATCCTCGACAACCTTATCCACCCCGACTGTGCCAAAAAAACCATCCCCCCCCACACAGACCCTCTGTGATATTCTCGCACAGTTCTTTAAGGACAAAATTGAGACCATCATCCACAATCTTGCCATTCCCCCTTCGCAAGATAATCTCAACTCCCCCGGGGCAGCCACGACTTACCTCGATCCGTTGAGCCCAGGAGCCCTACACAGGGAATGTCTGCAGACTCTCCCCCCTATCTCGGAAGCAGACTTCGAGAGAATGGCACACGGAATCACCTCTGGGTCCCCCCTCGACCCGTTGCCACCAAAAACATGGAAAGCGTGTGGAACTGAACTCTTCCGCACCCTCCGTAGGATCTGCAACCAATCCCTGTGTTGTGGATTTGTCCCTACCCCCTGGAAGCAAGCACTCATCACACCGCTGCTAAAGAAACCCTCATTGAACCCCGAGTGTCTATCTAACTTTCGGCCTATATCGCTCCTACCCTTTCCGGCGAAAGTTGTGGAACGCTGGGTTAGCTCCTGTCTAACGACACATATAGAACAGAATCACATTCTGGACGACTTCCAATTCGGATTTCGCCCAGCCCATGGTACCGAAACGGCTGTGCTTACAGCCATGGAAGAACTTCGTATGCGTGCAGACAGGGGCCACGCAGTGGCCTTGATCTTATTGGACCTGTCTGCCGCATTCGATACGGTCAACCATGTAATTCTACTAAAGAGGCTCAGAGAGGCAGGGGTCGACGGCACCGCCTTTCTCTGGTTCCACTCATACTTGCGAGATAGGAAACAGGCGGTGTCCCTCCCCCCTTTTCAATCCGCCTTTTCCCCAGTACCTCACGGGGTGCCCCAGGGTTCGTCCATCAGCCCGATCCTTTTTAACGTTTATCTGAAACCACTAATCACCCTGATTAAATCCCACAGACTGAAAACTATAAACTACGCGGACGACACCCAGCTTATCCTCTCCTGAGAGGGGGAAGACTCAATTCCCATGGAATCGTTCCACGACTGCTTAAGAGACACAGCCGGCTGGCTGCACAATAATTCCCTGCAATTCAATTCCTCCAAGACCGAGGTACTGTTCTGCACTGGGAGCCGGATTCCTCGCCTATTCCCCACGGAATTCTGGCCCCCGGAAACCCCAGAAAAACCACAGCCGGTCACTAGTGTCCGCAATCTGGGTATTATGCTAAACAACAAACTCAGCATGGAAACGCAGGTAACCAAAACAGTCTCCACCTGCTCGGCCCTACTGCGTTCTTTACGCAAAATCATGCCACTACTCCCCGCACAGGCTCGAGCACTAATAGTCAGGTGCACTATCCTTAGTCGCCTTGACTATTGTAATGCACTTCTGCTCGAGTCCCCAGCTGTGCTACTGGACAGACTTCAAAGAGTCCAGTCGGCCGCAGCCAAACTAGCCCTCGGATGGACCAGGAGATCCTCGGCCACAGCAGCCTTAGCCGAGCTACACTGGCTCCCTTTGAAGCAGCGAATAGCCTTTAAAGCACTCTGCCTTGTCTTCAAAGCACTACACGGAACTGGCCCCAGATCCCTACAAAAAATGTTTTCCTGGTACACCCCCACCAGAACTCTCCTATCCGCCTCAGCCTGCCTTGTGAGGGTACCCAGATTCAACAAGGTAAGGACTGGGGGAAGATCCTTCAGAGTGGCCGCCGCTAAACTCTTGAATAGTTTGCCGGTCGACATCCGCCAAATTTCACAACTCCTTCCATTCAGAAAGCGGATTAAAACTTGGCTCTTCCCCTAAATCCCTCACAACCCCTCCCCAGTCTCCCGTCTCTTTTCATCTTAGGAGTAATCTCTCAGCGCCAGGATACCTGCCAGGTGACAGTTGCGCTATATAAATGTTTTAAATAAATAAATAAATAAATAATAAATAAATAAATAATCTATTTCCAGGTCATCTCCTTCCCATTTTTCCATTGTGTGTTGAAGTGGGTCAGACCCATTGTTAACCAATTTCTTATATGTCAGTGAGATAGCCCTTTCTGGTAAATAGCCATTAAGCAACCTATCTTCGAGTGGCGTGTATTCTGGGGGAGTGGACCCTTTCGGCAGGTGTGTCTGTAGTGCCTGTCGAACCTGCAAATATCTAAATTATTCTGAATTAGCTAGGTCATGCTCCTGTTGCAGGGAGGAAAACGTTCTAACTTCGCCTTTCACCCACATGTCTCCTATCTTGGAGATCCCGATCAGGTCCCATTTGTCGAACCCTTTTGAAGTCCACAGATTCCCTAGCTTTTCAGAGTGCCAGATAAGGGTGGCCAGCGTGAGTGATTGTTCCCATCCCATGCTTCTATGTGCAGCGTGCCAGACCTGGACTGAGTGTCCTGCCGGCCCTGTTAGGCGGTGTCTACGGGGCTTAAAGTACAATGCCCTATTATAGTTTCCTTCTGGCAAAAGCCACCTGTCCATGGCATAGCCTGGGTCATCCACTCGTCTATATGTGCAATGATTTATTGCCGCAAGGTGGGGAGCCCAATAGTATCTCTTAAGATCGGGGAGACCAATTCCTCCGTCGTACCAGTTTAGCATAAGTTTGGCCAACGCTATTCAGGGATTCCCGTTCCAAAATAGGTCACCCTGCAGACCCTTTATTTCTCTAAAGTAATTTGCGGGAACTGGATCCATGGAATTCTGCTAATACATATAGGAAGTGGGGCAGGGACAGCATCTTAAATAACGCCGCTCTGCCCAGCAGCGAGAGTGGGAGTGTTTGCCAGTGCCAGTGAGCTATATCACATTTCAGTCTTTGCAGTGGGGGACGCAGATTTCTCTCAAAGCAGAGGTTCTGGTTCGAGGTGACGAAAATACCCAGGTACTGAAAACATACTATGGTTATCTTTATAGGGCAGTCTCGGGGCATGGTTGGCTGGGCCCCACTAAGGACATAGAGGAGGGACTTACTCCAGTTTATGGAGTATCTGGGGTACCTACCGAAGACAGCGAAGATATCAAGCACACCTATCAACGACGCTTTAGGGGAGGCTAGAAACAGGAGAATATCGTCCACATACAGTGAAATACGGTCCTCCCACTCGGCCGACCAGCGCATGCCCTCGTATCACAGGATCTCTGTGGATCCAAGACACTAGCGGCTCAAGGGCAAGGGCAAAAAGGAGCGGGGATAGCGGGCAGCCCTGGCTGGTCCCCCGACTCAACGCAAACACCTCAGACTTCTTGTTGTTAACTACAACTTGTGCTAGGGGTTCCGAGTAGAGGAGCTGTACCCACTGGATGAAATTGGCCCCAATCCCATCTTGCCTAGGACTGCAAAAAGGTATGGGCACTCAATAGTATCAAATGCCATGGTGGCATCTAGCGAAACTATTATCGCGTCCTCTTCGATTGTGGCAATCCTCCCCATCACTCCATGTACTCTACGTAGATTCAATGCGGTGTTTCGATGGGGCATGAAACCTGATTGATCAGGGTGTACCAATCTGCTTATGGCTTTGACAAGGCGGTTAGCCTGGAGTTTAGCTAGTATTTTGGGCTCCGCGTTAAGCAGGGAAATTGGCCTGTAAGAGGAGCAGTCAGTCTTTGGTTTGCCTGTCTTGTGGATAGTGATCAGCGTGGCTATCCTCTGGTCCATTGGAAGGGTTACCAGTTGTTTGCTTTCTTCGAACATGCCTCGCAGGTGCGGAGCTAGTTTGTCCGGCCTCAGCTTGTAAAGCTCAATTGTATTTTTGTATTTGTATTTTTTGGTATTTGTTAGGCGCATATATCACCCGTAGGTCTCATAGTGCCCGCAGATACTCAGAGGAACCACGGGAGGTGACTTGGCAGAGCTAGAAAAGCCAGGTCTTAAGGATTTTTCGGAATCTTTTATGATCAGGTTCCAGTCGGAGATATAGGGGTAGGGTGTTCCATGTTTCAGGGGCAATTTTGGAGAAGGATTTGTCCCCATTTCTTACTGTACGGACCTTTGGTACAATTAGAAGTTGTTTACTGGTAGAGCGGAGGGTTCTGACTGGTTGGTATTTTTGGATCTTTGCCGTTAAGGGTTTTATGGACTTAACAGCATAATTCAAATGTGATCCTTTTTTTAATGGGGAGCCAGTGAAGTGTCCTCAAACTGGGCGTGGAGGGGGTGCGGGGAGGGAGTTTCAGTACCAGCCTGGCCGCAGTGTTCTATAACACCTGCAGTTTTGTCAGATACTCTTCATTTATGGAGGCAAGTAGTGCATTTCTGTAATCCAGACGGCTAATGATTAGTCCCTGTACTAGGGGCATGCGTGAGGATAGAGGAATCCATTTGAAGATTCTCCTGAGATTACACATAAGCCCATAGCTGGTGTGTACTACATTGTTGACGTGGTCCGCCATAGAGAGTTTATTATCTATGGTAGGCCATTAGGACCCAGGGCCTTGCCGGACTTAAGGTTCATGATAGCTTGTGCTATTTCGTCATTGGTTAGATCACTCTCCAAGAGACTTAGGTCGTCTCCAGCCAAATTGGGAAGCTTAATGTCTTTTAGGAGCAACTGGAATTCTTCTTCAGTATACGTTGTACTCATGTGGTAGACTACACTATAATGCAAGGCAAATTAATTGGCAATGGTTTGAGGGTCTGTCACTGATTGTCCATCTTTATCAATCAACTCTGGCACCAGTCTACTTGCCAATTGTTTTTTAAATCTAACCATGCGATTAGCTACCCCGCCTTATCGCCCAGGTCATACACCCTGCCATCTCTTTCTCTCCCCAGTGTTTTGGCCCTATCAGTGGCCAGTGCTTTATAGTCTTTTCTGAGTTGCAATATGTGCAATTTTTCCTGGGTAACCTCATCTGCGAGGTCCTCCTCCAGCTGGAGGACTTCGTCTTCTATGTCTACTAGTTCTTTTTCCCTCTCTTTCTGAGTCCCGGCTATCAGGGAGAGTGCTTGTCCCCTTATTACAGATTTAAATACCTCCCACAGGGTCTGGGGGGAATCAACTGATCCCTCTTTCTCTTGGAAGTAGTGATCAAAGGCTTGAAGTAGTGCCTTCCGTACTACCAGAGGGTGGAGATACCACGGGTTTATAGGTGCAATTCTCCCCTCTTTCTTCTGTCCTAAAACCAACCGGGCCCACAATGGAGAGTGGTTAGAGATACCCCGTGCCAGGTGTCTGACTTCCTGAACAGAGGATACTTGAGACGAGGAGATAGTCTATATGGGAAAGGCTGTTGTGTGCTCCTGAGTAAAAGGTGTGGTGGATGCTGTCTGGGTGAAATACTCTCCACACATCTGCTAGGCCAAAGGCCTCCAGGAAATCGGGAAGCCATCGATGCAAAGCCCCGCGCACCCGTGGTGGGTGGCGGTCCAATGTACCTGAGGCCACTGAGTTAAGGTCCCCACCCATCACCAGGAGACTCTCTGGGAGTGAGAGCAATATAGATCCCAATCCTTAAACGTACAACTCTGAAGGCCAGGCGGCACATAGACAGACATGAGTGTGAACGTGCGTCCCTCCCACTATCCCGTGATTCCTATGTATCTACCCCGATCATCCGACCATGTGGAGTGCACCGAAAAGGGAAAGGAGTTTCTCAACATTATACCTACTCCCCGTGAGCCTGTGGTAAAGCCTGCATGAGCCATCAGTTTGTAGCCCCACCTGTGCAACGCCTTACAGGAGTTAACGACCAAGTGTGTTTCTTGAAGAAGGATAAGATCAGGGGCGTGTCGTCTGATATATTGTAAAACTACGCTGCGTTTGATCTTATCCCCTAGCCCATTAACATTCCAGCTCAGCAATGTAATGCTTTTATCCCATTTTGTACTCATCTGAAACTGTGGTGGTCTTAGATTCCTCTTGAAAGATGCAAAGCTCCACTGATTCAACAAAAAGAAACCAAAACTCTGAACCCCAACCTCCCCAACCATCCCCTGTGCAGTGTTGCGTTCAGTCGTTTGTGTAGAGTGTTGCGTTAAAACCTTTGTCCCCTCCCAACAACCCCCCACCCTGCTCCCCGTAACTCTGGGCTTCAAACTGCCCATCTGGAAAAACTATGCAGAGTGCCTGTCGCCCGAACTCATAACTAACAGTAGTTTAACGGAAAGGGGTAAGGCTTTAACCACGTGGACCCTTCAGTGTATGAAATTATCAAGGCTGCCAGCTGCAGGACCCCGGGCAGCAACTATATCACGCCGTAGCAGTTAGGTCCATCGTTCAATGGCTCACCCCACCAGCCCTCACCCCTAGCCTGACCACCACATCGTGCACAGGACACCACACATCTCACAGCCCTGCAGAATAGATAGACCTGAATCCGGGTAGTCCCAGTCATTTATGGTTGGTGTTCCCATCGACTCTACTCCAGCCCTCCAGCCAGTCCATAGTGTCCTCTGGGCGATCAAAGAACCACGTTTTTCCGTTGTTCTCTACTGTGAGGCAGGCAGGGAACAACATTGCTTATTTCAATCCTCTGTCTCGCAAGTCTCTCTTTACTGCCAGAAACAAATGTCTGTTTTTGCATGGCTAGGGTGAAATACGGAAAAAAGTGAGGCAACCCTGGAATGTTGGAGGATCGCGTCGCGGTCGCGAATGTTCAGTAATCGTGCCAGGATCGGCCTAGGTGGCACTTCGGGTTTTGGTCTTCCGCCTGGCACTTTCGATTACGAAGAATTTGGATAAACCCTTCGGCTAGAGGTGGGTGAGTATGAGGTCCTCCAACAAAGAGGTCAGTTGCTTGTCCCTCCGCTTTCTCCGGGACCCCTATAATGTGCACGTTGTTGCGGCGGGTGCACCCTTCATAGTCATCAAGCTTTTTTTCTGAAAATTTTCGGAAGGTCTGCAAGTCTCTAACTTCTCTCTGCAGTTGGGCTGTGTCATCTACTAGACTGGATGTGGTGAGTTCCATTTGCTTCACTTTTTCTCCAATCTTTGTTAGGTCCGCTCTAATAAAAGTCACCTCCGTCGTAATTGCGTCCATCTTCAGTTCCAGGGATGTCCGAAACAACCAATATTGCATCCATTACATCTCAGAGCGTTAGCTCTGTGTGGCTCCCTTCCACATCCGTTTTGGTGCTAGTCGCATGCTGAGGATCTGGTGGCACAATTTCAGTTGTGTATATCTGTCCAGCTTATTCTGCTGCACCACTTTAGTCCGTCTGGTCCCTGACATTATTTGGACCACTTCCCAGTCTGACAGGCTCTGCGCAGGTTCTGTCTTCTGTGCTGTAGTCTCCTACACTGTCACTCCGCTGGTGGGGGGGTGGAGACCCTGGGCCGCGGGTTCGTCAACGGCTATAACTCAGGCGAGGGGGGTGTCCGCCTCATGTGGTGTCCTATACTGCAAGTGTGGCGGCACTCGGTGGGTGGCGCTCCCAGCAACTCTCTTTCAGTGACTGTGCGACCTGTGTAGTATCTACCGCCTCCCTGCACCAGCGAGTCCCAGGCAGACACCTCCCGCTGCCACACAGGGCAAGTGGACTATTTGGCGGGCCCAAGACTTGTTGTTAATGGGGCAGCAGAAAGGCCAGCCAGGCCGCACAGCTTCTCTCTTGACCTCCCAGCAGCGGCGCCCCACTAATTGTGATCACTCCTTACCCGGGGCAGGCCTGCGGTTTCTGGAGGCATGGCCCATAGGCGAGTCACTCACCCGGTAGGTGGCAGGTGGCCCTCGCGTGTATGTGGCTGGTAGGTGACGAGTCCTGCCACAGCTGGTACAACCCTCAGGACCGGTCTATTCGATGTCTGAAGGATTAATTCTCTGGGGTCTCCAGGGGTGACGAGGACACTCGATTCCACCTTCGCAGCATCGCGCGCGACCCAAGGGACCTCCGGGTTTCACTTAAATCCGTCCGATCACCGCAGTCCGTCTCTTCACGCTGCTGGGCACGCCCTTTTCTCCCTCTGCGCCTCAACCCCAGATCCAGGCCGCAGCCATGGGCTTGCGTTGCAGGCGACCCAGCCCAGCGTGTGACCTCGCCTTATATTCTGCTCGCAGCCCCGGGCTCTGAACACACAGGGGGGCCCGCAAACATGGCCGGTCGCAGCTCGATCAGTACACAGTCCCGGGCGCCCGGAGGCGGCTCAACATTGGCCGCCTCAAGGTGTCCCAACCCTCGGTAACCAGATCTCTGTTTTGGATAGCCATGAAGGGTTCACAGGCTCCGGAGCTCCTCTAGTTTGCTGCCATCGCGCTCCTCGGCTAAGTCACGCCCCCACAATTCTTACAGAGACCAGAAAACATTCAGGTGACACCCACTGGTGGCATCGGGATCCCTGAATGACTCCACCTTGGCACAGCTGTATGGTGCAGGTCCACATACAAGACAAAAACATAGTACATTGTTCTGTGAATATTGAACATGTACACTGTGTACAAATGTTATGTTAAATATTAAATATTTTTCATATACCCATAGGCATCTAGGTGCTACTGTGATACCTTGGAAAGCTGGCCCAACTAGTTATTAAACAGCCACGATTCAAAAGTCTGTCTGAAGGACAAAAAGTCAGGCAATGCCTTGATGTGTGTGAGTGTGGGGGGGAAGTTCAAGAGTTTTGAGGCTCCTACCACAAAGCTCCTTCTGCCCCAAGTGGAGCACCAACATTTACGAACAATGATATTCCTGGCAGAACTTAAACAGAGCAGCCTATCTAGATGGCACCATTTAAGCCTGTCTTTCAGGAAATGTGGGCCAGAACCATGCAAGGCCTTGTATTTAATACAGAAGGCTTCAAAACTAACTGTTTTAATGGAAGCCAATGAAGCTTCCATAAGGCAGGCATAGCTGAATTAAATTTGTAATTGCCAGCAACAGCCTTGACAGCACTGGGGAAGTTACCACTGTTTTTTTTAGGTAGGAGGAATGTAAGGTAGAATCTCCTTTAAGAGTGTAGAAGGACGCAGATATGGTAGCATTCACTTGGTCTTCAAAGGCCAACTTATTTTCCATCAGGATGCCCAAGTTCTTTGGGCCCGATTCACAGAACTAACTTAAGACAAAATCCTAAACTTACTACCATTTTGGTATTCACAGAAGGCACTTACTCATTTTGGTATTCACAGAAGGCACTTACTCATTTCGGTATTCACAGAACTTAGGAGTCCTAACTTTAGGACTCCTAAATGCCTTCTGTGAATACCGAAAGTCTTAAAATTAGGATTTTTCTCAGTTTAGTAGTAGTATAGTTAGGACTCCTAACTTTAGGACTCCTAAATGCCTTCTGTGAATACCGAAAGTCTTAAAATTAGGATTTTTCTCAATTTAGTAGTCCTAAATTTAGGACTCCTAACTTTAGGACTCCTAAATGCCTTCTGTGAATACCGAAAGTCTTAAAATTAGGATTTTTCTCAGTTTAGTAGTAGTATAGTTAGGACTCCTAACTAGGACTCCTAAATGCCTTCTGTGAATACCGAAAGTCTTAAAATTAGGATTTTTCTCAATTTAGTAGTCCTAAATTTAGGACTCCTAAATGCCTTCTGTGAATACCGAAAGCCTTAAAATTAGGATTTTTCTCAGTTTAGTAGTTGTAAAGTTAGGAGTCCTAACCTTAGGACTCCTAAACTGAGAAAAATCCTAATTTTAAGGCTTTCGGTATTCACAGAAGGCATTTAGGTGTCCTAAAGTTAGGAGTCCTAAACTTAGGACTACTAAATTGAGAAAAATCCTAATTTTAAGACTTTCGGTATTCACAGAAGGCATTTAGGAGTCCTAAAGTTAGGAGTCCTAACTATACTACTACTAAACTGAGAAAAATCCTAATTTTAAGACTTTCGGTATTCACAGAAGGCATTTAAGAGTCCTAAAGTTAGGACTCCTAACTTCTGTGAATACCGAAATGAGTAAGTGCCTTCTGTGAATACCAAAATGAGTAAGTGCCTTCTGTGAATACCAAAATGGTAGTAAGTTTAGGATTTTGTCTTAAGTTAGTTCTGTGAATCGGGCCCTTTATCTTTCTGACTGGTATGGTAGGAGTCCTAAATCATGTGGCCAGCAAGATGTTGTCCAAAAGTAGGTATCCTTCCCAAAGAGAAGAACCTCCATCTTGCTAAAGTTTAATCTTTGAAATTTTTATACATGTTTTGTTCATCACTGATTGCCAACATACATACATATATATGTATATGTGCTTCATATATGTAAACATATTTGAAGCACAGTACATTAACTTCACAAATGTCTGGTATTGTCTACACGTTGGACATGTAGCATATGCTGGACATATGTGTGCCATGTAGCACATGCTGGACATATATGTGCCATGTTGAAGTGTTTTGGGATAATATCACAAATCACATATCAGGTGCACAGAGTGCAGACAAAGTACCAAACCATTCTTCCTTGCTAAATGGTGCAAGGGTGCATTGCTTGATGGCTATGTGAACAGAATAATTTGACAGGCCATACTCTCCAAGGTATTAATTTAGCTTGGACCTTCTCAACTCAATACGTGTCCTAAACAAGGCTACACAAATCAGACTGGAGCCACGCTTGTTTTTCTTCTTCACTTAGCTCCTTACATGTTACTAATGCACGGTAAATAAACATTGATCATTATAGCCCTTTACAGGCTCATTAAGGAATCAATTTTTCAAAATGTAAAATTGTATGTTAATTTGTTTTGAGAGAACCAAACACTCTGTCTGACCTGTGACGTGATGAAATGTGAGTGTGCTTCCCTCCAACTTACATGGCGGGTGGTCCCCACAGCTTGGAGTAAGTAATGACCTAGCAGGCCAGGTGACAACACCCGTGGTCAGTGCCAGATGGGTCCCCCAGCACCTCTAGACCTCCCCTGCACTTCAGGGTCTGTTTGGGCTATTGTTATGCCACTGTGAAAGGCCCCTGTGGTATGTTTTTTTTAACGAGTAACATGGCATACTACCCCAAAAACATATCTGGCCTTCCAGTTGAAAAAGCAATTACAGATATTTGCTAAAGACACACAGCTATGAGCTTCTGTACATGAGTACTTACCAACAGGCCCAACAACTTCCATTCCAAGATGATCGAGCAGATCTGCCCCCAAGCTCACCACATCTGTCCATCTGTGCTTGAGTTGGTGGACAGTGTGTTTTGTTGTACATCAAAGACACGTCTCATGTGGTATCAAACCTTCTCCCACCGCTCCTTTCTCTCGGCAAGGGAAACCCTGGCTCACCCTACCCCCATCACAATCATATTGGGGAGATGGGGGACCAACAGCAACAGAAGGCCGCCAAACTCATCCTCCAACAGATCCTTCTCTCTGCCCCTTCCCGACATATTCCTACCAAAACTATCTACCCTTACCTCCAACTAAACTAAAACTAACCCTACCCAAACTAACCCTTCCCCTAGAACTCCAAACCTCTAAATAGATACATTCACCCAACAATAAAGTGGAAAAAACAATACAAAATACAAATACAATACACAAATAACAATTTATGAACACAGCAGAGACAGCACAGACACCAACAATACCAAAAACACTAGGAATTTACAGAGCACACACCAAACACCTCCACCAGCTAGCACTAATAAAAAGTCTGTAAGTGAAAGTAAAAGTAACTCTACACTTCCTGCTATGCAGATTGGCAGAGCCATTGCATCATTTCCTCTGTGGATGTGTCACGTTTTCTACTACTGTGTCGTTTTTTTTTACTCATCAGTAGACCAATAGGCAATGGGTGATTCACACAACACATGCTAATGCATGATACATTATTTTTGACACATTGGTGCTGATGTGTGGCTTCCGACCGACGATCCAGGTGCAATTTTGTCATGCAATAGACCAATGTGTGTGTTTTGGTTGACGCAACTAGCCTATTGTGTGTGGTACAGTGTATTGAGTTGTGCAAAGCAAGTAAACACTCCCAGGGCTCACTTTTATTGCTCAAATTATCTTTGCTGACATGCCGAAGATGTGCTGCATGTGTGTGTCAATCAAACCACTGATCCAGCCTTGAACTCAGCCACCAATGACATCAGGGCCCTCTTGGACTGATGAAACAGCAGCCTTATCCTCTTGAACCTGTCATTCACGTCCGAAACTGTCTCACACCACATCTTGATCAACAGACTGCACACGTTCGGAAGCCAGGGAGACACTCTCAAATGGATCACCTCATACGTCACCAAAAGAACCCAGAGAATCCATATCCCACTGTTTACCTAGGAACCCAAGAAGATCATCTGTGGTGCCCCACAAGGATTTTCCCTCAGCCACACCCTGATCAACATGTCCATGACCCCCCTGGCCAACACCGTCATATCGCAGAGATTCAACATCATCTCCTATGCCAATGACACCCAGCTCATTCTCTCACTATCAGAAGACCCCTCCACCTCCAGAGCCAATATCCACAGATGTATGATGAATGTTGCCAACTGAATAAATGACAACTGTCTCAAGCTCAACACAGACAAGACAGAAGTCCTCATCTATGTGTACAATACCTCAACACCCACAACCTCAGCATCATCTTGGACAGCAAAGTATCTATGCAGATTTGATTTGTTTTGATTTTGAATTTATATAGCACAAATGTATGCCTGGAGGCTTCTTGGTATTACAGTCAACCAATTGCAGCTAATCATGAATAAACAACGAGTTTTTCAAAGATTTCCTGAAACCTGATAATTAGGTGGCTGCTTTCAGATCCTGAGGGAAAAGGTTCTAATTCTGTTCGGTACATATGACAAAACTCCTGCCTTCCCAGGGAGACAGGTTGCAGGAGGGGACTACCAGATTTCTGGCAGAACTAGAATGAAGGGTCAAACCCAGCTGGGAGTGCCAGAACCTTTCTTTAAAATAGGCTGGAGCTAGTCCATGAAGTACTTTGAAAGCAATACAGAGGGCCTGAAGACTATATGTTTCTTTACAGCAAGCAAGTGTAGCCAATTGATGACATGTGAGGCCGAATGGAATGTAGGAACCTTCAAAAACATCGAGGCTGAAGAGTTTTGAAGGTTTTTGCAGTTTGTTTAATGACCTTTTCAGAAGATTTTATAAAGATCATTACAATAGTCTACTCTAGATAAGACTAATGCAATGAAAACTGTCTTTAGCAGATCAAATGACAGACACTAAGCAATTTTCTTGATAATACGTAAGTATAGAAGGATGCAGAGATGCCCTTATGAACTTTCTCTTTGAATGTTAGTCTGTTATCAACCAGAACGCTGAGGTTTTTGACCTTCTTAACTGGTGTCAGAAAAGAGCCCAGCTCCCCCGGCCACCAGGAGGAGGACCAGAAAGAGAATTTTATTACCAAATAGTATGACTTCTGTCTTAGAAGAATTCAATTTTAGACAGTTTTTGTCCATCCATTGGGTGACTGCTCTCATACAATTCTGAAAGGTATCACTCATATGTGGGCCCTTGTTAGAGAGCAAAACCACAATCTGGGTGTGGTCAGCATAGGAAACTAATGACAGCCCAAATAACTTGATCAGAGTTGTCAAAGGTGTGACATAGTGATCAAACAAGGTCTGGCTCAATGATGAGCCCTGTGGAACCCCGCAAGGTAACGGGAATGGCTCTGATGTAAAATGTTCCAAGGAGACAGATTGAATGCGTTCTGTAAGGAAGGAACCCAAAAAGGACAGAGCTACACCCTCAATCCCTAAGCTCTGAAGCCATCAGGGCCATGATTGACCATGTCAGATGCTGTGGATAAATCGAGCAGGCTAAGGGCAGGGTTAACACCCGTATCCAATGAGGCCCTCATTTCCTCAGTGGACACGATAAGCACCGATTCAGTGCTGTGACCACTTCAAAACCCAAAGTTTGCATTATCTAAGAGGTGTTTCTTTTCCAGAAATGCGACCAGCTGCAGGTTCATGGCCTTTTCCACCAACTTTTCTGGGAAGGGAAGCCTAGAGATGGGTCAATAACTATTTGGGTCCAGCACGTTTATGTTGGGCTTCTTCAACATTGGAAACACTGTGACTGCTTTCCTCTGTATAAGAAACACTCCTGAACTAAACATATCACTAACTGGCACATGCATCAAGGAAAAATCCAGTCGGTAAAATACTGAATCGGTAAAAGCAGCCGTTAGCGGGTGTCAAAAACCGAATCCCAATGCATCAACTCTAATCGGGATAAAATAAAGAATCGCAAAATAATTAACCGGAAAAATAACGAATCGCTAATAACCAACATGCAAAAATAATTATTCGCAAAATACCGAACTCGCAATCACCGAAATCACTATTAGCTCCCGGAAAGTGCCAATGGCTAATAACCAATCGCTACTCAATGCATCAAAAATCGCAAATACCGAAAATCCCCAAAATCGCTATTTAGCATGAGCAGATTAAGGGGAATCAGAACCTGGAGGTAAAGTTACAAAAAAAATAAAAAAATCCTGGAAAAAAAAGAAACATGTGCCACAGATGGTACCAATCAGTAAGCCCTTAAAATTGGCACAGGAGACCCTGTTGGCTTGCACAAAATGGCAGCCCTCTATGTGCTTGCAAGGAGGATGCGAATCAATGCAGCAGGACAGCGCAGGAGAAGGGTCCAGGAGAGAGTCTTCAGAGTGCGCATCACATTGCTAGGACAGAATGAGGATGAGGTGTACGACAAGTATCGACTGAATCGTGCCATGATCATGCGCCTAATTGCAGACCTCGAACCACTACTGCAGCACCAGACACATCGGACCAATTCAATTCCTGCGCACGTCCAGGTCCTATGCAGCCTGCACCTACTGGCCTCTGGAAGTTTCCAGGGGGTCATCGCCGTAGCGGGAGGCGTATCGCAAAGCGCACTCTCACGCTTCTTCCACAAATTCATTGATGCCATGCTGACAATGATACACACCCACATCAGCTTCCCCATAACCCCACAGCAGTTGGACCACAACAAACAGGCATTCTACCAGGTGGCCCATTTCCCCCATGTCATAGGATGTATCGACTGCACGCATGTCCCCATCTGTCCACCCTCTGCCAATGAGTACATATTCCGTAACCGGAAGTCCTACCACTCTATCAACGTGCAGGTTGTGTGCGATGCCAAGCACATCATCACGGACCTAGTGGCACAATTTCCGGGGAGTACACACGACTCCTACATATTCAGACACAGTGGCATCCACAGGCGCCTACTCAACGGAGAATTTGGAGAGGGACTCCTGCTTGGTACGTACACATACCTCTTCCAAACATGAGCACCACACATGTATATACATCACCGTTGCTAAACCTTTGCTTCCATCTTGTAGGTGACAGTGCATACGCCATGCGGGAATATATACTCACCCCCTACATCAATCCAACAACACCACAGGAGCAACGATACAACGCGGGGCACATAAGCACCAGGAATGTAATAGAGAGGACCTTTGGGATTCTGAAGAGTCGCTTTAGAATCTTACATAAGACTGGTGGTGCCTTGCAATACAAACCTGACACCTGCTGCAGGATTGTAGCTGTATGTGCCGTGCTGCACAACATCGCAACCAGAAGGGGGATACCCATAGAGGTGGACAGGAATGACGACTACCGGGATGACCAACCACCCGCACAACACCGACAGGCACACGTCCCTAACACAGCTGAGGGGCAAAGGAGGCGGACATACATCACGCAACATAATTTCTGACCCAGGTAAGAATTAGCCATGACGATTTCATTTGTGGTGCTACTGTTTAATGCACAGGAGCACTGAGGTATGTGCAGGCACACATGAAAGAAAATAAGAGCTCCCCAAAACAAGTGTAACAAAACATGCCCGTTGTATTCACGGGTGTGCTAGTGTCAAATAGGAGAGGACCCTGGTTACCCCACCATGGTCATGGATGGCTTTCAGTATGTCTAGTGGCGCCTGCCACGAACGCCCAGCCTCCTTTCAGGTGTCTCCTCCACCTCACCACGGCCTGTCCCTGTGGCTGTGGAGCAGCGCGAACTGCGCCTCCTGGTGCTGGCCTCCGCCACGGAAACACTGCTCACACTTCAGGCAGCCTCACTGCCGTCCTCCCCTCCCAATGCACTACCACTGAACATACCGCTCTGCAGGTGTTCCACTGCAGCGGTCACCTGGCCTAGGGCCGTCGCAACATCACCGCAATAATGTCCCAGGTCCACCTGCAGTGACACCGAGCGGCGTGACAAAACAGCAGTGCTGTTGCACAGCCTAGTGATGGCCTTCGTAGAGGCAGCGGACCGGAGCAAGTTCTGCCGGTGCCTCCTTCTCTCGGTGTCATGCCCTGCTCTCATGGCACGGGTGTGTTCCTGGATGTCCTCCCTCGGGTTCCCATTACCCTCTGCCACCACAGTGGTCATGTCCCTCACTGCCGCTGTCAGGGTATGCATTTCCTTAGCTTGGCGCGCTATGTGACTGCTGATGGTAGCCATGTGTCTCCCCTGCAGGCGCTGGACACGCAGCATCTGTTCCTCGATGCCACCATTTGGGGAGCTTGCATCTTCGCATACATTCGGTGTACTGCGCAGAGACCTGCGGCGCAGTGGGACTCGGACACGTGCTGGTGGTGCTGCAGGTGGTGGGATGATTGTTGGACCTCGGCCCGATGGTGTTGCAGGTGTCTGACATGCATCCATCACCTGCATGGGTGGGACTTGTGCCCTGCGTCTCCGCTGTTTTGTTGCAGTTGGCACAGCAGCAGGTTGTGGTGGTGGTGTCGGTGATATGGTTGCTAGTGGAGGTGGTGATAGCGTCTCTGCCGGAGTGTCGACGTCAGAATCAGCTGGTGTCTCAGAGATGATTAGCCGGCCGCTGTCATCGGAATCACCAGGAGATGCATCTGTTTGTGAAACAGTGCATGGTTAGTGGGATTGTTATTACTAAGGTGTATTTTCTTACATACATGTCCTGCTATGATTCACTAAATATAAGTCTATGTCTAGCTTCTACTGATGTTGTGAAATATTTTTTTTTTCTACCTGTACATGCACACCGGGCTGACATGACTACAACTCCCATGATGCACTTCTGTTATGAGTGAAGAAGTGTGGTGCACTTCTGCATGCACACTGTGATCATGCTGGGGGGTTGGGAATGGTTGTACGCAATGCTGAGTATGGGCACAGCCATGCATCTTACCTTGGGCACTTGTGGCTGCGCCGGAGGTGTCCATCTGTGTGACTCCCACGACGGCCTCTGGCTCGATGGTCCCTTCTACCAGTTCCTCCAGAGCAGTGTTTGCAGGCACTGTTGATGGTCCCCCTCCTGTTCCAGCTGCCTCCCGGAGCCTTTCAGCGATCCTCTCCTTGGCCCGCTTCCTGAGGTCGTACCACCTTTTTTTTAAATCGTCTATGCTGCGGGGCGTCACTCCCACTGCATTTACCCTCTCTCTGATGCGCAGCCATATGCAACGCTTTTCTGCCTCTGGCACCTTTAGGGACAGCTTCCCGAACAGCCGATCATGTTTGCTGCTCACCCCCTCGATCAGGTGCTCCAGTTCCCGGTCGGAGAACTTGCGCTTTCTCTTCCTCGCAGATTCAGCGCTGGCTGCTGCATCTTTGTCCATCCTGGTTGGGTAGGGCGGTAGTCCAGTCAGTGGTGAATCACTGGGCTCAGGCTGTCTCCAGTTCCTCCTCCTGTTAGCGCCTCTGGCGAGTGAATGAGGGTGGGGCTGCAGTACTTCCTGGTAGTGATGTCATAAGACAGTTCCCCGGGCGACCCGTTTTTAGCGATTTCGCTATTACCGATTTCGCTAATACCGAAATCGCTATTAGCTAATTCGGTAATACCGATGTCGCTTTTAGCTATTCGGTGTTTACTATACTCGCTTATGTTGTTTCGGTAAATATTAGCGATTTTTAAGGAATCGCTAAATTTTACCGAATCTGTTGATGCATTCAGGAATGCGATTCCTTAATACCGATTCCTTATTTATCGCTATTAAGGATTCGCTTTTTGAAATGTTGATGCATGTGCACCTAAGTATTTTAACCAGGTAGGGGACCACTGCATCAGGTACTAGATGGATGATCTTAGGGGTACAAGGGTCCAATGGAGATCCTGATTTCATATTTAGGATGGCCAGTTCGCCTTGATCCTCAGTAAGATGATCGCAATCGCTAAGGGAGATCCTGCTAGAATCCACTGACCTAATATCATTATTATTATGAATTTTAGAAATGCTGGAGGAGAATCTGTAAAAGATTATCTCCACTTTCTGTTGAAAAACATTCAGTAGCAAATTACAGAAGGCCTTACTACTCCCTGATGAAATTGTAGTAGCTGGCGTGAAAAGTTTGGTAACCATGTGAAAGAGTGTCTTGGTCAAATTGACGGCAGATTTTTTTTTTTTTTTTATGAAGATGGCAGATTTTTCAGTCATTAAGAGTTTGTTGTACTGTGCAGTGCATTGTATAAATTTTTCTTTCTCCATCGGGTCATAAGCTCTCCTCCAAATTTGCTCCTGTCTGCGAGAACCTTGTTTTGCAACCCTAAGTGTGGCATTAAACCAGGATGCAGAGGGCTTACTTCTCCTATGTGTTTTGGTATTGGCGGGGGCTAATTCCTTAACAGCAGATTTCAGCCAGACAGAAAAGTTTGCTGACAAAAGATCAATCTCCCTGGTTTCTTCTGGCTGGGAGTCTGCAAGAATAACTCTTAGGCTTGAACCCTATGCCAGGCATGAGAAACAAATGATTTCCCAGCAATCACAGTAGGAAGAGGTTTGCAGGGAAGCTTAATTTCCCAGAATACTGCCCTGTGGTCTGACCAAGTGAGGAGTGTTGTAGTTGTAGTGAAGGCCAAATTATTAGTAAATACTCCATCAAGTGTATGCCCAGATAAGTGCGTAGGATCACCTACTAACTGAGCAAATCCAAAGCAGGACAAAGTGTCAACCAGAAGTATGGTATCAGGATCCTTTTGGCTCTCCAGATAATGAAGTGAAATCTGATTTAGAAAGAAAGGATTCCAGAAGTGTTTCAATTGCGTAGTAAAGGATGTTCTTGGCCTGGGTGGGTGGCATAGAAGGAGGCAATTAAATGACTGAGTTTTGGTTAGTTTGAAATTGAACAGAAGGGCTTCGTTCTCAAAGGATGAGGCTGGTGTAAAAATGGCCAAAAATGAATTGCAATAAATAGCCGCTATTGCATCACCCTTCTTGTGGGGTCTGTCCACCCTAAAATAGTGTATCCAGTGGGAACCGCAACTAATGTCTTGGGAGCTGAGGTCTGGTGTGACCAGGTTTCAGTGGCAAAAACCAGATCGGACTGATGTACATCTAGAAATTCAGAGAATTCAAAATGGTGTTTGGCAATGACCTAGCATTGATCAGCACACAACTGATCTTCTCGTTAGAGGAAATAGCATTGTTACACACTTCTGCCATCTCGGTAACCAATGACGGTTCTACCCTTTGAGAGTTTGGGGAAATGACTCTTGTGTTGTATTCATGACAGAGGGATTGAATAGTATCTGGTGTTGCAGGGCTCAATATAGGTCAATTGTCTACTTTACCTGAAGGTTTAAGAGCTAGAAGTGCGTCTCTGGAGTAGCACACAGTGCGCAATTGGGGTGAATCGCCAGGGGACGGGCCCTTGGCTCATTCTAGGCATGGACAGGTGCAGTCCGGCTCACCTTAGGCATGCCTGCAGCGCACCGGCTGCACATAGACACCCTCTATGATGACCTAAATAGCTAGTCATGGAGATGGTATTGTCTGGGGGCATGCCTGGGCACATTGCTTTGCGGCACAAAATGAGTAAAAACAGATGTGGGAAATTAAAAGAGACTGAGGTCCAGCAGCCCACTTTGCTGAACACAGGCTCCCCTACAAAGAGCGAAATACTGGTAAAATAAAGCCACACATGAAAAGGGGAGGAAGATAAAGCCATAAACAGATTAAAAGGGCTGACCCATTACTAAGATGGCACCCGAATCAGACAGAGCCAGGCAACTCCAGAAACGGCACCAGTGTGCCAACAAGGAAACAACATCTGATTACGCAAACCTTATCGCAGGCTGAAACACGTAAACACAGTCTTTTCTGTCTGCTTTCACACCCCATACACTTTCCATAAGATTTTCAGGCGGCTCACAATCAACACCAGAAGGACCATCACTTATGCCCTCATTACCTGCAGGCAGGACAACAGGAACACTCTATGCAGGAATCACTGCATGCCTCCTGAAGAGACTACAGACAACACAAAACTCATCTGCAAGACTCATCACTGACCTTCCCAGATGGACTCACATCCCCCAGAAGCTCAAAAAGCTACACTTGCTTCCAAGCCAGTCCAAGATGTTGACCCACACATACAAAACCCTGCATAATAAAGGACCAACGTACAGCAACGAACAAATGACCTTCCACCAACTGATCAGACACCTGCAATTCACCTGCTTCTTCCTCACAGCCACCCCTCGATCTGCAGAGCCAACAGCAGAAGATGCTCCTTTCCTCACCTGACTGTCAAAGTCTGGAATGACCTTCCCCTGCAACTTACGACTGCCCCATTGTTCCGGGACTTCAGGACACGTCTCAAGACCTGGCTGTTCAAATGAGCAGAGCACCGCAAAGCAGATAGCAACTCCAGCACCTTGAGACCCTCACGGGTGATTTGCCATGTGTTATAAAAGCTGATTGATTGATTTTCCAAACTCCTCTTTTCATTCCTGTGCTTCCATACATCTAAGGTCATCAAGGCTTTCAATATTTATACATCAAATCTATGAGCCCTATCCCTGTATGGGTGTGGCGCACTCTGACTATCATACCCTTCTGCTTGGCCTTTAAAAATGTAATCTTAGAGCTTACACACTCTCCTGCTGCTGGTTCCCTTCCAGATGTCATCTGTGGTTCTCTTATCAAGACTTAACATCCTCACCACCTGGAGCTATCATTACAAGACGAACTTGGTACACACTTTGTACATTCGGTCAGTTAGATCCAGGGATAACTAGGGCCATGGGAACATTTTGGATGCTGGTTCTACATGAAATTATGGTTTTCATTCATTGCAAGCACTTACTGTACCTTTTAATCTTGCTTTCTTAATTTCTGATTTTATATAATCAATGAAATCACTATTTTCCAGTTTAATTGTTTCATCACCAAGCAATCAAATTGTTCTTTATATTTAATGGAGGTTAATTAATAGTTTGGCATCGAGAATGATAAAGTAAGACACCCCGATGCACCTGGCATTGAAGGGCATGTTGGCACCTCTAAGTTAATAATGTTGGTGTGCTTTCATTAAAACCTTTAAATAGTTAACACTTGTTGATTAAGCATGTGTAATTAATGAAATGTCTGGTTGCAAGACAAAATGTAAAATATTCCCTTCCCTGAAAAAGGTTGTCTCATTCTTTCCTCAAACATGTTTAAAGCATATTTCCTGAAACTCATTTTTAGAGGAGTCTCTTACAATGGCAGATGGAAACAGCTCTACATTTGCGGTATGTACTAATGGTGAAGCCTTAAGGCATACATGCCACAATGCTATGAATTCAGCTACCCCACTGATTAATATTACATAGGAGCAATTTGAGTATACTGATTAGAATGATCAATAATGGATGCAATGTTATTGTGGATGATTAAGGTTATTTCCTTTAATGGGATTCTTAAATCACTTCTAACACCTCAATATAAATTCTTTATGTTATCTAGCCATGCATGTATTTCAGCGAGGCTACAAGGGAAAAGCTTTGTAATTACAATTCAACCAACCCTACCTTAACAGTGGAGAACAAAGTCCTCCGTGGAAAAAGTACAAGACTAAAGGGACATAAAATGCATTACTGTACACAATGTTATTAACTTGCCTCTATGACATTTTAATCAAATCTGCTATTCATTTGATTTCATATTTTTTTGGACTAGAAATGCAACTATTCAGATTAGCAGATGCTGTCAAAAAGCAAGGCAGATATTTTATAAAGCTTAAAAAGTACAGTCACAGGAAATCATAGTTTTACAAAGTGATTGAAACACAAGAGGACTGAGTGAGCACATCTGCATTACTAATCTTCTGTTGAGCTATTAATAAACCTAGAAACACTGACAACGTTACTGTCCTAAACAGACTGGCCCCCTCCACACAAACTACATTAAAATCCATAGCTGATTTGTCATGATTCACTTCACAAATCTGTTTCTTAACCTTGTTTTTTGGTGTTGTTTCCTCTGTCTTTTTGCTTCTAACCTCCTGTTTTTACTATGTGTTGAACTTCTTTTTTCTGGTGGACTCTGAGAACTTTACCACTGCTAACCAGCGCTAAAGTGCATGTACTCTGTGTCTAAAGTGTGATGGCAATTGTTTTCTCCATGATTTGCATATTTGAATTGCTATTAAGTCCCCAGTTACAGTGCATTACATGTGCCATGGGCGTGTAAATCAAATATCTCTAGTGGTCCTGAAGTACTGATTGTGCCAATCAAATGTATAGCCCTGAAATCATGACTCAGGCCTATCACTGCAGTGCCTCTGTGTACAGTTTTAAACTGCCATGTCTACCTGGCAAGTACATCTGCCTTCAAAGTCCAACCCTTGCCTTTAATTAAATGTAAGGCACCCCTACGGTAGGCCAAAGGTAGTCCTCTGGGCAGGGTGCAGTGTATTTAACAGGTAGGACATGTGCTTTTGAGTCTTACATGTCCCGGTAGTGAAAAACGCTAAATTCGTTTTTTACTACACCAAGGCCAATCCCTCCCAAAGGTGAGAATTGGAGCTGCCTTGTAACACATTTTAAAAATGTATCTTCCAATTGGGAGCAGATAGAAAATTGGAGTTTGATGTCTTTGGACTCACAATTTAAAAATCTTTCAATGAAGTTGTTTTTTAAATTTTAGGTCTGAAATGCAACTTTTAGAAAGTTGGCATTTTCTTACTTTCTGCCTCTCCCTAGAATACACTTCTAGGTCAGGGTTACAGCTGGGATTTGTAAATTCACCCTAGACAGTCATACTCAAAGGGAGCTGAGGTGTGCTCTGCGCATGCTAAAAGGTGCGTCACCAGGCTGATGGGTCTTCCTGAGCTAGAGTGGTGTTAGGAGTTGACACTTGCACCTGAATAGGGCTGTGCTTGTTTCTCACACAAAGAGCTGCATATCCCCCGTAGTGTGTCTGGAGCTGTAGCTAGGGAGGCCAGGGTCTTGTGCACTACAACGTCTCCCTACTGCAAAGGCTAAAATCGTATAAGTAGTGGACCACTGACACCATATACTCAGAAACACTTCTGGACTGAGGACATTCTACCAGGAAGAAGAGCTGTTGGGCTGCCATGAGGGTCTGCCACTTTGCTGTTTGCTCTGCTGTGTTGGCCTACTGCTTCTATCCTGGGAGTGAGGAGGCTGGACTTTGCTCTCTGCATCCTGCTGTCTAAAATGTCTCCAAGGGCTTGAGTTGAGCTTGCCTCCTTTTGGAAGTCTCATGACTATCAAAGACTTCAACTGTAGCACCTGGGTTCCTCTGCTGAGAGCCCTACTCTGCCAAGTGTTGCCAAATCCAGTTCCTGGGCCCTTAAAAGTAAGTTGCTTTGCTAAAAAGAGGAAATATAGCACATCGACTTCAAGCGCCACTTCAGAACTGGTGCCACTGCGTGCACCAAATCTGTGGTCCCCACTCAATACAAAGACCATGATTTACAGCGTAAGCTCCCATGCTGCCATAGCACCTCCAAAAAACCTCCACCATGTGAGTCTCAAGTACTGCATCACCAAAGTTTTTGACGCCCGACAGCTGCAGCACTTGGGGCATTGTGGTGTGAGATGGACACCAAGAAGTCGATGCCTCGTTGCCTGACCCTCGATGCCTCATACACACCACACCGTCAGCAGAACTGAAGCCTCGTCACAACCATACCATCACCTCCCCTGCGCCTCGCAACATCTCCGGGAGTCAGCGGCTCAACAACCCTGCACCACCTCCAGGAACCGATGCTTCACTTGCTTCAGTGACGCCTCACCTCCATTGTGCAATGCACCTTCCCCGAGTGCAAATAAGCCAACAACCTTCATACGAGTAAGGAACTGACACTGCACCTGCGTATGTGACGCTTCACCTCCATGGCACCTCGCAACTTCTTTGATTATCAACGTCTTCAAGCTACTGTCCCGGGATCAGTGCAACTCCATAGCTGGTCTGCGCTTCATGGTGGTTGGCCTGAACTTGTGGATTCTACTCCATCAAGCATGTCGAGGTAGCCCGACCAGAGCTATTGTGTATCTAAGCGCTATAACTCCATTTAATCTTGAAAAATTCATATCTTGACTTGTGTATGTTGGATTTTTGTCATTTTGGTCTTGTTTTACGCAGATAAATATTGTCTATTTTTCTAAACTGGTGTGGCATACATTTGTGGTGTTTTCACTGTGTTACTGTGTGTGTGTTTGCACAAATACTTTACACATTGCCTCTTTAGTTTAGCCGGACTGCTATGACCCAAGCTACCTGAGGGTGAGTACAGGTAAACTTAGTGTGCACTACACTTACCATGACTAGAGTGTGGGTTCCTACTTGGACAGGGTGCAAACCACTACCAACTAGAAACCCCATTTATAACAATGTTCAATCATGAATCGCTGCTTTTATGCAGCAAAATCATGAAGTTCAAAGGCCTTGACTTCCACTCATTCCGACTGGTAAAGTGAAAAAGTAACAATGTTAATTTACATTGATAAAATACATCCATAAAATCTTCGACAAAATTACATTAGATCATGCACAGCCAAACTCAACATACTACAGAGGCGGTGACTATGCCTTTGTAATTATGGTTCGGTTTATGTTTATATTGAATTTTCTTATAAACATTGGCTCCTTTCGCCAAATCTGCACTCAAGTTTTACAAAAAAGTAATCTGAATTCATTTCGGCATGGCAAGTTTATGAATGGTCCACCAGTCGGCGTGGGGAAGAAAAGGAGGTGCCAAAAAAGTGATTTGAAATTTTAAATCACATAGGGCCATATTCTCAAGGAGCTATCGCCAAGTTAACGGCACTTTATCGCACCCAAAGTTGCGATAAACATATTGCCCCATTCATAAGCTGGTGTCAACAGCCCATAACATCCGCAATAGCAGCTGCAAAAAACATCGCCACAGATGACCACGGCAACTATCGCTAATGAGATGCAGAGTAGGCGTTCCCGAGCAAAAAGCTGCGGCAACACCACTCCGCAACATTCTCGACGACCAGCCAGATCAGCGATAAGCTCTCTAAACATGCGATAAGGCGCGTTAGCAGCAGAAAACTAACACCTAGTGCAAAGTCGGACGGCAGACTCCACCACAAAAGGGAGCACAGCCCAGACCCACACCTGAAGAACAACAGATGCCATGGAGCCACTGAACGTGCGTGCCGGACACCCAAGAGGGCCACAACACCCACCACCCCCAGTACCACCCCCACCCCCTCGGACACCCATGGCCCCCCCGGACCAACACTGAGGCAGAGCAGACAAAAACAGCAACCCTCCCAAAATGCAACAACCACACAGACCCAACACCATAGAATGTCATTGTCCACTACATGCCCAAAGGCACAACCCTCCTCCGCATCCTGACCACCATTGCCCACAGGCTGATGGTACCAACACAGTGGACAACCAACATCTCACCTCAGACAAAGCTGATGGCAGGGCTGCACGTGTTGGCCTCTGGTACCTTCCAACCAACATCCGCCTGAGACGGTGGAGTCACCCAGCCAGGCCAATCCTTAGTCCCTCACAACAGTCATGGATGACACCATCAGCTTGGTACCCCACTATCTATACTTTCCACACACTACACAGAAACAGCCAGGGACCAAGCAAGGCGTGTACAGCACAGCTGGCTTCCCGCATGTGTCAGGGGGCAAGTGACTGCACACATGTCCTACTATTGGCCCCTGGCAACACTTCACACAAGAAGCGCAACAGAAAGTGCACATATCCCACCAATGTCCAGGCAATAGTGGACCACCTGGGAATCTCCGCCAATGCTGCCGCAAACCACCCAGGCAGTGTGCATGATTCCTACACCTTCCAACAGTCCATCATCAACCTGCGCCACCAGGATGGCAGCCACGGAAATGCACTGCTCGTTGGCCAATACCAAATGCACACACCACACACCTCAACTCCACAATCATGCAACTCACAACACTGGGAATGCAAAAGTCACAAGCTCACATACAACATGCACACCCACCAAACACGACAGCACAACTCACTGTGGGAACCTGGGCCAGCCATATACATTAGCCATCAATGACATGGCACCTTGGCCACACAATAGCAGCATGTCGGAAGAGGTGGGGACCTGGCATGTGCGAAGGAGGCAACCAACCCATGAATGAGACTGTACACAATGCCAAGTGTGGCGTGGATGTGATGGCCAGACTGCAGTATGCAGACCACACACATATCCATGTCGACACACAGCGCTGGTGTTTGGAGTGTAGTGGACAGTGGATGCAACCATGTCACCCCAGCCAGTGGGGAAGATCACGGAAATGTAGCTTGTTACGTCCCCCCCATACGCATGAGCGTAGTGGGCTGGCCCTGCATATGCCAGGCCAGCGTAGGGGTGTGAATAAAAGGCATGTAACTCTGGGCGTGGTCCTCTTCCCGAATGCCCGCCGTCTCTGCCAGGGCGGCGCCTCTCACCTCACCATGAGGCCGACACCATGAGCAAAGTCGCCAGCGATCCTGTGCGCCTGCTGCAACCCAAGATGCTGGTCCCCAAACCAGTCCTGCCTGCCCCTGCGCACTCAGGCCTCAATGCCCACCTGCCGACCCTGGCGTGTGTCGAACAGGGCCCACCAAGTGCTGGTGCAATCTCCAAGCACGAGGCCTACGACTGTGGCAGCCACCTGACACCATCATGGCCTCCGCAACACAGGCCGGCAGTACTCCTTACTCGTTGATGTACTCCAACGGCATGCACAGCGGACAAGTAGGTCACACATTTGGAACTGAGTCTTGATTACACCATGGCAGTGAACATTATTTAAGGCAGAGTTTATGTTACTATACTCCCTTCGAAGTGGTGCCACCAAGTCTGTGCATAGCATTGTTTCTGGTGTGTTTTTCTTTTATAGTGCATTTTCACGCCAGACGCGTGGGATTTGCAGGCCTGTGGCTGGTTTTCGCTGCTTTTTGTATCACGCTTGGCCTCATTGCAGCTTTTTTTGCGTTCGTGTTTCGCATTTTTGCAGCATGGCATTGATTTTAACGCGGCCATTTGACTCGTTATCTGGTGACTATCGCATGGTACTGCCGTGTTTTGAATACTTGGTTAACATTCCGGCGATAGACTGCAATGTTGTAGGTTGCGTTAAGTTACTTTTGTGATGATTATCACACGTTCTTGAGAATATACCCCATAGAATCTATGCTGTCCAATGCAGCATAAAACGGTAAATGAATGACATCGCCCAGTGATTTTCAATACCATTCAACACTGTTCAGTGATTTTCAAAATCAAGATCATTATTCTTCATATGGTCTCTGAACCCATTTTTGAGGACCGCCACAGTCTAAATTGAAAGAATAAGCAAACAATATTGCCTCAGGTAGATTTTTATACAGTAGTCGATTTTAAGTATATGAATCCAAAGTGGGCCTCTCGTAACGTGAACATGCCCTGAAGCCACCCCTCACTGCACACCTCCAAACGACTGTTTAGTTCTGCCTCCAGCTGATATCAGGAGCGTCCCTACTTCCCATACCTAATTTGGGGCTGGCACTTGCTTGTGAATCATTTCCACGTTTTTCATAAAATTTTCTAAATTATTAGTCACTCTTACTTTTTTTGCTCTTTCTTAATGCAGAAACTACTAAAATTCCTCTCAGGTAAAATTGTAGCGATTAGCAGGCAAAATTAATATTTGCTACTGAAGATTTGTTTCAATTTAATGAAGTTTTTTTTTCTCTTTCTGTAACTGGAGTGCCAAATCTGGCGTCTCAATAGTGATGCATTCATTCTTCAACTAACTCAGGGTTGCAGGGCCCTCAAAAGAACAGATAGACTTTTTCATTTGAGTGAAATAGCCTTCAGTATCCAAATATTCTGCAGCTTTCGCATGTCTGTCAGATCCTTCTGACTTTGAAACGTCCTTTTCTGTTCCATGTATGATCTCTGTCTTTGGTTACGGAACCTGACTGACGGAGATGGCGGAGTGGTTCTTAAGCTCTACTATATAGATCTATATGTCAAAAGAGTTTCCTTAATTCTCCAATTTACATTGATAAGGATTTCTGGGTGATACCAATTAGAGTGGAAGAAAATAAAAAGAAAGAACGTAAATCTTGACAAAAAAATCTAGGAAGACAGATAGTTGGAGGCACATACAAGAAAGAGAACAAAAAAGAAGATTAAGGTTGTTAGGATAGCAGAACTGTATGCTAAACAATATTTCCATGGGAGTTTAGCTTAATCATCTCTAGAATAGAATGCTTCGAGGGTGGGGCATTTTGAAGATTGGTATGCTGGGTACATAAACTAGGATGAAAAGAGCAAAAGAGTTTGTGTTCTCCTTTGAAGATGAGAATCTGTGAACATCTTTCCAGTCGAAAAGAAACAATTGGAAATATGTATTCAGCTAAAGATTTGAATCCTCTCACTTCACTTCTTGTTAGTCATGTGCGAACACATCCTTTGGATTGTTTAACCAGATTAAAGCTGCCTTCCTTATTTTCCATGCCAAAAAATGACCAAAATTCACCACGTTTATATAAATGAAAAAATGGCGATTACATCCACTCTCAACAGTTTGTCTGGATCTCCCTGGTGTTTTAACAACATTCCGAGAGGGGTAAACATCCATATAGACAAGAAGAGCCCAACATAGGAATATGAGAACCATATTAACATCTGATTTTGAAGATATCAAGGAAAGAGGATAATAAACAGGGCTTTCACCCATCATTGTGACGTGCAAAGAAACACAATCATCAAAGTAAACCAAGGAAAATCAGTGCATTGACACTTACTGCTCCTGCAGTTAAAAAGCAATGGTTGGTTACTATGACAAGCTTGGCTACATGCCAATGATCATGCCTTACATGGAGCTTGATATTACACGTCTTTACTCCTCTGAGTGTAACCGTTAACTGAACATTATACATCACAAATTCTATTACCCAAGCCAAAGCATTTACGTCACTGTTCTATGAAGTCCGTAAGGAACCAAAAGGGTCCTGTAATCGCTAACTCGCAAGAACCTACATTTCCCCTTTTGTTACATAAAAAATTCAAATAATACATTGATACTTCACAACTCTTCAATCAGTCATTTCGGTGCTCAAATCATGTGAGGTTGCAGAGATACAGGAGAAGTGTCCATGGCTAGCACTCGGGAAAAGGTCACTGGTACAGTTACTGGGCTCTTCATATTCTCATGTGGATAAGTCTCACTTCTGACATCTGGAGCTGGCCAAGGTCGAGACAAGTGCTTGAAATCTGAAGAATCTTGTGTAATGAAATTTACAGAATGGGGAGCAGTCGCCATGTGTCCTTTACTGGTCACAACCCTCAAGTGGATCGGCATCAAAAGGAGCATGAGACTGATGTTTCCATTTCTGCTTGATGATAACTTGGTCTCCTCTTATAAATACAGGGCCATATGTACAATGACTGGCAAAAACTACCGCTAATGCTAGTAGGTGGCAGTTTTCGTACCACTGAAAACTATCGCCTTGTTAGCCATGTATGTACAAGACGTGGTTACATGGCGATAGCTTCAGGGATCAGCGGTGAAAACTGCTGTTAACATTAGCGTGATGGTGATAGGAATTCAGGCGTTAGCGGGCGAAAACCAACAAAAGGCCCATTAGCGGCAGAAAAACGAATGTTAGTCAGCCCAACGTGTTTTTTTTACCTCTATTGGAAAAAATAGCCTATCAGTCAACCTCCAATAGAAAATGGGCAAATAAAACAATGAAATACAGAATGGAGCAGTCAGGGCCAAGTGCAGCACACATCAACAACCCTCTCAAGACACCCAACATCAAGGATGACCAGGATGAGAGCCTGGATGCCTCGTTGGACCTGCACCTGGATCCAGGATGCCTCACTGGGCTTGCGCCTGGAGCCTGGATGCCTCGCTGGACCTGTGCCTGGATGCCTCACTGGGCCTGCGCCTGGAGCCTGGATGCCTCACTGGGCCTGCGCCTGGATGCCTCACTGGTCCTGCACCTGGATGCCTGGATGCCTTGCTGGACCTGTGCCTGGATCCTGGATCCCTCACTGGACCTGCGCCCCTCACTGGACCTGCGCCTGGAGCCTGGATGCCTCGCTGGACCTGCGCTTGGAGCCTGGATGCCTCGCTGGACCTGCGCCTGGATCCTGGACACCTCGCTGGGCCTGCGTCTGGAGCCTGGATGCCTCGATGGACCGGTGCTTGGGGCCTGGAGGGGGATGCAGAGGAGCTCTGGAGTCAATGAGCTTCCGAGGTAGACATTGAGGCGCGGCGATCACCCGTACCTTGTGGTGAAGTCTGGCGGGTCGCATGGAGACATGTTGCTGACCTGTGTGGGAAGACCGACTTCCGCCCCTTGGAGCTGGGAATTGTAGAGGTGCTCCTGGGCACCAACGTAGGGACGTTTGCAATGCATACTACGATCCACCACTACACCGGGGTGCACGTAGGGGATTACCAACGATGGGTGGCGCCTCTCTGCATTACAGGGTGGATGATGTTGGGCTGCCTGGACGCTTTGGAGGGTGAGGCCCCTGAGCTGCGCCAAACTTGTGTGGCAGGAGCACTGCAACTTCACGCCTAAGGGGTCCCTGCTTCATCAACGGCATCGGGAGGTTTACCAGCGGACTTGGTGGCGACTGCTTTACCCAGGCTTGTGAAATCCCACCTGGCTGAGGCTCCTGCTGGAGGAGTCACAGATTTGGAGAAAGTGCAGCGGATTGCGCCACGGTGTCAGTGTCCAGGTAAGGAGAAGGTGGGACGCGTAGCGGAGAAGGCCCGGGGGTCGAGTCACCCAGGCCTAGCACATGTAGATGATGCACCCCCAGTGGCGGCTCATCCGCTGTGGCGGAAGAGCATCACACCACTGCTTTCAAACAGTGCCTGAAGAGGAAGATCATCACATGATGATAACGTCCTGATGTAATCGTGCCATGTTTCCTTTGCGGGCGGGAGGGTAAATAGAGCTGCTCCAGTCATGGAGCAGGGCAGGGGCAGAGTGGCATGCCCACTCAAGTGCGCAGTAACTGTTTGGTCAGCCCACTCAGGCTGCCCAAAGCAGTCATGCACACTGTCCTGTTCGCAATGCAGGCTGCATTACAGCCTGCATGGAGAACTTGCCCACCCCATCAGCCCCTGGCTGAACGCCTCGTCCCGGCGCCAATGACCAATCCCAACGCCGCATTGTAGCATTGTGATTGGCTTAGGGGAGGGTGCCTGGCTGCCTACTTCTTGTTCCTGGAAGCAGACTCAGGAGAGCAGGAGCAACAGAGACACAGGACCCGGCCTCGAGGTAAGATTTCTCTCATTTAAATATTTACAACACCCTCTCACACACACCCCCTGTGTCCGCGCCCCATCCAGTGTCCTTTCCGGTGTTTCCCTCCTCTCAACTGTCCAGTCCCCCCGCAGCAATGCTCAATGGCGGACGCTGTGCGGCCATGCGCAGCGGGGGTATCCCTGGTGTGCCAAAGGTATATATGAAGTTACGACTCTTACCATTACATCGCATTCCATTGCAATGCATACTAATTCTAGGTGTATTGCAACAGTATGGAAGGTGTTGGATAGCGCATTTTCATGATTGACCCCAAAACACACCCCACATTTTTAATTTTACCCCATGAGACACCCCACATTTCATCTCTGACACGCAAAACCCATACCCACCCTAAAAGTTTAAAATACTGACCTCACAATGCGCTGTAATGGACTGCGATGTAAAGGCACCTGCGTTGTTGGAGGTGCGTTGTGAAGACATTACGATGTAATGCCTGCGTTGTATTGGTTGTCTCGCGTGCCAAAGGCAAGCCGTAGGCAAGCCCTTTTGCGTCCGTCTGGACCTGGACCGCGCTCAGCACCAAGGACCCTTCCTCTCTGAAACTCCACCACTACGGCAAAGGCACCGTCCTCGCCATAAACCCTGGATGCCACATCGCCTGCAAGAACCAACATCTGCTCCTCACCGGACATCGCCATAGCCATCACTGACGGCTACGAAATCACCCGCAAGCACCACCCTGACCGTCGAGGAGGAGGCAGTGCCATCACCTACAGAAGCACACTTCGACTGACCACTCACTCTAATGACTCAACGGTGATCAGGAAACACCTCAACCTCCAGATCTGGACAAAACTCAACCCCATCCTCTGCGGCACCCTCATCTGCAGGCACCCTTGGCCATGGACACCCTTTCTCCAATACCATTGTAGCGCTCATTGCACACCAGGTTCTCCCATCCACTAACGACATCCTACTCGGCGAACTCTATTTCCACCTGGACAACCCCAGTGACCAGAACACCAGCCCCTCCTGGGGAAGCTCCCCATCATCAGACTCAAGCAGCTAGTCACCGCAGCAAGCCTCATAGCAGGACATACGGTCAAGCAGGTTGCCTCCGCTTGCGGCAAATTCAACTACAACCACACCACCGGACTCTCCTGGACCAACCATCATTGCATACACCACGTCTTCACCATGCCCACCGTACACCATCCCCATCATCACCCCCCCTCACAGCTGGATCAAGGCCACCGAAGAACGTCTTGTCAACACCCTCAGCACCACCACTCTGCCAATGCTTACAGACGATGACACCGCATCGCGCAACCGCCGATGATGAATCTCCTATTGTGCCGACATTCTGGCACTCCTCAAGAATAGACCAGGCAAAACTAGCACCACGCTGTGCCGTATTTGCAAAGTGACGCATTTAGGCATATGTGTTGCCTTGTGAAGCCCTATGCCACATCATACCTGCATCACGTGTCTCACAGCTCACCTGGACCAACCACTACAGCGTCCATTTCAGTATCTCAGAACCTAGCAACACTGGCCCCATGTTCCCCAGATCCAATCATAGAAACTGGAAAAGATATCAGAAAACCAATGGACAAAAACTCTCAACTCCCACCTCCCAGACACAACATCCAACCCAGAACAGGCTGCAAAGAACTTCTCACAGTGGATTAGAGAATGCCCCGACACAATCGCCTGCTCCAAGCCAGCCAAATCCAAAGGATCTGCAAGAAATCCATAAAACGCAACTGCCAGCAACTAGAAAGGAAGTGGCGCATCAGCACAGAGACAGGAAACCATGCCACCTTCAAGACAGTACTCAACCAGTACCACTACCTCCTGAAAGAAACAAAGAAGAAAGCTCTAGCAGACCGCTTAGAAGCCAGCACAATCCACAGCAAAAAGCTCTTTGCCATCATGAAAAGGTTCTCCAACCCAGCACCTGCCGACAGAGATATCACCCCCTCCCAAGGAATGTGTGACACCCTGGCAGACTTCTTTCACCTCAAGATCTCAGTAATCTGCGAAACCTTCAAATCAGACCCTCCCACTCCCAACAGAATCAGCCCATTCACACTGATGAACACTAACCCCGAACACCTGCTCACCTATTGGAACCCTCTAAAAAACTCAAGCCACAATCTCCATCATGAACTCAGTGCAGTCTGGAGCACCCATCTTCAATCTCAGGAGCAAGATGATTGGCGACGATCTCAAGAAAATCCTCTTTCCCTTAGATTGGAAATATGCTGAAGTGAGGCCCCTCCTGAAGAAACCATCGGCCAACCAAGCAGAACCAAATACCTATAGGCCCATCTCCCTGCTCCCCTTTCCAGTGAAGGCTCTCAAAAAGGCAAATTAACCAGCAACTCACCGTATGGAACACAACAAATTTGTGGACCCCTCTCAATCTGGATTCTGAGCCGCCCACAGCATTAACGAAGCCCTGATCGCAGCTGCTGATGACCTCAGGGGATCACTGACAGAATATTAACAACACTAATATCGACCTACAGAAATATGGGGACATAAATATTGTTGTCAAAAATATCGATCTCCTATCTTCATAATGGTATGTACAAACATATCGAAAATATCGTTTTTTTATATGTATAAAAAATAATGTAAAATAAATTAAATAATATATTTAACTTAATTTTTTTTTTAGATTTATTTGAAAATGTTAACAATTATGGGGCCGATTCCGATCCTGTATTTTTTTTTCCCGTACGGCTCGTATCTTTTTTTTTTTCCGTACGAATCGTACAAGTCACGTCCGACCCGTGAAGTACGATCCGTACAGGAAAAAGTAAATACGGATCGCCCCGATCCGTACGAATCGTAGCTGGAAAATTAGTACGAGACGGACCCGGACACTTCTCTGTACAAATCGTAAAAATTAAGTCCGACCGTACTAGTACGATCCGGACCGGCGTTACAATTTACGATTCGTACGGAAAATGTCCCGTACATGGGGAATGACTTTGCCCGCTATGAAGCAAAGTTTGTACGCACCGTACCCTCAGCGCGAATGTATGGTGCGTACCCCCAGCACGTAGGTACGCACCGTACCCCCAACGCGTAGGTACACACCGTACCCCCAGCACGTAGGTATGCACGTACCCCCAGTATGAATGTACGGTGCGTACCCCCAGCGCGTATGTCCGGTGCGTACCCCCAGCACGTATGTACGCACCGTACCCCCATTGCGAATGTATGGTGCGTACCCCCAACATCGCGTATGTATGGCGGATGTTGCGGGTACGCGATGTTGCGGGTACGCACCGTACATATGCGATGGCGGTCTACGCACCCGCACCGTACAGAAGCAATGGGGGGTAAGCACCATACATAGCAATGTCCGTGTACGCACCTCACATCCACTAGCATGGGGGTGTGTGGCTGTACGACTCGTGCCCCTGTACCGTACTGAACCACGGAGGGCCTATTCGACTCGCACAACACCACAAACACGTCTACACTGCACAAAAAATGAAAAGGACTGACCTGGACACATCCAAACAGGCAAACAGAGGGGCAACCTCAAAACCACCCCTTATAACACACCCACCAAAAATTCAAACTGAGCCCCACCCACAAATGGACCAACAAAAAGGGACCACACACACAAACCATGAGTCTTTGCAACAGACTCACTACTGCTACAGAGCACACACAAACCACTGCACCCATCCACCTTAACATATACACCTTCACACACACCCCTTCACACATACCCCCTCTCCACATTCACACACACACCGTCACATTCAGACCCACACACCCACAACCATCCACACCCTCACCCCACACCATGCCCACTGACAAGAATCCAAAGTTCACAAGGGAGGAGCTGGACATCCTTGTCAACGAAGTCATCAGAGTCGAGCCACAGCTGTTTGGAACATTGGTCAGACAGACCAGCATAGCTGAAAAATCACGCCTGTGGCAGAGGATCGTCGAGAGGGTGAATGCTGTTGCACCCATCAGAAGGGCCAGGAATGAATGTCAAGCCAGGTGGTACGATCTGCGGAGGGCGGTCAAGAGAAAAATGAATGAAGAGCACGACCAGACCAACATCACTGGAGGTGGTGCGTCCCGCAGACCAGTACATTACCATCCCTGGGAGGAGAAGGTGATGGCCATGCTTCCGCCGGTGGGAGTATATGGACTCCAATGACCTCCAGAGCCTGGTGAGTACACAAACAACTTACGTAACATGGGGTTAATGGCATCCACACCACAACTACACCAAATGCAAGCAACTACCCCCAAGCCCTCACCCGCCAGAACCACAGTCAAAAACAACGCAAATGCCAATAACGTGTATGCCCCATTGAGAATGTAAGGTCATGCTATGTCCCATGCTACACGAAGCCCCAACCCAAGAATGGATGTCTGGTATGCTGGGAGGGTGGGTGCACCAAAACGCATGTTTGAATTCCAAATCAGACACAACTGCCCTCATCCCATATGGCCCAGCTACATACCCATGCACCATGCGCAATTCCCAGGAATTGGGAAAGTACTGACAAGATAGCTCACACTTGGCCCTGGTGTAGGCAGCACAAGGCCCTCCTGTGACCAGTGCAAACACAAACACCAACACAACAAGGTCAGATATCTAGGACAGGAACTCACACTCACTGTCATGGCAGCATGCTTCATGGGGGGACAGCTACATCACCTGGGAGCCCCAGTGCCAAATCACACTACACCCACCAGCAGGCCCTGTCACACACACCCCTTACACAAGCAGACACCACCAGGACAGGCAATGGATTTACCCACTGCCACAATGGACATGTAACACAACAAGACCAATACATAGCCGAAGAATCACCCAAGCCACAAATTGACATGTCAATGACTCAGGAGAACATATCAATCTGTCCCCCGCAACATACCCACACACAAGTGAACATTGAGGAGAATGCTAGGCACATACAACTACCTGGAGGAACAGTGCCAACTTGAATGTGTATGAAACATGCATGTTGCATGAAACAGCATTAACATTGTCTGTCACTCACACACAGGGCAACGTGATGAACATCCCCCCAACAATGGGGGTGAAGAATCACAGTCACAGGCTCGGAAGGAACCAGATCCCACCAGCAGCGACGCCTCTCAACACTCCGCGGATGACCCCGACCGGCCTGGACCCTCTGGTGTCCAAGCCCCTGCAGCACCTGGTTCAGAAACATCTGTGCCAACCACCACCCCCATTCCTGCCACATCACAGGAGACACCCAGGAGCCCTGCCCGCAGTGAACAGAGCCAGTCTGACCAGGAGGGACAAGGTGCGGCGGGCACCCAGGAGAAGGCAGACAACACCGCCACTGCCATCCCTCAGGGGTCCCGTCGACCCGATGTGCCCACAACGGCAGGCCAGGCTCGTGTGGGCAGGGGTGGCGGGAGTAGAGGCAGCCCGAGGCGAGAAACTGACCAGCCAGCTGAAGGGACCAGTATGTCACACATCCGCAACATCATGGAGGCATACCGGCGTGACACCAGGGAGATCAGCCAGGTAGTGGTGACCCTCACAGAGATCAAAAACCAGCAGGCCGAGCAACACGCCAGTCAACAAAAACACCAAGGACGGATGGAGGCAAGACTGGCTGAGCTCCTGGCGGTGCAAAGGGACATAAGCCATTCACTCCGTCGGATCGCCGACAACATGGGCAACCCTCCCTGTGACACCAGGCGCAGACCAGCACCAGCCACAGGGAGGGAGGAGGAGGAGGATTTGTCCGACGGAGCGTCCCAAACATCGTCAAGGCCTGCATCTGAGGGTCCCCGGAGGAAGGTTGGTCGTCCACGGAAAAGACCGTGAGAGGCAGCGGGCCATCCACATCTCCCAGGTCACCTGGCCTGGCACCTGGCCTTCATGTGGGACAGCATCAACTCATTGATTGACATCATCTGCCACATGGACTTGCTGGTCACAGTCTGACCAATGATGCCAAACACTGTGGGCTGGACTCTGATGACCTCAAATGGCAAGGATCCCATCTCCCCTGTGAACTTTGGATTCTATGGTCCCTGCATTTCCCCATTTTCTGTGCACAAATCACGCCCCAGAGATATTGGTATAATCATTAATGTGTAAATCAATGCACAAATTGAATGAATGATTTAAAGAGCAACTGTACATATAACTTAGAAAATCATTGACCACAACATTTGATTTGATTGGACTGTACATAGAGCATTGAGAAAGTTGAATTGTGACATTAAGCGTATGCATATAAAGAAATGTATAGATGCTGTCATCCTCCCCGTCCCTGGAGCCATATCTCTCGATTGTTACAAAGCCCTTCCATAGACACTTGTTAATCAAATTTAGGTTCAATTTAATCACCTATACCTTAGGTTGTTTTCAGACGTGGAGCAAATCGGAAAGGGGCTCGCCGTGTAAGTGTGATGACTTTTCCACTCAGGACACTATGCACTTTGTGATGTTTTGTAGTTTTTACAGGACCCCAAGAAAAAAATATTTGTTACCGATTTTATTAGAAGCTGGGTTTGTTCAAGTTAGGCCTGCGTTAATTTTTCTGCAGCTTCTAGGTAGCACTCGCATAATATTCTCTGTGGCAAGTTTTTTGGTTGCCGCACAAAGAATTAAAACAAAGAAAAGGGCATTACCAGCCATTGGGGAGATTCAATGCGCATAAAAAGAGCATTTGCGATTATATAAATTTTGCCCCATCATGCACTTTCCATTAGAATTTTTGCATTCTCATAAATTTTGTGATCTGCTGACTGTCGTTTGATCTCAATTCATGTTTTGTATTTTTATCTTGTACATATTGTTGTTTTATGGCTTTTATGATTTTTAACAAAATCGAATAAAGTATTTTTGACTGACTGACTGTATAGATTGATACATAACAAATAAAAACATAGAAAAAATAGAGGTGTTGTTGGGGTTATATTTGGTCGCTATGACGATATAGTGCACTTTTTTATATATATATATATATATTTTTCCTTATTCTTTTGTACACTAGTCTACTTTGTCTGAATAAGTTTCCTATATATTTTGCTAATAATTGTTTTAAACCCTGATATAGGAAACTACATTAGGGGTACCCTTGTTATATTGCTTTATATATATGTCAAAGTATGCCTGAGTGTGGAACTAACTCCAGCCATCCATACACTTGCATCTGAGTCCGGTCGAGGACACACATGGCTCACAATGTATCACAAAATACAGACATGGAGCCCAACACTCACCCGTGATGGCTTCAAGCTGCTGAGGGGGGGCTTGAAATATTGCTCTGACAGACCAATTTGGAAGAGTTACATGAAGGTGTAGAGGTCATGGGTCATGTTGATGTGCCCGGGGAGGGAGTCCCAGGTCTGTTTTGCGAGGTGGGAGAACTATCTCCTGCATGCAGATTTTATGTGTATGTGATGAATGGTGGCCAGGGCAAGGTGGGCTGCATGGAGTAGGGCCAACGGGGTGTTGGATGACACACGTCCAAGGTCAGTTTGGGTCTGGGGTTGTGGACTGCCTCCTGAGTGTGGTTGAGGAGTCTGAAGGTGATCCTGCAGCACACAGTGAGCCATTGTACCTCTCTCAGGTGGACGGTGATGTGGCTGGGGCGGGGGGATGTTGCAGATGAGGTGTGCAGATGCACCCTGGATGTGGATACGTTCTCCTGCATGTTTGCTGTTGTCCTCTGTAGAGGGCGGTGCTGTATTTGAGCCGGCTGGTGTCCTGGACCAGGGGGACGGTCTGTCTTGCCTTGGAGTGGATCTATCTGGGGGTCATCAGCAGCATGTGGAGGGTGTTGCAGCATGAGGTACAGATGTTGGTGAGTCGCATGTTAATTGTGAGCGATGGGTCCATGATGAACACTAGCTTGCCTGCGTGGCCACTGGGTGCTGGTGCGGTGCACAGACCAGTGGGATGCAAGGAGTTGACCCAGCCGTAAGGGGACAATCCTCAGATGATGACCTCTGTCCTGTCCAAGTCCTGCCTCAGATGGCTGATGTTCAGCCATTCATCAACGGATCTCATGCCTTCTTGAAGTTTGGATCTGGAAATGGCTGGCTCTTTGGTGAGTTTGAGGAGCAGCTGGGTGTCAATGGCATACCTGATGAGGTTGTGTGCGCATTTGATGGTGGAGAGGGGTGTCATGGAGACACTGAAGATCGTCACGCTGAGAGAAGAGCCCTGGGGCATGGGCCAGATGACCCCAGTGTACTACATGTTGCAGGGTGGAGGCAGACTCCCTGGGCCTTGCTGGTGAGCTACTTCCTGATTGAATCCTGGGCCCTCCTCTGGATACCAGTGTTGGAGATGTGTGAGCTGACAGTGTGGTAGCACATGGTGTAGAATGCCGTTGAGAGGTCAAGGGTGGTGGCCTCACCATTGTTGAGCAGGGCAAATTAGTTGTTGGTGGTGGCAATGATGACGGTTGCAGTGGTGTGATTACTGTGTAAAACGGTCTGGTGCCGGTTGGCTGGAGCTGGTTGCATGTAGGAAATTGGTCAGTTGCTTGTTGAGTGTCTTCCTGGTGACATTTGCTGGGTAGAGAAGTAGGGTAATGTACCAGGAGATCCTGCGGTACTGCCGTCCGTTGTTTAAGAAGGGCCTGGGGCTCTGCATGCCTCCTGCAGCCATGGAATGTGGCTAACTCAAAGGAGACATTCATGACGCGCAGGACGTGGGCTTCAAGGATGGCGAATGATGTGGTTGAGATGTTGTGTGGGAAGGGGCCTGATGGAGAGCCACAGTGGATGGTGCACATGATCCCGGTTGTGTACTTGCTGCTGACGGGAGTCCATGACCTGAGGGGGGTTTGTCCAGCGGATAATAGTGCTGTCTGCCTCTGTGTGCCAAGGCTGTTGTGTATGGCCATGAGCTTGCAGTGGTACAAAGTTGCAAGGGATGGGATCTGCCTTGCAAGGGTGGGGTGTCTAGTATGGAGATCTGTAGGCACGTGTAGGCACTGGTAGTACACGTACGTGTACAACTAGTGCGTACACGTACTTGTACACGTACGTGTAGGCACTGGTAGTACACGTACGTGTACTACCAGTGCCTACACGTACGTGTACAAGTACGTGTAGGCACTGGTAGTACACGTACGTGTACAACTAGTGTGCACACGTACTTGTACACGTACGTGTAGGCACTGGTAGTACACGTACGTGTACTACCAGCGCCTACACGTACGTGTACAAGTACGTGTAGGCACTGGTAGTACACGTATGTGTACAACTAGTGAGTACACGTACATGTACGCGTACGTGTAGGCACTGGTAGTACACATACGTGTACTACCAGTGCAGACACGTACGTGTAGCCACTGGTAGTACACGTACGTGTACAACTAGTGCGTACACGTACGTGTACAAGTACGTGTCCGTACTAGTTGTACACGTGCGTGTACTACCAGTGCCTACACGTATGTGTACAAGTACGTGTAGGCACTGGTAGTACACGTACGTGTAGGCACTGGTAGTACACGTACGTGTACAACTAGTGTGTACACGTACGTGTAGGCACTGGTAGGCACTGGTAGTACACGTACGTGTACAACTAGTGTGTACACGTACGTGCACGCACTAGTTGTACACGTACGTGTACTACCTTAGTACACGTACGTGTACAAGTACGTGTATGCAGTAGTTGTACACGCACGTGTACTACCTTAGTACACGTACGTGTACAAGTACGTGTATGCAGTAGTTGTACACGTACGTGTACTACCTTAGTAGTACACGTACGTGTACAAGTACGTGTATGCAGTAGTTGTACACTCACGTGTACTACCTTAGTACACGTACGTGTACAAGTACGTGTACGCAGTAGTTGGACACATACGTGTACAACCGTAGTACACGTACCTGTACTACCAGTGCGTACATGTACGGGTACGCATTTCACATGCTTACAATGGTAATACAGCCTTACACATGCCAGGAATGGAGGGCTACGAGTCGCACATGGATGTCTATCAAGTACTTGTCATTGCATACTTTCATGTGCAGGCCCTAGGTGTGTTAGCCAGTGATATTGCACAGGTCCTCTCATCTAGTTGCACAATTGATGTGTTCTGACCTGTGGACACATGTCATGTGTGATGGGGCACGATGTGGCACACATCACCTTGACACTTGCCACATGTGTGTCTGTAGTCCAACTGTGTCATGCATAGCAGCAGTGGGTGGCACAGTCATCAACACCCGCACCTGTCTCCTGATGCCAGGGACAGGGACACTTTATCAACTGACCTGTCACGATCAGCGTGCCCCTTTGTGACTATGTCAGGTGTGTGTCATGTGTTCCCATGAGCTTCATGTCAGTGTCCCGTCAACGGCATCTGCTGTTGGTGCATCCAACAGGGGTCTGTGTGGAGATGGGCATGTAACACATCTACGCACACCATGCCACATGTAGATTCCCAAGGCTGTAGGGTCTGTGTGCATGGGACATCATATATTTTCAGTCATACATGTGTTTGTTGTCTCAATGGCTGTGTCTTTGTGTTGTCACGTGTACCCCTTCATCGCACTGTGTTTGATATGTACATTTGACATTCCATGTGACCTGTGCGTGTGCCTTGCAGTCCGCTGTCTGGATGAGATGACATCCTACAAATGCAGCTATGTGGTTGTGTGTCACTCCGGTCATATCTGTGGCTCTTCACTCAGACTGGCCCCCAAATCATTTCAGGACATGTCATGTAGACTTGACAATCAGCAGGTGTATCAGGCTTTTTGTAGGAGTGCCAGCAAGCTGGCATCTGTGTCCTGGATGTATGGCACACACCCGACTCCATAGCTACCTGATGTGTATTAGCAGTGTAGCATGTGCTCTGTTCATTGACATTGATGTTTGTCGACTCTCAATCTTCATTCTTCAAAACTATGTTTTGCAGGGCACCACCTGTCCCAAGACTAATGCCAGACTTGGGTGCCATGAGGGAACGTGCCTGCATCCGCCGTTACATATTCACTCAACAGTTGATTGAGGACCTGACAAACAAGCTGGTACCACACCTTCAACCGCAACACAGGCATCCTACTGCGCTGACCCCCAAGATGAAGGTGATGGCAGCCTTACATTTTTTTGCCACAAGTACGTTTTAATTGACCATAGCTGATGTGGGTGGGATGTCCCAGACTATGTTCAGCCGTGCCCTGCGTGATGTTTTAGCAGCCAAGTTGGAGCACCTCGATGAATTCAACAAATTTCTGACTCCAGAGGGGTTGAGGGATGTCAAGGGGGATTTCTATGCCCTGGGTGGGATGCCCCATGTAATTGGGTCCATTGATGGTACACATGTGGCTTTTGTACCACCACAGGCACAGGAACAAGCCTATCGCAACCGCAAACATTACCACTCGATAAATGCCCTTGTGGTGTGTCTTGCTAACATGCTGATTTCTCATGTCTGTGCACGTTTTCCAGGATCAGCACACGATGCCTACATCATGAGGCGTAGCAGGGTGCCACAAATGATGCTGCATCTGCACAATGAACGAGCATGTCTTGTTGGTGGGTATAGTCTTTTTGTCCTATGTGTTGCGGTATCTTTGTCTCTTACGGCATCTCATGACCCACTTATTTACATGATGTTTCCATGTAGGGGACTCTGGCTATCCCAACATGCCATGGCTGATGACACCTCTCCGCAACCCAAGAACAGCTGCATATCACCGGTACAACGATGCACACGGCCAGACCAGGTGAGTGATTGAGAGGACGTTTGGACTCCTGAAGAGCTGATTCCGGTGCCTGGACAAGACAGGCGGGTCCCTCCCTTATGCCCCGGAGAAGGTCTGCAAAATCTTCATTGTGTGCTGCATGCTGCACAACATGGCAGTTGAGAAGGCAGTGCCACTCATCCTGGATCCAGATGAGCAGGAGCATCCACCCGTGGAGGATCAAGGGCTTGGTCACGAGGCTAGTGATGAGGAGGAGGGGGATGATATACGGAGTCAGCTCATATGCAACTTCTTCTCATAATGGTGAGTCACTGGCTATGATTGTGCAAGCTTGTAGCATTGATTGTCATGTGTTGCAATGTGTGTGTCCAGCTGACTGAATGCAAAGTGACTTGGATGTGTGTTCTGATGTGTCACTCGAGTGATGAGGTCATGCAATACAGTTTTGCGGAGAGACTTGATTGGCAATTTACATGTGTCCGACATTGTTCATGTTTTGTACACTCCCATGTGTGCGTAGATAATTTTTTTAGGTGACTTCTCGTGTGTCTGTCATTCCCAGGTATTTTGCACCTGTTGTCTGGTCGTGTCATCGTTGTCCTCCTGCTATTCCTCGTGAGGATTGCAACGTGTGCTGAATCAGTGTTCCATGCACGGACATGTGGAAATGTCAGTTTGGGTAAGTATTGCAGCAAGGCTTTTTGGTGGTGGTACAGGTTGGGAATGTGTGGTGACTGCTTCTGTGCATGTTGTGGTACCATGCATACATGTCTTCTCACCATGCAGCATATGACATGTAGCATCACTCCCATGACATGATAGTCAGCCTTCTTGACAGTCATCTGTAGTGGAATATGGCGTCTGATGAAGGCATCAATGTGTGTCAACCTTGGCTCTGAAACATTGCAGATGCTACGGGTGGACAAAGTGGAGGACATCACAACAACATGCTCTATGGGGAATTGCAGCCTCTACGTGTGCAGCGGGATATAATTTGCTCATCCCCTTACCTTGTGTGCCAGTTCATTGGGATTGACATCATCCGTGTTGTGAAGGGGGGGTCCAGTGTATGTCCCACATGTTCTGTCAACTGACCTGTGAGTCTGTTAATATGAAGGCATATCCCTTTGCGTGTTTATGTGGAATAAAGGTGTTCAGCACAATCCAAAGTGCCTCATCTCGGTCACTGCAGATCTCTTACCAGTTTGCATGCGTCATCTATGGCATAATTGACAAAGATTGAGCATATGAGTGTATGTGTACTTTGGCAACATGCATGCAGTGCTTCATGGCTAATGATCTCTATTGTGTATGAAGTACCTGGTTGTGTATGTATTTGTGCAGGTTGCTGCCCACAACGGGACGTGAATGCCTGCTGATGGTGTGTCTCCTTTGCGCATCTCCACATTTTGTTGCCTGATACAGTGGCTGTAATTTATGGTGATTGATCATACACTTTCTGGGAGTGACCCGTGAGTGAGCTGACACTCCTTCCTTGACATACACTTGTTGCACTGTGCCTTGCAGACCTCCTTGTCTTTGTGTGTTGATTTTTTCATGATTTCTAACCCCTTCCGCCTGCTGCTGCCTCACCTGCGGCCCCGCCACTCCGAGTGCCCTGATTCTGCAACCCCCACGCCTCAAAAATGCTCAGCCCTTCCCCCTCCACCCATTTGAAATGCAGCCTGCAGCTTTTCTGTGCCACTGTAGCCCCAGCGCCGTGCCAAAAGCTGGACCGTCTGCGCCTGCAACATGCACAGTGCACGACCCTCTAGTCTTTGCATGACCCACGTCGCACAACAGGCTCATGCTGCAGCCACTCTCCAAGCAATGTCCTCGTGACAATCATCCTCCTGCCATCAGGCAACCCCTAAGCACACACACGACACCTTCGCATGCTGAGTGTGCTACTCCAACTGCCTACACAGGGCTGCCCAGCCTACCAGACCCTGTCAGTACAACCAGGTTATGTGCCTCCTACTCCACACCCGCTCCATCCACCAGCAAGCCATTGGACTCTGTTACCTCCTCAACACTACAGCCCCACACATCACCTTCATGACAGTAACCTGGACAAAAGCATCCTCAGCACATGACGTCTTCATTGCCATCTCAGACGGATCCAAGATCACCCGCAGGGACGCCAACACCAATCCCGAGGGCTGAATTGCTAATTATTCACAAGTTCACCCTCAGAGTCACAAGTCCGGGTTCGCAGCAACTCCCTAGCAACCCTCGGAGTAACACTCATCTACAGATCTGCAGGCCTACATCCACAATTCCGCTAAGCCATCAACACGTACACCTGCACGCAGGCCCTCACCTCCACAGGCTACATGTGGCTGGGGGCCAGTAACTTCTTGCTGGAGGGGACACACACCACCATCCACCATCCATGTCTTGTGCTGTGGAGAGGGCCCAGCCATTCACCCTGGAGGAGAATCATGCCCTGCTGGACGTCCTCCTCCCACAGTACACCAGCCTGTATGGGAGACCAGAGCAGGTGAGTGCTGAGTCCACTACCTTTGCCTATGCACCTGTTGTGTGACTGTCAATATTGTGTCCAGGTGGGACTGACAAGCAATGTTGTTCAGAGTGTGTCCCGGGGGGCATGCTTATGTCTCTCATGCAGTGCATCATGTAGTTCCTGTGTGCACTCCTCACTTGCATGTTGCTTACAGTGACTTCCACTGCATAGTGCATGAGACATTGGGCCCGATTCACAGAACTAACTTAAGACAAAATCCTAAACTTACTACCATTTTGGTATTGACAGAATGCACTTACTGCTTTTGGTATTCACAGAATGCACTTACTACTTTTAGCATTCACAGAATGGATTCACGACTACTTTACGTCTGCACTCGGGCCGGAAATTCCGGCCCGGAGGCGGAGCTTCCGGCCTAGAGGTGGAGCTTCCGGGCCGGAGGCGGAGATTTAGCCATGGCCAAAATCTCCACCTCTGGGCCGGAAGTTCCACCTCCGGCCCGGAAGCCCCGCCTCTGGGCTGGAAGCTCCGCCTCCGGTCCAAAATTTCCAGCCCGAGTGCGGACATAAAGTTGGTAGTCGTAAATCCATTCTGTGAATACCAAAATTAGTAAGTGCATTCTGTGAATACCAAAAGCAGTAAGTGCATTCTGTGAATACCAAAATGGTTGTAAGTTTAGGATTTTGTCTTAAGTTAGTTCTGTGAATCGGGCCCATAGATTGGTTGAAGTTGTGTGAGTCCCAAGGTACCAACATTTGTTCGTTTTGTGTTCCAAGGGACTTAGAGGTCTCTGAGTGTGGTGACACCTTGAGTACTGAGGTGTGTTTGTTAACCTTGAGTGCACCACTCCTGTTTCTTTCAGGGTAAACAAGAGGTGTCATGACTTCATTTTATTGCTGTGCTCACCTGTTCACAGACACTAGCTTCTCAGTGTATTGCTCATTCAAGTTGTGGCCTATTGTGTATTGAGTTTCCTGGTGTCAAAGTGGCATGGTGGGTCTACCAACTGGGCAGTGCAGGGCTTACATATGTGCGGAGTAATCCAGCTGTTACTCATGATGCATTGCCTGATATGCACTGTGACATATTGTTCTTGTGCTCATGTGTCAGATGTATACAGATGACTGATGCTTTCTGGTTTCTTGTCCTTGCCCACAGCTTCATCATCCACACGTGAGGGAGACACCGGCATGGAACTTGAGGAGGGACCCAGCGACAGTGCCACCAGTGCTGTGGAGTCAGCAGGAGACAGTGGCACGGAGGGCAAGGGGAGTCAGTCGGAGGACCTGTCCGGAGGCGAGAGCATGTACGACACCGACGGGTCCCAGGCTGACATCCTTGAGGAGGCGGAGGATGCAACAACATCTGGCAGCATCCCACCATCTGTACCCGCCTCCTCCATTGCCATCTCCGCCCTCCCAGTTGCTCCCGTCCCTTCTGTCCATGCACGGTCCCACCGTGTCTCCTTCAGACCAGGCACCGCAGCCCCTGCCCCTGCCCCTGTCACCCCTGCTGCCCTCAGTGAAGAGTCTGTGGACACACTGCACCAGTTGCAGGTTGGTCAGGCATCGATGCTGCATGTCCTCCATGAAAACACTAGACTGCTCACACAGTTGGTGTCGTTCGTGGAGGGCATGTCATCAATGATGAATGAGCAACACAGGTTTCTGCGGTCCATGGATACTTCACTGACGGAAGCAGTGTCTCTCCTGCGGTGCTCCGTCCCCCCCTACCCCGGACCCATCCACACTGCCCTCTCTCATGCCTGTCCAAAGCACACACAGACAGTCACAGACACACACCACAACAGACACATCCAGCACACCACCAACTAAGGCACAGTGCACACCTCCTGGCACGCACACTCAGGGGGATGTAGTCACACCCACAGGGTCTGGGGGCAAACAGCAGACACGCAGCCACAGTCAGAGTCCGCAGTCCTCACGACCCACTGCATCCAAATCCACTCCCCTTAGCTCCCCTGCCAAGACATCACCCAAAGTGACCGACAGGGCTAGTCAGTCCCTCAGCCCCACTGTGACACCACCCCGCAAGTGGTTGAGGAAGTCTCCGGGCCAGGGGAGTTGAGTCCCCCCTATGTCCACCACCTCCCCCGAGAGCGCTGCACCCCATCCCTCGGACACCCCCCCCTCCGTTGGCCCTGGTGTTCGTTCCGGTCCAGGGGTTCCTCTGGACGCCCTGGCTGCAGTGTGCAGCGAGCTGCTCACCACCACCTTTGGCACTGCACCACCCCCTGTGGTGGATACGTCCAGCCCTGCACCCACCACACCTACCCAACCCACTCCTGTCCCTGCGGTGCCTGGTGATGCCCCCCCGGTCGACAACCCTTGAGGTGACTTTGTGCAGGCAAGGTAGGGGTGGGCACACTCGCATACGTCCACCCTTGGACTCGAACTATGGACTGGCCATTGGCCTTTGTAAATAGTGTTTTATAACAAGTTCTTTTTTTGTGTGCTGAATAAAGCCTTTTCTTTTAGTTTCCACACTATTGCATTTCAGGTACTTGATGTTGGTGATGAGGCCCATGAACTTGGTGTTCTGGTAATGTGTTAGGGTTCTGAGAAATGTTTTAGTATGATGGTCATGAGGTGGACCATGGTATCTGTGTGCCATCTCAATGTCTGTGAAAATATTAATTGGTAGTGTGTGTTCCTTTGGATTGTGAGACATTGTCCCAGGAAGTGTTCCTTCCTCTGTGGCACCTGACATGTTCCCTGCAAACAGTTGCACAATTGTTGTGCTGACCTATGTCAACATATCCTTTGTTGGTGACGGATCCCTTCAACAATGGCCATGCATGCTCACCGATGTCTCCTGCTGACTCGTCTGTGCCATCCTTGCCAGTCACTGTACTTGTGTTTTGTGTATGTAGGAATGGCATCAGGGACCAATTGGCCCTTTTCAGCACTATGCATGTGTGTAATCACGGACTAACACACAAATGGCACGTGTAATGCAGGGTATTTGGGCACCTGACTCACAATTGTGGGCATTGAATCTAGTCGCAGTGAACCCTATTCCTTACATGAGAGACATAATCTGGGTGGCTGGACCAGCACCTGGACATTCCTATCACTCCTGTGATGTGCGTGACAGTGTGTGTTCCCCTTGGCTAACTTATTTTAGTATGCATTTCCATGACTATACAGTCGGTTGGCATTAAATCCGGGTGTGTATTGTGGGGCATCCGCCATGGGTGGGTATACATGTGTTGTATGTCCTCACACCCACATGTGGTGTGTCATGCAGTGTGTGAATGACATGCATCCTCCTGGGAGTGTGGCACTGCTGGGAGTGATATGCACCCACCCCTCATATGTCTGGGCACTGCTGGGAGTGATATGCACCCACCCCTCATATGTCTGGGCACTGCTGGGAGTGATATGCACCCACCCCTCATATGTCTGGGCACTACTGGGAGTCCTCTGCACCCACCCCTCATCTGTCTGGGCACTGCTGGGAGTCCTCTGCACCCACCCCTCATATGTCTGGGCACTGCTGGTAGTGATATTCACCCACCCCTCATATGTCTGGGCACTGCTGGGAGTCCTCTGCACCAACCCCTCATGTGTCTGGGCACTGCTGGTAGTGATATGCACCCACCCCACATATGTCTGGGCACTGCTGGGAGTCCTCTGCACCCACCCCTCATGTGTCTGGGCACGGCTGGGAGTCCTCTGCACCCACCCCTCATATGTCTGGGCACTGCTGGTAGTGATATTCACCCACCCCTCATATGTCTGGGCACTGCTGGGAGTCCTCTGCACCAACCCCTCATGTGTCTGGGCACTGCTGGTAGTGATATGCACCCACCCCACATATGTCTGGGCACTGCTGGGAGTCCTCTGCACCCACCCCTCATGTGTCTGGGCACGGCTGGGAGTCCTCTGCACCCACCCCTCATATGTCTAGGCACTGCTGGGAGTCCTCTGCACCCACCCCTCATATGTCTGGGCACGGCTAGTAGTCCTCTGCACCCACCCCTCATATGGCTGGGCACTGCTGGTAGTGATATGCACCCACCCCTCATATGTCTGGTCACTGCTGGGAGGCCTCTGCACCCACCCACGCAACCCCTTGGAGCAGTACACTGCTGGCCAGGACCTACACACACAACAATTTGTAGGTAACATGCTGGGCCAGTCCTCTATGCCCACATTCCTGGTGTGTGTACGCCTTGTATCCAAATTTTCCTGCTGCCGTAATGGGGTACGTGTGGTACGGACCGTACCCACGCATGTATGCGTGGGTACGGTCCGTACCTGATTAATCGTGGGGCCGTAGGGGTACGCACCGTACCCACGTATTCATGCGTGGGTACGGTCTGTACCTGATTAATCATGGAGCCGTAGGGGTACACACCGTACCCACGCATGAATGCGTGGGTACGGTCCGTACCTGAGGACTCATGGGGCCGTAGGGGTATGCACCGTACCCACGTAGTCATGCGTGGGTATGGTCCGTACCACTGTTGGCATGGTGCCATAGGGGTACGTATGGTAAGCACCGTACCCACGCATTCATGCGTGGGTACGGTCCGTACCTGAGTACTCATGGGGCCATAGGGGTGCGCACCGTACCCACGTATTCATGCGTGGGTACGGTCCCTATCACTGTTGGCATGGTGCCGTAGGGGTACGTCTGGTATGCACCGTACCCACGCATTCATGCGTGGGTACGTTCCGTACCACTGTTGTCATGGTGCCGTAGAGGTACGTGTGGTACGCACCGTACCCACGCATGCTGTTCTCACCTTCTGCGGCGTGTGCGTCAGGTGTGGTGCACCAGGTCGTAGGCCAGGAGGACAGGGATGACACGTACGATGGGGTTCATGGCTGTACGTCACGTACCGGGGCTCCGTGGCGTTGCCGTTCGCGTCGGACTCTGCTTTTCCAGCTGTGTTTCGCTCCCGTAAACAAAGAGCCATACGGAGTGACGTCGGTACGAATCGTACTTGCTGGGCCAGAAAACGCTGGTGAAATACGTACGGACGTCGCGTACAAGCATTTCCGGATCGGAATCGTGGGTATTTTTTGGCTGTACGGTCTTTTGTACGATTCGTACAGAAAAAGGCTTTCTGTACGAATCGTACTTCCTAGGTTGTGAAATGAGTTTACCTGGTACGAGTCGTATGGAGAAAACGCTCCGTACGACTATTCCGAGGGCCTTTTTACAGGATCGGAATCGACCCCCTTGTGTTTTGACAAGCTCCAGCTGAGTTTCTCTTTAAGCATTCGTAGTCTGACGGAATCAGAGAGACAACAATCTATTACTCTTTCATCATTTCACCAGCTCTCTGCCTTCCCTGACTAAAAAAGTTGTGCCTTTCGTAGTCAACATTCAGCATTGAATTCAACTTGGTGTTTAACACCTCTTTGATCTGATGGTATGCCACTTCATCATCACTGTGGTTCTTTTACTCCTTCAAACGTCACATTTTCCAGAGATTTAATATTCTTTTGTCATTTACTTCTTCCCGAACGTGAATTAAATCATCGAAGGTTTCAATCTAGGCAGTCTATTTGTCACCAATATTTAGCTTTTTTGGCAGACTCCAAGGGTGGTGGTGGTTTTAGGAATGCGGCAGCATCATAACCTGTGGAAATGTCTTCTGTCGAGAGCCGAGCTTGCTCCAGCAGTGTCTGCTGCCAACTTGAGCTGGCACCATCATCAAGCGCTAGCCACACACTACCAAGCGGGTCGTCGCATCCACTCTGTGGCTGTGAGGCCCTGTCTTCATCTTTGATGGTGAGTAGCGGCTTTGTTTCTTGCACTGGTTCTTCACCATCCTTGCCACTTTGCATTGTATTCGTGTGAATTAAAAAAAAAAGTCTGCTTTTAGTGTTTCCTAGTGCTTAGCAATCACTGCCTTTGGTACTTCTCTTTACCTGGTCATCACTGCCTTTAGCATTATCATACTCTATGAATGACAGGTCTGTGTTATGCTGTAGTGCAGTATCTCTTGCCTTGACTAGAAAATGTCTAGCCGATGATAAACAAATATTTTGTATGGCCTTCACTTTCTTCACAGACCTTGCACTGATTGGAGTTGTGCTTTGACTCCACAACTGCCAACTGCTGAATTTTGCTTTACTGAGTCACATGTTGCATGCACTTACAGTTTGCACTCTCGGTCGTTCAGATCGCGAGGTTTATGCAATCTCCTATTTTGTCGCCAATTGTAGCATCGTACCCACCCTGGATACATGCAAATGATCATGCCATACACTGATTAAGGGGGGTGAAACCCTTATCAGGGTGAAAGACAAGCAAACCCCAAATTACTTGTGCATAATGCTCTGGTGGCTTGGCACAAAAGCAGTCAGGCTTAACTTAGAGGCTAGCTGTAAAGTATTTATGCAGCACTTCAAACAATAAAAAAGTGAATACACAACACAAGATAAACTATTTAATACCAATATTACAAAGATCTTATCAGTAGAACCAGAGATTTGCAATTTTAAGGATTCGAGTAAACAATGTGCTTAGAACCCCAAAGCACCAACTGTGGTCATCTCGTCACGCTGGACTGGGACAAAGTCACAAGTTCAGGCTGACTGCAATGGCATGTGGGCTGGATACGGGGACTAGGTTAGGCTCATCGACCAAAGTACCTTATATCCAGGTTGGGGAACATTACAAGATTACGCATGGAGGATGCGAAGCAGAGCAGTGGTCTTGATGGGCTGCGAGCTGCAATGCAAAGTCCTGCAGCAGCGGTTCCAAGGAGTTGCGGGACTGCGATGTGAGGTACTGCATCAAGAAGCCATTGTGCAGAAGCTGTTATGAAGAGCTAAGGAGTCCTGTATCAGGGATGCATCTTTCAGTCATTGTTCCAATGTGGCGCTGTGAGGCAATGCGCTGCGCCAGTTATGATAGGACCACAGTTGGGCTGGCAGCGAACCTCCAGGACCACTTCCAAGGGTCCAGAACCGGGGTAGCACCACTTAGGGGCACTAGGATTCACAGTAGGCAGAGTCCAGGTGCAGGGTTCAAGGAGGTTGGAGACTTTTCTGTCCCTTAGGCTCTGATCAAGAGGCCAACCAACTAGCACTTGGAGTCACCCTGGTGGTCCTGGGTCCAAGGTGAAGGTCTAGTCCTCACTTTCTTAGACAGCAGTGCAGCAGAGTTGCATTCCTTCCTGCAGAGCAGCACAGCAGTCCTTCTGAGTCTTGCACAGGCCCAGACGTGTACTGAAGATTTGGATCTGAGAGTCCAATATTTCTACTTGGAGCCAGCATTAAAGTAGGAACATTTCTGGAGGTTTGCTTCCCCAGAATGGTTTGTGTTTCTGTATCCCTGGCCTGGCCCCAGGTTGTCTGGGGGCACAAAGTCTAGTGTGAAACCCTTTGTGAGTGTGCTCAGGCATAGGCTTTGTGATGTGCAAGTGCCTGGAAGAAATACGTAAAGTGTATATGAAGGGAGATACAGAGGAACACAACCTGGTCATGTTCTACTCACCCACAACTGATGGTAGCATACTTCATCATAGGTGACATTCCACACCATGGTAGGAGAATACCACCATGGAAGACTCAACCATTGCTCGGAGATAAATGGATATTGGATAATCGCAGGCATCCAATTAAAATAGGAATATCTTGAGATATACCCAGTGGTCATATTGGTATCACAGATATATGATGAAAAATGCCACCGTTTCAGACATCGAATGAGATATGAAGCCTAATGCACTAGTATAACAGTTACAATACAAATAGAAAATTAACTCCTAAGTGACTTATTCGTATTATTTTTAGGGGTAGAACACTCAAACAAACTGCATACGCACTGCAGAAAAGTCTACCTGCTTGTTACACAAAAACCGTAGAGAACACCAATCCAATCTTTGTGGGACCAAACTTTGTGAAATGGTGAAACAAGTGCAATAATCACTGCAAAAACACTTCTAAAATAAACTTCACTTGTGAGCAGGCTTAGAAGTAAAAGCTCATGCACACACTAGTTTAACATACTCTTATTCTAAGCTTAGGGTGGTCTGCAACAGGATGGCACTCCCCTGTAGTCACACACTGGAGAACAATCGCAAGGAGGGAAGCAATCTGCCATTACAGACAAATGATATCATGGCACGTCTAGATGCCGGATCATAGATGTAGATCTTGATTTTTTTCTCTTTAAAGATCAGACATACTTTATGGTTTATTTTGTTATTTTTACTTCTATCACATGCGATGTACATTCACCACTGTCATCAAGAAATAGGTGATACCTGGCCAGGAGTGATATAAGGAGACTCATATTTCTTAGACCTGCTAATAACATATCTCACTCTGCTCATTGTGACTGGCAATTTTCAGTGTGGTTTTAGTGTCGGCAGACCGCCCCTAGAATGGGTTACAAACAAACAAACAAAAAAGCCTTCCCAAACCCACTTACTTTGTCAAGGAGCTGTGCCAGCTTGTACATCTATGTCTGTCGCTGAACAATTAGAGTTTTCAGGCAGACAATATAATGGTTTGAACAAGAAAACACCAACTTTCTAAAACTGTCATTTTCAAAAATGTGAATTAAAATCTGACTTCACCATTAAAGAAGATTTTAAATCACAATCCTTTAGACGCCAAATTCAAGCTGCCTACATGCTCCCAATTGAAAGTTCTCACTTATTAAATGAATCAGTTAACCCAATGTTATTCTTTGGCAGAGGTAGGCCTGACAGTAGTGAAAAACAAATTTAGGAGGTTTTCACTACCAAGCCTGTTGAAGGCCTACCCTAGCGGAGATTTTATATGTATTACTAAGGGAAGCATAGGCCTGGCCAAGGTTTATTTTGCCAGTTTGAAATTTGAGATTCAAACTGCATAAAGAGGATGCAATGGCATTCTTGAGACATGTTTAATTGACTACTGAAGTGGGTGGCACAACGAGTGCTACAGGACCATTAGTAGCATTTAATTTACAGTCTCTGGGTACTTGTAGTATCACTTTATAAGGGACTTACACGTAAGTGAAATGTGGCAATTGGGTAGACCCCAGTGTTTTAGGGAGAGAGCACAAGCACTTTAGGGCTGGTTAGCAGTGGTAAAGTGTGCAGAGTCCATAGGACACCTAAACCATTTCAGTAAAAACTTGAAGATTGAAGGCAAACATTCAGGTAAAACTATGCCAATGATGTCAGGTCCAACACATAACACAATACAAATCCCTCACCCAATTTAGAAAACAAATAATGAGTAAAATAATACCAACTTACAAAATATTTCAATAAAAGGAACAGGAGATATGAATTTTTAAAGATTTTGGTCAAAATCCTCCGATGGGTAAGGCTGCAGGCAGTATCCTTCCAAATCCTCAGGAAGCCCTGGGAAGCCAGATAAACACTGGATGAGCTCCCACTGAAGCAGTTGGTTATGGTGAGAAAAGATCCAATGGACACTAGACAGTAGGCCACAGTGTGCACAGTTTAAAAACCAGCAACATCACTCAAAACAAAATAGGGGTAATATGCAATAAAGACACTTTATCACAGTATTGCAAACTCTATTACATGCACTGGCCCTACTGAATATCCGGGACCTGAACTGCTGCTTTCACAAGTATAGTTTTTAAGAAGTTATGCTAAGGCCTTAGACAAACAGCCTGTTTGAACAAAAGTGAATATTGCCTGAACATGAAATTCCTTGATAAAACAAAAGACATGTGGCATTTGGCAAAACAGGAACAGTTTGTTTAATTAAACAGAGTGGCCGGTAGAACAGTTAAAGGCACAGGGTCTGAGGACTGTCTCAATTTACAATAGGTCTGTGGCCTTTTTATGGTGAGGAATATAAGCTGCTGCCTTTGGAGTCCTAAATTAATTGCCCAATGGAAAGTACAGGTTGTTCTTGACCTTGTGTGGACACAATGTAGCCAGTGGGTAACGTGTCCAGATGTCTGGCATGAGGAGCGAGTGATCACTGTATGTGCTGCGTTCTGACCGGCCATATTTTCCTACCTCATGTGGCATTTGACTTTATGGTGTTATGAGAGCACGCATACACAATGAAAACTGGCAAAAGCAATCTGTACAAACCATTGATCCACCGGGCCAGTCAGGAGTACCAATTCAAAAACCACCCCTCCTCAGGGGTACCTTCCTCCTCATGCATGTCTCTCTGTAAATGGTGCAGTGCATATATGACAAGTGTGAATGTCCCATTGTCTATGTCATTCCCTGGAATGAAGGTGCAGCAGGCAGCACAGATCTTGGCACACACCCCTCCCTCAATCACGGTCATAAAGTCCAATACATATCAATGCTGCATTACCAGGAGTCAGATTGCCCACAGTTCTTCCTTGCTTGAATTTAGGTCAAACTCAGTGCTGTTCATCAATTTAAGCATTTCCCACCTGATTATTTGTAACCAGTGAGCGTTCGCTTTTGTCTGTAGGGTAAAGAAAGGTGTTGCCCTCCTGCTGAAACTTGTGTATCAGTAAACAGTCTGGATTCTTTGGGAACTATCCATGTACTGAGCCCAGCCAAAAATAGTCCTCAGTTCTCTTCTCGCGACCCTAGTGCAGCAAGGTTGTCTTCTTCCCTAATGGTTGCTGGTAGAAGTCTGATAGTTCTTCTCCAAGAATGACGAGGATTGTGGTGTGTATGGTGTCCAGGGAACAGAGTCCACACCATCCATGGAAGTATAGGCAAACTTGCCACAATGGCAAGAGAAATCCATCAGCATGGAGGTGACCCATTGCATATCTGGAATATGCATGATCGTGCCACAGGTAGCATTCGTGCACATTTAGAAGCGTTCCTTTAGCTCTGAAAAATAAGGAAGACAGGGTAAGTTCCTGTACAAATAGGGGTTGCCCCATACCTTTTAGCTAAGTATATCCACCCACCTCGGTGTTCCAAATTTCCTGACATGGGATGATCATGCCCTCCTCCTGCGACTGATTCCTCTTCCTATCCTCGAGCTGGGTGGCCCTACACAAGAACTCCATGTCTGGAGAGAACTTGTTGTTAAAGAAGACAGCCCCAGATATGCTAAGGGTCACCCTCATGCCACAGATGGCTGCAGGAGCAGACATGTTTGTGAACTGAGTTAAGGGTTTTGCTACCTCCGAGAATCTATTCTCAGGAAAGTCTCAGGGACCCCATAGTACCCCCGTCTGGGTATCATCTCAGTGAAGAGGTATAATGCAGTTGGTTTGGTTTCGTATCGGGGCAAATTTACTACTACCCTGTGCGGTTCTACCTAGTTGGGTTGGATCTTTGCCCTTATCCAGCATAGATATAGGTGGATGAAACATTTTGCTTTCTCGCAGAATATCTCTTGGGATAAGTAAAGCCTGTCTGTGTCTACAGCATGCAGGATCAGCGAGCAGACACAACATGAGCAGGCGGAGGTTTGAGAGCTAACTGCGGTCATGTGTTAGAACCGTGTGTTGTGCAAGAGGGCATTGTGCAGTGCATGTGGCATGCTGGTGTTCTGCTGAGTGTAATTGTAGGTGGCATGGGAGAGGTCCCTACGCAAGCGTTGTGATAGCTTTTGAAAAGTCTCCATTTGACTCAGCAGTTCCTTGGTAGTGGATAGGTGCGGTATAATATACAGGGGGTGCATAACAATGCAATAGTAAATAACTTGTCATTTTACATTTCAGGTATTGGTATGGGCCCACTGGGAGGTGTCTGTGGTCCTTTGGTGGCCGTGGTTTCCTTTATCAGTTTAAAGAAAAAGTTTGTGGTGGTAGTTTAAAGTTGAAAATTTCTAGTACAGGCTGGGGTGTTTGCTGTAGCAGCTGGGTGTTGGTGCTCTTGAAGAGTCGGTGGTTGACCTGTTTGAATAAGAGAATGGTTCATTGTTAAATGAAACAAAACATTACCTGTGTACAGTAATCTGTATTCCTGTATTTCTTTTTCTTGGTCTATGTCTTCCACACTCCACTTGCCGCTATTTTGTGAGGCACCAGAAGGCGGCCCTAGTTAGGCTGGCTGTGTCATTATTTGCTTTATAACCTCAAAAACATGAAACTCTGGGTTTTTGATAAAAAATGTCATGAAACGTCTGCTGGGTGACGATGGAAACAACAAACTCTGGAACTGCCTTTGCTATTCTGGGACGTCTAGTCACTCTGGCGAATCCCCCTTAACTGGAGGCTTGGACTTGATATCATGCGGATACCTCACAGCTTAGTGTCTCTAGGTGTGTGTTGTGTGGTTTCTAGGGTTTTTATCATTCTCAGTGCATGGGCATCTTGGCTCCCGCCATTGAGGACAGCTTTGTTTTAGAAGTGAAAAGGGTGACTTCTTTGGGTGGAGGCTTCTAGTTTTTTGGAGGCGCTATTGGGCCTACGCTCTATGATGGAAATATTGGTCCAGGGCCGGATGCCTGAGAATGGGGATCTTTTGACTTGGTCATTGAAAACTGTCCCTACTGACTTTGGATGCAGGGACTTGGGTGTCTTCCTTTGGAATAATCTCTCTGGGAGCCTCGCCGCCCTATCGTCAGACTGCCCTCCTGTGGGGTGTGGCCAGCCAACCCCACTTTTGGTGATCAGCAACAGAGTGGGGCCTGACTCCCAGAGGCACTCCTGACGTTGAATTCTAGTGAGGATACTCCATCAACAGAACACATATAGCGGCACAAAGCTCCTGGATCCCAATAAAATCTATTGCTGTAGGTTTGTCTTTTTACTTTCTGAAGGGAGGGGGATAATGGTTGCATCTGCTGGGGTTTTGTCTGTGGTGTGGTTATGATTTGTCTAGTTAACTATGAATTTTTGTTTTGAGGTTGCGTGAGGCCACTACACCCCCAGTCTTTGATGTGCTGAATTCCCTGTCGGAGGTTGTTGCTGGCATGTGTTTGCCCATTTAACTGATCCCTGCTGCTGGGTGCGGCATATGGCAGACCTCCCTGAGGGTGTGAATAGGGTGTTCTCTGATTTCCCTGGACTTGATTTTGTGGATCGAAATTCATGGTGTTTTGAGGTGGGTACCTCGGGCCCATCAGTTTCTGCTTGTGGCAGGGCTTTATCCGGCATCTGTCTGTCAGGTGGCTCAGCCTGTGGCAATAGTAACACTCCCTAGGGCTGAGTTGTTGCCAACCTCCCTGATCTCTACCACCATAGCTAGGTTGGAACCCTCTGGGGTTCTGCTGTGGAGTTCCCCTGGAGACTGGTGACATTTGCACGGTTGCGGCCAACACAACCCCCTCGAGGGTAGTCTTTTTCCATCTGTGTTGGATCAATTTAGCAGCTTCTGTCTGGGCTTGCTCCTGTTTTTCTTTAGCTTTTCCCTGCTTCTCTTTCTGGTATTGTAATAGGTGGGCTTGTATCTCCCAGCCCAACCTTGCTGTCAAGCCCACTCTGTATCTTGGCGGATAGCCTCTTTTTGACATATATTGTAGGAGAATGCAGCCTGTGGGCCTGTATCGATAAATAGTTGTCCTGTATCTTCTCTCCATCGTTCCCTCATTCTGTCTAAGAAATCTGTTATGATCTCCCCTGGTTTCATAGTCTCTGCCATTAACCCTCTGACATCTAGGAAGTCAGGGAACATATCTCTCAGAGATGGCCATATCCGGTGCCTGTATGAACTAAATGAGGCCTGTCATGCTCGGCATTTGTTAGTGTGATTAATGGGTTGTGAGCTTGGTTGAACACCACATTGGTCTGTTCACCAAAAAGGCTACTTAACAGGCTCTTGATGTCACCTATCGCTAGTTTATTCAGCAATGACAGCAACTTTGTCCTCAACCCCTCTATATCCATCTGAGCCCATGGCACATATATGGTCCCTGATTTGCCCTTCTATAGTAAAGGGCACATTCTTACTTCAGGTGACTCTATGAGTTTTTCCTTTATATGGAGTTCCCACCATTTTTTGGCATTCCTGCATGTAGGGGAAGTTCAACTTGGTGTCTCCTCCTCCAATGCCAGATGCAGTCCTCCACTATAGCCATGTCCTCTTGCTCAAATGATTCTTCCTTCTGCCAAGGTCTGTCATATTGGTCCTTTTCCTCAGTTCAGCAGGCAAATAGGTTGCAGAATGGGTACGCAAAATCGCACCTTCATCTCTTGCTACTATCTCCCTTGGAAGTTGCTCTCCTTTGTTGTGCACTTGTTTGGAGCAGCAAGCATCTTAGTCGCTTCTCCCCTCATGTGCATGCAAAGGCACCATCTTATTTTTACTACATCTTGATTGGGTTAGTAGAAGGCTGCCTTGGTCTCTTATTTCATGGTCAGCCCCTCTCCTATATTAATTGAGTGGTGAGGCTCTGATCCCTGCCGAAAGCATCTGATTCAATTGTACATTTGATTCTTCCCTAATCGGTGCCCTAGGACGACCCCCACTTCCCCTATATGAGGAGCACACTGCCCTGTATTCTCGCTGTGCTTCCTGGGTGCATACACATTCTCCTTCTAGCCTCAGCTCAAGCTTCTTTTCCTTGTTTGGTCTAGTTTGCCTCCTTCGCTCTGAGCTATGCGTTGATCTCTTTAGGCCGGACTTCGATCTCACACTCGCTGACTGTCGTTACCTCGGCTACCTGGGCAAATTCTGTAGCCCCACCCTCATCATTGGTTCACAGGGAACTGGGGCTCTCTTCCTCACCCTCACTTGCTGTGTCACTAACTAGAATTGACACAAATCTCCTTGTCGCTTGTGTATGTTTGCTTGAATCAGTGGGAATGCATGTTCTCCATGCTGATGAGCTTCTTTGTTGGACATGGTAAATAGGGGGTCGATCTTTTGGGGACTTTTGAGAGGGACTTGGGATGCGCTGGAATCATCTGGGCTTGCTGGCTTGTTTTTTTCTCATGATTGGGCCTAACCATCCCCCTAACAGTTGGGGGCCCACCGCTCCTACTATTGGTGGTTTGGAATATCCTAATGCAGGGGGAGATTGTGTGAGCACCTCCATTCCTGCATATTTTGGGGGAGACGGATGCGCCTTGCTTGCTATAAGTAGTGTAGGTTTATCAATCTGGGCCTCTTCGAATATGACCCATAACTCTAGTACTGCCTCACCCCTTTCTCTCTTTTGACCTGTGTATTTAGGTTGTATGTGTGTTCTAGTATGTTCAATTGGGTTAATTTCAAAAGTTCACTCCTTAGGCCAGGAAAATGGGTGTGCCTTTGTGTGTGCGTGTCATTCGTAGCAAAGGTTTCTTTGCCTGCATGGGGAACCTGGGTTCTAACTGCTTTAATGGAAAATCCATGATAATTTTGGTAGTGTTGTGGACAAAATACAACTTAATTCATTTTGGACAGACTTTGTTTTGATCTGATCGTGGGGACAAATGTACGTGGTGCACTTTACAGTTTTATGTACTATGAGATCAGCACTATCTACAGATGTTTCAAACAATTATTTACGAATATTTCAACAAACACAGATGACAATGCATATGAAGGATTGCGACATAGGTGAAAACAATGAAATAAAACAATGTCAACTTTTCACAAAATAGTTTCCAATGAAAAACACACCCTTATATGAAGCATAAAAAATATAGGCGACAAAACATGAAACATTAGGACAGTATCTGCATGATATAAATTCCTTTACTTTACACCTTTTGCAATAAATGTAGCCCCATAAAATCATATGTGCATTGCACCAACTCAACAAAAAGCTGACAGAAAAAAAACTATTGCTTTGTTGAAAATATGTTTGTCCGCTTCTAGCATATGCTAACCCGTGACCAGGGGAAGCTCTGCATGGTACACAGTACTAAGTGAGCCTGATAGTCTGCCAATATCAGTTCTGGGACAAAGGTAATGGTAATAGATATGGAAAAAGGAACAACTCGAGAACCACAGGCCTCTCTTGGCCACACACAAGTTACATCCAGTTTCCCAGATCCAAATCTTTTTCCCTGAATGCCTGAATTGCACTCTTTATCTCACCCAGAGGCCAAGTGTTCCATCTGTGTAATGCCCAGCAAGCCATGCAACCAACCCCGCTCACTCCTTTCAGATACCTATGTTGTTAAGAAACAAATGGCACTAACAAACCCTTAATGAATAAGGAATATGAGATTGAGGTGCCCACTCCATCCAATCAGGATAGCTCTATCAAAACAATAGCATCCTGGGAGCCATACAGGGCTATACAATAAATATTCACCTTTCCTAGCATGCTAGCTATCGAAAAAAGGCAACTTCTGTGGGATCGCTTCTGAAGCCGCCCTGAGACTGCTCATCTAGGACATATCACATAGGTAATATACCAGATTATGTTGGTGGCAGAATGCTCAGGTTATCTTTTTATGCTTTTCCCTAGTTTACCATACGCCAAATGCTTTAGATTAGGTTTTGATGTAGTCTGTTACCCTCTGTAATAGCTGCTTCAGGACGGACCTTCATCCGCTGATTCAGCAGACCTTCAAGCAATTGCAGTGTCTGCTCACCTTCCATGATGCGCAAATGTGAACCCGTCGGGGCAGGGTCCCCTTCCTTTGGCTGCAGTCAGGCTCAAGGTACCAATCAGCTCCTGGCTGGCTCACAAAATATTGCTTGAACATGAAATACCTTGAAAAAACAAGAGAAAAGAGGTGTTTCGCAAAACAGGAATAGTTTGTTTAATTAAAACAGAGCGGCCGGGAGAACAGTTACAGGTGCAGGGTCTGAGGACTCTATTTACAATTGGTCTGCAGCCTCTTTTTTTACAGCCCATCGAAGACAATAAAGTATTTCCGGTTGTCCACGTCTGGTAAGGAACGTAAACTGCTGCCTTTAGAGCCATAAATTAATTGCCTAATGGAAAGTACAGGTGAATCTCGACCTTGCGTGGACACAATGTGGCCAGTGGGTAATGTGCCCAGGTCCCCAGCATGGGGTGCGCATGATCACTGTATGAGCTGTGTCCTGATTGGCTATATGTTCCTAACTCATGTGGCATCTGATTTTATGGTGTTTTAGGAGCATGCAAACCTCTCCTGCCATGTGTGCCTTATTGGGGTCAGTCTCACTGGACCATGTGTAGTGTTGCTGCACCTTTCTGTGGGATTGATCTAGAGTTTCCTGTTCGGGCATGTATCTGCCGGATACGTGCCACCCCACCTGTAAACTATCAATCAGTGACCTAGGGCCTAGGTATCAGAGCCGGCCTGACTACGTATTTGTGATGTGGAGATCACAATGGGCAAATTTGTTGATAAAGATGCAATTTCATTTTCATACATTAATCTATTGTTTTAGCATGGAATTTATCCGTATTAACATGAAAATAAAAAAGCCGCATATGACACAGATGTTTTGTCACACAGAGGTATGATCACATGATCCATCAGCATTCTAGTAATGGTATTTACTAGTGGTCGTCCTAAGAAATTCATTTGATGTGTTTGATGCCCCTCAGTTTGTGCTCTTGATAGGTGTGCTGTTTCTCACAACTAATTAAATTAGTCATTAACTATTCCTATCCTTTCCTGTACATATTTACTTTGTAAAGGCTCAGGTTTCCAATGTCTCAGTATTGGAGATTCAATGTTTTGAAGTCAAGAGTTGCAAACACTGAGCACCAAGAAGAGATTTCTCTCCGAGTGACAGCCATCAGAAAACTTAGAGGAGCAAGACAATGAATATGCCTGGTACATAAACTCCTTGCCTGTGCCAATGTTTCTTTTGTCTTTCTTCTTTGTTCTGGAACCCCCACATTTCCCCTTTCTTTGTACCCATTAGACTGCACATAGCAAGGTGTGAACAAGGGACTATCACCAGTTAAATGGCCTGTGAGTCCCTATCCCCAGCCTTGTTGTGCAGAAGTCTACCACGCCTTTGGTCTACATGCTGGGTGAATCCTGCACACTTGAAGAGGTCCTGTACCACATACATTTGTCTGTCTCCTACAGTCCCTAATTTTTCCTTTCCTAGATGTAAAGCCACTGACTTAGAGTCAGTACCTTCATGTTATACAAAAGTATTTTGTCAAGGTACTAAAAAAGTCTACACATGAATTGAGGGAATAAGAATATTTTCCAGTTTCACACGACTGTGAAGAGCAACAAGCCTCATTCCACAGTTTATATTGGTTATTTCTTCTTATGGTTTATTACATTTATTTTCAGTACTATCTTTGAGTTTCCAGTACCTGTATGGTTACTTACTTCAAAAGATGTTTCAGGAGTTAGCATGTTTGGGCGGAGGGTTGCATATTTTGGGTAGCTTGTATCCCCAGTGTTGCAACTGGGTAATAGCAGTCAATCACGACTGCGCAGTATCCTGTGAGGACCCTCTTCATTTTTCATTGTGTAACCAGGTCACCAATACCTTGGCACTTGAATTGGATAACACATGTATTTCCTTTAGTCATTTGCATCTCCAGGAGTAGCACAATTGATGTGTCAAGAGGAATTCAATGAGCAGGTACTGGTTCTAAACCCATATACAAGGGTAACACGGTATATAAAACTGCCATGATGCACTAACCTTGTGTGGGAAATCCAATAAGAGAGATAAGAGAGATGTACTCTACAGTTTCATATCTCCTCCACCACATACATAGGAGTACAAGAGACAGTGGGAGAAGCAGCAAAATGAGCATTTGATTATAGAGAAGACTGTTCTGACTCATTACTCCTATTGATCTAGAATGCCTGCAGGATGTAGTGAAAATCTACGAGGCAAATACAGATCTAAAAAACTTGCCATTTAGGGTTTTATGCTTAATTGTAATAGTGAATGGATATACCCCCGGAATAGCTCTGTGTAACAACTCTCTATATTTTGATTTGGAACTTGCAATTCCTGAAAACGAAATACTCAAGTAATGAGTACCTAAAATACATGTTTAATATTTCCCTCAAGGTTTGTCACTATGCACTCTTTATGAAGATGAATGATGGTATCCACTTGAATCTTGTAGAACTGCAAGGCGGTCAACAATGTTTATATTCTGTTGTTGCCTAGTCTTGGCAAATCGTATATTCAAACTTGACAATCATACTAGCATAAGCAACATAGTCCAGTCTAAGAATCCTTCCTGTTGCATCACAAGAAACCCTTAGTAAATGTACCAATCCACTATGAGCCACAACCCCCCACTGCCCCAAGTAGTCCTATAACGAGGGAGATCTGCCCCTCAAATCCTCTTTAGCTCACAATGTCTCCACTATGGGCCACAACTCCCACTGTCCCAAGTATACCTCTTATAACTAGGGATATCTGCCCCTCAAATAACAATAGGCTAGTTAAATGGGATCGAGTCGCAATTGATGTAGCAAACCTGGAAAATATAAAGACTGATCTATTGGATAGCTCTAGTGAACTGGGCAGTTTGTTAGAGCAGCAGGATGGGCTTTCTAAGATCAAGGAATGTCACACACCTTTTTTTTTTTTTTTGTAAACAAATTTTATTTGTCAAATACAGTTAGCGGAGCTCTGCGACCCAGAGGCTGCCGTAGCATCAACGAACAATATCTTGGCTTTGACATTTTCGGCATAAAATACCAAAAGAAAATGACATAAGGGACATGCATAAAAAATGCAACCCCTCTAAACAACCCAACATAGAACACCCCCCACCCCATCGCACCGCCAATCCAGCAATAACAGCAAGTACATTCAGAGCTACGATTCTACCCTCGCTGTGGAACATGTCCGCCAAACACCACTTCATCCAATACACAAATGTTACATACCCCCCCAAAACCAAGGAGAGAAAGACTGCCACCCACACAGTTATTCCACTGGGGAAGGTTCCAGCTCCAAACCCCTGTAATCTGCCCATCGTTTCCAAATTTTATAATGCTTACGCGGGCAGCCCCGTGCCACAAAAATGGGGGCCTCTAGGCCCATGCAGAAATCTAGCCCTGCCTTCCACCCCGACACAGAGGGTGCGGCCGTCGCCTTCCAAACCCTCGCTATGTCCCGCTTAGCAAGTGTAAAGCCCAGGAGCATCAGGTGACGCTTGTAGACATTGCCCCCTATATCGTCCATAACATGCAGGAGCACCAGTTTAGGAGACCGAGGGAGATCCCAACCCAGCACCGCTGAGAGGCATGTCAGCACACCCCTCCAGAACCTAGTCAGCGCAGAACAATCCCATATAGTATGCAGCAGCGTCCCTTCTTCATGTAAGCAGCGAAGACAGTTCGGGGATGCCACCAGACCCGCACTATGCAGTCTAACTCTGGTAATTTACACTCTATGGAGGTATTTAAACTGGATGAGTCGGAGGCTCATTGCAATGGCCGCCCCACGTGGGGAGGCCAGGGCCTCCGTCCAGTCCTCCTCCTCAAGCTGGCCCACATCCTCTTCCCATACCTTGCGGAGACGCTGCCGAGATGTGGAACAGTGTGTCACAAGGGACTGGTATATTTTCGATATCTTATGGTCCCGCAAGTCTCCCATGAAAACTTTCACCTCAATTGGGCTGAAGTCGTCCAACTCCTCCAGACCCGCCAAACTGGGAGATAGGGCATGGCGGAACTGCAAATATTAAAAAAAATTGAGTGCGCGGCATTTGAAAGTCGTTCTGCAAGTCTTGGAAGGCTTTCAGGACGGGACCCCCCATGACATCCTCCAATGTGGAGATCCCAATCGCATCCCAGTCCTGGAAGCCGGGCATGGCCGCCAGCTGCGGCAGGCCCCCATTTCGCCATAGCGGCGTCTCTCTAGTTAGGCGATTCCACCAGCCCATCCTCCGCAACGCCTGCCTCCAAACCTGAAATACCAGTTGTGTCACACTCGGCAAAGAGCGCCGCAAGGGCGCAGAATAAAGGAGTGTATGTAGAGAGTGATCTCCCATCAAACGGCGCTCGAGGCTATATGCCGGATCCGACCTGTCGCCATACCACCATTCATTAAGGACCAGCAAGTGTGAGGCCATATAGTATGAGAGAATATCCGAAGTAGCTAGGCCCCCGCAATATGTGGATTTAAAATAAGTACGGAGAGCCACTCTCACAACCCCCCCGCCCCAGAGAAACTGACCCAGTGACGCATTCACCTGGCGGAACCAACCCGAAGATATAGGATATGGATGGTTTTGAAGCTGATACAGCAATCGAGGAAGGGCAACCATCTTGAAAATGGCCGAGCGGCCATATATAGATGAGGGCATGTGGGACCAGACTCTGAGATCTTCACGCACCTTGTTCCATACGGGCACCAAATTCTTTTCCCACGAGGTCGACCTAGCATCCGATAGGAACACGCCCAAATATTTCAGCCCTCCACGTGCCACCTGCACCGCAGAGGCCCCATCCCCAGGGTCGCCCCCCCCCCCAGAACCCAGAGGGTAGACTTACGCTCGTTCATATACAAGCTGGTGGTCTCACCAAACACATGCATGATACGAAACAACCGCGGGCCAGTCCTATCTAGCTGTGTAAGAAAGAATAGCACGTCGTCCGCATATAAGGCGATACGATCCGACAAGCCATTGGCCCATTCGAGCCCTGATACCTGCGCATCGACACGCACCCAAGCAGCTAGAGGCTCCATTGCCAGGGCAAACAGATAGGGTGACAGAGGGCACCCCTGCCTGGTACCTCGACCAATGGAGAAAACCGACGAGACAGAGCCAGCCACACGCACAGCCGCTGTTATGTCTGTGTAAAGTAAAGTCAGATAGGAGAGAAAGCGAGGTCCTAAATTCAATCAGTGTAGAAGGGCGAATAGGTATTCCCAGCTCAATGAATCAAAAGCTCGATCCATATCTGCAAGCAAAAGGGCCGCGTGTATCCCCAAGCTCCCAACTGCCGCAATTGCTGTATGTGCTCTGTGTATATTATGACGGGTCGCCCGGCCTGGTCCGGATGCACAATTGACGAGATGTGAGGACGGAGACGATTGTCCAGCGCCTTGGCCAATACCTTAGCCTCTACGTTTAGAAGGGAGATAGGATGATAAGATGCATGGTGTTCAGGAGGCCGGCCGGGTTTGTGAAATACCACCTCCTCAGCATGCCGCCAATCTCTAGGCAAACGACCAACCTCCCTAGCCTCCTCCACCACCCTACAGTAATGAGGACCGAGCTGCTGGGAGTATCGTTTAAAAAATGTGTTCGGGAATCCATTGGGACCCGGCACCTTACCAGGCTGCAGCTCCTGAAGAGCAGAATTCAGTTCATCCACCGAGAATGGGCGATCAAGATCCGCACTTACTTTGTCAGTCAGAGTTCTGGGCGGGAGATCATCTAAAAATCGGGCAATGACCTCTGCCGGCAAACATTCACGGGGAGCATAGAGGCCCGTGTAACAGGCCGCGAAGCTTTCTGCGATGGCCGACGGATCCGAGATCGGCACTCCATCGGGTCCGACCAACCCCGGGAGAACAAGAGAGCCTGTCGCCCCTTGGCACAATCTATGCAGAAGTTTGCTCGATTTGTCCCCCCACTGATATATCCTGCTGCGGGTTGCCAACCACGCCTGGCGGGCCTTGTCCAGCAAAAGGTAAGAGAGGTCTTGCTGCGCTAGCAACAGTTGGCGGCGGATCTGCCGCCCCCCCATCTCCACTGCGCGTTTCTAGATCCAAGATCTTCGCCTCTGCCCGCACAAGAGATTCCCTGCGGGCCCTGCGCGCCACCACGCAGAAGGAGATATCAACCCCACGAAGCGTGGGCTTCATTGCCTCCCACAGAGACGCCGCTGCCGACACCGTCCCCACATTTTGCAGCAGATAATGATCTATGGCGTCTCCCATGTGTTCCCTATATTCCGCCTGCTGGAGGTTCCACACGGAAAGACGCCACCGGAATGGTCCGCGCACAGAGCCAGCACGCAGTGTAACGGCCACCAGTGAGTGATCAGATAACCCCCGGGGGAGAATATCAGCCTCAACCACCCTGCCAGCATCACCCCGAGACACAAAGATATAATCAATACGTGAGAGGGAGTCGTGGACCGCTGAGAGATACGTGAACCCCGGAACCGCGCCATGCAGCCGACGCCATGGGTCATCCCACTCCTGGCCTATCACCAGGGAATGAAGCTTGGTGGAATAACCCCCCATTGGGGCCCCGTCGGGCCTCCACCTGTCCAGAGCAAGATCCAGCACATCGTTCCAATCCCCACCAACCACTGCCAGGCCCTTTGGGATATCTGCCCACACGGTCACAAGCTTCTCAACAAACCCCCAGGACAGCGGCGGTGGGGCATACACGCTCCCAAGAATCACAGACTCACCCCACAGCGTACCCTGGAGGAAGAGGTATCTGCCCTGCGTATCGCTCCACGCTCTAACATGGGTGTAAGGAACTCGTCTATATATCATGACTGCTACTCCCCTTGAGCCTCGCAAAAAGCTGCATGGAATACCTGAATATATCCAAATCGCTGAAAGCACAGTGCTTTCGTCCCCATAAGATGTGTCTCCTGTAGCATCAGAATGTCAGCACCGGCGCGTTTAGCCTGCTTAAGGATAGCGTCACGCTTGATCTTATCAAGCGCCCCTCTGACATTCCAGCTCATTATGTGAAAGGACCCCAAGGAATCCAGCAATCTACCCGTAGGGACAGCCATGCCAAAGCATCAGAACAGGAGGAGCCCCCAGTGGCTCAGGACACGTCACACAGCGCAACTCCGACCCAGAATTGGACAGTGCGTTGAAAAGACAACAACAACTCCCAACACAATCCCCCCTACCCCCACCCCGTACTTCCAGAACAGTGAAGTACCTGTCGCGGCAGGCAGTGCCAGTAGACCCCAACGGGGAGCACCACCCCACACCCGCCAATGGATCCCCAAACCACACCCCATCATCCCCTAGTCACCATCCCCTCCTGGTATAACCAACAGGGATGTCAGCCCTCATAGCGCCCCCTTGACCGCCATACGAATGTCCAATATTCATGAATGCGCTTATACAAAGATAAGTCAGTCAGCTGGTGCTGTCTGATCCAACGCTGACCCCCCGCTCGACGGTACACCACTGGACCTGGATCGCCTCCTGGACCTGGAGCGGCGAGACCCCCTCACCCGGCCACCAGGCCCGCCCTGGGTCACCCCGCTCGAGGATGAGTCAGATTCCTTCCCTGGCGGGGAATGAGGGCGCAGCCGCACCGTCTCATCCGTCCATCGGAAGACCTCTTCCGGAGAGTCAAAGAAGTATGTGCGGGAGCGGTAGACCACCCGCAGCCGGGCCGGGTAGAGCAGCGCATAAGGAAGCTTGAGCTCCCGCAGGCGGGCCCTAGCCGCGAGAAATGATTGCCGCAATTGCTGAGTCTGTTTGGTATAGTCCGTAAATATAAGGATACGTGTATTGTTAAACTGCAAAGGTTCGTGGGCCCTGGCTTGCTTAAGGATCACATCCCTATCATTATAGTTAAGTAGTCTTGCAATCACTGGCCTCGGTCGAGCCCCGGGGGGAGGATTCTGCATCAGTGCTCTATGCGCCCGTTCCACCACAAAGCATTTGGAGAGGGAGTCTATTGGTAGCCAGCTCTCCAGCCACTGGGTAAGAAATCTCTCCATATTTCCAGACTCGCAGCCTTCCGGAAAACCAACAAAGTGGAGGTTATTACGCCGGGCCCTACCTTCCGCATCCTCCACCCTAGCTGCCAGATCCCGCTGGGTAGTTTCCAGAGACGCCACTCGTTGCTGCAGGGTAGACACCACATCCTCTACCCCCGAAATCCGAGTTTCAGACTCAGTGATGCGTGGCACTGCATTACGCAGGTCCTGGCGCAGCAACATAAAATCGGAGCCCACTGCCCCTAATGTGGCATCCAGGGCGTCTCTGGACTGGGTGATAGCTGCCAGGAGGGCAGCATTGTCCGGTACCGCAACCTGGGCCCCGCCCACCGCCCCGGCGGAGCCCCCCGGACCAGCAAATTTGTCCAACGTACTTTGTTTGGAGGGTCCTCCACTGGTTTTATCCCTCATCATGTTGAGTCCGGCAGACCGTATCAAACCCCCCTCCCTCGGGAAGGCGCTGGCACCGTGCCCTCCGACAGGACCTCGTAAGGAGCTCAGGACAACACTACTATCCGGCACTGGTCCGCGCAGCCCGATCCAACTGCCGAAGCGGCCGTCCGGAAGCCTTTGCCGGCCAGCACTCGCCCTCGTGTGTCAAGTGGCACCGCTAAACACCGCTCCACGGACGAATGTCAACGCCCCTCACCGGCCCCCAGGTGATGAGAGCTCTATCAATGCATCCCAGGATCACTGCACAAGCCCCCACCGTCACTGTGTGCCCCAGAGCCTGAGTCTTCAAAGAGGCCTTCCCAGGGCCACAGGCCCGCCTCGGGGAACAGACAAAATGCGCCTCCGGGCCATCCACAAAGCGCTCTAGGCTCCACAGATCGCGGCCGCCCCCTAACACCCCCACGTGGGCCGACAGCACCGCCGAACCCCCAGGCGGACCCGGATCGGCAATGAGGGGGGGGGGCCCAGGGATCACAGGCCCAAACACAGAAAGTAGGCTCACTCACCCCGCGATGCCCTTATCTTCGGCGCAGCCCGGATCGACTGCCGACAGCCAGTTGCAATCCCCGGCAGCAGAGGCCCAGATTGAAGGGAGGGAAGGCCCAGCCACGAAACACAATAGCCGAGGCCGCCTCCGCACTCAAGTCCTCGCACCAGGCCTCGGCCCCACAATGGCCCAACCAGCGAAGCGTCAAGATGAGCGGTACTCCGCCGATCACCAACTATGTCGGGCCATGCACGGAGCTCCCCGGCCGGGGGGCCCAAAATGGTGTCCTCTGTAGTCAGCGCCGCCCCGTTCACCAGCTCTCTCCCCCTCTCGGTCCGACCGACCGTCGATCGCTGGGGGGGAGGGGGGGCCCCCACCGCCACACCTGTAGAACCCCCCGTCAGCCGGACAACTCACTCTGTGCCTCCGTCGGGGTGGCGACCTCCCCGTCAGCCGCTCCACCGCAGCAGGATCTGCCCGCTGGGCCGCACTCAAGGCCGTGGCTCCAGCACCACGCTTAGGCCTCAGCGCCGACGCGATCCCGTCTCTGCCGCAGATTGCCGCTCCAGACCCCGAACCACACCAACCAGCGGCGCTGCTGCACCCGACCGTCAGGCTCGGCAGGCGGGGGGTATTGGGGCCAAGGGGGCAGGATAATTCCACACACCTTTTTTTAAACAACTGACATCCTATTTTAGCATGCCCCATCGATCCCAGGGTAAGCCCAAACTAGCCAGACCAGGCTCCACCTGGTTTAACCAGGAATGTAGGATTACAAGATCTAAATTGACTCGTGCTTTTAGAGCGAATGATCTGCCAGAACTAAGAAAGGCAAGGGTAAATTATAAGGTAGCGCTAGTCAAGGCGAAAAGGGCCTGGAAGGATGATCGTTTGTTCCAACTCAGTAATGCATGCATGAGGAAAGACTCATGTCAGTTTTGACTTCTAGTGGTTTGGGGGGAGGCAGCAAGACCTACCAATAACATCTCCATATCCTCCTGGCATGATCCTTTTACCACAGTTTACACTGGGCCAGGGGACTTGGCTGCTGCAGCTCCAATTATTGATCATAGCAGCCATTAAAACTCTAGGCTGTTTTCTTTAGCCAAAATTACACTTATCATAAGATCTATTGTAAGGAGCAAAGCTCCCGGGCCTAATGGCATCCCTGGTGATGTGTTTTTAAGTGACATCACCAATTGGTCCAAATACATCTGGACTTTGGCCAATGGTATTGCTGCAGGGGCTCCCATACCATCCTCATGGAAGGGTGCCGAGGTGATCCCAGTTTTTAAGAAGGGTGATCGCTCCCAACCAACTACCTACAGGCCTATCAGCCTGATCGATGGTGCTCAGAAAATCTTTTCTCGTGTACTTCTCTTGAAGATCACAACGTGGATGGAAGAGGACAATATTCTATCCTCCTTCCAGGCAGGGTTTAGAAGGAAGATCAGCACCATCGATCAGGTCTTTCGTTTTAGTTTATTGGCCTGGAAAACTGTGATTATTGAAAAGGGGAGCCTCTACATTGCATTCATTGATTTGAAGTCTGCCTTTGATCTCATCCCCTGGCGCAAGCTGTGGTATGTTCTGCAGGAGCTTGGTCTCCCCCCTGAGATCCCGGTGTTGGTTGTCCGACTCCAGGAGGACAACTACGCGAGGGTCCGTTGGGGAGACCAGGGCCAGTTGACAGATCTGATCAGTGTGGACAGGGGGGTCAGATAGGGTTGTGTGTTGGCCCCCACTTTGTTTACATTATTTATTAATGGTGTTGTCCAATACCTGGCGGAAGTACCAACGCCCCTGTGTTGGGGGGTGTTAAAGTAACAACTCTATTATTTGCGGACGAAACATTGATAGGTTCCAAAACGCCGAGTGGTCTGCAACTGCTCTTCAATTTCATTGAAGCCTTTTTCGACCAAAGAGGGCTCGAGGTTAACACCTTAAAAACCAAACTTCTGCTAATGAAGCCACATAGAACATTCAAAGGTAATATGCTGCTGCGGGGATCCCTCTTGAGAGAGTGGCCACTTTTGAATATCTTGGCATAACCATGTCCGAGAAATTGGGATGAAAAGATCACATTACGAAGCAGAACCTTCAGCAGAGGCAGACCATTGGGGCACTGATTAAGGAGCATGGAACTTCCCAAACCAAGCCAATAGCTGCCCCTCTTCAGATTTATTACCACAAGGTAGCGGGTTCAGCTCTGTATGGGTCTGAACTCTGGGGATTCGAAAACATGGAAGGCCTGTTAATTGCAGAGAATACATTTTTAAGATCTATATGTTCACTTCCTTAGAATAGCCCACTTCAACCACTACGGCTAGATATTGGCAGACGCTCAATTGTGGACAAAGCTAGGCTGCACCCCCTGCTTTTTTGGCTGCGACTGAAACTAACCCCCGAGCTCTCCCACTATGCTGCAGCACTTGATGAGGTTTTCAAGCTTGACCACTTCAAAAAGATTGGGTGTTTCAATGAAGTTAGATCACTACTATCAGTTATAGGTTTGGGGACCTGTGGTAAAATAATGAAATAATGACATTAGCCAACTGCCAAGCAAAGAAGTGGTTAAAAACCAATACTGGAGCTGGGTATTACAGTCCTTTGTTGCTCAATCATCTGTGGGTCGTCTCACGCTAGAATTCATTTAATTCAAACTACAAAGCACTTTGGAACAGTATATGGAGCTCATTACCATTCCGCAGGATAGGAAACTCTATATCCAATTTAGATTTGGTTCCCTTCCAGTAAACTCCTTTACAGCTACTTGACAGCAGCCTTTGGCTACAACACAGCACTGCCCGGGTTGTCGTACGATGATTGAAACAATTGGCCACATTTTCTTGGTTTGCGCTTCACATAGTCTCCCGAGACATACGTGGCTAACCCCTGTTTGTAGACTGTTGGGAACTCGTTGCCACCAGAAAGCGCTTTGTATCCTAAAATCAGATTTTAAGCCTTCTGTAGCATGTGGAGTTGCAAATTTCCTTGGGAATGAAGAAAGTGACCCGATTAGGGCCACCCTGGTCACTCTCGACCTCCTCTAGCCTTCCAAGAATGAAGAGTTGATCACGCAGTAGAGAATACAAGCAAACTAGTTTATTCACTGCAGTGGAGTCCAATCAGAACAGTCTCCTATGATGGCTGACAAGGGACTGACCGTTACAAGCATAAGGTTACATTATGTATGTTGCGGGGTCCACAAAGATTCACCTACCATGGAAAAACACTAGCAGGTGTCGTCATACAATGGGGGTACAGAACATAAGTCTCGATTCTGCAGCCTGGTACAAGCTATCTACATTTCAAGGTTTTCTAGCATATCCTCCCCTCTAGACAAGTGGGAGAAGGCCTTCATCTAAATAGAAAGGCATGAGCTAATGAGCTAACATGGGCATTGAAGAAACAAAACTTACCAAAGGTCATTTCTCGTAAATGAGCAACATACAGTTTTGAGTATGCAAGTAACGATTGCATCAGAACATGGCGTCCTTTTAACTGAAATGGCAGCACAGATGTCAACCTAACTGGAGTGATATTCTGCATTAACTCATTACATTTTATACACAATACCTACATATGTATATTTAGCTATAGGAATGCTAACATAATATGAAGCAAAGAATGAGTAAACGGTTAAAACCACGTTTCAATTCTATCAGGAAAATGTGGATTATTAGAAGGTACGCATCTAATAGGCGATAGTCTGCATTTCATAATTTTTATTAAATTGTTATGCCGAGGCTCCTCAATAACTATGAAACTTTTCATTCTTGTAAATTGATCAAATTTTGATGTGCGGTGGATTCCTTATTGTATTACAATGTGGTATATTTTTAAAAAGTAATATTTAGATTTTATTCTTTCAATACTGTTTTAATATTTTTAACAGTGAGGATTCAAAACTTTTGGCAAATGACGTGTACTGTCTAATGATTCTCCTATTTATATATAATGGTGGTTCATTGTACTGTAAGCACATGCACTTTTATGGTCGCCATGGCCGAATAAATTTTATGATGATATACCAATCCTTAGTCTTCAGGAGTTTATATGAATGTTCATAAAATATTTCAAATTCTTTTTCCAATCAACATGACTTTATGAATACCTCTGTGCATTTCCCAAAGGGCTCAATTCAAATACATAGGAAATCAATGGGTCTTGACAAGGAAATCTGAGATCCATGTGACAAGATCCTGGCTGCAGCAAAACTGTATCAACATTTCCTGGCAAAGACGCCATGGACCATGAAGTAAATCATACCTAGATACCCATGATGACTTCCGTCTCTGCAGAATAGGCAACATTTAAATGCCAGCTAGGAACTGTAGTTAATTTCCAGAACACTCCAGCATAGCAAGTGCTCTGTGCAAATGCAGTCTCAATCCAGACCAAATCCACACTCCATAATGTCTGTTAGAGTTCCCTTTCATGAAAGAAATTTAGCACAAACAGGTCTGGAATATCAGTCCCTCATGCTTGTCTAGTAGGAAGCAGTGAGCAAAGAATCCAGACATGCTTCCTGGCAAAAACTGATTAGGCTCAATGGTGAAGCAGCACTATATTTTAAAAGAAATAAAGGGCTATTATTTTAGTTTCTATTTATGTGCATTGCTTTGCTTTGGTGTTACTGTACACATATTTATATATTTTGTGTACTTAATAAAAAGTGGTTTGCTTCTAAAATAATAACAACTCTGGCAGGTAATCCAATCTCCAATGCAACTAAAACAAATGAAACCTTCACATTATTGGCTTTGAGTGACTTCTCAACTAATCTCCCAAGCTACAGTTACAGTCAAGGGGATTTAAGTAATCCATTGCACTGAAGAAGATGTCAATATGTGTTCAGTGGTAAATGGATCCAATCTCGCTACTGATTAGGGCTAGTTATTCCATATCATTGCAAAGATCATTGAAAAAGCCTAACACACTTACAAACTCAAATTTACACCCCACCCAAATTGGCAAATAACTACGGGGCACATTTACTAGCCCCTATGGCCACAGGAACATCTCAAGGCTGCGTTAATCCACTTAATATGGCGTAATGCCAACTTGTGAATAAGGCCCACTTTCATGCTACACTTAGAGAGAAATGGGCATGCAATGGGTGTTGCGGTGGGCGTTCCACCACAACATCCATTGCTTTTGACACGGCCCCTTATTTACAAGGGTTGCATAAATAGGTGGCAGCGGCAAAATGAAGACCAGGGAAATCCTGGTCTTAACAAGGCAAAAAGAGGGACAATGCTTAATTTCTCCTTGTTTTTGATGCAAATTGCCATGAATGATTTTTCATGTGCAGAAAGGTGTCCCTTCCTGCACATAAACATTCATTTAAAAAATGATGATTTGCAACTTCTATGTGTGCTGCACAATGCAGCACACATGGAAGTTACAATTCTCCATTCTGGATTGTTTATGTGCAGGAAGGGACACCTTTCTGCACACCAACAATCACTCCCCCCAATGCAAACATCCTTGCACTTTGGTGCAAGGGTGCCTGCGTTGGTGCTAAGCAGCTAGATTTAGCAGCAGCACTAGGGGAAATGCAGGGGTGTGCTGCATTCTTCTGAATATGGCGCATCCCTGCATTTTCAGAATGGCGGAGCAGGACATTAGCCATGTTTGCTTAACGCCACGCTTAGCAATTCTGTTGTAAATATGCCCCCAAGTTCCTGATGTACTTCCAGTCAGGGCACAAAGAGTTGGCTCAAATTGTATGCTAAATGTTTGTGACTTGCATTTTATTTTGTGTGGCAACCTATGTACTAGTAGGTCTCATATCTAAATGCAAATTTGTATGGGATCATAACTAAGATGTGTAGTGAACATTACATAGGCAGTGTCAGAAAGTGGATTATTAACTGGGTGGATGGTATTCCAATACCAGAAATAATATCACTGTCCATCTGAAGTCCAGCAAAGGTTTCACCAGTTAAAACAAGACCACAACCCCTGGTAGCTCTGGCATAGAGCAGACAGGCTTAAGTAAATGTGTAAAGCATTTAGAAGTCAAAAACTGTCAAAAACACAGCAGAATAGAAATTGCACTCAAATTTATAAACAGAAAGGATATTATTTTAATTAAAAAAATTAGACAAAATGCAAAAGATCTAAAAAGGGGATCCAGAGAGATGAATTAAAGGTTTAAAGGGAAATAGCACCACAAATCTCAAAGTGCAAACAGTAGGCAACTGGTCACTGTAGACCAGGACAAGTGCAAGGATTAGGGCTGACTGCGATGGAATGCGAGTCAGATAGATGGGTTGAATTTGTTCCCGGCGAAAGGTTTCCTTCCTACTTAGAAACGTTTCCAGAAAGTAGGGTCCTCATTGGGGCAAGGCTGCAAGCTGGATCAGAAAATGCACTTGTCGGTGATAGGGTGACAGATGATGAGGTTTAGGCAAAACCATGGACAAAGGCTAGAAAAGCTCTGAATGGGAATAGTCTGGAGTTTGCACCTGGGAAGGCATCAGCATCAATCGGATTCTGCTGTGTGTCAGACCCGTTGATGAATTCTGCTTTCCCACTCTTTACCGGAAGTAAGATTTCCTCAGGGGGATAAGGTTGCTGGTGTAGCTGAAGAGGGTTCAACATTGTTGGATACCATTCAGTGTAGCAGGTGCTGCAGCAAATTCAGGTCCTCAGGCAATGCACACTCACGGATCAGCTGGCAGGTAGGTCCTAGTCCCCCGACAGTTCTCCAGGCAAAAAGCTAGCATAAACTTTCTAAGTCCCAGCTTTTAAGGTTAGGTAGGAGGAGCACACTCTGAGATACCATCCAAAGGTTCCAGGACTTCATGAATAGTACTTGGGGGTTATGCCTCACTCCAACAGAAGCCTCCAGCAGAGTATTGAGCAGATCCAGTTGAAAATTGTTAGCTGGGCTCTCCAGGAAAAAGAAGTTCTAGGAGGTGGTTTTGTCCCTGTAGCTTACCAGTATATCAGCCAACTGACCTTTGGAGTCTATTTATTTGTCCTAGGTACATGTTGGAGCGGGTCCATCCCCCAGGGTCCTCCTCACAGGTCTCAAAAGCAGATGCAGTCTTTCTTCTGTCTTTCATAGGTCCAGTACTGTTCTGAAGAGGTCCCACAGGGTGCTACATTTATGCCTGCCACTAACCTGTGAGTGGGGTGACTCCTGCCCCCCTCGTTAATCAATAGGGAAAAAGTTTCCAGAGGCACCCTTACCCACTATTGCAGCGTTTCCTGTGTGCCCTACAGCAAACAATCCCAAAGTACCCATCTCTGCCTAAGTCCAACATGGCAGAACCTTTTTCCTCTGTGCACAGCTTATGTGCCTACCCTAAAGGTGTGACCAGGGACATGAGTAAACCTTTCTCTGTGGCACTCAAAAATGGTTCTGGGGCAGCCCTTCTCCCACTGGGCTTGGTGCCTGGGTGAGTATAGAGACAAAGGTAGGGGAAGGACCAGCTGTTAGCTACATCTGCCTGTGACAAGGTAGGCCTTTTTGAAGTTAATTAACCCCTGTGGTGAATCGGATGGCCGGGAGCTGTCCAACGCATCAGTGCTCATGTGCGTTTGACGGCTTCTTACTGTCCTTGCACGTAGCACAGGAAATCTCTCTGGTGCGGGCAACAGAGATATTTCCGTTTTGTGAAAAACACCCTTGGTAGCTGGGGAACATCTTCACCAGCTCCCAAGGGTGTTCTGATCATTTCTCCGAAATGACAGTTGGTGCGCAAGTCGCACTGATGTCATTTTGGAGAAACTGAAAGTGAAACTCAGTTTCAGTTTCACTGCCTCAGTGCTCAGGGGGGCTATCTCAGTTTCCTGAGCACTGAGGCAGACGGGAGAGTTATCATTGGAATAGTACCACTCGCTAGTGGATCCCTGCTTGGGAATCACCTCAGGAGGGCGATCCCAAGCAGGGATCCACCCACTTAGTACCAGGACGTGGGGAGCAGCCCATTGGGCAAGGGCTTTTGCTCCCCCCATTTTTGGGGGCACTAACAGTCTTCCCCCTCTTGGGATGTAGAAGGGGGAAATAGTATATTTTGATGTGGGGCTGCCAGAGATGGGCATGCCAATGCCCCCACCTCTGGAAATTCCATAGTATTTCTGCCCCCCTGAGAGGGAGAGGGGAGCAATAGCCCCCGATCTGCCACAGAGGTGCAGAAAGCCCATTTGGCACCAGAGATTGTTTTTTATTTATATGTAGGGGTGGGGACTGCCTGAGATGGGCATGCGAATTCCCCCACCCCTGCCTTATTCCACAGTCTTGCTGCCCTCTGTCTGTGGCAGAAAGGGGTAATAGCCCCCCTAGCCACCCCGGGGGGCAGAAAGCGCACTAGCCACTCCCTACCTAATTCTACAGTCTTTCTGTCCCCTGAGAGACAGATGGGGGCAATAGCAATAACCCTTGATAAAGCCCACTAGGAACCAGGGATTGTTTTTTATTTTTACGTGGGGGTAGGGGCTGACCAGTGTGCATGCCAATTCTCCCACCCCCAAAAAACTATTCCACAGCCTTTCTGCCTCCCCTGGGAGGCATATGGGGGCAATAGCCCCTGATCTTTCCACTGGGGGGCAGAAAGCCCACTAGGCACCAGGCATTGCTTTTTATATGTAGAGGTGGGGGCTGCCCAAAATAAGCATGCCAATGCCCCCACCCCCTTAACAAATGTGCCACAGCCTTTCTGCCTTACCTGGGAGGCAGATGGGGTAATAGCCGCCTATCTGCCCCCTAGGGGGAAAAAAGCACATTAGGCTCCAGGGATCTTTTATTTATAAAGGGGTAGGTGCTGTCCAAAATGGGCATGCCAATGGCCCACCCCCACAAAATTCCACAGTCTGTCTGCCCCTACAGGAGGAAAATGGGGGCAATCGCTTTGAGCCCCCCTCTATCTCTACATGTTTTTGGGCCTTCCGTGTCATAGGCACTTCGCCCATCCACACAAGTAAGGTATAAGTTCTGTCTGAAGACTGTGGAGAACGCTGAGTGTTGAGAAATGTGTGCAGTGCGGTGATCCCACAACTTTCCCACACAGATATTAGAGAAAAATGTGACCTTTTTAGCTATATTTGAAGTTTGCAGCAGATTATTGGAAGGAAAATGTTGGGGGATCAACACAAGCCACACCTCCCTGGACTCTCACTAGTGTCTAGTTTTCAGAAATGTTTTTTTTTAGGTTACCCTAAATGTCTGCAAACATGATACCAAAAACACAGGTGCCCACCTATCTACTACAAAACAACCTGGTTTTTCAGGGAGGTCACCTGCGTTTTTGGTCCCGGGCTCAGCAGCCATCCAGGGAAACCTACAAACCCAGACATTTCTGAAAACTAGACACCAAGGGGAGTTTAGGGAGGTGTGGCTTGCATGGATCTCCCAATATTTTCCTACCCAGAATACAGTGCAAACCTTACATTTAGCTCAACACAATCACATTTTCCACACTTTTCAGTGTGGGAAAGTTGTGGGATCACTGGGCGGCCACAAATTTCCTGCCAACCAGCATTCCCCCAGGTCTCCCAATAAAAATGGTATCTCACTTGTCCTCTTTGTAGGCATGTAGTCAAGTAGCCAAATCATGTAGATTATAAGGTGGATTTATTGAAGATGATATATCTTAGATACAGGTTACAGTTTAGGTATAAATAGACCTACCAGGAGAAGCATCCTCACTGCTCCGCCAACTCTCTCCAACTGACATTCTTGCCAACCAGGCACTCATCAACATTCCATTACATAACACACCCTGTCTGAGAAGCAGGAAACTGGGAATCTGTGGAGAGGATACATTGCAACAACACAGGTTACAAGACATCTCTTCCCCTTTGAAAAATATTAGAAAATACAAACGGACATAAGATGGAAATAAACAATCATTCCTATAAATATTCAAACTTATAAATCATCAACACAGATAAATACACTTTGAACAAATGCAGGGCCAGGTAAATACAGTGCAGGACCGTGGAACTACTCACACCCTCTACAGCACACAGTTAATCTATTACTCCTAGGAAGGATACTTACAAGAGTAGGGTGCAACACACAGCACCCTCTTCATACTGCCTAACACATCCAGACTCTGTGCAACATAGCGTGCATTACACATACCCCTACAACTTCTGCATAACACGTGCAGACTCAGTGCAACATAGGGTGCCAAACACATACCTCTACAACTTCTCCTTAAGCCCTTAGGAAGGACTCAACATGACGAGGGACTACTAGCTACCCTCAACTGTACACACAACTCAACATGACAAGGGACACATCACAGCCTTCAAACTGCACCCACCTAATCCAAATCCATAAAAGGACGAGGGATTAATACCCTCTACTGCACACTCAAATCCTTAACCCCTTAGGGAGATCACTTGCAACATCAGGAGGCAACACAAAACACCCACCTTATAACATAACATGTGTATTTGTAAAGCGCATGCCCACCCATAGGCATCTTGGCGCTGAATAACAGCTGTTTCTTGTAACCCAAATCAATGGTATTTATTTTATTGACCTCAGGTGGATAAAAGGCTGAGTGGACCCATCGCGATTTGAACCTGTGACCATGAGTTCAATCACAGTCCTCTGCAGTGGATGCTAAATAACACATGCAGGCTCACTGCAAATTAGGGTGCAATACACATGCCCCCAACACCTTCTCCTCAACATGTGAGCGAGAATAATCTCAATTTATAGACCCCACAACACTCACCCCCCCTTACTGCATCAGGGGTACATTGCACTTCTTCATACACCAACAGGATCAGGGGATATGTACACTCTAACAAACTACCACAAACTTCACCCAAACCGCTGCACATATTACAGGAGCAGAAACACAAATATTCCAGACCTTAAGCATGATGCCATATTTATACATTCAGCACAGCATAGGCATTTAAAAGTGGCATTGAAAAATAAACTCAGGCAGTAAATTAAGCATGGCGTAGAAAAATATCAACAAACAGCAGCAAATATGAAATGGCATTGATAAATACACTCAGGCAGCAATTTAAGTATTGCATAGAAAAAAATGTCCTCAAACAGCAAAGCAAATTCAGAATAGCATTCAAAAATACCCTCCGGCAGCAAATTAAGCATGGCATAGAACAAATATTCACATACAGCAAATTCAGAATAGCATTGAAGATATAGTCAGGCAGAAAATTCATCATGGCATTAATAAAAATACACAGGCAGCAAATACAGAATAACATTCAAAAATACACTCAGACATATACCCAGCATGGCATTACAAACAAACTCAGCATGGCAGAGAACAATGTCTACCAATACCACCCAACGTCTCCGGTGGGCGAGGACTTACCCAAACTTATTTACAAGTCCCCGATGCTTTGAGACACTTCACAGTGCTTCAGGTGCAAAGTGGAATGCCCTATCAGATGTATAAAATCTTTGCACAGCCATTCTTTCATGGGAGTGGTATTCTTTCCACCAGTGCAACTACAGACTGCAGAGCTTCGACACATGGAACCAGTCAAGCGGAATCAAGTAGTTACCCTGATGCGGCTGATTCATCGATCCACACAGCTGTGATCTCCCTCAACAGTTGATCAAGTGTGCATGAGGTGAATTTAGCAGATTGTCAGCGAAATAATCATGTAATGGAGACCCCGGGCCCGATTCACAGAACAAACTTAAGACAAAATCCTAAACTTAGTACCATTTTGGTATTCACAGAATGCACTTACTACTTCTGGTATTCACAGAATGAACTTACTATTTTTGCGATTCACAGAATAAACTTACTACTTTTGCTATTCACAGAATGGATTTAAGACTACTAACTTTACGTCCGTACTCGGGCCGGAAATTCCGGCCCGGAGGCGGAGCTTCTGGCCCGGAGGTGGAGCTTCCGGCCCAGAGGCGGAGCTTCCGGCCCGGAGGCAGGGCTTCTGGGCCGGAGGCGGAGCTTCCGGCCCACAGGTGGAGATTTTAAATCTCCGCCACTGGCCGGAATCCCCACCTCCGGGCCGGAAGCTCCGCCTCCGGCCTGGAAGCCCCGCCTCCGGCCCGGAAGCCCCGCCTCCGGGCCGGAAGCTCCGCCTCCGGGCCGGAATTTCCGGCCCAAGTGCGGACGTAAAGTTAGTAGTCTTAAATCCATTCTGTGATTAGCAAAAGTAGTAAGTTTATTCTGGGAATCGCAAAAGTAGTAAGTTCATTCTGTGAATACCAGAAGTAGTAAGTGCATTCTGTGAATAACAAAATGGTACTAAGTTTAGGATTTTGTCTTAAGTTTGTTCTGTGAATCGGACCCCCCGTTATTACCTGGGAGCATGCGAGGTCCATAGAGTACTGTCAACAAAGCGACGCACGCCCAATTCAAAGTGGTGTCTGAGTGGCTGGCATCAGCATGCGTGTTACGTCACCCATACGTGATAGGGCCAATCAGCTGTACAATCCAGATGCGCAAGAAGCTCAGTCCCGTGGAGAGTCTCACATTCAATATTGGTATGTTTTTAAACTATAACACTGGCAGAAAAATGTTTCTCGCCAATAAATGCTTTAAAACATAGCACTTCTTCAACATGGATATATTGTAGTCCTCTCAAACAGCGAGGCGCGCTTACTCTGAAGGAATAGTTATAAGCGATTTCAAACATAGCGCTTCTAGCGCATGCCCAACTTGTAGGTGACAACCTACACCAACAAAGTTGTGTTTTATCCCTGGAGTGGCTAATTCCACACACTGCCAGTTTCCCAATATCATGCTTGCTGCATTCCTTGATAATCAGAGCTACCGATTCACTCCCCACTGGCATGCCTTGACCAATCGATGAAATTCTGTATACACAAACTTCAACGTGATGGCGCACATCACCATAAATCAGGGTCACAAAGACACTGGTGAAGCTCTCATGGTATTTCTCTTTTCTTCCAAACGTTAAATCACTTTTTCTCTTTACGTAGACATAAATTTCCTCTTCAATCCCCTTTCACATGTAGGTTAGTTTCAAACTCGTCACCAGAATTGTTAAGGAAGATATCCTCTTTGTAGGCATGTAGTCAAGTAGCCAAGTCTTGTAAATTATAAGGTAGATGTATTGAAGATGATATCTCTTAGTTACAGATTAGGTATAAATAGCTCCACCAGGAGCAGCATTCTTACTACTCACCCCACTCTCGCCAACTGACATTCTTACCAGCCAGGCAGTCATCAACATTCCATTACACCACACACACAGTGGCTGAGCAACAGGGAACTGGGGTGCTGGAGAGGATGCATTGCATCAACACAGGTTACAACAAGCTTCTCACTGAATCTCGGGCAATCAGGTCCATTTGCAGTTGCAAAGAGCCCAAAAGCTTGATTTTAGCTCACTGAGCCACACCAAGGCTCCAGGACCTGTGGGGCACCACTTGGGGGTCACTAACTCACTTCAGTTGGGCCCAAGGACACGCAAAGGATGCTGTCAAACATTTTATGTCCCTGAGGTTCAGATCAGGAGGTCATCAGACTAGCCCTTGGAGTCACTCTGGTAGCCCTGGGATCAAGATGAGGTTGCAGGTCCAGTTGTTCCTCTCCAGGCAAGAGGACAGCTGACAGCAGGTCAGCACAGTAGGGAAGCACTTTCTTCAGAGTAGCAATTCAGCAGAGTGGCAGTCCTTCCAGCAGTTCTTGAAGCAGCACAGCAGTCCTTCTTCCTGGCAGAGTATCCATGGGTCCAGAAGTGTACTGAAGAGTTGATGTATGAGGTCTAACATTTATAGTTGGCAGCCTTCCTCTGGATGGTGGTAGAAGCTTCTAGAAATTCCCTTTGAAGTCCCCAAGCATCCTGCCTTACCTGTCCTAGCTCCAGACTAACTAAGGGGAGTATGCAGCCCTTTGTGTGGAGGCAGGACACTGTCAATTCAAATGTAAGTAGGGCTGTGCCCAGCTCCCCCCTCCCATTCTGCCAGTGATGGCCCATCCAGGCACATCTAAGCTCACTATTGTGTGTCGTTGTCTAGGAAGACTACAAAAAGCTCAATTGTCAGCTATGCCCAGTCATGTGACCCAGGAGCAGGCTACAGGCATTAAATGGCTAAGGCAGGAAAATGCCAACTTTCTAAAGTATACATAGTAAGGGGTTTGTCCTGTTCTGAACCAGCTGGGTTAGGCCTCCTTTAAGTATGTATGAACAATATACCCAAGCTGGGATTATTAGAACAGTATTTTGTGTCCGGGAACAAGTAAACTAATTTTTTTGCCTGTGTATTTATTCAGTTATTTCTTATTTTATAAATATTTCATATTTCATATCTTTCAGACCACTTCTCAAATATCAAGCACATTGCATTTGGACAGACATGAATAATTTCATCATTACTAACTCATATATTACGCCATTAAATACAAAACTCAAAAAGTGCTCTCAAAATGCTTTTCACTTCATACCAGTCTTGTAATAACCATTATACTGAGATTATTAAATACAAAACACAAAAGGTGCTCCCAAAGCGCTTTTCCCTTCAAACCAGTCATGTAATAACTGTTATACAAAGGTTATCATTCTCATACTTGTTTAGGAAATAAGCTTATTGCTTAAAGTGTCTCTTAAGGGCTGGGGGAGAACTTCTTGAAAGTAGGCCTTCTAATTCTTTGAGATTGCCGACTGTGGCAATTTTGGTTCAGGTGTAATACTCTCCAAGTATATCCGTCAACATGTTTCAAACCCTTTATTGCTTTTAGGTTCTCCTCAGGACTTGGACTGGTTAGATTCTGTGAAAATAACATTTCTTTTAGTACACTATTTTTTGTTTGAAACTATTCTTAAAGTTACTCCTCCACAACTACTATTCTTCTTGTTACTTTAATTCTCTTTGGGTTCAACAATTATGTTGAGCTTCATGAGGCATCTTCTGCCTGTTTTAGTTTCAATTTGTGGATTACTTCTGACTTCTGACATAGGTTGTTTTCTGCAAGAAGGAATTATTATGTTCAGTGAGATGAAAAATCCAAATTAAATTATTAAAATAGGTTATATATTTATTAACAAATAGACACTAAAACCACAAAAAAATCCAATGTAGGGAACCGAAGATATGATTTTTTAAAGAATGAACACTTTCTAGTGCTTAAAAATCTATAAGGGAAAATTAGGACATCTGGTCGCACTTGAGCAGGACAAAGTCAAAGTTTGAGGCCAACAGAGATGGAGCCCTGGTCAGATACACCAAGAGGGAGGAATGTGCTTGACGGGCTGCTATGAGCCTAACAACCCACCACCATGAGGCTGCCGGAGGACTGCCTGCCTTGGATTACACTCATAATCCATTGGCGTAAGGGTCCGACAGAATGACCGCCACACTCGTAATAAGGCCCTCAGAGATTTTCACTACTAGGACATGTAAAAATTAAATGTGCATTTTCAACTTTTTAAACACACTGCACCCTGCCCTCTGGGCTGTCCAAGGCCTGCCCTAGGAGTGTTTTCTATGTATTAAAAAAATATATTTCAGCCTGGGAAAGGGTTTATTTTGCTAGGTCGAAATAGCAGTTTTAAAACTGCACACACAGCTGCAATGGCAGGCCTGAGGCATGTTTGAAGTGAAGGGCTACTTAAGTGGGTGGCACAATCAGGGCTGCTTGCCCACTAGCAGCATTTAATTTACATGCCCTCTAGCCAACATTACCATGTTTTCAGGAGTGAGACCAAGGGCCATATGTATGAAGCTAATTTGCAATTGTAAATGCTGAAATTCAAAGAATTTCAGCGTTTGCAATCGCAAATTAGCAGTGTGCAATGTTGTGATTCCCTATTTTGCGATTGCATTTAAGGAATCGCAAATTGCGATTCCTTAAATGCAATGTAAGAAGCACAAAAGAAAGTGCGATTTGGCCTTCAGGAATCGCAAATTACCACCAACTTCAATTTGGTGGTAAATTGCGATTTCACTTAAAAATGCACTATTTTGCATTTTTTAAAGTGCCATGTCGCGCACATACATGCCCTTAGGGCATGCATGTGTGCCACATGTGCACACTTGCACATTTCAGGGGTGCAACAGGGTGTCTTTTTGACACCCTGGTTACCCTTGAAATTGCATTCTCAATTTGAGATTCTCTAATTGCTAATCACAAATTGAGAATGCCTTCCCATTCATTCCTATGGGCCCCCTAGCCCATAGGAATGAATGGGAAGGTATTCCTTATTTGCGAGTCTCAATTTGCGATTCGCAAATAAGGAATATGTGGGATTCGCGCAATTATTAGCAAATCCCACATACATTGCATTTTGCGATTCTCAAATTGCGGTTAGCTGAAAATCGCAATTTGAGAATCGCAAAACTCTATTTTGATACATATGGCCCCAAGTACTTTAGCACTGGTTTGCAGTGGTAAAGTGCACAGAGTCCTAAGGCCAGCATAACGATTCCATCCAAAAGTGGAGATTAAAGGTAAAGAGTTTGGGGGTGATCGTGCAGAGAAGGCCAGGTCCAACAAGGTGCCTATAAGGACTGCTATATGTTTTTTAATACATTTCTTTCGTTTTACAAAGTAACACAAACACATACATAGATTCCATCTTCACAGTATGGAAATACAATCATGTTGAACAGATGCACATATTTCCAATTCAGGAGTGTTACAAATGGTATTGAAAACATGCCTTGATTGTGTAATGGTAATATAATCCCTTCGCGCCTCAGTGAGCGTCGGGCACCTTGCCACCCATGCCCTAGTAAGGAGATCAAGGTAGGCATTTCAGTATCATATTTCATTTGGACTAAGAGCATCTGCAGGTTTCCTCTGTTTACTATGCCAGATATTACTAAACACATAATTTTCCAACAACTTGATATTTCTATCTCCTTCTGACAGCTTGAGGTGATGCATAGTTCTTCACCATCTGGGCCACCGAGCTTCTTAGCTAACATCTGTTTTTATCCGTAGTGCGCTAGCTGCTCGATGCAGCCTTTGTGGTTTGCAGCAATTTCAGATGTAATCTGCTGAACCGAGGGAAAAAACGAACTTTCGCGATAATTCTTGCCCAACTTCTTCACTTTAAGAATTCTTGATCATTAAAAAGTCGTAGCTGATGCCTTTGGTTCCCACTTACTTATATGTGGGAATTATGCATCACGGCTGTTGAATTATTGGGCAACAAAAGATCAAAGGAATGCACTCGACAAAGCACTGACATTAAACAGACTGGGATCACTGAGTCATATGTATCTTCCTTTAACTGACCATCTGGTGTGTTACTTTTTCTGTATTAGTGAATAAAATTCACGTTTTTTCAGAAAGAAGCTTCAAGAGGATTGGACGCCCTCGGTGCTTTCCCTATGGTTTATTGTCAAAGTCAATATGTGTTGATTTTCTTGTATGAAAACAAGTTATTTGATCAATCTAATGGGTAAGCAAATTGAAACATTTCATTTTTTTTTCAAATGCGTATCCTACTGTACGCACACAGCCTACCTTATGGATAACACTGTTTAGCACAGATAAAACCTTTAAATACTGACAGGATGATGTTCGAAACAAAATTAATCCTGATACACTCCCTTCTTTTAAATGTATGGACTTTTAAATTACAAAACACAGTTCACAATCACTTTTATTTATAGTGGATTCTCTTTTTGCAAATTGATTTCTTGTAGCTACCATTTCAATTAAATACTGTGAAAATATTTTTTTCACTTTATTATATGATATGACGTATTTTTTGCCACATAATGAATTATTGTTCAGACGTATTTTCTAATAGATCACGTGCATGAATTACTCTAAACTTACCATCAGTATCTGAGCTGTTACTAGTAGGAGGCAAACAGAAAAGCACTGGTGTGAGAACTAGGGCCCAGAGCAAAAAACACTTGTGACTGGTGTTATTTCATGTACCTGGTGATAAGTTAAATTAAAAAAGAACAATTGATGGACAGAAATGCAGAACAATGTCATACATTCACCCCAATACAGAGAGATCTGGGCCTAAATCCATCTTTTATTGCTCACCCTGCCGTTCCAGTTTGAACCCAGCCATATGCAAATCAGTCTTGACCCTGTGCCTCATGGGAGCAGTCCAGCCTGAACTGCCAAGCCAGCTCCTCCCTGGACTGGAAAAAAGCATCCTAGGACCGGTTTTGGGGTTTTCACCCCTCTTTAGCCAAGATAGCTTGATTCCAGTGGCATGGAGAGCACTGGACCCACGTCTGGGCATACCCGTCCCACTCGGGGTGATAAATGCAAAAACAACAGTTGATGGACAGAATGCAGAACAATGTCATACATTCCCCCCATTACAGAGATCTGGGCCTAAATCCATTGTTTTTTTGCTCACCATGCCATTCCAGTTTGAACCCAGCCATATGCAAATCAGTCTTGATCCTGCGCCCAATGGGAACATTCCAGCCCGAACTGCCAGGCCAGGTCCTCCCTGGACTGGAAACAAGCATCCTAGGGCCAGTTTGGGGGTGTCACCCCTCATCAGCCAGGATAGCTTGACTCCAGTAGCATGGAGAGCCAAGGACCAACGTCTGGGCCTACCTGTCCCACTCGGGGTGACAAATGCAAAAAGAACAATTGATGGACAGAATGCAGAACAATGTCATACATTCACCCCAGTACAGAGATCTGGGCCTAAATCCATCGTTTTTGTTGCTCACCATGTCATTCCAGTTTGGACCCAGCCATATGCAAATCCGTCTTGACCCTGCGCCCAATGTGAACAGTCCAGCCCGAACTACTTGGTGATAAATTAAGACATTTCTTGCTCCAAACATCTTTTACCACAGTATTATTAAATGAATTCTGGAGGTGGCCATATCTGATAAGAATGTTTGCGCACATTCGTTGCATGGAATTCACTTGTGGCGGTGGCGCGTTCTTGTTTTTGTGCTGCTGTGGTCTTGTACTGCATTATTGGAATTTGTTGTTGTTGTGTTGTACAGCATTGGTCGTTAGTCATTCCATTTTTATTAATTTTTTGTTGGGATAAGCCATGTTATGTTTTAATTGTATAATTGTGTTACTTTGTATTTGGTATTGTGTTATGTTTTGTTGCATATTTGATATGTCAACAAATGCTGCTTTATATTCTGCCAAAAGCAGCAGATTCAGTGACAACAAGCAACACCTAGCCACTGTCTAAACTGTTCTAGTTTTATTATTATTAAGGTCAAAAGTCAGCCCAAAACTGTGGCCTGGATTAGGTATTAAAGTACTACTCTCCATGCTCACTTCACCTGATATGTCCCCTTTTCTTCCCTTTCAAGAATTAGAGTTTTACAGAAGGTCAAGCACAGACTAGATATGCACAGATTCCACAATGATGAAACAGACATTACTAATTATTACAAACCTACTAAAGTTATTGAGGCAGGATGAGGGCAAGGTTTGGCTCGCAAGAATGAGTCAATGACGTACATTAAAGTGTGGAACAGAAAATAGTTATAAATTAAAAAAAAAAAAAAACAATGCAGCACACAACAATTAAATATGCATTTTTAATACCAATCGATTTGAATTTTGTATAATAAAAATGTTATGGCAAACCAGTAGAAGAGTAACAATTAAGAAATGGGTATCAGTGTGAATTCTTAATTCTCGCACATAGAGAATCTTGCAACATTAGCTGGATGTCTCTAGAACTCGAAATACGACTGTATCACATTTTCTTTGCCAATGAAGAGCTTAAGAGCCACATGGATATTTTTTTAATTTAGTCACTTTTTTTTACTGCAGCACTCACTGCCTTGACCTCTTTTTCCGAATGAAAATTACAGGTGAAACTATTATGGTCTCATGTTGTCGATACTAGATGAATCAGAGCCTGAGTCAAAACCCATTGTCCCACGATGCTGGGACTGAAACATGATATAAATGAAATCTGCCTTACTTAACTAGCTCACCTAAATTTATGAAGTCAGGCAATCAATGCACACAGCATGCATGCTAGTATTTGACCTTGCAGCTTGCAGACTGAATCTAATGTTCTGCAGCGGGTGCATAAACACACTTATCTGTCATACTGAGAGTTGTCTATCTGAATTTGACCAAAGAATTAGACTGGCCTTTCCGACAGTCTGACAATGTGACACTGCCAGATAGGACAACTTGAAAGAGTTAGTGTGAGGGCAGTGTTTCTGGTCCCGTGGGGCATGATGGAGCAACAAAAAGCAGTCCACACACTGGCGTTTTGAACCTGGCCCACCTGACAGTGCCAGACTGCTCGAAATGTCAGCCCAACACTGTCTGGTCGTTCAGTGCACACTGATCTCTCAAGCAGGAGCAGTTACTCAAAACACTGTCTTACGGTTCACTACGGAACTTGGCAAAGAAAGCCACCATTTTCTAGTATAAAACAGAGAACTAGTGTGGACATAATGGAATCTACCAAAACAATGGTCAACATGTCCTGTACATGTGAGAGCTGGCATGCCATTGTATAAAACACACAGAGATAACATGTTGCTTTTACCCTCCACTTTGTGCTGAAATATAATTTTTCGGCCTGAGTATAGTTTGGAGGTGGATTTTATTAATTCTTCCCATACAGTCACACAATAGAGGGGGTAGGTAGGATAGGGGCGGGCGGAGTTGGGCAGAGCCTCACTTGCAATTGAATAAGCTGTGATCTGCCTTGACACAAAGGACTTGTCACCCCTGCATTTTCATGCAGCCAGCTTAGAGCTAGGGCAGGGGATGGAGGAAACTTCAGGCACTTCAAAGGGAATTCTCTATACATTTCTCCTACTTTAAAGAAGTCACTAGGTATAAAAATTGTAAGCCTGGGTGGAGTTCACAGAGTTTCAATCTGCAAAACTCCGCCAATTGTCAGAAAAACTCTGCTGCTTCCGGTTTGACTTCCGGGTTGTGAGTGGAGAGAGGCGAGAGGCTCAGCGCAAGTGCAAGCCGTGAGCCGAGAGCTGTCCTGCAGAGAGAGACTGGCAAGAAAGGCAAGGCAAGGCGACCGAGCCATCAGAGTCAAGGGATCCACGGGAGCCACGAGAGACCTGCAGGGGCCACCGAAATCACCGGAGCTCTGCGGGAGCCGCGGGTGAACCACAAGAGCTGTGGAGGCCCAGAGCAGAAGCGCACTCGGGAGCACTGCGGAGCACGGGAGCGGGAGCAGGAGAGCCGCGGTCAGGACCGGAGCGGAGGTGAGGTTCTACCAACTACCTATTCACCCCGCCCCCACTCTAACCTCGCTCTTTCATGCTTGTCCATCCTCCTCCACCACTCACGGCCCCCCCAACAGCAGTAGCCAGAAAAAAGCTAGAAAAAACGCCCGGCAACGCTGCAACAGCACCAGTGTCAGAGCCTCACTTAACCTCACCTGAAGCCTCATTAGGAGACAGGTCGATTGAGGAAGGGACCTCAAAATAAAATAATTAATATAAAAGAAAATAAAAGCCCTGCCACCCTGACTTGTGGACATTTTTTGGGATTTTGGATCCCTCTGCCTGCAGCTATCAAAAGGGGGTAAAAGGGGGTAGCTGCCCACAGAAGACACCCAGCACCCCTGATCCAACCCCCTGACCCCCTCGGCCCCCCAACTGAGCCCACTCAGACCCTCAGTACCTTCAACAATAGCAGCAGCAATTGTGAGCGAGTGGCAGCAGTAAGGGGGGGAGCTGGGGGTGACCTGAGGGGAAGAAGGCGGGTAGAAAAGCCCGATGGAGCAAGACAACACCCAGAGGCACAGTGCAAGCCACAAGGCACAAGGCACAAGGCAAAAGAAAAGGCACCCAGAGATGGCTCAGAGTAAGGCAGAGTAAGGCAGTAAAACAGAACAAGCACAACAAAATTGTTAACGACAACAACAACAGCCCCTCCTCCTCCCCCTCCAGCAGTGAAGTAAAGAGCACTAGGAACCAGGCAGGAGCCTGGAAATTACACAGAATCACACAGGATACAATAACAAACAAAACCAACCAAATAACAAACAAAATATCGTAAAAATACCGTCAAGTCTTTAAGTCCTCAAACCTAGTCAAACTCATCACACTCGAATATAACTGAAAAGGGGACCTGAATAACTCACCAACAACTTTTTGAAGTGCAACTTAAATACAAATTAAGCACCCCTAACCTCACCCCCAACTTCACTTCAAGGAAAACACAAAGAGAGGAGAACAAGGCTTCCAGCCACAAGCCACTGGAGGAGACAAATAAATAAGCACACAAATAAAAAAATGGGGGCGACCCTCGCATAAACATAAAACAGTGTGAAAGGAGAGGCAGCAGAGAAGTCAGAGCCTTAGCCCATTAAACAATTAAGACATGAGATCAGGGCGCGTCCGGGGGTCCATCCAGCCGAGACAAGCAGGGAGTAAGAGAAAGAAGTGTAAATCTGGTCCGACCATAGTCCAATCCCTGACCAAATTTCCCTCAACCCAACAGAGGACGACCTAACGGACACTGCGCTACCAAGAGGGGGAACCTCCGCCAACATTGAGGTCTCTCCAACCCAGCTTAAAATTTACACAAAGTTCAACTTCTTAAAAGACATTTGCACCGCTGTCTACTCAAGCAACACGGCACTTAAAGGGCTTCAGTCCCCCCTTCAACCGGTTCAAACTCTTTATTTGCAGCAGTTAACTAAAGCCTTAATACACACTCAAGCCAGCAAGCCAAGCTTATCTCCATTAGCAGATCACGCCAACTCAGTCCTTAACAGGAATCCAAACTCAAGCGCACCGGGGGCAGTCCACCTTATCCAGCACAATAGTAGCAGTGCCTATGCTGGCCACGAATCATTTGATCCAAAATTTCGGACTTCTGGCGACCGCCGCACACTTAATGAAGCCGTCAGAGGGTCACTAAGGGACCCACCCAATTCAACTATCGGCAGATCAGGCATCAGATAGTTCCGACTACCCAGCAACAGCAACGCCCCTGCCCCTAGCAGCAGGGGATGCTCAGCAAGTGCTTACACCAACGGTTCTAATAGCAACAAGTCAATCAATGCCCACGGAAAAGGGAAACCGGAATAATCAACTGCTGACAGCTCCCCAAACAGCTCCCCCAAACCCCCCAGCGGATGAGACAAGCGGGATGCAATTTCCATCGGCACCTCAGGGGAAAGGCGTTGCCGACACTACTAACATCAATATCTTGGATCTTAGCCACACTAGTATCAACACGTTGACTCCAACAGCGATCATTAACGAGTCCAGGCAGGAAGAAGGTAGGGCGGCCTTATCCTATCTGAGCACTCAAGAATGGGAGGACCTGTTTGCAGCATACTCTCCAGACCGCCACATAGGCATACCTCCTGCAAAGCCGTCTTCAAAACCTTCAGTTGACAGCCAGCCCCCAAGGGACATAGGGGAGCGAAAGGAGATGGGCGGGCCACAAGAAAAAGATGGAAGTGTTTGGGCCTCCATCCTAAACACCATGCAATTGTCGGTAGAGGCGCTCCAATATCAGTCAGACAAAATGGACATAGAACTCACCCTACTAAACACCCTGGCAGTGTTCACAGCAGGCATAGATGAGAAACTGGGGGACCTCAGCGGTCTAATTAGAAGAGAACAATAGGAGTCACAGCTCCGATGCGGCTGTAGTCAGATTGTGGATAAACTAACAACCCATCCAATAATGCTCACCACGGTGCTAAACGAGCTGAAGAACACATCACTATCCAACGCTGTCTGCTCTCCAGCTGGCGTCACGTCTTCAGAATCCCCAGCCCTTGTAGGTAAGAAAGGAGACTCGGGCAGCTCAACTAAGCAGATCTTCAAAGGCAGCGATTCTTGTGCCAAGTACAAAGTGGGGTCTCCATGCACTGCCAAGAAATGTCTCAAAACAGTCCAAACTGACTCAGCCATTACCAAAGCATATGCCAAACAACGCTGTCAGCAGAAACGGAAGGGACGGAATCAAAAATTACTTCCTCTCAATCAAGCAGCTACCTAATCGATCTTTGGCAAGCAGTACTCTAAATCAGAGTCTGACCCCAAAGAGGGAGGCAAGCAACACATAGCTCTGGCTCAAACAAGCATTCTTCAAAACACAGTAGCATCTCCCTGGACTTCTAACATTGAAAGGTCTCTAGCCGTTACAAATAACAGGAACTTGCCACAGGCAATGTTAGCTCTCGACAGAGGAAAGGCTAACATTAACCCAAGCTTAATTTCTATATCTTCATCACAAAATCAATCAAACAATCCCACCTGGCCTGATGGACAAAGGGAATCTCTAATTAGCACCGATCCTGCGACAGAAGAAAACAGGGCGTCCAGAATGGAGGCAATCGGGCCAACGATCATTAATCAATACGTCAACAAAGATCAGACAATTCATAGTTTAAACTATAACATCGAAAAACTTGTTTCACTGAATGAATGCAAACAAACATGGAAGGCCCCAGATCAGCTACCTCAGGGCTCAGTTTATCCGCAGGATTCCAGGCTACCGAGCAAACTAACACTGAAAAGTAACAACGTAACCAATTACAGCCCCCCCCAAAGAGGTGCAGCTACCAGAACTAAGGGAGGATGCAGAACTTAGCAATCAGCAAGAACGCTCATTGCACGCTGGAGAATCTATAAATTAAGTTCACGCCTCAAAAAGTCTGCCAATCAGCTCGAGTCTCACACTGCTCAAACCTGAGTACACATCAAAAGGGCACCAAGATATACTAAACAGGGGCAATGTCTTGAAACTTTTAAGGGCCATTCCCAATCTAGCAGATCTGAATACAACTGATCTTCTTGCAACAGAGTTCCTTACACCTGAAAATCCAGTAACACCTGAGGCACCATGGAAGAGGGAGCCATCTTGAACATCTTGCAGTCTGTGGAAAACCGGCCAGGGCGAATTACCCATTTATTATGCTCCAGGAAAGGAGACAGCTGCTAAGAGTCCCCCTAAACCAAAGGAATATTCGCTCAAGGAGACAAGCAGTTTGGGCATGCTTTGACCCAGCAACACCACAATTAAACTGTAGACTTGCGAGATTCTTAGAGGCAGCTGATAAAAAAATGCCATTGAACGCCTAAATTTCACCTAGGCTAAGGGGTAGCCGGGACTATTGTGTGCACTTTTTTAACCAAGACATGAGACTGCCTCCAAAAAGGCCGACTTGGGAAGCTGCCATATAAACACTTGGACTGGACTCTCAATAACGTCCTCTCCTGGTCAACAGCACTGCCCAGACAGAATAATGAAGCCGGGCAGAAAGCACAATTCTCATTGAGAGCTATGCGAATGAAGAAAAAAGCCTTTTTTATTCGATTGTAAATTAACTGTTTTAAGTTTTTAATGATACAGGAATTTTGTATATGTGTAATTATCATCTCATTATGATTTTATTGTCTTATCTGAAATTTTTATTGCAATGGTTTTAAGTAACTATGCAAATGTAGTAAATTCAATTCAATTCAACTACTGTGCTCTGCGGAGTTCCACCAGAGGTGAAGTCTGTTAAGTCACGCTGCCGGCATTGATTTTAGCACTGGGAGTTTTTCCCGTGCTTTAAAATCAGCATGGATGGCATTACGCGTCACGCCTTAGGACGCTACTACATTCTGCCACTCGAGTAGACATTCTACTCAAGCAGCCGCTTCATCAACACAAATGCCAGATTTCTCAACTCAAGCGCTCACGACCTGCCATGACCGCCCGCGATGAGAAATCTCACTGGAAGGAGGTCTAACACGTGAGTGTTTCTTGCAAGCACTCACCAAAGTGGGCAAAACTCTGCGAGCTACGCTGATGGAGCGGAATTCTTCGCCCACCCTTACAAAATAGGACCCTCATCCCAACTCTTCAGTTCGCTTCTGGACCCATGGATGGACTCTCTAGTGACTGCCTACTGCTGTAGTGTACTTCCCAAGACTGCATCTGGAAGTATTGCTTTGCTGCCTGAGGCCTGCCTTGAGCCCTCAGAGGCCTGCCATGCTGCTTGAGCCCTGTTTCATCACTTGAACTGAGGACTACTAGAGTGATTCCAAGGGCTAGTTTGGTGTCATCAAAGGATCCAACCATCTTAAACCCGCACCTGGACCCAGCCAGACCTAACCCCCCAACGGGTGCCCATCCAGTAATAGACCCTTAGTTGGGATGCTAAAGATGCCCAGATAGCCAAAATTTAAAACTTGGGATTTAAAAAATGTTTGGCTAAAAATTGCTCTGAGATCTGAGGGAAGAACGGGACATACCTGCTTGTTGATTCACCCAAGGTGCATCAATGGTTGGCCTGGCTTCGTGCCCGCTCCTCCTACGTTCTTCTCCACAGCAGCAAATCCTGTGCAGTGGTCCTTCCCAATGGGGTATCTAACCTCCAGGAAATGTCTTTGGCTACAGCCTCCTGCCTCATTTTCAGTTATTGTCTCTAAAACTTCATTAGAAATTGAAGTCTGCGGATGTCTTTCCAACATGTGGATTAATTGCTTATACTCCTCAACAGAGAAGGGTCCCAGACTTTACAGTATAATAATATAATACTATAATAAGTATAATCATCTGAGATTTATATTCACTCAGAGAGCAGCAAATGCTTAACTCAAACAAATCATTATAGCTTGAGCTGTCTCAGAATGACTCAAAGGCTCCTGACTAAATTTTTGAGAAAGCTACCCAGTCCAAGAGTATGCGTAAGAGATGCAGAGAGTAAGCATGGTGTGCTTCGAATACATTCTGCTGCTGTGCCAGCTGTGCTGGTCACTAATAGTTCAGTGTGCCCGAGCAGAAGCTCTAAAACACAAATTAAACAAATAGCAGTTGATCTATATGCAGTAGTTGCTGACACCTCCCTCCCAGATTCACCTAAAATGTCCCATTCTTTCTTTTGCTAGAAGACCTCACTACGAGGGCCCAGACTGCACTCATCCTTTTTCTCACCAATCTCCCCTCTCTGCACCTCTTTTCCATTGCAGTACACATCACAAATGTAAGTTTCACTCAACTCTGAACCTTTCCCTTTCTTTTCCCTCTCTATCCATTTGCTCTCTCCAACTTTGCCCTTGTTGTCACCTTAATCATGCCCTCTCTAATCCTAAACCAATTTTCCATCTCAATTTTTTCTAAAATATTGTTCACTAGCTTGTTTTCGCTCTATTTACCACTCATACTGTTTCTTTGCTTGTATCTATTATCTTAATTTACTCTTGATACGTCTCCCTACTACTAATTTTCTCCATTCTCTCCTCCTTTCCTTTTTTACCTTTTCTGCTCTCTTCCAGGCAACTCCAGTCTCCAACCTTGTTTTTCTTCTCTATTTATCCTAAAGTGGTCCTTGCCCGTCTCTTCATCCACCCTTCCTCCATTCTACTCCAACAGTTTTCCACCTTTTTTCTCACCTCTCTTCTCTTTATTCTTCTCTTATGTACTCACATTCTCATCACAAACCTACTCTTATTCTCCCCATCATATCTAACCATTCTTTTTCTATCTCCTAATCCCAGTCTCCATTCTCACCTTCTTTTCTGTGTAGCAATTCACCTTCCTTTTCTCGCCCCCAACTCTCCTTGCCACCCAACATGTGCCTCACTGCACCTTTCTTAAAGTTGTTGCATTTGAGTGTACTGTGGATGTTTGACTTTGTCAGGAGCCCTCAGACTCCTTCATTGCCTATGCTGACAGCATGGAGTTAAGCATACATGAACAATGCACCTTGTGGAAGCAAATGTGGCTGCTGAACGGGAAGACTGAATGCTTAATATCAACATTCTGCTATGGTTCAACTAATGCCCATGTGACCCTTTTTGTTACAGTTGAATTTTTGCTGTGTGTGAGAAATCAGGGCCGGGCAGCAGGGTGCCCCCCACTTTTTGCCCCCATTTTGACTACTAGGTGCTGGGTTTCTGTCTCAAACTCAACACCAACAAGACAGAAGTACTTATCTTTGGGAAAGGCAAGGACACCTCCTGAAACAATGAATGGTGGCCACCTGAACTGGGCCCAACCCTCAAATATAATGTACACGCCCATAATCTTGGCATCATCCTCAATAGCCAGCTTTCCATTAAGAAGTGTATCAGCCTTCTCCTCCACTAGCTTCCTCACACTTGGAATGCTCAGGAAGGTCTTCAGATGACTCCCACCCAACACCAGGCAAACAGTCACACGAGCTCCCATCACCAGCAGACTAACTACTGTGACTCCATCTACATTTGACCATCCACCCAACTCATGACGAAAGTCCAGACTATCCAGAACACTGCAGCCAGACTGACTCTTGACCTCCCCAGATGGACTCACATCACCCGCTCCTGAGGAAACTCTCCTAGCTACAAGTCACAAAGAGATGCCAGGTCAAGCTGCTCACCCATGCTTACAAGGCAATCCACAATGAAGGACTGGTGTACCTCAACACTCAAATGAACTTCCACCATCCTACCAGGAAACTCTGCTCCTGCTTCCTAGCAGTCACATGTCACATCTGTCAGACAAACAGCAGAGTCCGCTCCATCCCCCACCTGGCAGCAAAGACCTAGAGCAACATCCCCCTAAATCTCAGAGCCTAACTATTGCTGCAGCAGTTTAGGAAGGACCTTAAGACTTGCATGTTCATCCAAAAGGAGTACAAGCAGTTTGTTCTCTAAGTGCATTGACACCCTCATGGGTGATGCGGCACCACTATTCAAATCCAATTGATTGAGTCTCCCCTGGGATCTGCTAACCATTCTCAGGGCCTGTACTCTGATCCAAAGTGCATGGTTAGGTCAAATTATAATTGGCAAAGACAGACTCCTGTAAGACCCTGGTAATCTTTTTTAGGTAATCTTAGTAATGCTAGTGGGTTGGCTTAGCCTGGTCTAACATCCAAGGAGAGAATTCCTCCGTGTTGGATTTTGATAGAATAGTGCTCTCTGGGACAAGAATAAGCCACAATTTGGAGGAAGATGTCATACACCTGCATCCCATTGGTCAGGGGTTCCTCCGCCAAACACCTAGAAACACAGCATAAATATGGAAGAGTTGCCAGGCAACTCAGATCTGCTGCGGAAACTACAAGGAGAAGATGGATTACCCTGCTGGAACTCTGGCCTGCACCCCGAAGGATTGCACTCTAAAGGATTGCACCTGCTGCACTCTGGGAACTACAAACCAAAGGACTTTTTATTGCTTCAAGAAGGCCTAAAAAGTGGATTACCTGCATGCTACAGGTTAACATAGCCCACCTGCATCATCTCCACCAAGAGGTCCCTATCCTAGAGTGTGTCCAGTGGACTTTTAAGGATCTTTCTAGGTACATTGTGGGTATTGTAGTCCCAACAGCCCGAGGACCATCTCAGAGATTCTAGACCCATGTATTTGGGTTATGGATACTTTGAACAATTAAGGAGACCTTCTGGAAGAAGATCCAGAAGTTTGGTGAACTTTTTGGAAAAAGCTCTATGAAGTGACCGACTTGGGGCAGATTTACAACAAAGTAACGCAGAACTGCGCAGCAAGTCATTTTGCTGCACCGTGCTGCGTTAGTTGGAAAGCACAGAGATGTGACATATTTTCAAGAATATGTGGCATCTCTGTGCTTCCCCTTCACTGGCACACAAACTACAGCCATGTGCTGGCGCAGGCACCCTTGCACCATGGTGCAAGGATGCCTGCATCATGGGGAGATTGGTTTTTTTCAGGAAGGGACACCTTCCTGCACAAAAACAATCACAGGAGGCTTTTTCCTCTTTCAATGTGTGCTGTAGAATGCAACACGCATTGAAAGAGGAAAAAACAAGGAGAAATGAAAACATTTCTCCTCGTTGCGCCTCGCTACGCCACCTCTAGGGTGGCGTAGCATTCACACGCATCTCCAGATTTTCGATTTCTCATAAATCTGGAGATGTGTCTTGTTCCATGGGTGTTGCGTGGGAACACCCACAGCAACACCGATGGAACGCCCCTTCCACGCACAGTGCTGCGTGTGAAGGGTCCATTTTTACGAGGAGAGGAAAAGTCACGCAGGGTGGCTTTTCCTCTCCATGTAAATATGGAGGAGCCCCCTGTGCCACCAGTACGTCACGAAAAGAGACGTAGTGGTGGTGCAGGGGGCTTGTAAATCTGCCCCAAGATGTTGAAAATCTACCTTCAAACATGCCCCGGCCTGGATTTCAGGTTTGTTCTGCTGAAAGCTCTGTTGCTCCAGACTTTCAGGATTTGACCGGGGCCAAACAGAAATCCAAGCCAACAACCTTGACACAAATCCAGCCTGAAGAGGAGCTTCGCTCAACATTGAGAAAAAAAGATCCAGAAAAAAGACATAGGGGCCGATTAACATGTTGTGCGTAACGTTTCCGCCCGACCGATTATGATGCGACCGAACACTGTTCAGTCAGAGTCGCATTGATTCCTGTGGGAGCCTATGTTCCACCTGACAACACTGGCTCCTATAGGGAAATTGGGGGTGTGTGAAAAACCCTGTCGCAGGCACCCCATTGAGCCTGCCACACAGTGCAGGGTTTTAATGGGGGTCCCTTAGGTACCACTTCAGCCCCCAACCAGATGCTGCATGATCAAGGGGGACTCGAAAGGCTGTTGGAAAATCTGTATCGTAATCACTTGGTCAGAAACGTTTTCCCTAGAGCTGCATGATGTGGGTCCAATCAACAAAAATTCTCCAAGAGCCAGTCAGAACCGGTCCAGAAAGACGTGTGGGTTACAATCCAACCGTGAACATCGTAATCAGCCGGGCGGATTAAAAACCAACTGAGTCAGTCAGAAGGGCTCCGACATGGTCTAGGGGAATCCGACTGTCGGTCAGAGCCTTTCAGCACTACATCGTAATCGGCCCCTAAGTGCGAAGCAAAAATTTTGAATGACGCCTCATGCTTAGTATATCCAACCAGGGCTCCATCACAGTCCACCCTATACTTTGAGTTTGTCCCAGTAAAACACAACCAGATGTCCTATTTTGCTGCTATAGGTTATTAAGAACTTGAAAGTGTTTATTCTTTAAAAATTCATATCTCTGGTTCCCCAGATTATATTTTTGTCATTTTAGTGTCTATTTGTTCATAGATATATAATCTATGTTTATAAATTGGAATTGGATTTTTATTGTGTGTTGTGTCTTCCTTATTTAATGTATTGGTGTTTTTAAATGCTGTACACACCTGTGTTCTAAGTTATGCCTGCGTGCTTGTTGCTCTCCACCAAGGGTAGAGAAAGGGAATAATATATTGAAACCTTGACTGACGCTTTTATTGTGTTTGTGGCCTTATTACTAGTTGTAAGTCACTACTTATCACTACTAATAATCCACTTTCCAACACTGACCAATTATGATAGTCACTTATATTCCCTATTACAGGTTCTTCTTCTTTCACATATCATCTGCATCCACATGCAAGTGTACCACTGATGCCTTTTTCCAGTCCTCTTAGATGCTCGTGGAGGACTTGGCTTATGCATTTTCATCCTGCTACAGTATTTCGAGAAAGTAATGACCATAAGATTTCAAACATTTAAACTAATAAAACCATTTGTTAGTAGGAAAAGTAACTACACATTTAAATGTGTGGCATGGTTTTTGGATTGTGTTATATGAATGCAGGCCACATTTTGTTGTACAACCATAGGTGGGATTTGTATGGTGGCACATCGCATGGATACCAGAGTGGGAAAACCTTCACAAGGACAAGTCAGTGCAGCATTCACATTTTTGTACACTTGCAAGCTAACAAACACTGCCACCTACTGGCCTAAGCAATGTCAGCTATTTTTTATGATGGGGGCTGGCAGAAAATAAGGAAAAACATGAAAGGTGCATGACATGACTGGAATGTCTCTTCCACTTGCAACTCCCATTGCAGAACGCCAAGCCAGGTCCATCTGACACCCCCCTTTTGGCTGCCAGCACACCGCTCATGTCACCCATGCATGACACCAGTTAACTAGACTGGTTTAAGAACAGACAACACAAATTTAAGAAATGAAAAAAAAACAGATGTGCTTTCTTTCTATGTTGGAGGCAAGGGTCCCAAAGCTGTTTAGACTCCAATAGCCTTCAGATGTATCTATATCTCACCACTACGCTCTATCCTTTGATGTTGGCAAAATGTGCACCTCTAATTTTTGGAACCAGATCACTCTGTTAGGTTCTTCATCCAATGTTAGATGAAGGGATCTTCATAAGTGGGTGTGGAATATAGAAGGGCTGCTGAAATTGTATTGCAATAAAGGCCAAATTATTAGGCATGGGTGTCTAAAATAGGTGTTAAAATAAGGCAAATTATGCAGCAGCGCAGCATTATTTCGCTATTTTATCATTTTAACACATTAACTAAATATTTCACAACGTACAGAATGGAGCAAGACCTCTGACCTTCTGGTCAGGGTAACCGGTTTCCCGTCGCACAGCTCTGCCCTTAAGGCACTGCCCCCAGCACCTACTGGTCTCCAGGTAAGGTGTTCGAGGCCCTCCGCTACCTGCAGGATCCTGCTGGACCTAATTTCTGGTGGTCCAGTGGGAGAGCCTTGCTCTTTTGTTGGTCCGCTCTGTCAGCCTTCTGTATGTTTTTCTTTCTTTGTCTATTTATGCCTTTTGTCTGTCTGTTGCCTTTTTGTCTGCTTGTGCCTTTTTGTCTGTTTGTGCCGTTTTTCTGTTGCTGCCTTCACTGTTTTGTTTTTTATTTTCCTGTTACCCTTTTTGCTTCCTTTCCTCGCTGCTTCTGCCCTTATGGCCCCTCCCCCACTTGTTCCCCCTCCCACTTGCCAGCTTCTCTCCCTCCCTCTGACCCCTACTTAATGGTGGCTGTTGCGCAACATGGCGAGCAAGACCTCCGATCTATTGGTCAGGGTGACCGCTCTCCCCTCGCACAGCTCACTTCCTTAAGGCACTGCTCCCAGCACCTTCTGGTCTTTTTGCTCCCTTTTCCTGTGACTGCTGCCCCCACGGCCGCTCCCCCCTGCGTGTTCCATTCCCACCTCCCAGCTGCCCTCCCTCCCCCGACCCCCACTTAATGGCAGCAGTGCGCATTGGGTGCACAGCTGGCGCAACGGAGGTGCGCCAAAGGTAAGCCCATCTGCACCTTCCGCGACCCGACTGCGACCAGCGCCAGGGACCCTGGTCCTCTGACCCCCCGCTGCTATGACTCAGCAACCCTCCACGCAGTAGAAATCTGGGACCTCCTCAACACCTTCTTGCCTGACGTCACCTTCCTCATAGAGACCTGAACCAATGCCAGCTACACACCCAACATCTCAACTGCCATCCCTGATGGGTACAGATCCAGAGGAAAGACTGCCCAGCCACCCCAGAGGAGACCTGGCCATTGTCCACAAAAGTTCCCTCCGACTGACAATCTCCATCTCGAATGACTCCACGCCTCCTATGAACCAAATCCACTTCCAGATCTAGGTTAACCCCAGAACAAACCTACGTGGAACTCTTGCCTAAAGACATCCCAGACCCCGCGCCCCATTCACCAACACCATCGCAGACCACATCGCGCCACACGACCTCGCTTCCACGGACTACGCACTGCTTGGAGAATTTTCACCTTGACAACCTCAGCAACCCACAACCCCACTGCCCTACTACACAACCTTGGCCAACACAAGACTGAAGCAACTCATCACCACCCCCACCCACAAGGCAGGACACACCCTCGACCCCATTTTTTGCCAGAGGAATCAACATTCACTTCAGTCACAGCACGCAACCCTTCCGGATGGACCACCATAGTGTCCACTTCTCCTTTGCAAAACCCACCGCACACAAGCCAACGCCACGCCCACACAGAAACTGGACCAAGATCACTGAAGAGCACCTCGCCTCTGCCCTCAACCGCACTCCTCCCCCCACCACGACCGACCCCAACTCTGCAGCGAAAGAACTCCACAAATGGATCGCTGACAGACAACACACCATGAAAGCTTCCTGGTTCAGCATGGACTTCTGAGAATCCAAGAGCTCATGCCGATGACTAGCAAAAGCTTGGAGGAACAGCAAAACCCCAGAAGCATGCACCGCCTACAGGACCGCCACTAAAGCACACCACCAACTCATCTGATCTATGAAGAGGAACTTCATCCAGAATAGAATCCTCTCCAACTCCTGCATCTCCAAGGAACTCTTCAACATCATACAAGAATTCACCAGACCCCCCCAGCAAAACCTCTGATGTTCCTCCCTCCCAGGACCTCTGCAACAAACTTGCCTCCTTCTTCCACCACAAGATTAGGTCACTCTACAGCAACTTCGATGAACAGGACCAAGGCAGAGACACAGCACCTTGCACCAGCAACTCCACTCAGCTGACCGTCCTCGCCTGGACCTCTGTCACCACAACGCAAAGACCATGAGGAGCATACACTCTGAAGCAGCCACCGACCTCTGCCTGCTCCACATTTTCCACAGGGCCGCATCCGCCATCGCACCAGAACTACGACAGACAATCAACTGCACCCTCGAAAAAGGCACATTGCCCGACGTCTGGAAACGCACAGAAGTCAAACCCCTTCTCAATAAGCCGACATATCTCAAGAGCTACAGGCCCATCTCCCTTCTCCCCTTCACCGCCAAGGTCACAAACAAGATCGGAAACATCCAGCTAACGAATGTCATAGAATCCAACGACATCCTAGACACATCTCAATCTAGCTTCCACAGCAACCACAGCACAGAGACCGCCCTCCTCGCTGCCACGGATGACATCCGCACACTCCTCGACCAAGGCCACACTGCAGCCCTCATTCTACTAGACCTCTCAGCAGCCTTCAACCCATCTCCCACCACACACTAGCCGCAACGATGCTGGCATACAGGGAACAGCCCTAGACTGAATCCGCTCCTTCCTCGCAGGCAGAACTCAAAGAATCAAACTCACACCCTTCCTCTCCGAACCCACAGAGATCAGATGCTGAGTACCACAAGGATCCTCCCTCATCCCCACGCTCTTCAACATATACATGGCTCCGCTTGCAACCATTGTCAGAAAACACAGACTCAGCATAGTATCCTACGCTGATGACACCCAGCTCATCCTCTCCCTCACCAAGAAACCCGACATCCCCAGGCACCACTTCCTGGAAGGATTAAGGGAGTCACAATCTGGATGAGCAGCAGCTGCCTGAAGCTCAACTCAGAGGAAATGGAAGTCCCCATCCTTGGATCCACCCCCTTCACGTGGGATGACATGTGGTGGCCCCCTGCCCTCAACAGGCCTCCCACACTCATGGACCACACCTGCAACCTTGGTATCATACTCAACTCCTCCCTCACCATGAACAGAGAGATCAATGCCGTATCATCCACATTTTTTAACACCCTTCACATACTCCACAAGACCTTCGAATGGATCCCCCTGAAATCTGGAAGACCGTCACCCAAGCACTAATTACCAGCAGGCTAGACTACAGGAATGTCCTTTACCCTGCAATCAACAAATCTCTACTCCTCAAACTCCAGACCATCCAGAATGCCGCAACCAGACTCGTACTCAGCATCCCACAACAAGACCACATCACCCAACACCTACGAGACCTCCACTTGCTCCCTGTCGAAAAAAGAGTGAAGTTTAAGCTGCTCACACAATGCCTACAAACCTGTCCACAACCCAGGACCCCAATACCTCAATAAAATAATCTCCTTCTACGCCCCCAAGAGAAACCTATGCTCATCTGATCCAGCCTTGGCCGAAATCCCGCACATCCACTGTGCTAGAATGGGAGGCAGATCCTTCACCTACATCGCGGCCAAGACCTGGAAAAAACTCCCCCTCAGCAGCAGACTAAGCCCCACACAGAAAGCATTAACGAAGACCCTCAAGACCTGGCTTTTTAAATGACCAGACATACACGAAACCTCCCTCCGCGCCTTGAGACCCTTACGGGTGAATATTGCGCTCTACGAATCCCTGTTTTATTGATTGAGAATGCAGCATTCATCCCCTGAAAGATGGCCAGATAATGTTTAGAAGGGGTCTGTCATTGTGTGGCACTTTGTGTCGTGCTCCTTTAGTACACTGTGCTTAAGAAAATTATGAAGCAAATTATGAGTTATGTATCTGTTGAGATTAATTGTTTTGGTCACTGGCCTTTAGACTTTTGGCATTTAGGGTACTCTCAAACCACTATAGAAACACGTTTTGCCGAGCCAATAAATCTGGCATTGATGGCTATTCTATCCTTTTTTTTGTTTCGTTGAAGACTTTATGAAATTTGGTTTAACTGCAATTTATGGTGGTTGTTGCTTCACTCTGGATTTGCTTCACATATCAGGATCCTGAATCATCAATGCGTGCCTTTGTTTTAATTTAATTCAATGATGAATGTTGCTAGAAAACTGCTATGGCTGAATCTCATCTCTAAAATTCCTTATTCTTCCATTAACCAAGTCATGACCGCAACCACAACCTGCCAATCAATGAAGGAGCACTTTCACTTGCAAAACACATAGGGAGATTGACTTTGCCAATGCCTGTTTAGAAATGCCTTAAACCCCCATCCTCATTCTTCCTCCCACTTTACTCCCTCTTTGTTATGCTGTGCTTTAAAATGAATACCTCCCTTGCCCCAAAAAATATTTTTGTGGAGAAGATATTTTCGTCACTTTAACCTATCTCTAAAATAAAATTTCATCAGCTTGTTTTTGTCAGGTTGACTTTCTTCATTTTTGAAAATCGTTAAAATGACGGATTTCCAATATGTAAACAACTACTTAATCTTACAGTGTTAGAACAATAATGGTTACTATTTATTGAAGGTATCCTGTTTGGGTTAAAACTGTCTAATATAATGGATGCATTTATTGTTGATTTAATATGTTTCCTAGTGTAATTATATAAATTAACCAATAAAGCATTTTCAGAATATGAACCACCAACACACCAAATCATCCTGCTCGCATCTGTAACTTCTCAGCAAATATGAGTTCATAAAGTTCTCTGATGCTCTGAAAATCTGACCTGCACATGACAATTCTCATCACTGCCCCTTATCTGCTCCTGATGCTTATTGAAACGCAAAGGTAATTGCGAATTTTCTGCGTTCTCATAAACATAACGATGTAGTTACACGTGTGCGTTAAGCCTTTCAATTTTAACAAAGTGAACTTTGCATTGAAGGTCTTTCTCATTATGAAAATGTAATGAGCTTTTCAGTCTTCTACAGAACCACAAACTGAGTACCCATGGCACTTTGTTAGTGAGGTGACTGAGCCATTAGGGGCTCACTGGAGGCTTTGATATTGCCCTATATCTTCAAGGTCCATCGCCATATTATAACGTGAAACCTTCCTTACTTAATTTCAATGACCATTTTCAATAGGAGAATTTAAAATGTAATTATCAGAAAGTATTACGAAGAGAGCTGAAATGAAAGACCGAATAGAGGCCATGGATTGAAATCTTTCATTGGGTAGAAAATATATTCATATGGACCACTCTAAAATAGAGGAAAGTTTTAACTGCATAAAAAGTTAGCTGAGGTACCACGAATATGTGGCCTTTATACTTTTCTCTGAGCAAGTACAGTCTGTTTTTTTCAAAAATGAAAAAAGCATCATGATATCTTAGAAGGATTCTATTATGTTTCTAAAACTTAGGGCCTGATTGCGAATTTGGTGACCTAACTGCCATTCACCTGTAGGGGCAGTCCCAAGGACACAGCCAAGCCGCCGATATCCCACCCGCCATATTTGGGTGTTCCCGATGTCCTGGCGGTATGATGGCATTGGTCACCCAATGGAGAGAGACCATTGCTTGGGGTAGTCCATAGTTTTCCCCACAGTGTCAATGCATATGTATGTATTATAAATATAATATGCACAGGTAGAAAATGAACACATATGCATTGGACGAATGGTGACATTGCTTGTGTGAGCACTGTTCAGCAGCAAAGATATACGGCTATTGGAAAAGTACAGGAATGTTCGAGTGGTTTACCTGTGCCTATGGTGATGGAGGAGTGGATTTCCCGCGTGATAAAGTGTCAGTTGCAAAGGGGGGACCTGGATGCTGGGATCCATGACTAGAAGAGGAGTGGAAACGGGACATAAGGTAAATTTAACCTTATTTCCTGTATTCCCACCAAGTCAAGTGTGGAAGTCTTCCTTTCACAGTCGGCTTTGTGGTAAGGCACATCGTAATCTGCATGGCGAGTTCAGTGTCTAGACATATACCATCAGCCTCTGCAGCCTGTTACTCCATTGCGACGGGGTGAGAAATCCTGGCGGTGGTGTCGAGAACCAGGTGATATTATGTCTATGGGACCGCCAACATCAAAATGCAGCTGGCAGACCACCAAGAAGATGGGCAGGGACTCCGACTCACAGACCACCAAAGCCATAACCAGGCCCTAAGCTTTAGTTGTTTGTTGAAAGAAGAGAGTTTCAGCACAGTTGATAGAAAAAACTATTTTGGGCAAAGATGGCACATGTTCATTTGTTGTGCTGCTACCAGTTTCAACCAGAGAAGTACCCTGCATGAATTGTTGTGTTGCAAACATATATTCTTTAAGTGGTCACAGTTGCAATAAAAATGGTATATTTCCTCTAAAATAGAAAATTAAATAGCAACAATGGGCACAATCCTGTAGTTGGAGATAAGGGTCCAAGTGGTGTATTTTAGGCTGCCCACTTATACAACTTGACTGAATGTTGAGGAGGTAAGAAGGATTTAATAGGGTTTTGTGTAATGAATCAAATGTGTGATTTTAATGAATTTGTAGAACTCTCATTCTGAGCAGCCACTTAATTTCAATGGCATTATTAACTAAGTCCCATCAGAAACATGAGGTGTGTGGAAGCACCACGTGAACTTGCGCTTTCTCCATGCACTGCTTATACCCTTTTAATATTATATCACTTAAACCATTTAAAATAATAGTGTTTACTCCACTCTATACTCTTCAATTGTATACAACTACACTGTACCTCACGCCCCTCTATGCTAGTCCACTCTACACCACTCCACTCTACGCCACTCCACACTATGCCACTTCACTCTATGCTACTCCACTCTATGCTATTGCACTGTATGCCAGTACGCTCTGCAAAACTCCACTATACTACACAGTACACCACTATAATGTATGCTATGCCTCTGTATGCCGCTCCACTGTAAGACACTCCAGTCTTACCAACTACAATGTTCTCCAATCCACTCCACACTGTTCCACTGTACACAACTCCACTGTTCACAACTCCACTGTGCGATACGCTATTCCATTGTATGTTACTTGACTATACTCTACTCCACTATATGCTATTCCTTTGCACATCACTCCACTCTACTCTGCTCTACTCTACTCCACTCCACTCTACACCTCTCCAATCGATGCCTCTACAGTAAATGCCACTCAACTGTACATTATTCCACTCTGCATTACTTCACTCTGCAGTATTCACAGTTTGGAACTGCATTCTCACCACTTCACTCTCCGCTATTCCATTTCACGCCACGCCAATGTACACCACCCCACTATATGCTATTCCACTTTACACCAGTCCACTTTCCACTGCTCCACTGAATGTGTTTCCACTGTAAGCCACTCCACTGTACACCACTCCACTTTATGCAATGCCACTCCACTCAATGCCACTTCACTCTACGATATATAATAAAAAACTTTTTCAATACCCACCTGTCCTGTAGGAGGAAGAGAAAGCATTACATACATCTTCTTGTATGCAAATGTTTAAAACATGTGGTGTGAAACAGACGTATTCTAGTATGTGTAGGTTTCTACATGTATTCTTGACACATGTTGTACATCTGTTGACTCTTACTTCAAAACTATGTAGTTTATCATACAGGTGCACAAACCTTATTAGTTGTACTAGAGTACTGATTCACAAAAGAAAACATCTGTTATCTAAGTATGTGTTTAAAAAGTTTTCAGATAGAGATATCAATACACACCTGCCCTGTATAATGAGAAGTAAATAACTTGCAATAAAAGCACTTTTATTGATTTATGCACTTATGTAAGAAGTAATTGTGATACTGCTCCTCAGAAATATGATGGTAGTTTTCAAATAGTCTAAAAGATGAACAAATAACATTTAATTACATTTGTAACATTTTTCAAGATTATTATGGATAATATATTATGTATTCTTAGCTTTCGAGTAATTTAGATACATCATTCAGTAAAAGTATTTTAGATTAGTATTATTCTAAACAGCATTATAACAGTTTCCAAACTTCAATAGTGGTTACTATAAGAAACAAAAAGAGAAACTGTTATTTAATGATAATATTTAAGAAAAATTACAATATTATATTTTTGAGAACACAGCATAAATTTCGAATTACATAACATTCTCACTTTCCCTTTTTTGCTATTCTCTGATTCCACTTACGTTCATCATACAAAGTGATTTCAATGTAGCATTATCATTGAACAGAGGGGAAAAAAACCAATCAAATTAATTGTAGCAAAACCCCTAAATCAGCATAGAACATCATTATCAATATGTGTAGCTATGTGTTTTCCTATCTACAGTTTGTTAATCACTTCCTTCATCTACATTAACTGTATTCTTTTTCTGAAACATATTTCACAAAATGTATAACCTTATTTACATCTGGCAAAATATAGACAACAAATATATAAACTATTTGCCTTGAAACACAATTTTCCAAAAATAATATCAAGTTGGGCAAATAATAATAAGAACACTAAATTTAAACAGTAATACTTTTAGTGCTCTCCACTTTCTGTTGGCACCTTCCCCAATAGGCCAAATGATGTACTCAAAACTTTGGCTGCCAAAATAACATATAAGAATTTGATAGTTGAAAAGGCAATTCAAGTTTGAAATCCAGGTGGGCATCATTGCAAAGCATCCATCCCTTGTTACACTTTAAAAAAACAGTATAGTTGTAGCGGGTCCATCATGAAAATAAAAACTACTGTTGTAAAAGTTCTTCCTAAAATCGATACTTGACTTCCTTTAAAATCTGTACTTTTTGTATCCACTTTTCTTCCACTTGCTCTACAACGTTGTAACATGAAAATAAGGCATTTTCCAAATCTTTCTATATGTAATGTAGACAACATCTGTGATCTACAATGTAAACAAGTCATAACCTGATTTGCTGTTTTCACAATTTGTTAAAAGGTACTGATTTGCAGTCTGGTACTGTTCAGTATAGGAATCGTTCCTCTTATATTTGAGTGGCAGAAGTAAATGAACACTCTTCACAGTTATGCTCCCATCTGTAACTTAGTTGAAATTCGTTTCATACTCCAAGCATGAGCATTAAAAATTCTTGTGCATCTTGTTGTATGTTCAGAGTAAATGTCAATGAACCAGTACATCTATCTAAAAGATGCCGAATGCCCGAAGCAGTATGCATTTTACTTCTGTCACTTACCAACTGTTAAGAAAAACAAGATGTAGTGAAGACCAGAATCTTTTTTTCACGATTTCCCATGATTTTTTAAATAAAGATCTGGTAGATGAAACACAACATTCAGAATCACATTAGCATAACAGTTGATACCTGAAATATTTTCCAACTGGTATCCTACAATGTCATCAACACTTTCCATTTTCTTTTTCTTTTCACTTTCAACTTTCTCTTCAGTTGTTTTCTTTTTTTGAACTTCAGTTGAATTTGTGACATATTTCCATTTTGGACACATTACACATTTCTCATAAATGGGATATGCACCTAAATCTGGTGCATAAAGTTGTATTAAACGATTATACTCTCTTACACAATTTGCATCAACACTAACCTTTTTCTCATCAAAATCTATCAAATACAAACAAGACAATGTTCTTACATGAGACAATGCAATGCCTGCAATTCCCTCTTTGAGCACAGTACTTCCAATATTTACAAAAGCTCTGTCTATACTTAACCCTTGAGATTTATGAATAGATACTGTATATGCTAGAGACAGAGGAAACTGTTGTCTGCGAACATACAAGTCTTTTACAAGCAAACAATGTACAACACAAAGCCAAATCTGTCTTACCTCATTAATCTGATCAAATTTTATAAAACAAAATTCTATTCTATCTCTATTTTGAAAATTTACAAAATCAACAACTTTTCCCATTGCTCCATTTACCAATCCTTCTTCTACATCCAAATTACACCGCAAGATTACTTGACAGTTTATGAATACATGTAAAGTCTTTGCTAATTCTGAAGTTTTAGATAAAGACTTTTCCAAATAATGCAATTTATCCTGTAGTTTCTCAGCAAAAAGAATTGTCAATACCTGGTTCTTGATTTTGGCAATAGCTTCAATTTCCACAATTTGTTGTTTTTCCAGTTTAAGAAGTTGTTGATTAAATGTAGAACACTCTTGCAGTGTAGACATTAGAGAAATTATAGACTTGTTTTCTGCAAGCATATTGTATATTACTTCATCTGCTGTTTTTTCCAGAAGTAAACAAGTTCCTTAGCAGCCTACTTTCGAAAAGTTGTTTCCCATGTTTTGTCTAGATGCAAATTCTTATGTCTTTAAGAATATTTCCATAGTCTTCATCATTTTCTTGTCACACATTTTTAACAAGTTCTTTATATTCAAAGTGTATTTAAATTTTCAATATTTCCCACAGAATTCCTTGTGTCTTCATGCAGAAGTGTTTTAGAAACAGGTTGTACTTAAACGGGAGTAAATTGTAGTTGGTCTCCAAAGCAATTAAATATTTTTCTCCAAATAGAACATCATAATCTGTTTTTCAAATCTGTTTCATTCTCAAGTGTACAAAGGCAAGCATTAAATTTGAGACAATGCTCATCTCATCAATGATGAACCCCTTCGGTGCTCAGGACGGAGCGATTCCGTCATGAGCCACGTTGGGCGTGTGCTCATTACGGAACCACTCTGTCATGGCACCCACCCATGGTGGAAGCGCTGGCGCTCCCCCATCGGCAGCCCATCTGTACCCCCAAGTAGGGATGGCAGCGGAAGAGATTCCGCTGCCACCCCAATGCCCTCTCTGTGATCCTGTAACGTCAGCATGCACAGCGTACGCCGACGTCATCAGGAAGCGCTGGACGCCTGGAAGCCATTTGCTTCCAGGCGTCCACAGAGGAAACAGGTATGTTTCCTTGCTCCGGTGGGGCGGGCAGATTTTCACGCATTTAGGCATCGGGGAGAGGAAAGAGTTTTTCCTCTCCCCTAATGTCTCAATGCAGTGCATTTCTGCTGCACGATCACGCACGGTGTAGCAATTGTGAAGCAGGAATGCCCCCACTAGACACCAGGGATGATTTTTTTATTTAAAGGAAGCGACGCCTTGCCAAGGGTTGCTTCCATGGGGGGCAAACTTATTTTAAGACTTTTCTGCCACCCCGGGGACAGATCGCCCAAATGTTTTGGTGTTTCTGGCCCCGGGGGGGGGGGGCGCAGAAAACCACACTAGAGCCAGGGAGTTTTTAAAAATTAAAATGGAAACGACCCCTTGGGCAAGGCTCGCTTCCCGGGGACATATTTTTTTTTTAAGTGTATTCTGCCCCCCTGGGGGCAGATCGGCCTGTTTATTTGGCCTTTCTGCAGAATACCCCACAAGACACCGGGGAGTGTGTTAAAATTTAAATGGAAGCGACCCCTTAGGCATGGGTCGCTTCTTTATGGGCTTAAATAATGTAAGACTTTTCTGCCCCCCTGGGGACAGATCACCTGCATTTCTTGGAATTTCTGGTTCCGGGGCGGGGGTGGGGGGTGGAAAAGCCCACTAGAGTCAGGGATTTTAAAATAAATAAAATGGAAGCGATCCCTTGGGCAAGGGTCGCTTCCAGGAGACACTTTTTTATGTGTATTCTGCCCCCCCTGGGGCAGATCGGCCCATTTATTTGACCTTTCTGCCCCTGGGGGGGCAGAAAACTCCACTAGACACCAGGGACTTCTTTAAAATTAAAATGGAAGCGACCCCTTGGTCAAGGGTCGCTTCCAGGTGGCAGATTTCTTCTATATGTGTATTCTGTAATTTTACCTATTTGGACGCAACCATGTTGCTTCCATTATACACAAAACAAAATCCCTGGTACCTAGTGGGTTTTCTACCCCCCCCCCCCCCCCTTCCCCCGGGGGCAGAAAGGCCAAAATAACGGGCCGATCAGAAAACCCACTAGGTACCAGGGATTTTGTTTTGTGTGTAATGGAAGCGGCATGGTTGCTTCCAAAGGGGTCAAATTTGGTTAATGTTTTTTCTGCCCCTCCTGGGGACAGATCTACCCCTTTTTTGGCCTTTCTGCCCTAGGCTGGAGGGGTGAAGCAGCAAACCCTACTAGGCACCAGGGATTTATTTCTTTTGGAAGGGGGGCACATTTCTGTCTGCTGTTTTCTGCCCCACCTGGGGGACAAATCGGCCTGGCACGCAACCTCACCCGATCCCTTAGGCAAGATCACCCCCCATTTTTCTCAGCCCTATTTGAAGGCACATCTGGCAGATTGACCATTTGGGTAGTGACATAGCATGTTCTATTGTTAATTGTTTTATTTCTTGTGAATTGCAGTTGTAATGCTTTATTCCTCCCTTTTTGTTCCAGTTCAAGGCTTTTGCTCTTAGTAAGGATAATGGCTAGTCACAGGATTACTGCTCAGCATGTTATTAGTATACTTTTTGAGTCTTCCTCGGACCATGGTTCAGAGACTTACTCTGCATCTGAGGGAGAGGAGGGAGTGGAAGATTCAGGCAGTGAGTTTTCTCTCCACATGGAATCATCGGATGATGAAGCGACTCTCAGTCCAGATGAAGCTACTCTTAGTGCAGATGAAGTGCCTGTTTTAGAGGAGGACATTGATGTGCCGATAGTGCAGCAAGAGGCATCTGGGCTGCAGCCGGCATTGCCAGACTTTATTGGTGTTCCAGGGTGTAGAATGCATACTGAAAATGTTTTGCTGATAAATGTGGACGATGTATTTTTGACAGAGATTGTTGAGCAGACTAATTTGTATGCCAAACTGTTTTTGAGGGACAACAGTGCCAGCCAAGGGCCCCACTCTAGAGTTACCCGGTGAACTCCCACAAATCTGGAAGAGATGTAGAAGTTCTCGGGTTTAACTTTTTTGATGGGCTTGCTAAGGAAGCCATCAATGTCTTCATATTGGTCTACTAGTCCCTTGATGGCAACGGCTATGTTTCCGGCAGTCATGAGTCATGTTAAGTATTTGCTTCTGCTTCGGATGCTGCATTTTGTCGATAATGGTTTAGCATTGCCACAAGATCATCCTGATTGTGACAGTCTTTTTAAGATTCAGCCTGTCATTGATCACTTTGTAGATCGATTTTCTGAGATCTATGCTCCAGGGAAAGAAATAGCAGTGGATGAGTCTTGTTCAAGGGCCGCTTGGTTTTTAGGCAATACATTCCTAGTAAGAAGGTATGCTATGGAATTAAGCTGTATATGCTGTGTGACAGTAGAACTGGATATGTCTATAATTTCAGGGTGTACACCGGTAAGGAATCCAGGATTAACTCCCTTGGTTGTCCGTCCACTTTTGGAGTGACTGGGAAAATTGTGTGGGAACTTTATAGAGGACTTTTTAACAAATGTCACCATTTATATGTCGATAACCTCTACACTGGTGTGCGGTTGTTCAGGGTATTGGCCAAAGTAAACACTGTTGCTAGTGGCACAATCTGCTCTAACCGTAAAGGTTTCCCAAAAGAACATGTTTGTCAAAAGCTTGTGCGGGGACAGTGCAGTGCGTTGCGAGGAACTTTTAGCTGTGAAGTTTTCAGACAGCAGAGATGTCCACATGCTAACTACCATCCATGATGAAAGCACTTCACCAGTGACTGTTTGGGGTCAGGTTGCTGAAGCACGCAAACCTGTGTGCATTTTAGACTATAATAGGCACATGGGTGGTGTTGAGAGAGTAGATCAGATGTTTGAACCTTACACTGCTCTTCGTAAGACTTACATTTGGTATAAGAAGTTGGCTATCCATCTTTTCCACTTGGCAGCCTTTAATGTTTTTGTTGTATTCAAGGATTCTTGTCCTGAGTCAAAGACTAACTTTCAGGAGTCTGTGAAAGGCTGCCTTGCGGCATTGGAACAGGCAAGTGTTCCTAGAGTTGGAGTGGTGGCGGATGTGGCTAAATTGAAAGATCAAAAACAAAGGGGATGATGGACGGAGTGTTGAACAATGCAAGCACTCACCCTCAGTCAACTGATCTGGGTTTAATCCATCATCATTCTTTAGCTCACTCCACCACCCCAGTTCAGACAGGGCCATATGCAAATCAGTCTGACCCTGTGCCTCATGGGAATAGTCCAGCCCGAACTGCCAAGACATGTCTTCCCTGGACCAGACACAAGCATCCTGAGACTGGTTTCTGGCTAATCAGTCGTCATCAGCCAGGCTAGCGTGAATCCAGTGGCAAAGTGAGCAAGGGACCCACGTCTGGGCATATTCTGCCAACTTAGGGCGAACAAAGCAAAACCAAAGGGGATGATGGATGGAGTGTTGAACAATGCAAGCACTCACCCCCAGTCAACTGACCTGGGTTTAATCCATCATCATTCTTTAGCTCACTCCGCAACTCCAGTTCAGACATGGCCATATGCAAATCAGTCTGACCCTGTGCGTCATGGGAACAGTCCAGCCTGAACTGCCAAGCCATGTCTTCCCTGGACCGGAAACAAGCATCCTGGGACCAGTTTCTGGCTAATCAGTCAACATCAGCCAGGCTAGCTTGAATCCAGTGGCAAAGTGAGCAAGGGACCCACGTCTGGGCATATTCTGCCAACTTAGGGTGAACAAAGCAAAACCAAAAAGGATGATGGACGGAGTGTTGAACAATGCAAGCACTCACCACCAATCAACTGATCTGGGTTTTATCCATCATCATTCTTTAGCTCACTCCGCCACCCCAGTTCAGACATGGCCATGTGCAAATCAGTCTGACACTGTGCCTCATGGGAACAGTCCAGCCCGAACTGCCAATCCATGTCTTCCCTGGACCGGAAATAAGCATTGTCTCATCTCATCCACAAACCCCTGCTAAGAAAACACAACCATAAATAAAAAGTTTAGTTATCTCTCATCCTTCGAGACTATATAGTTCCACGCACACTGGTAAATGAATGAGTCACATATAACACAAAGTCAGTCCTGGTTCACTACAGGTGAACGATTCGTGTTTAACCCACATGATCCTGCTGTGTTTGAGTAGGCACTTAAAATGCCCAGGCACCGGTATTCCTGCTACTCGCAAGAGCCGAAAAACGTGTGGCTTGCCAACGAGGAGGAACACCAGGTGCTACAACTGAAATTTAATGCAAAATAAACAATATTACTCATGCGTGCCTACGAGTTTTGCTGCACATCATTGTTTTACTTGAGTCCATAAGCTTCCCCCATAGATGTCTCAAGCCTAGATAGGCCGTTCAGGAACTGTGACGGTGCATTGAACCCTTACCGTACAGATTGAGCCTGTCAAAGAAACGCTTTACCGGTTTCGTCTCACTGGGTCTTTTAAAATGAAACGTGATACCCGCGTTGCTGCTTCAAAGTAGGCCTGGGCGGCAAATTCCGTTCCGCTCGCGGAATTTGCGGAATTTGCGTAATGTCGCGTTCCGCGGAGAACGCGAAATTGCTCAAAAGTGTGCTTTCCGCAATTTCGCGAAATTTTTGCTTGTTCGCGTTCTCAAAATGCATGTTCGCGAGATATTTCTCCTCGAGCACGCAAACAGCAATTGCGAACAGGAAAAAAGCATCGCGAACAAGCAATTCCGCGTGTTCGCTGAGTTTCTGCGTGTTCGCAGAGATTTTTTACCGTTTCGCGGAGATTTGCGTAACGCAATTACGCAAATTCCGCCCACCCCAACTTCAAAGGGCTCCGCCAGACGCCACAGGGGAACAAGGAGCAGGGATTGGAACGGAATCTCCTGCAACACATGACGGCTCCGCAAACAAAATATTCGGCACTGCAGCCAGGGCAGAAGGGCTCTATGGAGCCTTCTGCAACTGCGCGCGCATTCCGAGCTCCCGCTAACGCTCATGGGACATGTAGTCCTAGAGCGGTTTCACACAGCTAACGGGGCCAAAGCAAGCCGTTTCTTCATTTAGCTGTGGAGAAGCAGGACAGGGCCACGCAACCCTGATATGTCTGGACTGGGGTGGCGGAGTGAGCTAAAGAATGATGATGGATTTAACCCAGGTCAGTTGACTGGGGGTGAGAGCTTGCATTGTTCAACACTCCGGCCATCGTCCCCTTTGGTTTTGCTTTGTTCGCCCTAAGTTTCCAGTGTATGCCCAGACGTGGGACCCTTGCTCACTTTGCCACTGGATTCAAGCTAGCCTGGTTGATGACGGCTGAATAGCCAGAAATTGGGCCCAGGATGCTAGTTTCCCATCCAGGGAAGACATAGCTTGGCAGTTCGGGCTGGACTGTTCCCATGAGGCATAGGGTCAGACTGATTTGCATATGGCCATGTCTAAACTGGGGTGGTGGAGTGAGCTAAAGAATGATGATGGATTAAACCCAGATCAGTTGACTGGTGGTGAGTGATTGCATTGTTCAACACTCTGTCCATCATCCCCTTTGGTTTTGCTTTTTTCGCACTAAGTTGGCAGGGTATGCCCAGAAGACGTGGGTTCCCTTGCTCACTTTGCCACTGGATTCAAGCTAGCTTGGCTGATAATAGCTGATTAGCCAGAAAACAGTCCCAGGATGCTTGTTTCTGGTCCAGGGAAGAGATGACTTGGCAGTTCGGGCTGGACTGTTCCCATGAGGCACAGGGGCAGACTGATTTGCATATGGCCATGTCTGAACTGGGGTGGTGGAGTGAGCTAAAGAATGATGATGGATTAAACCCACATCAGATGACCTGGGGTAAGTGCTTCCATTGTTCAACACTCCTTCAATCATCCCCTTTGGTTTTGCTTTGTTCGCCCTAAGTTGGCAGGGTATGCCCAGACGTGGGTCCCTTGCTCACTTTGCCACTGGATTCAAGCTAGCCTGGCTGATTAGCCAGAAACCGGTCCCAGGATGATTGTTTCTGGTCCAGGGAAGACATGGCTTGGCAGTTTGGGCTGGACTGCTCCCATGAGGCACAGGGTGAGACTGATTTGCATATGGCCCTGTCGGAACTGGGGTGGTGGAGTGAGCTAAAGAATGATGATGGATTAAACCCAGATCAGTTGACTGGGGGTGAGTGATTGCATTGTTCAACACTCAATCCATCATCCCCTTTGGTTTTGCTTTGTTCACCCGCCCTAAGTTGGCAGGGTATGCCCAGACGTGGGTCCCTTGCTCACTTTGCCACTGGATTCAAGCTAGCCTGGCTGATGACGGATGAATAGCCAGAAACCGGGCCCAGGATGCTTTTTACCGGTCCAGGGAAGACATGGCTTGGCAGTTCGGGCTGGACTGTTCCTATGAGGCACAGGGTCAGACTGATTTGCATATGGCCATGTCTGAACTGAGGTGGTGGAGTGAGCTAAAGAATGATGATGGATTAAACCCAAATCAGATGACCTGGGGTGAGTGATTCCATCGTTCAACACTATGTCCATCATCCCCTTTGGATTTGCTTTGCTCGCTCTAAGTTGGCAGGGTATGCCCAGACGCGGGTCCCTTGCTCACTTTGCCATTGGATTCAAGCTAGCCTGGCTGATTACCCTGAAACCTGTCCCAGGATGCTTGTTTCTGGTCCAGGGAAGACATGGCTTGGCAGTTCGGGCTGGACTGTTCCCATGAGGCACAGGGTCAGACTGATTTGCATATTGCCATGGGGTTTTGGCCCCGGGTTCAGCGGCCATCTTGGGAAACTACCAAACCCAAACATTTCTGAAAACTAGACAATGAAGTATGGCTTGCGTGGATTCCCTAACATTTTCCCACCCAGCATGCCATGCAAACCTCACATTTAGCTGAAAAACCACATTTTCCACATATTTTTGTGTGGATTCACCGTGCCGGCACAAATCATTAAAATCTCCAAGCAATTTTGTTTCATTACGCCAAGACTTGAACTGCTGCAGAAGTGCTAAATAGAAAGATTCTCTCTTATCTGGACTTTCGCAACTGAGTTTTCTATGATTAATAAGATTTCCTTTGACATGTTTGACTAAACATCCATCACATCCAATTACTGCATGTGTTTCTACTTTTATATTTTCTACAACATACTGTTTAAATCTATAATGTTGATTTTGTCATACAGACATAGGTTTTCAAGATATGGACTCCTTTTGGAATAGTATGTATCCAGCATATTAGTTTTAACAATATCAGTACTTTCTGGTTCATACTATGCTTAGCATTCTATTTCTTGTAAAGATTTCAATAATCTATTTCGTGTGGCGGCAAGACCTAGACTTACCCAAATAATTCCTCTTGACTTTGAATACATACTTGCTGAGCTCAAACGATCTGAATCTTCATAGGATCCAATCTCTCTGTGGAAAGCATTTTCAAGCTAAAATTTCTTCCCATATTTCTTTTAACTCTGTCTTTCAGATTTGGTAATATATGTCATAACATAGAAAGCAACAGTAATTGAATTATCTGCAACATACTGAATATCCATGTTTACATTCCTTATTTTCAAAATAACTGGATTGCAGTCATTAATGTACTTTGAAGCTTCTGGTTGTTTTAGTTGTAGGTATTTTTGGGAGATTTCGGAGTTATTGTATGTCTTACTGCTGACAAAAATCAATTTACTCTTCCTTTAGAAATTATAGGATTTGGGAATCCAAAACAACATTTTCTATAAAATTTCCCTTTACATTTGTATTTTCCTTGGCAGTATTTACCACATCAATGACTTTGAAAGCGTAAAACTTGTTGTCTCAGGCTCTTTTCTCCCCCATCTCTTGGAATGACACATGTAACATACTCTGCGATAAAAGACAAAACAGTTTCATCAGTATCATTTCCAAATTTTGGAGCATTCTTTATCCATAATCACTTGTGTATTTGAGGTGCACCTCTGGCTTGGTACTCTTTTCGCCAAAAGAAATCTGTTACCTCTCCAAGAGGTGAAATGTGTTTTTTTTGCAGATAAATGACATCATAGCTTGAAACCTGTGGTTAACAATCCTGCACATATTTACAGGATCCATGGAATAGAGTTCTCCAGCTGTCTACAATTCAATGTTTTTAACATTTGAATTTGCTTCTCATCGAAATTCAAGTAAATCTTCCCACGCATATTCAGCACAGCTAAGTGTTACAAACCATGTAGGTGTACCCAAGTTTCTTAACATGCATTTAAGTTCGTCATGACGACTACACCAATATTTATTGGTACCACATTGGCACGTCATCAAATTAATTGACTGAAATTCTAAATTTTCATCCCTTTGTTCAACTTTTTCCATTAACTCTTTTTCAGAAACATGTTGAAGATGAACTCCTCTTTTTAGTATGTGGTTTACTGTGTACGAAAGTGCAGACAAATCGCTTTCAAACAAATGATGAAATATACATGTAATGCACTGCCGAAATCTTGGATCTTCACAATATATTCTTGTTGATCGGTATTCTGAAGCTGGAATCCATACAGCTCGGTCAATAAATAGCCTACCTTCTTCAGTGGGGAATATGTATAGAAAACAATGAGCTTCTAAACTTTTATCCCAAACGCTCATGGGAGTTCCCTTTGCTTCTTTCTTTTGAAATAATTCAATACTGTTTCCTATTATTTCTTTTGAATGCAGAGGATGTCTTGTATAATGTTCATAAATCCCTTAAGTCCTGCACTTGTCCACTTTTTCAATCTGGCTACTTTAAATCACTGTTTCATTGTGTAAGTATGTTACCTCGTCATCAACATTAACATTCCTATAATAAATAGGTATAATGTAGCCTTTTGAAGTTTATTAACATCTACAAACTCTTGCCATATTTTTCGACTCTTTATTGGTACACCATTTACTACTACTACCAGGAACTACTGGCTCATTTTCCTCTCTGTCTATACCAACAGTTGCAATGTGTTTCTTAAAATCTAAAGGTAAGTATACAACTCTTCTTCTGAGAATGTTTTGTAAATCTGTCTGCGGCAGCTTACTTGTTTTAAGCTCCATATGGAATAAGGCCTGAAATGGGTGTACAGACTGAATACGAATAGGCTCATATGTATTTAAATATGCCAGTTCCTGAAGGAATAGGTACCAACTCTAAGTTGTTATGTACTGTTCTAGCTGGAATTTTCTTTTCTTCTAATGCGTTGTAACAGTATTAACTTGATCACTACTCAATTCAAACTGACCTTCTACCAGCAAATAAAGACCAAATAGCTGCCATTTATCATTATTTTCTTTTTCGCTTTTTAAATATAAATCAACATTCCTAGTTTGACTTCTATAGTGAGTATGTCGACAACAAATACAAACATGGTTTGGTTTTTTCAGATGAAACTGTGTTAAACTTTGTAATTTCTTCTGCAAACTCATCAATACTAATCTCTTTCTCATCTTCTTCAACACCTACATTGATCAAATTCGTAGTTTCTCTACACTTGTCTTTTGATCCAAAAAACGAAACTGTGTATGATTATAAACGTTCTCTATATCTGACACAGAACTGAGCAAAAGAGCTGTGTTCATTCACTTAAACATAATGGAGGAGTTTTTGCATAGTAGATTCTCCTTACTAGGTGTACAGCTTTTCTTGAAAGACAAGCAAGAAAATGACCTTGCAACTTAGTATATTTTCTTATTTTACATGGATCTAGACCTTGTAACATCTTAATTTTCTGTTTAACACTTTTTTTTGCATATCCTTGTAAAATAATCATAATATGTCAATAGATTCCTGTCAAATACTGCAAATACTGCTACAATTTCACGTATATATAGAGGGGCTTGTGTACATCTCCATTGGACTTCTCCTGCTATTCCATCTTCCACATTCCTAGCAACCATTTTTTCTTTTGGAATGGGAGAACCATCTTTCACCTCATAGCATCAACCACTAGTATCAACTGCATGTACCTATAGCTTTCTTCATTAACCCTTTCGGTGCTCATGATGGAATGATTCTGTCATGAGCACCAGTGCTCCTGTGCTCATCACGGAACCCTTACGTCATGAGCACACTTGTACAAAATCCCTCTGCTTTAAACAACAGAGGGATTTCCTTTTTTTTTGCCTTGGGAGTTGGGGAAGAGCTTCCCCAGTCTCCCACGCTTTTTTTTTCTTTCAATGTAATTATGATTGCGTGCATGGCGCGCTGTCGTCATTACATTGAAAATTAAACTGAAACTCAGTTCACTGTTACGGTGCTCATGAGGCTTTCTCAGCCCCGAGCACTGAAAGGCATGGGAGAGGTATTGTTGGAAAGGGGAGAATCTCACCTTTCCAATGGCACCCCTCCCTAGTGGATCCCTGATTGGGGATTGCCTCAGGAGAGAGATTCCCACGCAGAGATCCACCCACTAGCCACCAGTGAGGAGGGAGAAGCCCCTTGGGAAAGGGCCTTTGCTCCCCCCCAATAAATTCTGGCATAACCAGTGTTTCTGCAAACCCTGGTCCGCCACCATAAGTTCTCCCTCAGAGACGACCCATCTTGCTGGAATTATAATAATTCAACAGGTGACCTCCCCCACCTCCTAGTCTACTGCAGTTCAGTTTCTCCATTCTGGGACTCTGTTTTCAATTTCATACACACCCTTCACAGAGTCCAGCTAGAAAAGAAACCCCAACCCCTTGTCCAAGGATTCCTTGACACAAAAATCTATTTCCCCAGAGATAATTTCTTGATTGATATCCTACTTAAAGCTGCCTGCAAAACAGTACTCGCTAACTGGAAAAACACAGCAGCCACATCTTTCCATTTGTGATTAAACTGTGTGTCCTTCCTGAGAGGTGCGAACAATATCTCCCTCTAAAGCTTCCCATGGTCAGTCCACTAAACCTCTGTCTGGACAGCCCTCAACAACTACTTTGCCTCCACCAAACCCCCTTGAAGACCTAATGTGTGAGTAGCTCTCTCTGTTCAATGATGCTCACTGCCTCTTGTCCGTCACTGCCCTGAATAAGCAAACTACTTGCTCCTCAATTCTGACTGGGGGAGAATGTCTGCATTGTCAGCATTCCGTCCATCATTTGTTTGTTGTAACGCTTTTCGCCCTAAGTGGGATGGGTATTCCCAGACGTGGGACCCGTGCTCACTACGCCACTGGAGTCAAGCTATCCTGGCTGATGACGGCTGATAGCCAGAAACCGGTCCTAGGATGCTTGATTCCGGTCCAGGGAAGACATGGCTTGGCAGTTCGGGCTGGACTGTTCCCATGAGGCACAGGGTCAAGACTGATTTGCATATGGCCATGTCTGAACTGGGGTGGCGTAGTGGGCAAAAGAACGATGGATTTAACCCAGATCTCTTGACTGGGGGAGAATGTCTGCATTGTCAGCATTCCGTCCATCATTTGTTTGTTGTAACGCTTTTCGCCCTAAGTGGGATGGGTATTCCCAGACGTGGGACCCGTGCTCACTACGCCACTGGAGTCAAGCTATCCTGGCTGATGACGGCTGATAGCCAGAAACCGGTCCTAGGATGCTTGATTCCGGTCCAGGGAAGACATGGCTTGGCAGTTCGGGCTGGACTGTTCCCATGAGGCACAGGGTCAAGACTGATTTGCATATGGCCATGTCTGAACTGGGGTGGCGTAGTGGGCAAAAGAACGATGGATTTAACCCAGATCTCTTCACTGGGGGAGAATGTCTGCATTGTCAGCATTCCGTCCATCATTTGTTTGTTGTAACGCTTTTCGCCCTAAGTGAGATGGGTATTCCCAGACGTGGGACCCGTGCTCACTACGCCACTGGAGTCAAGCTATCCTGGCTGATGACGGCTGATAGCCAGAAACCGGTCCTAGGATGCTTGATTCCGGTCCAGGGAAGACATGGCTTGGCAGTTCGGGCTGGACTGTTCCCATGAGGCACAGGGTCAAGACTGATTTGCATATGGCCATGTCTGAACTGGGGTGGCGTAGTGGGCAAAAGAACGATGGATTTAACCCAGATCTCTTGACTGGGGGAGAATGTCTGCATTGCCAGCATTCCGTCCATCATTTGTTTGTTGTAACGCCCCTCAATTCTGAATGGCACCGATCCTTTGATCACTCTCACTGTCTTGTCGAACTGTCTTACGATAACATACTTACTGCAAGATACCTAACACCATGTTTCTTGTACTTTGTTTGAGCTGCTTCTCTCTATATACTGCTTCTCATTCAATCGCCTACTGTTCCTATTTGTTACTTCTCATTTTACCATTTCCCCTCTTATTGTTTGTATTTTCTATTGGGTGCTGTATTTTATACTGCCTGGATTTGATGCAATTCACCTTAGTTTGGATGTATGTTCATGATTATTTTACGCAATCCTTCTTTCCTGGTTCCTCTGTATCAGCCCTAGGATCTTCAATATGCCCCTTTTTGTATTTCGTTGGTGTTTCTCCCTCCCTTGCTCATTTGTTTTCGAAAATGGTCAATAAAATCTTTTGGAATCAGAAAGAATATAGTGTTTTTTAAATATTGTTCTTGAATGTGTTACTATATGTCAATAATAATAAGGCATTATCCTCTAGACTATTTACTAAGGAAAACCACTTCTGTCAATTCAGTGTTACATGCAGGATCTGGTCACCCTAAGAAACATACAGATAGTATGCCCTGTGGTACATTTCTGAGGGCAAAGAGGAATTGCAGTGCATAGATTGAATATTGGGCAATGAATACAAGATATTGGAGGACACTAAGAGTAAAGCTAACAAGATACACTGGGACGATTAACTAAAAAGCAAACAAAGATTAAAATTGCACACCAGGACAAGATCATTGTTGTTAGTAGGTATAGCAAAGGTAATATAATAGTGTTCAATAACCTAATAAAACATTGGAATGTTCTACTCTTAGATCATAAGTTGGCGAGATTTATCTCTCAGAAACCTCTAATTACATAGAGGAGCCCCCACACTAAAAAACTTTTTAAGTCCTAGTGATACTGTGAAATTTGATAGTAACTAAACTGAGAAACTCCTTAGTCCTATTTTGACAAAATATATTATCGTCATTAAACATTGTTTGTTTCTTAGTCATGAGGTTGGTATAAGGTATGGCTGTATTAGCGTGAATACATATGAAGTGAGACACCTCGAGAAATGGAACTTAATTTAAATGCTAATTACAGCACTCTAACAAATAGAACACGTTACGAGTTCTGCGGAAGCAGCTTGGCCGCAAAACACTTCATGACCGTAAATATTGGGTGTGGATGTATCGCGTGAATACCAAAGGAAACATCTGGATACTAGAGCTCAGTTGTTTATATAGTACCCTAAGAGGTGGTATTAAAGGACAATTACATTGTATGTACTTGCAAAGTAACTGAAATAGCCAAGGAGAAAACAGAAGCAACTTAAATGTACACTGTAAGTCAAAATAATAACTATATTAGTGCCCTCAGTCCTTGCATTGGAATTATAAAAGTGAAATAGAAAAAAAATGAAACATAGCAAAAATAAGTGCATATGAATAATCTGTCGTCGAGGTTCACCAGCAAGGATTGATCAAAGAACAATGGGATGTACATAAGCAAGTATTTATATAAATGCACGTATTTAGAAACTGTCCACAGAAGGCCATAAGCACAGAACATACCACTGAAAATAAGTTTGTTTCGTATCAGTAGATAATCCTGCCGCCTAGATTTGAACTTTTCAAAGTAGAAAGGTCATTCTAAATACATTTTATATTTACTTTGAAAGTGTGTTTGAGATTGAGATGTTTTAGGGTTTAGTTCTGAGGTACTCATTCCAAGGGCCTTCCTAAATCATCTGATAATACTGCACATGTAATTATTGATACTGCATGGTACATTTCTACTCAGGTGTATGTGTTAAGTTATGTTATGCTATTTTGTGTTGTGTTACGGTATGCTGTGTCATGTTATGTTATGGTATGCTAATTTGTATAACACACAACTCACCCGAAAGGTAAGCTGGTGCTACAGGTTTGACAGGACAGAATAAGAAATACAATTTTAATGATGCTTTCTTTCCCCTTCTTCCGAGATTGAAAACTCTGAATTTTGTATTTTTTCCTACATACACATAACTAAATTATGCCTGGGGAACTTTGCGTGTGGGAAAAGTGCACATGGCTTATACTCATGCTACTGGTGCAATCGACCATGAGTGCCTGTCGGTTTTGTTTAGCTGGACAGTTCCACTTTCTGTGATAGATAGTGAAGAGAAGATAAGGACGTGGCCTTGTATGTGTGGTAAGTTGCCTTGGAGATAGAGTTTGATGCAAGTGTTAGCCATTCGTGCAAGTTCAGAATAGGTTTGATTCTGGTGAATGTTCTAGGTTTGGTAACCAACCTGGCTGTAGAATGAAGGCAACCCTTGAGAGGCTCTAAACCTCAGCTCAACTCAGCTCAGCTCAGCTCTACTTTGTGCTGCAATATGTACACACTTGTGTACATTGAAGCTGGAGCCTTTAGCAAGAACTGAATACATTAAACTCCGTAGCCCCAGAAAGAATGCCTTTCAGTAGCTTGAACTAGCAGAACAAACCTGGCAGCAGTCTCTTCTTCTTGCTTCTGGGCACAGACATCCTCGCCTTAAGCATTACGTACTGTATGACTGTGGAAATTCTCTAAAACACGTTTCCATGGACACTGGACAGTATTGAAAAAAAGCAGTCTCTGCAAATACTGCAACAACAACCACCTCGAAGCACGGTTGTATGTCAGAAGACTGTTGACAAAAGAATTGTCTGATATACAAAACTTTCATCCCATTGGGTGTACATTTTATATTATTAACTCCAGGTGTTTAGGACGTGAGAATATAGTAGAAGTAATACATTTGATACGCTATTCTGGTGATATACGAGCAAGTCGGAAGCTCTTAAGCTGTACTAGGTTGTTTTACCAACACACTTTTCATATCAATCTGAACTTTTATTGCCTGCACAATATCGGCAACCAACATATCCTGGAGGTAAGCAGAGATGGAACTAAAAATAGCAAATCTACAATTCCCTATCTATGCTTACCTTGACAATCTGCTCCTAAGTGCAGCTCCTTAATATTGAAACTTTCACATGCAACCTTTTAAAAGAAGTTAGAAGGCTGCAGTAACAACATCGCTTTAATGAACCGCTATAGAAATTACCAGATGTTGGAAAGAGCAGTGACTAGATCTTTGCGGGGTAGTGGGCGTCGGGCTTCCAAACCAAATAGAACTCTGTATTGAATGCAGGTGTCACCAGGCAAACCTAAAATCACCATGTCAGTACTTGTTTAGGATGTATTTATTTAGATTAATATTCTCATTGTAGGGAATTGAAATTTCTAAGCGCTACAGAGTCTTCAAACACGCGAAGGCTAACTTTAAAATAAAATAGGATTATGCCTAGCACCTCTCGTTTGAAGAGATGCAATATATGTAATCCTAGTGCTCTGAGAGGGGCTTACAACATCAATCTATTGTTCAGAATGTCGTTGTGGTGTAGTTTTCTTGAGAATTTACATCAACACATCTTTCTGTGGTCCATTCATGTCTCCTTCCTCAATCTTTCACCTGCTATCTCTCCCTCATACTCATTCATTCTCTGTATCTCTTTTTCTCTCTCTCTGTCTCTGAGACTCTCTACTTCTCAGTCTTTTTTCTTTCTTTATCTCTCTGGGTCTCTATGTTTTTGTGTTTCACGCACATTTTCCTCTCTGTCTTTTTTCTGCATCATTCTTTCTATTGGTGTACCCTCTCTCGCGCTCACTTACCATCTTCACAACTCTCTCTTTTCCCTCCCCCTCTCTTTCTCTTTTTTCTCTTTCCCTCTTACCGCTCAAATATGATCCCCACCTGTCCAATCTCTGGCTTAGTACTGAAGTAGGGCGGGTGGTCCCACAAACCCATTGCTGTTGTGAAATATCAAGTCATTTGAAATCACCAGAACAAGGAAGAACCTCTTTCTACTATGTTGAAATCCCCCTTGCAATCCGAATAAAATAGATAGTTAACGACTGGTGAATAGAGTCCATGGTATTGTACTATATTAGAAGCGCCTCGAGAAAGGTAAGAAGACGTTAAAAACAGTAAGAAAAATAGATATTTGAGGGGATAATTGGATGCAGGAATAAAAGAAGAGTGAAAACATCTGGAACAATTCCCAAAAGAGGCAATCTGCATATTGTATTAATGCATCCAGATGCCACCTGTCTAAAAATAATGAGCATCTTTCAATATATAATCCTCTTTGGCTCCCTGCTGTGGTTTTTTTCTTTAACTTTAGAAGTGTACACTTAACATATGATTGGCAGTAGTGTCAGAACTTAACCGACCATTTTTGTGTTTGCATTTCTACAAAAAATAGCCAAAAATGATAGATTTGTCTTCAATTTAATACTAGAAAATTGCATCTAAATATATGGAAACATTTCGGTACTGCACGATGTAGTACACGTACAAACACGTGCACATAATATAAACATTGCAGTGCTGATGGTAGCAGGAAGAGGTACTAGACTGTGCTCACAATAAATAGGTAAAAGGGCATAAAGTATGGCAGGTCAGCAGTGCCTCAAATGCCTATTGTTCTTGTTGTTTGTGATGTCTCACACATGCTTAGGAAGGAGTTGTAAAGAGCATCTTTAGTAGGCATGCAAGTGCATATGCTTCAAGTATGAAAATAAATACCAGGTGAACAAGTACACACCCCTAATGTACATAGTTAAGTGTAGCCTCCTCCTCAGTCCAGGAGCATGCAAATAAATACGCCATTCACTCTCTGTAACACACTTTTTTTGTCCTCAGCATGCGACCACACACTGCCCACATTACGTCAAAAACGTTAATAACAACACCTTAACACCTTCCAGCCAGTTACATGAATCTTCTGTTGAATTGCCCGGAACCACAAGGGTTCTAGCCCACATTGTCTCACGACCCTATATCTCTCTCTTTGTTAAATAAAAAGTATAGACAACAGTTCCAATATAGTTCTTCAATAAGTCATCAAAGTGCTCGCACTAGTCAGCCAGATCGAGTTGCATGAGGTAGTTGAGGTGCACTCTGATTGGGTACTTATGGTACAGACTCTGATGCTTGATCTGGACTATCAGGTGGGGTCACCTCATTCAGGATTGCAGAAGCTGAGGAACATCAGGTAGGTGATTAAAGTGTGATGAGTCTCGTACGATGGACTTTCTGGGACGATGCACCATCACCATGAGTCCTGTGCACATCACAACATTCAGAGTATTGACAGCAAGCAGAGTGTTTGTTTTCTGCTTTTGCTTCTGCGTGACCAGGTCCCTGTCACCTTCATCGAAGACTGTTTTCTGAGCTCGTTGTTGAAACCTATTGGCATATGTTTTAATTTTTCACTTTTGAGAACTGTCTGTGACACAAACTGTTGCAGCATTCTTGGATCGGATGGCGGACAGCTGTGGCAGTTTGGTTCAGATAGCTCTCCCAAATAGCAAGGTGGCAGGGCTCTCACCAGGTGTGGAGTGAGGAGTTGAAAGACACGCACGGTGGCTTGGAACAAGGCCTGGGTTAACTTGATTCTTGTATTGATGCACGTTTAACTACCCTTTTGAAGGTACCCATGAATGGTTCCAGAATACAGTTGGCTTGGGGCCACAGAAATCTACTCTTTTGAGGCTTGACATTGAGTCTGACTAGAAACTTCTTTAATCCTTGGCTATTGAACAGCGGACCATTGTCCGTTTTGAGAATGGTAGGGATACCCCAAGCTTCAAAGATGTCATCCAAGTGCTCAATGACCTTGTAATGGACTGTTGGTGATAACTCCTCTACTAAAGGAAAGAATGAATACTCATCAATGATTACCATGAGATGATGTTTATTTCCTAAGGGCCCAAAGAAATAAATCAACTGCAACTCTTTCCCAGGCATGTGCAGGAAGCTCAAACATTGTCAATGGATTATGTGTCACTTTGGGGTAAAGGCAGTTGCAAAGATGGCACTCTTTTAGTTCCCTCTCAAATCGGTTGTCTAGACGCAGGAACCACACTCTATCTCTTAGGGCTCCTTTGTTAGCTAGAATTCCACGATGTCCTTCATGGGCTAATTCGATGACCTACTCCCTTAGGCTGTTAGACATGACAATTCTTGAGCCTCTCAATACAACAACTTCCTTGGAAATAGACAGTTCATCCTCTACATTTTTGAATGTGAGAAATTCAAAATCCTCACCAAAGGTTTGAGTACTCTTCTTCTATGACTGAGTTGGAATAATGTCTTTGAGGATAAGCATGTGGTTGTCAGTATTAGTAGCAGCAATATTCTGTTCAACGAATTGCGCTGCTGACGTGCTGGATCTCACAATGAACTTGATGTACTCCTCTGCTGTTTTGGATGTCGAACTGTGACAATGTAGTGGCACTCATAAAAAGAAATCAGCAGGGTTCTGACCTTTACCTTGCTTGTGTACAGTTGCATAGTCGTACTCTTGCAGCCGCAGCCACCACCTCTCAATGCAAGTGGACATCTTAGCTTTCGGGTTTCCAAAAATAGTGAGCAATGCATGGTGGTCTGTAATGCTTTCTGAATAGAAACACATACAAATGTTCACAGGTGCACACTACAGCCAGACTCTCCTTCTCCAGCTGAGAATAGGTACGTTTTTTGTCAGAAAGTTTTCGACTGGCAAAGGCCACAATGCATCTCTGAGCATTCGGATGACCATTATGTTGAGCAAGGATTGCTCCAACCCCACCGGGCTTACTCGTGGAGTTTGCAGAATTCAGCAACACCGCCCTCTCAAAGAACGCAGAGCTACCGATAAACTCTGCACTCCGCAATTGAGCTGATTTGTTTTTTTGTTAGCAAACTCAAAATGTCCTTTCGTGCATGCGGGAGCGATGAGCCGGGCAATCACCATCGCCACAAGATTTTCCAGCTGTTCGTGAGCACCACAAGATTTGTTAGCCGGCCGCAATTTCCTGCGAGATTTTGCAGTTGTCAACACATTTTTCAGGCGTGGCAGAATTTATGTGATGTACACGATCATGAACGCGCAGGATCTACTGCATTTGCAATATGGGAAAGATACTCTTCTCAAGAAGCATGTAAATCTTCCCAAACTAAGGATTTTGAGTAAAAAACCTCCTCAAATGGACAGTTGGCATTGTTTTTTTGTGCAAGTAGTCCTTTTATAAATAAAACGTGTTTCCCAACAGGTAGGAAGTGCCCCAGAGTCTCCAACTTATTCTCTGTTCAGCATGCTCTTTCCAGTGATTTGTCCCTTTCCTAGTCACTTTTCTTTGGGATTTGGAGCTGCAAGGATCATTCGCCTTGTCTGCTGCATAAATTCCATTGGATTTAAGGACTTTGCATTTGAGATTTTGCAAGTAAGTTGAAAAACGGGTGTGTAAGGATGTTGTTTGTGTGATTTGTGACATGCACCTTAATCTTTTTATACTGCTAATTGATTTTTACATTTTTCTATGTTGGGTGGCCTGCAGTTTCAGTAGGAGCCTAGTTAATTTTTTGCATGCCAGTTTTATAAAGGAAAAATGTTGCAGAGTTTGCAAATCGTTCTCAATTTTTTAAAATAAATTTTTCATTAGTATCATCAGTCAGGCATTGTGTTTTTTTTTAAATGCTTAACCAGTAACCATGTTCAATCAATCAATCAATCAATCAATCAATCAATCAATCAATCAATCAATCCATCTGTAGAGTGCACTACTCACCCGTGAGGGTCTCAAGGTGCTGGGGAGGCGGGGTGCTGCTACTGCTCAAACAGCCAGGTCTTGTGGAGTCTCCTGAAGGCCAGCAGGTCCCGTGTCTATCGCAGGCAGATGGGGAGGGTGTTCCAGGTTTTTGCGGTGAGGTGGGCGAATGATCTGCCGCCGGCAGTCGCTCGCCGGATGCGGGGGACGGTGGCGATGGTGAGGTCAGCGGAGCGAAGCTGGCGGTTCGGGGTGTAGAAGGTGAGTCGTTCGTTGAGGTACGCTGGTCCAGTGTAGTGGAGTGCTTTGTGAGCATGGGTGAGGAGCTTGAAGGTGATCCTCTTGTTGACGGGGAGCCAGTGCAGGTCTTTCAGGTGGGCTGTGATGTGGCTGTGGCGGGGGATGTCGAGGATGAGGCGTGCAGAGGCGTTCTGTATGCATTGTGGTAATTTCTGGAGTTTGGCTGAGGTTCCTGCGTAGAGAGCATTGCCATAGTCCAGCCTCCTGCTGACAAGGGCCTGGGTGACCGTCCTTCTGGTTCCAATGGGGATCCATCTGTAGATCTTGTGGAGCATGCGGAGAGTGTTGAAGCAGGAGGAGGAGACAGCGTTTACTTGCTGGGTCATTGCCAACGCTGAGTCCAGGATGACCCCAGGTTGCGTGCGTGGTCAGTGGGGGTCGGTGCTGCTCCCAGTGCGGGTGGCCACCATGAGTCGACCCAGGCAGAGGGGGTGGATCCAATGATAAGGACCTACGACTTGACCAAGTTCAGTTTCAGGCTTTGACTTTGAGTGATCTTAACAGATCACAATTCGAGACCAAGAGTCACTTTTGTTTCCTTGAAAAGAAATACTAGCTCCCCATTTCTATGACTAATTTAGTATTGTTTCTTGGTTGTTATTCTGCATGTATTATTTGTACTGTATTAGTCTGGTCTCAAGTGTTTGTAAAGCTATGATATATTGATAATATATAAACCACTTACGCCGTTATTTTTATTTCCATTTTGTTGCCTGTGATGAATAATCCTTCTGATTAAAATCCTACAGTTGGAGTTCATCTAGGTGGGAGTGGGACCTGACTTTTGATTCCTGCACTATTGTTAACGCACTAGCCTGCTATTACTACCATCACCATGGCACCTTGGAAAAACCTGCAGCCCTCGTTTCTATTAAGTTGTTGTAGGCAAGGCAATGGCAATCCCCCCCATTAGTGGTCAATATACACTGCAGAGACTAGGAGAGTAGTAACTTAGGCCAAGGGTACCACATAGGCATAGCAAATACCTAATTGTTGTCACACACCATCAGTAACATTTTAAATACAGGCAGCATTGAAAAGAAATACAAAATGAAAAACCTAGATTAGAGGCACAAATAAAGAAACTTAAATTTTTAAAAATATTTATTATTCAGCTCTAACAAAAAAAACACCCCTTCCACCCACCTCCAACAACTGACCAACTCCGTTGCCCAAACAAATGAAATGTCTCTGTCCCCAACCATTGTCTCTGAAAAAGTCCAAACTGTAAAAAGCAACTAAATGAAACCCTAATCCTAACACACACATCAACACCCTCCCCACCCACAACAAACAAGTCCCACCCGGCAAAATAACATTTAAAAAGGGGCAGAGTTAACTAGACACAGCACAGGAGCTCTTCAAGATGCCAGCCCATTCTTCTCGGGTGGGCCTCAATGCATGCCAGCCTTGACAGGAAGCTGCGAATTAAGGAGCCGTCAGAGAAGGGGCAGCAAAGTGTGGTGTTGGCTTTGTCTGGTGGGAAGCTGCCTGCAGACTGTGTAAGGATGATGTTGTGGTTGAAAAGCGGGAGGTGCAGGGGACTGGCTGGGCCTGGGTTCTGCCTCCACCTCCTCCTGGGCCACTAGCCGCTGGTATTCACCAGAATTGCCTCCAGCTTCCGCTGCAGCGTACAGGCTACTGCATCCTGGCGGCATGGCCACTGGTGGCCAGGAGCAGCTAGAAAGAAAAATAGACACATTGTAAACAATGCTATGTCACTCTGTGCCAGAAACATGTTTATAATTATGCAGTGAGTGGCACAGTAGCAGTAAATTGATGTTCCCCTAGGACCATTTGATTTGATAATATTAGATTCACAGCCACCATTTCCCCCTCTCATAATACTAAAGGACAGTTATCAAAAGCTCAAACTGTCTAAAAGGAATTAAGGCTGCATAAACACAGCAACAAACCAGTTGTAAAAAGCTGCTATTTTTGTGCTTTTGAAGAATTTCTTACTCAAGTGCTTGGATGGTTTGGGGCTTCTTGAATTAGGACCATTTACTAATAAATGGTTTCGTTTTAGCTACAAAAATTATTCTGGCTGGTATGATCAAACAACTTGGATTTTCTTTTAGCACCTCTAGTCTGACTTTTCATTTGAATATGTTTCATAGGAAATCCGTCCACTACAAACTGTCCAAAGTGATCAGTCTTTTCTCTCTGCGTGGTTTGGGAACCCTGTTGGATCTTGGCTCAAGGTGTCTTGATTTTGTCTTAAATAGCTGGTCATACAAGCTGTCAACAGGGTTTGCTGAACAAGAATCCGTGTGTTGCTATGTTCATGTTAATTCTGTCATCACCTCAGGCCTATTTAACCTTTACTTCCTCAGCTATAGCCTACATCCTTTTGAGCAAGTAGACAGCAATAAAAGCGATATACTACAGATCACTCAGTGAAAGGATTAAGGACTGGGATATAGATTTGGAATGTCCCTCACAGACTATCCCATCCACAGAAGTCAAGCAAATTAATTATCCATTCAGCATTGCATTGTTCTTCAAGTATTCTTAATCGTTACCTTTGGCTTTGACATGCATTCTTTCATCCACTCTTTCCCCATAGAAAACTATTCCTCATTAACCAATCAATCTATCCATCCAAATATAGCTCTGAACAAACCTTTCACCAACATCAATTTACCGACTCATGCATGATTGCTGTCAACCATTCCATTCACCCATCCTGCTTTCCCTTAACCCACACAAGCATTCATTTCAACCATGCACCCACCCAGACAGGCATCCTTCTAGTTTCACCGATATACACCCTTTTAACCATCCTTCACCCAGCCATGCAGATAGATTCCTATAATCATCACCCACCTATGTGCATGCTTTCACCCACATGTACTTTCACTCATATATTCCATTCATTTAACCCACCAACCTTTCTCCTTCTATCCGGTTTTGCCTTTCCCATCAACCTGTCATTTTTAAAGTTAATTTAAGAACCTTTGTCTGCTGAGTTGCAGATAGAAGTGGACATAACCACTCAACTCCCATTGTATCTGCTGAAGCAGGATGTTGCTCACGAGTCAGTCGATACCCTCGCAGTTAGTATATTTCTATTTGTCAATAAGTAAGCAATGTAACTTACCACTGCCCGTCACTGCTGCCGCTGATACTCTCCCCTCCGTTCTGACTGCTGCAGTCGCTCCCCCTCTGCTGGCGCTGTCCCCTGCACTAGTGGTCTGTGGGCCTAGAAAAAACATTACACATTTATAATATCAAATGCCAGATACATCCCCCCTCTTTTTTACATAAAATACAACCACAAAACAAAACATCACTACAGTTTGTTTACAATATATGAATCATCTTGTCAAAAACTCAAAACATCACGTTGGCCATTTTGTTGGTTGGTAATCAATGAAAAGCCAGGTAGTTAAGCCAGATAAAAACTTTTTGTAATGGAGGGGCAGAGCTATAATCCATCTGAGTTATTGAAGCGCAATAAAGTGGTGCAATAATTGGTCAATGAAGGAAATATAGTCTTAGTTGCAAAATTCAATGGGGCTGTCTTCGTCATCATACTTCCAGCCATGATGCACAGTCTTTAACTGCTGGTATACTATGATAATAATACATGCACAACACGGGGGGTCTACTATGACCATGGCCACTCTCTCAATTTACAGTACTGTTTAAGCATGAGCTTGAAAAAGAAAGCCTTCTCAACAAAAATGCATAGAATACCTTAATTGTGCATGCAATCTTCACAGTAGAGGACCTGGCCTTAAATGGGTTCTCAGAGTCTTACTGTACAACCAGTCTAAAGGGGATAGGGAAAGCTTACAGGCAGAGCAGAAGAAAAAGGAAGCTACAGAATAGTGCACATAGTTTTAAAGTCAAGTACAGAAACTTGAACTATGGAGAAAGTAAGTTATAAATAGGATAATATAGGCATAAGAAAGATTTAGGAAACAGATTAAAGTGGAGTTGGAGAAATTTGGAGATCGGCATAGTAAAAAGGAAAAGAAATCTAAATATGATGTTTTAATAGAAGAAACAAATGATAGGGAAATAATAAAAATATTAACAGAAGGACTTACTGGGGCCAGCAGAGCTATCTGCACTGGTGGAGGCACCTCCAGACCCCTAAGCCGCCGGCGCCTCGGCGATGTCAGTAGCCAATGCCATATGCCTCCTGCCTCTGGGTGGTAACGTAGGAAATAAACATAATACAATTAAAAAAATATTAGTTGTACCGTTAATCCCCCAAAAATATTTTGACTGGGATAGTCAAATGCAGTAACACTTGATTGAACTTTTATAAAAACTGATCTCCTCTCCTATTACTATCATGGACCCATTCTTTGATTTCCTAACCCTATTCCAAATGTCCTGAACTACATTTTGGAACTACTTATACATTTTAACGAATAATCTTTGCTTCTCATTTCATTCTTGATCTTTCAAACTTTGATAGGTCCTCTCAGTCTGCATTGTCTTTCAATGCGTATATAATGATGCATTCATAGTTACTAGTTACTTGCTACACATCACTGGAAAATCCCTTGGGGTTGGGACCGTACGAGCTGCAAAAAACAAAGGCACAGAGAATTGAGAGATGAAGACACTAGCTCACTAATACCAATAGTTACCACTATCTCAGTGACAGGACAGAAGAGTCTCTGCATGACTTCCTAAATAAACAGTCAAGTGAGCGCCAACCAGTAGGATTAGTAAGCGCCGCTGAGCACCTGTCTACTCTAGGATGATCACATAATATTTGAAACATAAACTTAACTGAACTGAGTGTGAGCAGAATGCTTGTTGATTGGGAAAAAATATTAGCATAGATGGAACACAACAAATAAAAAAATGTTACTGAACAAGCTAGCAGGTCAAACAGGTCTTGGTCCCTCTCCAGTATGTCCGCCCACCGGTGCATCAGCTGTTGTTGGGTGCGCCAGATCCCATTACAGTACCTCACAGCCTGGCATACCTGCTCCCACCATTGCTTCTCCTCCGTGTAGCTCGTGGAGTTTTTTACCACTACGGGGAAACCCGTGAACTTCACCCAATCCTATCAGTGTGTAACTTGGGGTCAAAATAGGCCATCTCTGTTGTATTCTCAATCACATGTTTTATTGTTTTGATGCTTTGATCACATTCAGCAGATCACTGGAAATGGAAATTTCGTTTTGGCAAGTCTCTCAATGGGGCACTCACAGTAGCAAAGTCATAAATGTGCCTTGAGCAATAACTGGCCGTGAATAAGAAGAATTGCAGCATGCTGACATCTTGTGGGGGACAATTAAATGACAGTGCTCGCACTTTATCTGCATCAGGAGTTATTCCCCCTTTAGAAAATATGTGCCCAAAGAACTTAAGTTTGGCCTTGTGAAACTCACACTTTGCTGCATTTAGAGTGAGACCTGTATCCTCAAGTAGCCGGCACAATTGCATACGTCATGCTCCTTTTGTGATGTCCCAAATGCCAGTGTGGTATCACTGTAGTCAAAGCATGTGGAAAAAGGTTACATTTTCAACGTATAACATCCTGAAATACTTCTGCAGTCGATGACTCCCCAAAACTCAACCTTTTGTACCTGAACAAGCCAACATAAATTGAAAAAGTAGGAATATACTAACAGTTGTCTTCCAGCTCCAGTTGATGGTATCCTTTGTTCAGGTCAAGACAGGAGAAGGCTTTGGGCCGTATTATGAGTTTGGCGATCTGATGTACCACCTAACCCATGGTGGCGGTGCGTGTCCTGGCAGCCCTATTACAAGTAGAGCGGTCAGACCACCATAGGACAACTGCTGCAGCCAGGGATCCGCGATCCCTGGTGGTCTTTCAGCCATCTGAGGCCTCTAATATGCTGTGGCACTGCCAAGGATATTAGAAGTCTCCTCATTGCAACAGTTTTCATGGATGTGATCTCACTATGAAAAGAGTGGCATGAGGAAACCAAGGGGACCCTACAAGGCCCCTCTTGCCTCTGTGCCAGGGGATGCATGCAGGGGGCACGTGGTGAGCCACCCGGGTATGCATGCATACCAATTCCTGCAGGGCATGTAGTTGACAATCCAGGCCCTGCAGGAATGTGAAATGGCATTCCCATTGAGGTGCTTTGTTAAGTATCACGTACAAGCCTTGGCACTGCACCACCTGGGACCAGCCGCACCAGGACCACCCGACCTGGATTGCAGTTGAAATCTGGTGGGCCGTCCCAATATGGCTTTGGCAGTGTGGCAGCGGGGCACTGGCGTGGCGGCCCGCTGCCCCCGCCAAAGTCATAATAAGGCCCTTTGGCTCAGTTGAGCTGTATGATCATGTCCACTATGTGTTCACCAGGATGTTTTTCCCTCTCAATTACTGTGTTGCCTGGCGCTTATCAACACAGATGAACATCGCACCTCCACTGTCTTTTATTGGTACCACCACTATGGGTGAAACCCAGAGAGTAGGACCAGTGGAGCGCTCAATGATGTCATGTTTTGGGGCGTGGCCAGCAACATGGCCGAGTGAGACGTGCTCCGCACTAGCTCCGGTTGAGCTGCTCCAAATCTGGCGTTAACTCCGTGTCCGGCGGTCCCGAGGAGACGGGATTGCCACGGCACCAGATCTGCAACTGGCACCGTGTCTGGGAGAAGACGTGTACGGCGACAGGGACCCCGGGACCGTGAAGTGCTGAAAGGCAGGCGGCGCGGCCGAGGGGCAGCAAGATGGCGGCCGGTCTCCGAGTGCCAGCGGCCCGCAAAGCGGCTGAGTGGAGTGTGGAGTAAGGAAGCGAGGGGCCGCCTGGACGTGCCGAGTGGAAGGACGAGGGGCCGCCGACCCCCCGCAAACACACAGGAAGCGGTGACGGCCTGGATTGGGGTGACAAGGGTGACTGTCGCCTGCCCCTTGCGTAGCAACGGCAGCCACTGAGAGACCCCGCTTGCCAGGAGAGGGACGCCGGTGAGACGTCCGCCGCACGGAGGAGCCGTCCTGGGGGACGACGGGCGGCGCCTCCCGTGACTGGCGCGGGCTGCAGCGGGCCTGAGAGAAGGTAGGGCCTGACTGGTGAGTGATGTGGAGAGCGTGGGGCCCTGGCTGTCTCTCCACTCGCGGTGGCTGAATCGAGGACCCGGTCAGTGGCCTTAGAGCAAACCCCCCCCCACCCCCAGAGCGTTGGAAATCGAAGAGCGAAAAGGTGGACTGGCACGGGGAGTGGCAGTGGTGGAAGCGCTGCTGCGGGGGAGGGTGCAGCGAGGATTGGAGGGATACATACCCCTGCCACACCGCCGCCACCGGGATTTGGCCGCGAAGGGGGCCCTCTACCTCACGCAGACGCGGCAGCAATAGCCGCTGGACCGTGCCACACCGGCCACATCGTACCCGCGAAGGACATCCGGCAGGCAGACACATGCAGGGGAGGATTCGGCACTCGGGGTGTGGCCCCGCAACGCCAGACATGGAGATTAGGCCACAGAGGGCGGCCTGAAAACGCTCTACCGGGGTAGTTAACCCTAAGGCAGTCGGGCCCCACGCAGACCAGCTCACGGGGGACGGCAGCGCACAACAAAATCGGAGCCTACACGGAGGCGACGCTGCGGCGGTGCACTGCGGAGAGCGGAGACAGCTGGTGACGAGCCCCCAAGAGAGGGAGGTGGAGGACGGGGGGGCCTCTTGCGCCGGAGCCAGTGCACCTACACCAAGGCTGGAGACGGGAAAAAAGGCACCGCTCGATAAACCCACCAGGCAAGGGACCATGGATGACTATGCGCGTACTCGAACGCAAACAGGGGCGACACCTCGGCCCCCCGCTCGGACACGGAGCTGCTGATGGACGCCATACAAGCTTCCAGGACGGACATTCACGAGTCGAGGGCGGCGCTGGAGGTAAAGATTGGAGAGGTTGGCTCTGAAGTGACACTGCTGCGGCAGGACATCCGAAATTTGTCGGAGAGGGTGCAGACGGCAGAAACCCGGAAAAGTGAAGCGGAAGATACCCTCACCCATCTACGGAAGGACATGGTGGAAATACAGGCCGCGCATAGACAATTGCTATGGAAGGTGGATGATGCAGAAAACAGGGCGAGACGCAACAACCTGCGATTCGTGGGATTTAGAGAGGGCATCGAAGGGACGGACATGGCGACGTACCTATATAACTGGTTGAAGAGCACCTTCCCAAAGACCCAGTTCTCGAACTGTTTCGTGATTGAGCGGGCCCATAGAGCATTACTGGTGAAGCCGCCGGTGGGCGCATGACCACGCCCTGTCATCGCACGTTTCCTCAACTTTGCGGACCGGTATCTGATATTGCGAGAGGCTCGGAAAATGGGAGAGATACGCCACGAAAATACACACATTATGATTTTCCCGGACTATAGCCAAGAGGTACAAAAGCAGAGACGAGCCTTCGATGCGGTCATGCGGTCAAAGCGAAACTAAGAGACTTACGCATTCTATACATGTTGCTCTTCCCGGCAAAGCTCAAGGTGATATATGATGGCAGAACCCATTTCTTCACGCACCCCGACGAGGTCTGGCAGTGGCTGGAGGACCGACCCACACTACATGGAGAGAGCTCCGACAGAAGCGACGCTCGAGAGCGAGCGTCCGGCACTGGCGCACGGCCCAAGGCATCGGCGACATCACAGACCCGAGGACCGACAAGACAGAGAAACGGGAAGAGGTCGCACAAGACGCCATACCCGGATAGTGGCTCGCCGAGACGCCGAAAGCAGGACTCTCTGTCACCTGGAGGGACTCAGACACCGGGATCTAGATTTAGCTGTTTGGCGGGAGCTGGAAGCTCTGAGGAAGAGGACGATGTAGATGGGCACGCATCTGAGAAGGGAGAGGCGGAGACGAGCTCCATGCACCCGCTGGAAGCAGCGATCCGTGACCTAGAGCTAGACGCAACGGGTCACACGGAGGACGGGAGACCAGACACCCAAGACTCCCATTCATGAGTGCAGCCAGACTGAACTGTACAGATTGCAGCCAACAACCGATGGAGCACGCAAGTGGTTACACCCCCCCCTTTTTATTCTTTGTTTGATTCTCCTCTTTTCACCAATGTACTTGTGTTCTGGGGCTAGGTGGATCGGGAATGTTTTCGTACTAGCCACATAGAGATTACACGATAGGTTGACTACAGGGGGATTGCAAGGGAGGGCGACAGGCCTACTCCGCCAGCGGTCCTGTTTCCGTGGAAATCGGGACTGAAGGGGGGGAGGTGGGGATGGGGGGTACAGGGGAGTGCTGGGGGTTCGCAGTTTGGGGGGTTTGGGAGTTGGGGGGGGACTGTTGGGGGGGAGAGGGTGGGAACGGGACAGAGACAGGTCACTGAAGGCACACACGACACACCACGGGGCCTCACCGCCAACAGGGAGCCATCACACCACTCATCACAGATGGAGACGCAATGCCTGACGCCCAGGTAGCACAGACAATAGACCGGGAAGGACTCTCGATCCTCACGTGGAACGTCAATGGGCTGGGTAGCAAAATTAAATGAGGCCTGGTAAACGCATACATTAAGAAGCTAGGCCCGGACTTTGCGTTATTGCAAGAAACACACCTTCTGGGGAGTAACTGTGGTTTCCTAGCACGAGGACATTACAGGGTTCTCGCACATGCGGAATTCACTAAAGGTTCGAGGGGAGTAGCAATCCTAATAAGGAAAACACATCCGTTAAGGGTGACACAGATGTGGACGGACTCGCTGGGGACATATGTGGGTGTCTGGGGCATGTGGCGACGGAAAGAATACACAATAGTGTCTGCCTATGCACCACCTAAACTCCAGGCAGCCACGTTGAAAGGGGTCACGGAAATACTGCTCGATATGTCAGACACGATACAGGTGCTTGGGGGCGACTTCAATGAGGTGATGGCCCGGACGCTTGACAGAACGGGAGAACGGGGGAGGGACTCACCCCCGACAGCCCTTGCTAACACGATTGAGGCTATAGGGTTGACGGATCTTTGGAGATGGTTACACCCGGAAAGGCGAGAATATTCTTTTTTCTCTGGTGCCCACAAGGTGTACTCCAGACTGGACTATATCTTCATGGCTCGCCACCTGCTGGCTAGGGGGGATCTAGCCGAGTATAAAGCGAGGGGTCTATCAGACCACTCCCCCCTTGTGGTGACAATTGGCAACCGGAGACAAGGACAGGGGCACTGGAGGGTATCAGCGTGGGACCTGCAGAACGCGAACCTACTGAGGGGCGTCCGAGCAGATGTTAAGGTCTGCCTAGCCGAAAATGAGGGCTCGGTGTCGTCGCCTGTGACCCTCTGGGAGTCCATGAAGGCGGTCATGAGGGGTAGGGTCCAGGATAGGATTGCAGAAGAGAATAGGGAAAGGCAGAGGGAATTGCAGACACTGGAATGCCGCATACTACAGCTAGAGAGAGAATATCACATTGGTCAGGCACGTGGGACACTCCGTCAGTTACTAGACGTTCAACGGCAATACAGGGATCTCGCCACGGGGGAAGCCAAAAAACAGGCGATGGCGACGCTCCACCGCCTATATGACATTGGGGACAAGTCCGGCAAGTTGCTGGCGTGGTTGAGTAGAAAGGAGAGGGACGCGAGGTGGATAGAGCAGGTGAGAGATGCACAGGGGAACCTGGTGCATTCAGATGATCAGATCTCGGAGGCGTTCACGGCTCACTTTAGGGCATTTTATGCGGCACGGGACCTGGGCACGCAAGAAGACGCACTGACGTACATGGCAGATCTTGACCTACCAGTGCTCACAGCTGGGGACCTCAAAGAGCTGGAGGCTCCCCTCACGTTAGACGAGGTCAAAAAGGCACTGACCAGGCTTCGGGTGGGGAAGGCGCCGGGCCGGAACGGGTTTCCGGCGGAATTCTTTAAAAAGACGGCGGACCTTCTGGCTCGCCATGTGCTGGCGCTCTTTGAGGGAGCGAGGGAAGAGGGGACCCTCCCCCTGGACCTGCGGTTGGCCACGATGATCCCGATCTTTAAGGAAGGGAGGCGACTGGAGGAATGCGCCTCATACCGCCCGATCTCCCTTCTTAACACTGAAGTGAAACTCTTGGCGACGGTGCTGGCCCTCAGGCTGCGGAAGGTGCTTCTGGGAATGGTTCACTTGGACCAGACGGGCTTTCTTCCAAGCAGAGCGACGAGACTTAATCTACGGAGAACGCATAACTGGTTGCAGGAGGTGAGGGGCCGGCAGGACCCCCACTGGTTTCTTTCACTAGACACAGAGAAGGCATTCGATGCGGTGCACTGGCCCTTCCTGGAGGGGGTCCTGGGGCGCATGGGCTTCGGACCCGTCTTCCGCCAATGGGTACGACTGTTGTATACGGCTCCACGAGCGCGAGTGTGAGTAAATGGGGTTACCTCCGGGGACTTCCCTATCTGCAGGGGCACCCGGCAGGGGTGCCCCTTGTTCCCCCTGCTTTTCACACTGATCATAGAAGTACTGGCGGCAGTAGTCAGGCAGCACCCAGAGATTGGGGGTTTTCGAAAGGGACCGCAGGATGAGATAGAGGAAAAGATATCCCTGCATGTGGATAATGTCCTTCTCTATGTTACCCGCCCGGCGACAATGATCCCGATCATCTTTTCGGAGCTGGAGCGCTACGGAGCCCACTCGGGATACAGGGTTAACTGGCACAAGTCGGTACTGTACGATCCGCAGGGGCCAGAGCAATTGCAGTGTCTTCCGGACCGGCTCCAAACAACGAAGGAAGGGTTTCATTATCTTGGAGTGTTTCTGATGCTTGACCAGAAAGTCTCCTATGACAGGAATATAGGAAGGGTTTTCAACAACTTCATAGAGGACGCGAACAGATGGCGACGGCTGCCGCTTACGATACTGGGACTGTGGAAATTTAGCGTGCAAACTGAACATTATCTGCGCCATCTTGCCTCTCCCCAGCGCCACGCATAGCGAATGCACGGCCGCCATTTTAGGCACCCCACTCTCTCTCCCCGCTCACTCTCGATCGCCAGCGCTTTCCCCTGGTGCTGCGAGCATCCCCCGCGCGCTGGCCACCCCCGCTCTCTCATACAGGCCATAAACCCTCTCCTTCTGCACGACCCTGCTACGGAACCACATCCGACCGACATCCCATACATGGTCATGCCTCTCCTTTGATAACCCCCTTCCTCTGCGCCCCATTGTCTGAACTGGTCCCAGGCCATCACCTAGCCCTGCGGATGCAGTTTATTGCCCCTACTGTAAGGGAAACACCCCACATCAAAGGGATTACAGTAGATCAAAGCCCCTACTCCCTGAGACCCGACCGGTCACACACACCCCCCAGGAATTGGCGGAATACCCTGCTGCGCAATAGCCATCTCCTACTGTGGGTGGGGTGGGAACTTCTACTGTATCTATGTGTGGGATCGGATCTGAACCGGGGATTCAGGGGATATTCCCCCATACATCAAGGGAATCTCAAGAATGTACTATGTGTAATAAAGCAATAAACCTGTGTATAAGAGACCAGGTCTCAGAGATGCAGTTAGAGCACCTCGTGACGATACCTTGCTGTCTGATCTGATGTGTTCTGCTCCGACGGAATAAAACTTTGTTTCCTGCCTTCCAGTCTCCGGCGCCTGCCTCTTTCATTGGTAAATTATCGAGTGGTATGAGAGGCGATTACCGCCGGGCAAATACTTGAAAGGTTATCGACTGAAACTGCCGCTACCATTTAACAATTGGCGTCCCAAACGTGGGGCCCATCAGCGACACGTGGATCCAGTGGGAGAGGTCCCGACGACAGAGTGAACGACTGCAACGATCGGGAGAGCTCCTGCCCAATAGACCCTCGTCTGGCAGCCAATCATCCGAACTTCACTGGTTCCGAGCAGACCTCTCTCGAGTGATCTACGGTCCTGACTGGGAACCATCAGGAGTGCCGCGGCAAATACGGAGAGTAGAGGACGATCGGGCGCTGGAGGCGGAAGACGAGAAACTGTCCACGCGGTCCGGGTAAGGTCGTGATACACGACAAAATGCGAAATAGTTGATTGATTGTTTAAAGCTTTGGAAATACTAGTATTGCTCATTGATTGTGCTCATTGATTGTTCTCTTTGAGATATTCGCTGTCTACAAACGGGGAGGAGTAGAAATACTCTCTCTCTCTCTCCCTTTGCAGATAGTGAAGGGTAGGTAACGCAGACTTTTGTCCCCGTTGAAACCCGTCGTGCCTATCTTTATCTCCCCATTGATTGATTGTCCGAACATTGATTGTTTTGGAGAATAGTGCTTTTTGAGATATTCTCTGTTTGCAAATAACGTAGAATAGGAATATTCTGTCTAGTCTTTGCAAATAGTGAAGGGTAGGTAATGCTGACTTTTGTCCCCGTTGAAACCCGTCATGCCTATCTTTATCTCCCATTGATTGATTGATTGATTGTCCGAACACTAGTTGTTCGATATTGGTTCTTTGGAGGTATTCTCTGCTTACAAATAACGAGGAATAGAGATATTCTGTCTAGTCTTTGCAAGCAGTGAAAAGATAGGTAGTGCTGACTTTTGTCCCCGTTGAAACCCGTCATGCCTATCTTCTCCCCACTGATTGGTAGTTAGTTCTGCCCGGACCGCTTATTAGAGGTGAACCATCCGGCTCCACTGGAGGGCACCCCTAATAAGGACATGTTCACTAAATATGGACTAGTCGCCGTAGCTTATACCAAGCTATGGCATAAATATACTAAGAAGGACCCCGAGAGTCAGTGGCCACTGATGGGATCCTTCGACGACCATAAGATAGAAGCGCTAGAAGTAGCTCTGCGTAGCAATAAGACGACGCCTACTATGCTTGATAGTATCGGCATGTGGCGCAAAGAAGCAACGCAACGGAAAAAGAGGGAAGAAGTAAAAGCAGAAAAGGAATTACGAAAGGCAGCTCACCTTGCCGCTAGAAAGTTAGAAGAAGAAATAAAGGAGAGAAGGGAAACTAAACTAAGACAGGAGCCCGAAACCTCAGGCCAGTATGCTGTTAGGACCCCTTCTTTGCTCTACCCTGAGTTGTCCTCCAAGCAGCGAACGAATGATGAATTACTGTTAGGTCCCCCGATCATTTACATGCCCCCTCCATATGCACCCTCCCAGTCGGTAGTGCAACATCTACAACCCCCGAACCCGAGCGAAAGCAGTACAGGGGCCTCGGTCCTCACGGCCTCCGCGCCGGCTGAGCCTCTTGTACTGAACCCAATGTCGGTTACAACGCTAGATGACCATGAGATGGGAAAGAAAGAGTCCACCAGAATGAATCGATTAACAAAGGATGAACGAGCAGGAATTGATAAGATAGTAGGGACACTGGTGGAGCGAAAAGAAAGTGAGGAGTATATAACAGACGTGTATAACTCGTATGCCGACAGCCGCAGACGACACTTCGTCGTACGGCTCTGTTATCACGGCCAGAATGCGTATGAGGAAAGATACCACGATAAAGGTCCCGAAGGCTTAGCAGCCCTATATAGGAAGGTAGACATCGGAGAGGAAAGAGAGGGCGACGTTACGAACCTCTTCACTCGTACACTCGAGGTCTACCGACACCTTAAAGAACATGGACAGACCACCAAAGCAGAAACCCCCATAGCGACTAAGCCCCAGGAAGGAAGGGCTGATGCCATGATGCCCATTAAAGAAGCTGCCCCCTACTGGGTCCCCCCACGAGGTCTGGGAACACATGACGACATCAACCACCAAGATGCGAAGGGAAGGGTTGTATATAACTGGGTCTACCAGCCGTGGGACCGGCAAGACATTTTGACCTTTAGAAGAACTCTACCCGACTTAAGAAAGAACCCGACTGCCTTCTACACTGAACTGGGTACAGCCTTAGGTTCTACGATTATGACTTTAGCAGATATCAACTTGTTCTTTGGGCTATGTCTGCCGGCTGATGTGTGGAAACAAATCCGGAAAGTTGACCACGCTGAGCCGTTCGGATATACCTGGGTACAACTCGGTACCATAGATAAGCAGCGAGAACCAGGACAGAAACCCCCAAAAGCCATATTAGAGCTCCCAGACAAGATTGTACTAAAACTGAAGACTCTAATCCCAGAAAGAAAGGTAGACTGGTCGATAGTAACGGCTTGCCGCCAGAAACCCCAGGAGGATGTGTCTGAATACTTCTCCCGATTCGAGACTGTGTTTTCCGATTACAGTGGCCAAGACATGACCACCGCAACCGGACATCACCTCTTTGTCCAGAATTATGTGAAGGGTCTGACACAAGAAATTTCCCAGAAACTACAGACCAGCGAGAGTAGCTGGGCAGCCTCCAAACCCGCAGCGATTCTCCAGATGGCCCAATACTACGAAAATCAGAAAAACGAGAACGATAGGGCATCAGAGAAGAAGAAAAAGGAACTGAAGGAGAGGGTAATGATAGCACAGTTGCAAGGGGTGACCATAGGAAGGGAACCCCCGAAAGAGAATTACCACCCAACCGCCCCTAGAAAGCTACCCCCTAGAGACCATACACCTGCACCCTACAACGGACGGAGAGACTTAGATGGGAACCAATGTGCCTTCTGTAGAGGGTTCGGACACTGGAAATCCCAGTGCCCGGTCCTTCTGGAACTAAACAAAAATAGGGATCCCAGGGGAGGAGCCTAGCGCGCATCCAAGATGGTCGCGTGAGCACAGGGCTCCCCGGACCCTCGCTGCTCCTCGGAATTTATCCTGACAATATCCTGATTTGGTTTATGGAATCTGGGAGAGGACGACCAGCTGAGCACGTATCTCTTTTCAGGAATTTAATCGGACCCGGGAATCCTGAAATATCGTTGTTTGAACTTTTGGGACCCACCCGACGGAGGTGCCCGGGGCAAGGTGGGCCGTGGGGCCGTGTCGCAGTTGAACAACAACGGCTGTGGCGCGGTGCCAGGGGCCGCTTGGCCACTTTCGGTTTCACTTTCAGACCTCAGGGGGCTGGCCGGTGGAGCGATTGAGGTGGCGGGGTGTTTCCCTAAACTCTGCACAAAGCTTTGTCTCCACCTGCCACTAGAGTGCCTATCGCCCTGGGTCCCCCCGCACCGCCATATTGTGGCCTCGGGTGAGGCGTTGGTTTCCAGGGCCGGTATCCCAACTACTCTTGATCGGCGGTCCCCCTCGGAGTCCGTGGCCGCATGGGGGGCAAGGGGGGCCCCGAGGGGCGTAAGACTAAATCCTCCCTCCGTGGAGGATCGGTCCAGACCAACAACATGGACCGCTACACTCAGGGCAGAGGCTCTCCTGGAACGGCCGGTCCCCCCTCAGACGTCGCCGGTGGTGGCACATCCGTCTCTTCGGAACTTTCCCTACAGGACATCATGGGCGCCATTGATGGCATCAGGGAGACCATCGCCACGCAATATGAGGCCCTGGCCCGCAAGATCGATACGGTGGCGATTGATGTCACCTTAATACGGGCGGACCTCTCCAAAACAAACGAGAGGGTTCAAACTCTCGATGCACGGACCTCCACCCTGGGTGCGGATGTGTCGGGCCTGCAGGCCGCGCTTGGCGACATCAAGGTGGTCAACGAGCAGATGGCCCGGCGGCTGGAGGACTTCGAGGGACGGGCCCGACGCAACAACATCCGTGTCATCGGCGTACCGGAGTCCACCGACGACCGCCCGGTTGACCTCCTGGTCGAGGAACTCATCCTCCAACAGCTGACCCCTGCGGGCTTGAGTAAATTTTTTGCCGTTGAACGGGCTCATCGAGTTCCGGGCGGGCGGCCACGGCCGGGGGCCCCCCCGAGGCCTATCATGGCCAAATTGTTTTACTACAGAGACCGGGATGCGATTCTGCAGGCCTCGCGGGTCCATGGCCCGGTTCGACATGAGAACTCATCCATTAACTTTTATCCGGACTTTACTCAACTTGTCCAGAAGCAGCGGATGGGATTCCAGGGGGTGAAACGTCGTCTTCGTGAGCTGGGCCTAAAGTACTCTATGCTCTACCCTGCCAAACTCCGAGTGGAACATGATGATCGGACTGCCTTCTTTGACTCTCCTGTGGCCGTGAGTGACTGGTTGGACTCGCTGCCTGACAGAGGTGGCCGTCCCGGGCCCTCTGCGGGTGCCAACGGTGGCGGGTCCCCTTTGGAGTGACTTTTGGTCCTTGATTTTGCCAATTTGCACTGCTCAGCTGGGTTGTACTTCTTTGGTTCAGTGTGTTTTGCTAGTATGTGTATGGGGGGCGGGCGGGGACGGGTCCCTTTCCTCCTCCGGGGTCTTTTTGTAGACTGGGGTTAGTTGGGCGACAGGCACACTGCAATTTTGGGGTTTTTTTTGGCCCGCAGGGGTGCAGGGTGGGGGGAGTTGGGTGTTGGGGGGGTGGGGGGGAAGGAGGGGTTGTTTTGTAGTGTGGTTTTTGTTTGCAGGGCGAGGTATTGATTTTCTTCCACTTTTGGGACTTGTGCTGCTTGCGGGGGGACCTCTGATCTGTTGGAGGGGATGGGGGGGGACGGGTTGAAGCTGATGTCTTGGAACGTCAATGGGTTGGGGGACCGTATCAAACGGGGTGTAGTTCTGCAGTATTTGCGTCGTCTGACTCCTGATGTGGTGTTTCTCCAGGAGACGCATTTGGTTGGTAATGTCTGCCATGCAATGAACAGGGGGGGATACCGCCTCGTGGCTCACTCTGGTTACACAACTGGCTCCAGGGGGGTGGGCATTCTCCTGCGATCCTCACTTCCGTTGGAGATCACGCGGGTGGTCTCAGATGACAGAGGGCGTTATGTTTGTCTGACTGGGAGGTGGGAGGGGCATCCCCTTGCCCTGGTCTCAATTTACGTCCCACCGGGCCTCCAGAACTCCACCTTCGCGGACTTGGGTCGAATGCTGCTTGAACTTCCGGATGGCCTTTTGCTTATGGGCGGGGATTTTAATTCGGTGGTCTCGGGTGACCTGGATCGTCACCCACCCAGGGCCCTCCCCGCTGCCCAGGCTTGGCTAGGTGGTCTGTTGGAGACCTTCGGCCTGGTGGATAGTTGGCGATTAATGCATCCGACCCAATGTCAATACACCTTTCACTCTGGGGCACATGGGAGTCTTTCTAGGTTAGACTATTTCCTTATGCCCGCGACGCAGGCGGGTCGAATTCGAGAGGTCAGGCACCTAGCGAGGGGTATCTCCGATCATTCCCCGCTGTGGCTTCTCTTTGACACCGAGTCGCGGTCTGCAGGGCGGATCGCTCCCATTAACCCGTGGTACCTGCGAGACCCCACGACCCGCGAGAGTCTGGTTAAGGCTATGGACCAATACTTTCTTGAAAACGAGGGGTCTGTGTTGTCTGCAATGTCCCTGTGGGAAGCCTTTAAAACTGTAATCCGCGGACACGCCCTCTCCCAGATAGTGGTGGCTAAGAAGCTCAGGAGTGAGGCGGTGGTGAAGCTGGAGACTGACATCTTGGGGCTGGAGTCGGCCTTGGAGGCGGGTGTCACTCCGGACGGGCTCCATGCCCTTAATCTGAAACAGTTTGAATACAGATCTCTTGTCACCGACGCTGCCAAAACTATGTATAGGGAGCAGCAGGGTCGGTTGTATGATGCCGGGGACAAGGCGGGAAAGCTGATTGCGTGGCTGGATAAGAGGGAGAGAGTGAATCGTGTGGTCCCGGAGTTGCGTGTCTCGGATGGAGTGTGTGTGACGGAGCCTGGTGAGATTGTGGAATGTTTTGCCGACCACCTCCGGACTGTGTACTCCCCGGTGACTGATAGAGATGAGGAAGATTCTCGCCTTCTCCTGAGGGACATTGCTTTGCCTGGCCTTTCTGCCGAGGACCGTGAGCAGCTGGACGCTCCCTTGACGGTAGATGAAATCGCGACTGCGATTCGGTCCCTTCGCTCGGGCAAGGCCATGGGTCCCAACGGTCTACCTATCGAATTATATAAGTTGCGCCCGGATAAACTAGCGCCCTTCCTCCGTCGTATGTTTCTGGAGTCCCTTGAGGCCGGTTCCCTTCCGGTCGACCAGCGACTGGCCACGATAGTCGTGATCCCCAAGGACGGTAAGCCACGGGACCGCTGTGCCTCCTACAGGCCTATCTCACTGCTAAATGCAGAGCCTAAAATCCTGGCTAAAGTCCTTGCCAATCGTTTGTTGAGCGTCATCTGCGATCTGATTCATCCTGATCAATGCGGATTCATCCCACATCGCAACACCGCCCTCAACTTGAGGCGTCTCCATGGCGCCCTCGCCAGGGCGGAGTACCTCTCTGAACCGGCCGTGCTGGTTTCTTTAGATGCCACGATGGCCTTTGACACCATCGAGTGGCCATTCCTCTGGGCTGTTTTGACCAAATTCGGCTTTGGGGAGGGATTTCTTGGCTGGGTGAAGCTTCTCTACACGGGACCCATGGCTCAGGTGGTGGTTAATGGGCGGGTCTCTCGGCCCTTCGCTCTTGGTAGGGGTACGAGGCAGGGGTGCCCGTTGTCCCCTCTGCTCTTTGCTCTCGCCCTGGAGCCACTCGCCGCTTGGCTCCGCTGGGAGCCCTCGATCAGGGGGATCCGGTGGGCCCCGGGCTTTGAGGATCGGGTCTCGTTATATGCTGACGATATCCTCCTGTATCTTACCTCGCCGCGGCAGTCGCTTAACGTTCTCTTCGATGTTCTGACTTCCTACGGGAGAAATTCGGGTCTCACGATTAACTGGTCTAAATCCTGTGTCTATCCTATCTCCGGTGGCCCCCCTCTCCTGCCGCTTCGGCTTCCGATCTAAATATCTCTGTCCGGCTTTAAATACCTGGGGATACACATCTCGTTGGACCCGGTAGCTCGCTATGAGCACAATCTCCTGCTTCCACTTCGACGTTTGAGGGAAGACACGGCTCGGTGGTGTAGGCTGCCCCTGTCCCCACTGGGTCGGGCCGCATTGTTTAAAATGATGTCCCTTCCCAGGTTCCTCTATGCACTTCAGAACTCCTTCGACATCATTCCAGTAGCCTACTTTCGGGAAGTAGAGAGTCTGCAGAGGAGACTGGTGTGGGACGGGCGGGCGCGTATTGCCCTGGCCAAACTTACTCTCCCCTGGTATGACGGGGGCATCGCGCTTCCCGACATTCGCAGGTATTATTGGGCCTCGCAGCTATCAGCCATTAACCACGCCACGTATGCGCCTGGCTTGAATCCGGCGTATGAGATGGATAAATTCCTGCTTCCCGGCGGTAACTATAACAGGGCGCTTTACTCCCGCTCGGCTGGACGGACCCTGACGGGCCCCACTAAGATCGCGGTACGGATTTGGAAGGCGGCCAATGTAGCCATGGGCTGGAGTGAGCGACTAACATGCGCTACTCCTTTATTTGCCTCCGACCGACTGGGAAGCCTCTGGACAACGAAGGGGTTTGACCGTTGGGACACGATTGGCATCAGTAGAGTGGGAGACTTATGGATGAAGGGCGCGGTGAAGACCTTCGCGGCGCTCCAGAGCGAATACGAACTCACGGAAAAGGAGTTTTTCCGATACGCCCAGGTTCGGCACGCCCTGCTCTCTGTCTTTGGGGAGGGGACCAAGATCCCTGCCTCTTCGCCCCTCGAGGACCGCATACTTGATGGTCATGTTCCCGACAGTACTATCTCCTTAATTTATAAAAAACTCATTAACAATCGGGCCGACCTATTGGTGCGCCTTCGGGAGACGTGGACGGGGGACGGGGTGGAATTAGACGACGAGGACTGGCAGTCCGCACTATCGTCCCCCAAGGAAGTTGCCATTCCAGCCCGCCTCCGCCTGGTTCAGCTAAAGATTCTCCACCGGGTGTATGTTACGGGCCCCCGTCTGGTCTCGATGGGATTCTCGGAGGATGGGCTCTGCAGGCGGGGGTGTGGGCTCAGTGCCACCTTTCTCCATATCCTTTGGGAGTGCCGGGAGGTGGCGGAATACTGGCGTCGGGTTCATGGGGTCATGGGGCAAGTCACCGGGGTGGAGCTGCTGCCGGAGGTGCGTCGCTGTGTCTTGAATGTGTGGGAGCCCAATGATTATAACGCGGCGCAGACTCGGTGGGCGGCCCTGGGCTACATGATTGCCAAGAGGGATATAGCGCAGCTTTGGGGCTCCCAGCGGCCACCCACCGTGTCAGTATGGAAGGAAAACATGGACTGGTGTATGTTTAGGGAGAAGACTGTATATGTGGCCCGCGGTAAACCCGGGGCATGGGGTAGAATTTGGGGGCAATGGAACGTATACCGTGGGGGTATCTGTACGCCCCCCCTAGTGGACACCGATTTTGCTTTGTCCCCCTGACCCTTGATGGTTCCTCGTAACTGATTGTATAATCGCATATATGGATGTTCCTTTCCCGTTACCCCCCCCCGATCTTTCAATACTCCCTCCTGATGATAGCTAATTGAAGTCTTGGAGTAAAAGTCCCCCGGATGAAGCCTGACCCACGTTTTCTGCCTGTATGCCTCGCCTTTTGTTTTTTGTTGTTATTTATGTTAAATGTATGTCTCCTGCTTCTCTCGAGCTATCCTGAGCCATCTACGGGGCTGGGCCCCAGGTGTCGCCTACTGCTTTAACTAATGTACGATCATTTCTGAATCTAGCGGCCGGCCCTGGTGGTTGTAGGCCCATGCTTGTATCTGATTTATTGTTTCAATAAAATTTTGAAAAAAAAAAAAAAAATAGGGATCCCAGAGACACAGCATATGACCCCAGAAACAGAGGACAGGGACGAGGGCACACGAACGACGCAACCAACGCCAGGCCAAGCAAACCAAACACCTTTGACCGCCCCCGACAAAACCAGTGTCAGCAGTCCGACTATGAAAGCACCCATGACTTCGCATAGGACCGCCAGGGGCAAGGGAGGGATCCAGTCGAACTCCGTGTTGACCAGCAAGGCCCTTACGTCACTGCTAAGGTCTTGGGCACAAAATCCCCATTCTTGGTAGACACTGGGGCGACACGTAGTGCGCTATCCAAATGACTGATCCCTAGGGCACCCTTGTCTGGCTCACATGTAACCTCAATAGGCTTCGATGGAACGCCCTCCACTAACCCCTTATCAGCACCAATCTCCTTTGACTTAGAAAATAACACCACTGACACGACCTTTCTGCTCTCCTCCAACACCCCCGATGCTATTATGGGACTTGATTTGCTAAAACATTTTCGAGCTACCATCAGATGCTCCCCAGACGGAGTTCGAGTCATCCTGCACGATAACCCAGATCTGTCCAGACCCTATCACACACGGCGTATGCTCTCTATAACCGATGCTGACATGTCCCTACTCGACACATTACCTTCACATCTATGGGCTAAAACCGACTCAGATGTAGGGCGCATGGTGATCGACCCGGTACACATAACCGTCCGACCGGACGCAGTGCTCCCAAAGCTTCCACAGTATCGGATATCACCCGAAGGCGAGAAGGCATTGGTGGAAATCATCGAGTCCCTAGTCGAGGCAGGAGTGGTAGAAGAAGTAGTGAGTAATGTTTGCAACAGCCCTATCCTACCCATTGTAAAGAAGCAAGGCGAGGGGGATGAGAAAGCCTACCGTTTCATTGTTGACTTGCGAGAGGTTAACAAAGTAGTCATACCCCAGTACCCCGTGGTCTCAGACATCACCACCATCCTCACCCTGATTCCATCCACTGCCACCATCTTTACTGTTATTGATCTCAAGAACGCATTCTTTTCCATCCCCATCCACCCAGACAGCCGCTACCTGTTCGGATTCACTTTAAAAGCCCGTTCATACAGATTCTGCAGGGCACCCCAAGGCTACACTGAGAGTCCCAGTATTTACAGCCAAGCCCTCAAGAGGCAACTGGATGCAGTCCAACTACCCGATGGAGTGGTGCTGATACAGTACGTCGATGACATTCTTTTGGCGGCCGACACCACTCCACTTGCCGTCACAGCCACCATTCACCTCCTCCGCTTCCTTGCGGAGAACGGTCACAAGGTCTCCAGAAAGAAATTGCAATTCTGCCAGCCCCAAGTAACGTATCTAGGCCACCTACTATCCAAAGACGGGAGGAAACTTACCCCTGACCGAATTCAAACCATTCTAGAAACCCCTGTTCCCAAAACTCAGAAGCAAGTGCGGTCCCTAGTGGGCCTCACCTCCTTTTGTCGACAGTGGTTGCCAAATTTCAGTCTTATCGTAAAACCTCTGCTTTCCCTGCTGGCTAAAGATACCCCCTTCCCCCTCCCCTGGACACCCGAATGTCAATCCTCCTTCAAAGAATTACGAGACGCCCTCTGCTCGGCCCGAGTCCTAGGAACCCCAGACTACACTAAACCTTTCTCTCTCTACACCCACGAAAGGGAGGGATGTGCGTTGTCTGTCCTAACCCAGTCCATAGGCCCTAAGCAACGCCCTTGTGCCTACTTCTCTGCCACTCTTGACCCCGTAGCCAGAGCTTTGCCCGCCTGCCTTCGAGCAGTAGCCGCTGCTGCTGTCTCTATCCGGCAAAGTGAGGAGATCGTGCTCTCGAACCCCCTCACAGTATCTATTGGTACCCCATGCTGTTGATACCCTCCTGAACCAAACCAAGACTCAACACCTGACTAGCGCACGACTGACTGGTTATGAACTGACTCTGCTTGCACCCCACATCACATTGAAACGATGCACCACTCTGAATCCAGCTACCCTACTACCTCTCCCTGACGCTGACCCCAATGCATCCCCTATACATGATTGCGTGACCCTCACCGACGAACAAACCAAGAGTAGGGTTGACCTCCGGGATACTGCCTTCCCGGACCCTGACGGAGAACTGTGGGTAGATGGCTCATGCATCAAGCTCCCCGATGGCACCACCTCAGCTGCCTATGCAGTCACCACAGCTCGAACAGTTGTTGAGACAGCCCGCATCACACAGCGATCCGCACAGGCGGCGGAACTAATTGCCCTCACAGGAGCCTGCATCCTGGCAGCAGGGACAACCGCAAACATTTACACAGACAGTCAGTATGCCTTTGGGGTAGTTCACCACTTTGGGCTCTTATGGAAAGAGAGGGGATTCTTGACTTCTCATGGCACACCCATCCTGCATGGAGATCTAGTCTCTGCCCTGACCGAAGCAGTCCTCCTCCCCACACGGTTAGCCGTGATCAAATGCCAGGCACACAAGAAGGTGACAGACATTATAGGACAGGGAAATGCCCTAGCTGACATTACTGCCCGAACCACAGCCGAGAACAGGTCCACGACCCGCATGTACGTGACCAGGTCACAAACTGAGAAATGGAAGGATGCTAGGGAAACGATTAGGGATATCCAACTAGCCAGCACACCACACGAATTAACTGAATGGGCCCGGGTGGGGTTGAAGGACGATGACGGTTGTTGGCGAACTAAAGACTCGAACAAATGGTTGCTACCCGACTCATACTTGATCCCCATGCTGACTATGGCACACTCCCCCGCACACAGGGTCTGCCCCCATGATCGAACTCATCTCCAAAGTCTGGCACAACGACAGAATACCAGACGCAGCCAAACGTCTGGTCCAACATTGCCTAGTATGCCTCCAACACAACCCTGGGAAAGGAACTGCTGTACCCCGGGGAGGGTTTGGGGTCCCCAATCACCCCTTTGAAGTCCTACAAATGGACTATGTCCAGCTAGAAAGGTGCCAAGGTTTAAAGTATGTACTTGTCGTTGTGTGTGCCTTCAGCAAGTGGGTGGAAGCCTACCCAACCCATGACAACACCGCTATGACTACCGCAAAAGTACTACTGAAGGAATTCTTCCCCCGATACGGCCTTTGTCGAATTTTGTGGAGCGACAACGGCCCCCACTTCGTAGCCGAAGTTATCCAACTCATCTTAAAAGGGTTGGGTATAAAACAGAAATTCCATGCGGTCTTCCACCCCCAATCCGCAGGCCTGGTTGAGCGACACAATGCCACATTGAAGCTTAAGATAGCAAAAATAGTCGCCACCACAGGACTAAGATGGCCAGACGCTCTCCCACTAGCATTGCTATCAATGCGTTCCACCCCCACCAAACACCACTTAACCCCCTACGAGGTCGTCTTTGGGCGGCCCATGAACCTTTGGACTGCACCAAAACCAACATCTATCCACGACGTCCCGGACGTCCTCATGTCTGACTATTTGTATAACCTAACTAAGACGTTGTCTGTTATCCATCAGCAGGTGCTGCACGCCATTCCCGATGTTTCCAGGGGCCCCGGGCACGACATCCGACCCGGTGACTTCGTCTTAGTGCGTAACTTCCAGCGCACCAAGAGTCTGGAGCCCCGGTGGACGGCCCCCCTGCAAGTCCTGATCACCACCCGAACAGCTCTTCGAGTGGAGGGGAAACGCAATTGGCTGCATGCACACCACTGCAAGAAGGTATCACCGACCCTGACAACCACGGACAACATCACCGCCCAAGAGGAACTTCTGGACAAAGACCGACCATCCCTGAGCCGCTGCCCGGATACAGAGACACTTGAATTGATTGAATATCCCGATCCCACTGTGCCATCCAAAGAAGGGTATAACTTGCGACGAAAGGAGAGAACTTCGGCTAAGCAGACCACAGGCTAAGTGGAAATCTCAGAACGGTAGCCTAGTCACCTCAAAGGCCACCAGGAGAGAAACTAAAACAAAGTCTGTGGTTCTGCCCGCTACCGAGTCTCTTGAAGGTGATGGAAGCGCCCGACATGAAGATGATGGAAGCAACCGGACGTCCGAAGATCCACTACAAAAACCCAAAGACTGACCGAATGCACAGCTTTAAGACAATAGCACTTTTCATTTCCCTTCTCTTTTGCCTTCTCCTCGTGGTCACCTTCTGGATCATGGAGGAGAGCACACCCGCTCATAAGACATTGCTGACCACCGTTCAACCTACCACCACGAAAGAACACCATCTGATCTCACTTTCACCCCAACTCCGAGAAAGGCGTAAGGAGTTCTGGAATAACTCTTTTGTGCAGTTGCTCCACCAACACAATCTTGCCACCAACGCCACTAACTGCTGGATCTGTGGATTGCTACCCCATGCCACTGGGCACTCAATCCCTTTCATCCCTTCACCTTTTTCTGTCCATGGTTCCTGCCTCGCCTGGCTGATCCTCCTGCAGGAGAGCTACAAGGACAATGCCACTTCCGGCAGAACCATGTCACACTTCTACCATGGGTTCTGGCTGAACAAAACTGGTAGAACTTCCGCCCTCTTCTGCCCTCTGAGATCGAACACTTCCTTTCACATGGACATCCCCACCAAAGAACGAGTTGAAATGCAAGTGTTCAACAATCCAGCCAGACCCACCTTCTCTTACCTCCGAAAACGGACGGCCGCCACCCTAACAGTGGCCCTGTCCGTCATCAACATCACTGGATCTGTATGCCTCGAAGGCCTGGGGGCACAGCTGGTGGGCCACAGCTCCTGCCTCATCACCCGAACATTGGACTCAGTTGACCCACCCTCCTTTGTTGCCTCCCCGAATATGTACTTCGTCTGTGGTACTAAGGCCTACACCTGGCTCCCGAAAGGTTGGGGAGGCACCTGCTACATCGCCTTCGTCCTTCCCCCGACATATGTGGCTCCAGCAAACCATCACCGACAGAAACGTGCCAAAGACATTGTACAAGCCGACTCCACCGGAGCACAGTTCATGGACGCAGTAAAGGGTCTTGTTCCGCTCTGGGGTCCGATGGCAAACAGCCGTGCCATCCGCCACTTAACCCAGGCAGTCGAAACAGCAATGAACATTACAGCTGGTGCCCTCGCCAACAACACCGCTGAGCTTCAGGCCGTCCGCCTGGTGGCTCTTCAGAACCGCCTTGTTCTAGATGTGGTTCTGGCTGATCGTGGAGGAGCATGCCGCATCATTGGGTCCAGCTGTTGTACCTACGTACCAGATAACTCACCCTCAGTCTACAAAGCAATTGAACACCTCCACAGACTGTCCACAGAAGTCCATCAAGAGCAAGAAGAATGGTCGCTGCGGAGTTGGTTTTGGGACACTATTAAAAGTTGGGGATGGAGGCTGTTTTCATTTATCCTAATACCGATTGTGATACTATGTGGATGTTGTTTGGGGATTCAGTGTCTGCCACCTTTATGTTCGCTTTTTATGAACTACATCTGCCCTAAGACTTTGAACTTTGAAACAGAGCGGATGAAAGCCCTCTATGAGGTGGAAGTCCGCAGTATTATGGGGATAAACCCGAACTAGACAAGCTGGCGAGATATGTTAAAAGGGAGGACTGTGGAAATTTAGCGTGCAAACTGAACATTATCTGCGCCATCTTGCCTCTCCCCAGCGCCACGCATAGCGAATGCACGGCCGCCATTTTAGGCACCCCACTCTCTCTCCCCGCTCACTCTCGATCGCCAGCGCTTTCCCCTGGCGCTGCGAGCATCCCCCGCGCGCTGGCCACCCCCGCTCTCTAATACAGGCCATAAACCCTCTCCTTCTGCGCGACCCTGCTACGGAACCACATCCGACCGACATCCCATACATGGTCATGCCTCTCCTTTGATAACCCCCTTCCTCTGCGCCCCATTGTCTGAACTGGTCCCAGGCCATCACCTAGCCCTGCGGATGCAGTTTATTGCCCCTACTGTAAGGGAAACACCCCACATCAAAGGGATTACAGTAGATCAAAGCCCCTACTCCCTGAGACCCGACCGGTCACACACACACCCAAGGAATTGGCGAATACCCTGCTGCGCAATAGCCATCTCCTACTGTGGGTGGGGTGGGAACTTCTACTGTATCTATGTGTGGGATCGGATCTGAACCGGGGCTTCAGGGGATATTCCCCCATACATCAAGGGAATCTCAAGAATGTACTATGTGTAATAAAGCAATAAACCTGTGTATAAGAGACCAGGGTGCCGATCACGATCCGGTAAAAAATTCCCCCGTGCAACTCGTATCGGGTCTTTTTACCGTACGAATCGTACAAGTGCCGTACGAACTGGCAATCACGATTCGCATGGTAAAAAGTCCATACGAACCGCACTGGGAATCATTCCCCACACGTCCTCGGGTCGGAAAATGTGTCCGACACGTCCTCGGACGATTTACCTTACAAACGTGAAAATCCAAGTCCGACCGAGGAATCACGATCCATCCCGTGCGTCCGAGGTTACAACCGTATGGAAAAAACACCGTCCGCACCGAACTCCTACAGCAACCATGGAGACATGTGCCCGCATACGCGCCCAACACTCCCCCAAGCCCCCGTACGTCCTACACGTACCCCCCGTATATGTATACCCCCACCCGTCTAGGTACACCCCAGTACGTTCCAGTCGAACCCCCACCCCAGTACGTGTCATAGCCCCGTCTACCTACACCCCAGTACGTTCCAGTTCTACCCCCACCCCAGTACGTGTCGTACCCCCCGTGTACCTACACCCCAGTACGTTCGAGCCACACCCCCACCCCAGTACGTGTCATAGCCCCGTCTACCCACACCCCAGTACATTCCAGTCGTACCCCCACCCCAGTACGTGTCGTACCCCCCGTGTACCTACACCCCAGTACGTTCGAGCCACACCCCCACCCCAGTACGTGTCATAGCCCCGTCTACCCACACCCCAGTACGTTCCAGTCGTACCCCCACCCCAGTACGTGTCGTACCCCCCGTGTACCTACACCCCAGTACGTTCGAGCCACACCCCCACCCCAGTACGTGTCATAGCCCCGTCTACCCACACCCCAGTACGTTCCAGTCGTACCCCCACCCCAGTACGTGTCATAGCCCCGTCTACCTACACCCCAGTACGTTCCAGTCGTACCCCCACCCCAGTACGTGTCGTACCCCCCGTGTACCTACACCCCAGTACGTTCGAGCCACACCCCCACCCCAGTACGTGTCATAGCCCCGTCTACCCACACCCCAGTATGTTCCAGTCGAACCCCCACCCCAGTACGTGTCATAGCCCCGTCTACCTACACCCCAGTACGTTCCAGTCGTACCCCCACCCCAGTACGTGTCGTACCCCCCGTGTACCTACACCCCAGTACGTTCGAGCCACACCCCCACCCCAGTACGTGTCATAGCCCCGTCTACCCACACCCCAGTACGTTCCAGTCGTACCCCCACCCCAGTACGTGTCGTACCACCGTGTACCTACACCCCAGTACGTTCCAGTCGTACCCCCACCCCAGTACGTGTCGTACCACCGTCAATGTACACCCCCCCACCCCTGTACGTGTCGTACCACCGTCAATGTACACCCCCCCACCCCTGTACGTGTCGTACCACCGTCCATGTACACCCCAGTACGTTCCAGTCGTACCCCCACCCCAGTACGTGTCGTACCACCGTCAATGTACACCCCCCCCTGTACGTGTCGTACCACTACGGGTACGCATACGCGTGCAGACCCATAGTGATAGTGAGCGTAGATGCGAGTGTACGGTCCGTACCACTACGGGTACGCATACGCGTGCAGACCCATAGTGATAGTGAGCGTACATGCGTGTGTACGGTCCGTACCACTACGAGTATGCATACGCGTGCAGACCCATAGTGATAGTGAACGTAGGCATGCATGGACGGGCCGTTGCCATGCATTTGGGGTGCCCTAGGGCCCCGAAACGCACCGTACCTGTGTGTGATGCTCCAAATTACATAGGGGACAAGTATTAAGGCCTACATGCATGCTGGTTGTCATGGAGACCAAGTTCAAAATTCGAAATTGTTCTGGAAGGTGCACAGCAGAAGTCAGTTGGAATTCTTCTACTTTGTTGCAATGTGTTTGTGGGGCTGACATCATGCAGGAGAATGAAACCGATAGAGAACCCACAGACTGCTAGGTTTGAAGGGATTGGTGGAAACATAGGATGCAAATGTGAGTGACCAATCACTCTGTACTCCTGTGCATGAGACTGGGCAGAAGGGCACATATAAGGCAGCCAGGTCCCATGAGGGAGCACTTGCCTGCACATCTTTGCATTCGTCGACCCAGCTGCTGCTACTGATTCCCTGGAACCATGTCAAGGGCTGTGGAGAGGACACAGCCATTCACCCTGGAGGAGAACATGGCTCTGCTGGATGTGATCCTCCCACAGTACTCCATGCTGTATGGGCGACCAGGGTATCAGGTGAGTGCATAGGCCACTGCCACAGACTGTCCCTATGTTGTGACTGTGACTTCTGCCATTGCGTCCAGGTGTAACACACATGCCATGTACTGTCGGGGGGGTCCCGGGGGGGGTGCCTGATGTCTCCCAGCAGTGCCCTGAGACAGGAGGGATGGGGGCCTATCACTCACAGCAGTGCCCTGAGACAGGAGGGGTGGGGGCCTATCACTCACAGCAGTGCCCTGAGACAGGAGGGGTGGGGGCCTATCACTCACAGCAGTGCCCTGAGACAGGAGGGGTGGGGGCCTATCACTCACAGCAGTGCCCTGAGACAGGAGGGGTGGGGGCCTATCACTCCCAGCAGTGCCCTGAGACAGGAGGGGTGGGGGCCTATCACTCACAGCAGTGCCCTGAGACAGGAGGGGTGGGGGGCCTATCACTCACAGCAGTGCCCTGAGACAGGAGGGGTGGGGGCCTATCACTCACAGCAGTGCCCTGAGACAGGAGGGGTGGGGGCCTATCACTCACAGCAGTGCCCTGAGACAGGAGGGGTGGGGGCCTATCACTCACAGCAGTGCCCTGAGACAGGAGGGGTGGGGGCCTATCACTCACAGCAGTGCCCTGAGACAGGAGGGGTGGGGGCCTATCACTCACAGCAGTGCCCTGAGACCGGAGGGGTGGGGGCCTATCACTCACAGCAGTGCCCTGAGACAGGAGGGGTGGGGGCCTATCACTCACAGCAGTGCCCTGAGACAGGAGGGGTGGGTGTGATGCACAGTGTGAGCCTTGATCATTGATTGTGACATTGCCATCATTCCACCTGTGTACCCACTGTGGCACGTACTGCTTTTTCCCTCACCAGGGGATGATGTCCCTATGACAAAGGTGCAATGCGTTGGCTGCATGACATGCCTTGTTGTAACCAGCTAATTTGTACCCATATGTCTCTCTGTGACATGTGGCTGGTGTATTGATGTGGTGTCACTTGTTCCTCCTCACAGGTAGGCGCCACTGCCAAGGAGCAGATCTGGCTGACCGCCGTCAGTGCCGTGAGGGGTGTGGATGGTCGGAGGCGGAGCCTGCCCCAGGTGAGAAAACGCTGGCAGGATATCCGGTGCTGGACGCGGAGGATTGCACGGCTCCTGCTGGGGGACTCACCTGAGAGCCACAAGAACCGCGGCCGCCGCCGTCTGAGCCACCTCCACAGGCGTGTGCTGCCGGTGGTCTTTCCAGACCTGGAGAGGCGCTTACAGGCGATGCAGCAGCCGGAAGGGGGTAGGTACATGTGTGTTTGTTGTGTGTCACCGGCATTTGTAAGGGCACAGTAGCATGAATTAACTGGCAGGGTTTAAAGGTGCTGTGCAGATCCTGTTTGCCCCAGTATAGCGCTGTGCCCCTGCCACCCTTCCCCTCCTTGCAATGTGTTCCCTGGTCTGTGTGTAGTCACTCCTTCACAAGGTGATGTAGGCTGGCGCTTTGTCCACGAGAACAATGACTGTAGCATCATGTGTGGGGTTGGTGTGTAACAGGTTGTGGGACCTTGCCTGTGCACTGTCAAGTTCACTGCATGTGGGTTCCATGTCAGTTGGCACTGATGCTGACTCCAGACATGGGAGTTGGTCTCTCATGTGTCATGCCTTACAGCGCGCATGTCCTATGTAGTGGCCTGTGACATGATGTGCATGAGTGTGCGATACACATAGTGCAGGGATGGTGACGTGTGTTGCAGTCATTACCATTCAGTAGCATGTAGTTGCGTGCCCACTACTGTCCCCTGGGGCACCTTTTCCTCAGTGGTGTATGTGTCATCATAAACGTGGACAATCTCAGTGTCTACAGCGTAGGTTGTGCTCTGTGCCATTGTCCCCTGTCACCATGTATATAGACGTGCTATTTTGTACAGGTGTCCACTGTGCAGCCTGACCTGATTGTCCTTCTACATACTCACAGTTGCCAGTGCCTGTGTGTCTTGTTATACTCATCTGAGGATGGGCACTGGTACCTCATTATTTGTACAGGCGCACCTTGGCTGTTTGGCGTACACTCTTGCTTTTTGCCTGCCCCTGTGTGTATCAGCCAGACTATGAGATGTTGGTGCCACCTGTGTCTCAACAATTTGCCTCGTGTAGGGTCTTGTTGGTGCGGGCAATGCCTATGTGTCAAATCCTGATTTCTACTTGCTGGGTCTGGGCAGTGTGTGATGTGTCTGGACACATACGCAATGTGCAGTGACCGAGTCATGTTGGGCATGTTTTCAGCATTACCTATGCAGCATGTGTCTCAAGTTCATGGATATGGTCCCTGGTCATCGGTATTTTCGCCAACGCTGTGTGGTGCAGATGCAGTGCTGGATTGTCCCCAGGGCCTGGGTGCTATGTCAGACTCCGTTTCCTGTGTTTAGCTATTGTCTCATGCTCTCCATGGTATTTCAGTGGCATGGTGGCTCAACCAACTGTGTGTTTCATGCCCTACATCGGTACCTTGTTTAGTAGATGTTAGGGATCTTCCTTTTCGGGCTATGCAGTGTTACCTATGTCGATTGTACTCATGTGACTGATGTGTACAGCTGTCTGATTAATTTCTGTCTCTCCACCCTGCCCACAGCATCGTCGGGGGACACAGAGGGAGACATGGACACAGGCAAGGCGGAGGGACCGAGCACCAGTGCCAGCCGTGACATCGGGGCTGGCACATCGAGTGGGACAGAGGTGGAGGATAGTGCGGCCGAGGACCTGTCGACTGGCACGTCAGAATACGAAGCTGACAGGTCCGAGGAGGATGTCTCCGAGTGGGCGGTGGCTGCACCAGCAGCTGACAGCGGAACAACACCTCGCACCGCCCCCTCAGTTCCCACCAGCCGCCTCCCACTTGCTCGTGTCCCTTCCCAGCGTGCCCGGTCACAGCATGTCTCCTTCCTGCCAGGCACCGCACCCCCTGCCCCTGTCTCCACTGCTGCCGCCAATGCAGAGTCTGTGGACATCCAGCGGCAACTGCAGGTTGGTCAGGCTGCGATCCTTAATGTCCTCCATGCCCACGGCAAAACCCTCACCAACATCGAGGCTTTCTTGGAGGGCATTCATTCATCGCAGGCTGACCAACGCAACTTGCTGAGGTCCATCGACTCCACACTGACTGCAGCAGTGGGTCTCCTGCAGCGCGACCTCCCCCCACCTACCCCTGCCCCATCCACACTTCCCACTCCCATGCCTGTCCCACGTACACCCAGACGTCGGCTTGCACCCACATCAACGGACACGGGCACCACACCAACAGGGAAGGTCCACCGCACTCCTCCTGACACGCACACACAGGGTGAGGTAGGCACACCCACTGGGTCGGGGGGAAAACGTGTGACACGCAGCCATAGTGGGAGTCCGCATTCCACCCAGTCCACTCCCTCCAAATCCCCTCCCCTCAGCTCTCCTGGCCACATCTCCCCCAAGGACTCCTTCATGGCCGCTCTGTCCCTGAGCCCCACAGTTACACCACCACGCAAGCGGTCAAGGAGGTCCCCGGTCAGGGTGGTTGAGTCTCCCCCCCTGTCTCCACCCTCCCCCGGTGGCGCTGCGACCCATCCCTCTGACCCCCCCCCCTCCTTGGGGCCTGAGGTCCCTTCGGGTGCAGGGGACTCCCTGGAGGACCTTGCAAAGGTGTGTAGTGCCATCCTGGCCTCCGCCTTTGGCACTGACCCACCCCCTGTGGTGGAGTCCTCCATCCCTGCACCCACAACGCCGCCCCTTTGCCCTGATGTCCCTGCGTGCCTGTTGCTTCCCCCCCCCCTGATGCCCTCACCAGTGTGGAAGACGATGCCATTTGACTGTGCAGGCAAGGTAGGGGACACGCATCCCACTGTGTCCCCCATCCAGCTGAGAATCATTGACTGCCCTATGGGCTTTGTGAAGATTGAACTGCCTGCGATCCACGGACATTGTGCTCATGCTGAATAAAGCTTAATTTTGTTTTCATTATCACACTACTGCTATGCTGGTATTGGTGTTGGTGGGGCTGCTACATGGTTTTTGGTGGTGTGTAAGGGTTTGGGTGTGTGGGATATGTAGTAGTGTACTGCTCATTGGTGGGACCCTGGGATCTGTGTGCCATCACAAGGTGTTGGCTAACTTTCTTTGTTCATGTAAGCAGTTACTGCATGGTGCACTTGTCCCAGGGTGTATTCCTTCCTCTGTGTACCCAGCTTTCTTCCCTGCAGGGTGTTCCCAATGTTTAGCGCAGAGCTGTGTCTACATGAGCTGTGTGTGTGACGGAGCCCTTCTACTTTGGCCATGCATGCAGGGCCATGTCTCCACCTGCAACAATCGTGGCATCCTTGATGATCACTGTACTTGTGTGTGGAGTCTGTTGACATGAGTTCATGGGGACATGTTCCCTTGTAGCCAGTATGCATGTGGATAATTCTGGCCTCACACACATGTGTTACACCCCTCCTGTCTCAGGGCACTGCTGGGAGGACTCTGCACACACCCCTCCTGTCTCAGGGCACTGCTGGGAGTGATAGGCACCCACCCCTCCTGTCTCAGGGCACTGCTGGGAGGACTCTGCACACACCCCTCCTGTCTCAGGGCACTGCTGGGAGTGATAGGCACCCACCCCTCCTGTCTCAGGGCACTGCTGGGAGGACTCTGCACACACCCCTCCTGTCTCAGGGCACTGCTGGGAGGACTCCACACCCACCCCTCCTGTCTCTGGGCACAGCTGGGAGGACTCCACACCCACCCCTCCTGTCTCAGGGCACTGCTGGGAGTGATAGGCACCCACCCCTCCTGTCTCAGGGCACTGCTGGGAGTGATAGGCAACCACCCCTCCTGTCTCAGGGCACTGCTGGGTGGACTCTGCACACACACCTCCGATTTCAGGATATGTACGCTTGGCACATACACGGTGGGGGTACGCTCAATGCATTCGAGGTGAGGGTACGAGTCTACTTACACTGGTGTGGTGGGGGTACGCTCCATGCATACGCGGGTGAGGGTACGGGTCGAACTTACACTGTTGGGGTGGGGGTACGCTCCGTACGTCCGCGGGTGGGGGTACGGGTCGTACTTACACTGTTGGCATGGGGGGTACGCTCCTTGCATACGCGGGTGGGGATACGGGTCGTACTTACACTGTTGGGCTGGGGGGTACGCTCCTTGCATTCGCGGGTGGGGGTACGGGTCATACTTACACTGTTGGGCTGGGGGGTACGCTCCTTGCATTCGCGGGTGGGGGTACGGGTCGTACTTACGCTGTTGGGCTGGGGGGTACGCTCCTTGCATTCGCGGGTGGGGGTACGGGTCGTACTTACGCTGTTGGGCTGGGGGGTACGCTCCTTGCATTCGCGGGTGGGGGTACGGGTCGTACTTACACTGTTGGGCTGGGGGGTACGCTCCTTGCATTCGCGGGTGAGGGTACGGGTCGAACTTACGCTGTTGGGCTGGGGGGTACGCTCCTTGCATTCGCGGGTGGGGGTACGGGTCGTACTTACACTGTTGGGGTGGGGGTACGGTCCGTGAGTCCGCGGGTGGGGGTTCGAGTCGTACTTACACTGTTGGCATGGGGGTACGCTCCATGCATACGCGGGTGAGGGTACGGGTCGAACTTTCACTGTTGGGGTGGGGGTACGGTCCGTGAGTCCGCGGGTGGGGGTTCGAGTCGTACTTACACTGTTGGCATGGGGGGTACGCTCCATGCATACGCGGGTGAGGGTACGGGTCGAACTTACACTGTTGGGGTGGGGGTACGCTCCGTACGTCCGCGGGTGGGGGTACGGGTCGTACTTACACTGTTGGCATGGGGGGTACGCTCCTTGCATACGCGGGTGGGGGTACGGGTCATACTTACACTGTTGGGCTGGGGGTACGGTCCGTGAATCCGCGGGTGGGGGTTCGAGTCGTACTTACACTGTTGGCATGGGGGTACGCTCCATGCATACGCGGGTGAGGGTACGGGTCGAACTTACACTGTTGGGGTGGGGGTACGCTCCGTACGTCCGCGGGTGGGGGTACGGGTCGTACTTACACTGTTGGCATGGGGGGTACGCTCCTTGCATACGCGGGTGGGGGTACGGGTCGTACTTACACTGTTGGGCTGGGGGTACGGTCCGTGAGTCCGCGGGTGGGGGTTCGAGTCGTACTTACACTGTTGGCATGGGGGTACGCTCCATGCATACGCGGGTGAGGGTACGGGTCGAACTTACACTGTTGGGGTGGGGGTACGCTCCGTACGTCCGCGGGTGGGGGTACGGGTCGTACTAACACTGTTGGCATGGGGGGTACGCTCCTTGCATACGCAGGTGGGGGTACGGGTCGTACTTACACTGTTGGGCTGGGGGTACGGTCCGTGAGTCCGCGGGTGGGGGTTCGAGTCGTACTTACACTGTTGGCATGGGGGGTACGCTCCATGCATACGCGGGTGAGGGTACGGGTCGAACTTACACTGTTGGGGTGGGGGTACGGTCCGTGAGTCCGCGGGTGGGGGTTCGAGTCGTACTTACACTGTTGGCATGGGGGGTACGCTCCATGCATACGCGGGTGAGGGTACGGGTCGAACTTACACTGTTGGGGTGGGGGTACGCTCCGTACGTCCGCGGGTGGGGGTACGGGTCGTACTAACACTGTTGGCATGGGGGGTACGCTCCTTGCATACGCGGGTGGGGGTACGGGTCGTACTTACACTGTTGGGCTGGGGGGTACGCTCCTTGCATACGCGGGTGAGGGTTCGCGTCGTACTTGCACTGTTGGCATGGGGGGTACGCTCCATGCATACGCGGGTGGGGGTACGGGTCGTACTTGCACTGTTGGGCTGGGGGGTACGCTCCTTGCATACGGGGTGGGGGTAGGGTCCGTACATATCCGTCCCCACGCTATGTGATGTTTGTGCGGCCCGTACCCAGGCCTTTGCCACGTGGGTGCGATCCGTCCCGCCATTGTTGGGGTGACGTGTGTGGGCGTGGTCCGACTCGTACCCACGCTCTTCAGGCGTGGGTACGGGACGTACCTGTCTGGTTGTGTTGCCGGTTCGCGTGGTGACGGACTTCCGTTGTGGCGGTCGCTGGCTTATCAGGACACGCCCCCACCCCCTCGTGGTGACCAGGGCATGGGAGTCAGGTATGTCCAGGCCATGTGTGGTGTGTGACTTATGTGGTTGTTTTGTGGCCTGCCCTGGTCGTGCCACCCCCACCCCACCCCACTTTCCCCCCACCCTTAGTTATTCTGACCTTCTGCGGTGTCTGCGTCGTAACCTGTAGACGAGGTGTACTGCTATGAGGGCAGGGATGACTCGTAGGTTCGGGTCCATGTCTGTCCGTCGCGTACTGGTACTCCTTGCTCGCGTCGTCCTGTCGCGTACGGGTCCTCCTTGATCGCGTCGTCCTGTCGCGTACGGGTCCTCCTTGGTGGCATCGTCCTGTGTGTCCGTCACGTACTGGTCCTCCTTGTTCGCGTCGTCGTCTGTCCGTCGCGTACTGGTGGTCCTTGTTCGCGTCGTCCTGATTTCCCGGCAGTTTTTGGCTGCCGCAAAATATTCACCGTGCGGGGTGACGTCGGTGCGAATCGTGATTCCTGGGTCGTGAATGGCTGGCTGCGAGCGTCCCGACGTCAGGTTGGCGCTTTCCCGGATCGCATTGGTAGGTGTTTTTTTGTTCGGTCGGGCTTTTTTACGATTCGTACGGTAATGGTGTACCCGTGCGAATCGTAATTCCTTGTTTGTGAAAATTGACGACCGGGTACGCGTCGGGCGGAGATTGTGCTCCGTCCGACGGTTCGTACCCGGTTTTTGCAGGATCGTGATCGGCACCCAGGTCTCAGAGATGCAGTTAGAGCACCTCGTGACGATACCTTGCTGTCTGATCTGATGTGTTCTGCTCCGACGGAATAAAACTTTGTTTCCTGCCTTCCAGTCTCCGGCGCCTGCCTCTTTCATTGGTAAATTATCGAGTGGTATGAGAGGCGATTACCGCCGGGCAAATACTTGAAAGGTTATCGACTGAAACTGCCGCTACCATTTAACAGGGCGCGCAGCCATGTTTAAGATGATGACGCTGCCCAGGTTCCTGTACGCGTTCCAAAATGAATACTATCCTGTCCCACGGGGGGGTTTCTGGGAGATAGACTCAGAGGTCCGTAGCTTCCTTTGGTTAGGCAAGCAACCCAGGGTAGCGCTAAAGACACTGCAGAGACACCAATATAGCGGGGGGATCTCACTTCCTAACGTTGAAGCCTACTACTGGGCGGAACACCTAGTATCCATTAACGACTGGTTCCATGCCCCAGCCACACACCCAACGTATGCTTTGGAACGATTCGCCATGAGCACACACTCATACAACCACTACCTCTATGGTGGTAAAGGTGTGGGGCGGCTATTAACGGCAACTAGACTCACCCTGGCCATATGGAAAAGGGCGAACCGGGTGATAGGATGGGATCAGAAACTTACTAGACAGACGCCTTTGTGGCACTGCGCGTGGTTACCGGAACTGAATAAGTTGAAAGAGTTCAATCACTGGGACACCATAGGGATTTCGACATTGGGGGACGTGTTAGTACGGGGGGAATTGAAGTCATTCTCGGTACTTAAGACGGAATTTGGCCTACTCCCCACGCAATACTATAAATATGCTCAGCTGATGCATGCATGGAGGGCGGGAGGGCTGCAGACGGCCTCACTCCCGGAGTACGCACCCCTGGAAGGGCGTCTATTGCAGGAACACATGATAGAGAAAGCGGTGTCCCTCACATATCAGACCCTCATGAACAACATGCCCGACACTCTGGGGGTGCTTAGGGATACCTGGGAGGCTGACGTTGGTGAGATGGATGACGTGGATTGGAACACAGTGCTCATGCATCCACGAGAAGTGGCGATTAAGTCTCGGCTGCGGCTGATACAATTTAATATCCTGCATAGGACATACTTCGACAGAATACGATTATACAAAATGGGGAAGATAGGGGACACGACCTGTCTGAGATGCGGAACAGAAGGGTGGGATTTCTACCAAATACTCTGGAACTGCCCACAGATTCAGACATATTGGCGAGGGATCCTGGGGGAACTAGGTAAAGTGCTAGAGGTTCCATTGCAGGAAGATCCCAAAATGGTGCTGCTGGGCATGACCAACGATGTAGATCTCACTCGCCCACTGCTGACCTTCTTGGTTCTGGCCCTAGTAGTGGGTAAAAGGGACGTGGTGAAATACTGGGGGGCGCCCGCGCCACCCCGACTGGAGGAATGGAGGAGGGGTCTAGACCTTTACATGGCGGCAGAAAGGGTTACTTACAAGGCTCGGGGATGTCCCAAGAAACTTAGCAGAGTGTGGTCTAGATGGAGGAAATATCATGGCCTGGAAGGGGGTCCCTAGCAGCGCAGATGGGAGGGGGTTCCTCCACGGTTCAAGGAAGGCGTGGATAGCCCAGGAGCCGGGGCGGATGAGAACATTACGGACAATTGTGCATTGGGGTGGATCAATTATTGGACTGGCTCCTCTTATGAAGGGGGAGGGGGGGAGGTGGGGGACAAGCAAAGTGGGTGTGCTAACCAGTGATGACCTGTCTGTTTGGTTGTTCTTGTTTTGTGATAAGGAAAAAAATGCAAATAAAAATATTACAAAAAAAAAATGATGTCATGTTTTAACAGCTTTTCCAGTTCTTTCTCATTGGCTTCTGGCATGTGAAAAGCGACTCTGTGGTGCTGCTGGGCAACAGAGTGAATCTCTTCATTTCCCAGGCCATGAAACAATGACGGGAACTGACTCGCAATTTCAGATTGAGTATTGAGGTTATAGTTGAGGGATATCAGTCCCATGTCAGCAGCAGTGGCAAAACTGAGTAGGCATGCACTTGATGAAGTTATTTGAAGAAAGTGATTTGCCACTTGTACCAAAGTTTTTTCATATCGGATAGGTAATATGTACTTTTTCACTTGCATGAAGTTATTTGACTCATCACTGTCTATGATAAAGCATATAGGGTAACCGTTAACCTTTATTGTAATCTTGGGGCAGTGTCCAAATGAATTCTGTTGTTTTGTTTGTTGCGTTGTCTTTGTTCTTCTCTGCAAGCAGCCAAATCTACATATCAATGTCGTTCTTTGGTCAATAACATCATCGCACATCCATCTTCTTCACTGATGCTTGATAATGACGTTGAAGAGCCTTTGTAGGATGAACTTGGTGACTATTGACTTTGACTGGTTCTACTTGTCACTTTTGGCCTTGTGGGCGTGGCTAGAATGCTTCTGGAACCTTCTGGCATCCATTTTCTCTTATCGCTGTGATGCAGTTGGTTTCTCTCTTGCCTTGCAAACTGTTATGGTATGGTTTTATGTCCCACAACCTTTGCACGTCTGCCCTATGGCTGGACATTTACCTTCATGGGAAAATGAAAAGTTTTCTTCCTTTGAAGAAGTCAACTTGCGGGCATCTATCCTTTACTCATGCTTGCTTTTCATGACTAATGCTGTTTCCCTTTTCATTGTTCCAGCTTACATATCAGCAGCTTGTTAATCCACTCTTTCATCAGCCTTTGCAGCCATTAGTACTTTCTCAAAACTGAGCGTCACTCTCAAAATGCTTCTTCTGAATGAGTCTCAAAGACAGTCATCGATGACTCTGAGGTGTATGGTTTCTTCATCATTAAACTCATTAAACTTACAGTGTTTGATAAGCACATCATGTCGCTCAAGAAACTCATCCATCATTTCACCATCTTGTTGTGTCGTTTGATTGAAAATGTACCTTTCATAGTTGACATTCGGCATCTGATTGAACTTGGCTCCCAATCAGTGGCGGCTGCTCAGGATCCAAAGTGGTGTGGCAGCAGGGGTAAGAAGGGGAGAGGTGGGAATATAAAAATAAGCACAGACAATAAAATACACAAATATCAAACATTTACCTGCCGCTGTGGTCGCTGCATTGATACTCTCCTGAACCTCGGCTCCAGGGCTAGTGCACACTGTGATGAATGTCAATTCTGAGGCTGCTCTCATGCTGGGAATACGATTCCCAGGATGACAGAAGCACTGGGACTGGTATCTGCCACCTGATTTGCTGCTCAGACAGTGGTATTTTGTTAATCTAATCGGAGAATGTTTACTGAAAAGGAAATGAAACTCCGCGCTATATTGATGAATAAAATATTTATGTAGTTAAGAACGCAGAAATTTAGAAAAAAACTCCCTCTGATCTAAAAAAAATAAAAAAAATATTGCTAAAACTGTTCTCTGCATGGTGCAGCTTACAACAGGTATTGATCAGAAGGTCAGATTGCATAATGCTGATTGAACCATGAACAATGGTACCGCTCTGCAGGTTTGGGGTTGTATTTGGGGTTGTATTTCACAGGGAGCCACAAAATAATGGTTATATTTTACAGATCAATATAAAATAAGAGTTTTCATGCAATACTATACATAACAAGTAACCACATTTTGTGCAATAACATAACTCATACATGTAGATTTATGGCCCAGATTCGATTCATATAAAGTCCTGTCTCTGTGTGAAATAATGCCTCACCCTATTCAGAGTACACTGGTGACCAGTGTTGAACCTATGTTTCCACATTGAATGCAGAGGAGTCTGCTGCTAGCTTGCTCCTAATCTGAGCTTGTAGCTGTAACTCCCCTGTGGTATAGTAGTCAAACTCAAGGGTCCTCTCAGTGACTTCAATACCCCGAACTGCTTGGCTGTGCATGAGCCAGGTACCACACCTTGACGTGCTCCCACAGTGCATGCCAACATTGGGTAATTATCTGATATAAGGTTATTGAGTAAGAGCTCTGCTTGCAGGTGTGGTCTGCTAATTATATTGGACTTGTCAAGAGTCATGTCGAGCACAACATTTCAGTTCCAACACGAGACAATAGCACCTGGCCCAGGGTTAAGTATCAGACGCCAGACGTCTGAAAAGAAGTCAGGGTTATTCAAAATGAGCCTTTTGCTGGAGGAGATAGTAACAGCATGTCCATTCAGTATCCAATTAATTATTAGAAATCTACCTTCCCAGTCATAAATGGTAGCAATGGTGCGCCATGGGAACCCCTTCTAAATTACTATCAGTAGTCCTCAAGCATTGGTCGAGTGGGGAGCAACGTGTGCCTCAGCCATCCAGCATGCACTCACTTGAGATTTTGTAGCCATTTTCAAGTGTGTTTCCCTGATTTGTCCAATATTTATGCATTTCCAATTGAAGAATGAGAACACATGTCTCGCTTTACGTGATTCGTTAAGCACCCATTTGTTCCAGGATAGTGATTTCATGGAGTGCAGTTATATGATTACATCACACAGGCAATGGACATACTTGGAGTGCCACCAGCTGTATGAGTGAGTAAACTTAAAAGCATCACAGATAAGTCAAATACCCATATAACGTATAGAAATGATGATGGTAGATCAATAAATATCCAAGTAAACAATTCCACTTGTCCTCACTCCAACCATCCCAACTAATTGAAGAATGTAGCCCTCCTACAAACAAAACAACAAGCAAAGTATGTATTGGTCTGTTATAAATTTATACAGCGCACAAATACCAAATGGTGTCTTGGCGCTAGCAATCAAGAAGCGAGCAGGACCACTATTCAACGAACAACCAGGTCTTAATGGCTTTCCTGAACAATGTCAAGGAGGGAAGATTTCTGATGGTTCCAGAGCTTCGTAGCTCCCACCACCAAGCTTCTACCACCTCAGTTTGATTTAAAAAATCTCTGAGAAAGTATCACTTTTGCCCATTGTAATTGAAGGCATCTGTTTGGAGAGTACCAATAGAGTGACCGCTTCAAGAACTGAGGACCGGTACCGTGTAGTGCCTTATATGTAATGCACAGGGTTTTGAGCTCGATATGACTTTTAATTGGTAGCCAATGCATACTCTGAAGGTGCTTTCCCACTGACTGAAATTTGGGAATGCCTAGGCAGAGCCTTGCAGCCGCATTTTGGATCATCTGTAGCCTGCGTAGTTGCTTTATGGGTATACCGAGACATAAACCGTTGCAATAACCCAGTTTGGAAAGGACTAAGGATGTAACTACAGTTTTCCTGCTTTATGTTGGAATCAGTGGTAGGATTTTCTTAATCGTTGTAAGAATGAAGAAGCTTGATGATGAAACTGCCTAGACTTGAGCTTCAAAGTCCAGTCTCTCATCTATCATCACAACCAGATTTTTGGCTTTAGGGACTGGGATTGGTGCTGTTCCCAGGTCATCCGGCCACCAAATATGAGACCAGGAGGGGGAATAGTTACCGAACAGTATCACCTTGGTTTTCCCGGAAATCAGCTTAAGGCAGTGCGATCTCATCCATAAGCTGACTGCCGTTATGCAGTCCCTAAATCTTTTTACTGGCGGTTGGATATTTTTACATATGGATACAATGATTTGGGTGATGTCCGCGTAGGATGTTAATACCATCCCAAAATATCTTATTAATAATGCCAGTTCAGAAACATATATATTCAATAGAGTAGGACTCAAAGATGAACCCTGCGGAACTCCACATAGGAGTGTGAAGGACGGGGTAGTGTAATTGCCCAGGGCAACTGATTGTATCCTATCGGCTAAAAACGAGGAGAACATTCATATTGCCTTTCCAGAAATGCAAAGAGAATTTAGATGGTTAAGCAGCCTCTTATGGTCTACCATGTCGAAGGCCGACCGGTAGAGCATGACAAGAGCCACAGCGCCCCTTGCATCCATTACTGCTCAAAGTAGAAGTAGTCATTGAGATTCCTGTCAGGGATAGCCAGATGACCATGTGGTCAGTCCACTCACAAGGAGGTGAGAGGCTGAACTTACAGTGTAATGGAGATGCCCAGGTAGTGCATAACAGCAGATATAGGTTCTATGGGAAATCAACTAAGAGGTATATCAGGGTGATGTAGTGGTGGGCTTCAGGCAAATCACCCAGAGCTCCCAGGAATGGGGCAAAGGCAGTGTCCAGAACGAGTAGGTGGGAGGACAATAGGAGTTCCAGCTGTAGGCCCCGCTATTTGACGAGTTCACTCAGTTACTGCTGCTGAGTGGGCATCCAGCATCATACTCTGGCGCACCACTCCACCGGTTGGGGTGCGAACATGTTTGCAACACAATTTAATGGCTGCTCTAGGCTCTGTGAAGATATGGGACTTGCTGTTCATGCTGACTCACAGTTTGGCAAGGCAGATCAGCGCATATTGGATGCCAGCCTTCAATAACAGATATTTGCTGGTAGAAACTCTCATGACGTAGTCTGGAACGTGAGAGTAAAATCTAGGTATAGTGAGAGCAGGTTTCCCGAATAGTCAATCTCCCCTCACTCTCGTGCAAGCCTCAATATTATAAGACAGTCTTAATAGTTCAAAATATAAGTATTAATGAGTCATGTAGGTGCACTTTGAGGGTGCCTTGGACCCACGGAGTGGTGCGCATGTTCTACAGAGATTAGTGGCATGAGGGCCTCACGAAAGAGGGAGCAAAGCATTGTTTCGATGAAAGCTTCCATCTTGTCTTTGGCAGTAGTCTTCAGGAGGCCAAAGATATTCACATTATTACAACTGTGTGCATGTCTCAAGGTCTTCGTTGTTGGTTTTAATGACAACTGAATTTTTGGTTTCTAATACTCTATTTTCGAGGTACTTGAGGCAGTCATCATGCTTATTAATTCTTTACTGTATATGATTAAGTCTAGTGGTGAAGGAGTCTGTCTTAGAATCAAACAGGCTGAGACGGCTTTTCATATCTGTGAACAAATGTTGGATGTCCTCAGGGGAAGGGTTGTTGCTAGTGGTGACTTGCAAAACTCCTTGGCTTTTGATGTCACTGGTGTTTCTTGCAGATCTCTTGTTCTCATCTGTGAGTTTAGCCTGTCTCTAGTCTTGCTCACCCATGTTGTGTGGAATGGAGGTCCACCCTTGCAAGGGTGATTGCAGAAGGCTCTCGATGAGGAGGAGCAGATTAGGCATGGAAGCACAGTAGCCTTGCTAGGCTAGGTAGTGCAAACCATAAAGCGACCAGGTCATGCCTCACCAAATCCTCTACATCTCTACATGTAAGATGCCAAGGGTCATGGGGAGACTGGCCATGACCAACTCCCAAGGACACAGAAATGGTGATAGTGGAGGCATACTATGGCGCCAGGTGTAAGGCGTTGGATCATGCAGGTGCACAGAGAGTCATTTGGATGTACCCCCTGCCAAAAGCAGCTCAGCTAGGATATAGTAATCATACCCCAGTGTTGAAAGGCCCATCTGGGCAGGGCACCCACCAGTTGGCCAAAAGGGTAGAAACAACCCAGAGGTGGGGGCAGAACCCTCCTCGGCTGACTTGGTGCCTCCTTTAAAGTAAAGGAAACATCTAGAGGTTTCAACCAACTGAGGTGACAGATATACCCATTCCTCCATGTCCTGACCCTAGCTTGACTGGGGTCACAAAAGACCAGTGACAAACTCTTGTGCTCATGTGCTTTGTGATGTGCAAGTGTGGTAGGTGACAGCTCCTTTCCCTCAATAACTCAGAGTGGAAAATCCTGAAAACAGCTATCTTACCTTTGTCTCTCTGGCTGAGAGCAATACACAAATACTGACTTCAAGCTACACCTAGTCATGTGACCCAGGATTAGGCTGCAGGCACCAAATGGTTACGACATGAAAATGGCAACTTTATAAAAGAATAGTGACAGCTTGGCGTGCACTCAAAATAAACTTTATAAAAGAGGCATTTTCAGAATTGTGACAAAAAATGTAACTTTACCTTTAAAGAGGGCTTTTGATTGCAATTCTTTAGACACCAAACTTGAACAGTCCACCTGCTCCCAACTGAAAGTTATCATGTATTAAATGTAATTAGATAATCCACTGTTATCCTACAGGAGAGGCAGACCTTGCAGTAGTAAGAGTTATTTACCACCTTAACATGTAAAACTTAAAAGTATATGTCCAGCGTTTGAAATCCACTTCGCCCTTCCCTCTGGACTGTTCAGAGCCTATGCTAGGGGTGTCTTATATGTATTAAAAAGGAAGGTTTTATTTTGCCTGGTTGAAATGGCAATTTAAAACATCACATATAGGCTGTGATGGCAGGCCAGTGACATGTTTAAAGGGCTACTTAAGTGAGTGGCACAATAAGGGCTGCAGTCCCACTAGTAGCATTTAATTTACATGCCTGGGTATGTGTAGTACCACTTTACTAGGGGCTTACGAGTAAAAATGAAATATGCCAATTTGAGTGAAGGACAATGCTAGCATGTTTAGGGAAGCAAGCACACGCATGTTAGCCCTGGTTAGCAGTGGTAAACTGGGCAAAGTACTAAAGCCAGTAAAAGTTAGCAAAACAGGAGGGTTGAAGGGAAAACGGTAGGGGGGAACACCAATCCAAGAATGTCAGGTGTAATAGAAATGCTATGCATCTCCACATCATTACATCTGCCAACCCTGCCTTTGAGGCAGACCAGTGCATCATCTCTGGTGGCTCTTAGTATACCATCAATGTAGAGATGTAAAAAAAAACATGACAACAGGCCTTATATATCTCTCCCTTTAATCCTCTCTGCTGCGCCTCGACTAGCATCTCACTCTTCAAATACCACATACTCAAATATATACATACATACATTCTCAAGACTCAGGAGCAAAGCCAGATTCTCACCAAAGGGTAGATATCATACTTAGACGATTGTTTACAGACAAGTGCTTTGAAGAATCCTGGTAACTATGGGTGGTTGGTTGAGTAAGCTACACATATATTGAGAGGATCACTGATACATCATCGACTCCTATAACAAAATAAATATTGAGTCAATAATATTGTATACATAAATATTGCACCCAACATAAAAAAGAAATAACACAAACATCAATAAAAAAATCTTTAAAAAAAATCTCTAGGACAAAAATATTGACAACAAAAATAAAGAACACAAAAATATCGATAACATTAACCCCTTCAGCGCGGTGCGGATTTCCGCGCCACGCTTAAGGTTCTGTGCGCGGGCGGGGCCATGACGGAGCGGTTCCGTCATGCGCACAGCGCAACCGACGTGCATGAAGGAACCGCTCCGTCATGCGCGTCGAAGGGGTTAAAAAAAAATGAAACACAACAAAAACAATGATATAAATAATATCAACAGCACAAACATCGATAAAATACTAACATTTAAATATGAAAATAAGCTACTTTCAATATCACAATAAAATAACATATTCCAAACATTTTAAACATACACTAGAAAAAAATTACAAATTTTATAACATTAAACATATACACTAAAAATCCAAAACCAAATAAATAAACAAACAAACAATACCACATGAAAAAAATCACAGCTACCAAAAATAAACAAAGATTAATATGTATTATATGGAAAAAATATAAATGTTATTTACATATACATTTAAATAACAATAATAAACAAAATAAAAACAAATATTAAATAAACATAATAAATATTGAACACATTGAAAGGTAACTGCTAAGAAATTCAAAAAAGCTATCTCGATAAATAAATTGACACTACACCAACAAAAACCAATAGAAAACTGTAATTAATAAAATAAACACTATGAAACATTTAATCAATTAACACAACATTTACCGTATAATGGACAAACACAGAGGAAGAATGAACCTCTACAAGACAGAAAACAAAAATAAAAAGAACTACACAAACAACTATTCTGAAAATATCTGATTAAAGGTAAGAACAGAACTTTGAGGCCTATTAAGATGGCGGGCGGATCGCCACTGCCGGCCCGGCGGGGGAATCCACCTGCCATCCATGCCAAAATGACCCCCCCGCCATATTAGGATGGCTTGGGGGTCCGCGGCAGACAGGAAGACCGTCTGCCGCTTTTCTGCCCGTCGATGAGTCGACCAGGTGGAAAATGTGTATAATATGGTGGCGGTGTCTATATTATGATGATGGTGGATATCAGCCTTTCCATGGTGGCTTTGCCGCCATGGAAAGGCATGCGGTTTTTGCATTTGGGGGCCTGTTGGTGCCCCCAGGGTGTTGGGGAATGTGGGGTACACATGGGGGGTACCTATAGTAACCCCCTGCATTTGCATGCAGAAGGTGGCAGTGGGTTGCGGTTGCAGTAGCCGTTGCCGTGGCCCGCCATCGTAATAGACCCCATTGTAACTAAATAAATAAAATTAGCTTAAGAAAAAATTAATTAAAACTATGACATGTTTTCCTTTATATATCACAATCTGAAATTATTGCTCGATTGAGTACTGTGTAATCGGAGGTCCAAATTTTGTGCCACGACAGGATTGGTTCTGACTTGATTACATTTTTAATAAAAGGGGCACCAAGTTTGGAGAGGAGAACATATGCTGAAGTGCTTTTGGGGGTTGCTAAAAGATATCTAAAAACATTATTTTCTGTTACTTGCATATCTGCAAATTATTTGTGTCCCCATATGCCCGCCCCGTAAAGTGCTAAACTTGTGCATTTTGCATTATATATCTTTAGCATCATTTATGGGGGGAAAAGTGGTAGTTAAACTAATCTTTATTCCATTTATTGTTAAATTTCTGCATTTCTGGTTGATTTTACCACAGGTTTTCGACTGGTTAACTGGGAGACCCAGTTTGTTCATATATTCGATAAAGTTGGTGAGGAGCGTCTGTAGAGCCAACGGGGTGTGGGCCATTAAAAACTGCATCGTCGGCATAGAAGAGGGCCGGGACAGGACGCGTGCCTATTTGCGGTACATCTTTGGAGGTAGCCACCAGCTCCTCTCCCACACTGTTTATGTATAAAGAGAACAGGAAGGGAGCCAAGACACACCCCTGTCTAACACCTTTCTCCATGTCAAAGGCTCCAGTACATTCCCCTCCAGCCCCAAACCTTACCCTTTCTCTGCATCCCGTATATAAATCCCTTAAGATGCTGATGATTGGGTTCTCCACTCCCATTTCTTTCAACTTTAACCATAGCCTGGTGCGTGTTATGGAATCATACGCCGATGTTAAATCGACGAAGAATAGGTACAGCTTCCTTTCATTATTCTTAAATATTTAACAGTAAGCATGTTTAGATTGATACTCTGCTCAATTGTCCCAACCCCAGGTCCAAATCCATATTGCAGATCTGAAAATTTTCCGTTGCTTTCAGCCCACTGTTGTAATCTTTCAAGAATTATACGGCACGCTATTTTCGCTAAGGAGTCAGGGCGAGGGGCCTGTAGCATGCTGGATTTAGCCGATCCTCTTTTTTAAAAATAGGTACTATGATTGCCTACTTCAAGCGCTTATGTGCTTTACTACAGACAGTGTTGAATCACCCCTTTTCTCTCTTTTTTGTCTTCCTTGTAGTAGCAAAGAGTCTCTCTTTTACTCCCTTTGCAATGGCCAAAAAGGACCCAATGATATCCTTTGGGGGAGTGCTTTCATTTAAACATAAGTGGAGATCACCTTTATTATTAGTTATTAGATGGTTAAAAAGATACTCGGAGTTATTCTGTGTCCAGTGCAGGGTATATCCATTGTGCCGTGCTACTTCGATCTCCTCTACCTGTGGAAAAACATTATCATGACTTTGTTTAAAAAAGGGTGCAGTCGCTAGTTGAAGGCTCAGAGGGAAGTGATCACTTAGTGCAATCTTGTGTGTACAAGAATAAAAAATGGAGCCAACGCAATAGTTTGACAGTAAAACGTGGTCTGTGATGGTATTATTAGTAGACCCATTAAAGGGTCTCTTTCGCTACACATAAGGTGTTGCAATTTCGTTTGCGAATGACATGTCAAATTTAAATATTAATTCATTTAACTTATTGCCATATATACTAAGTGCGAAGAGTGGAGGATCTGTATCATCTATGATTGTCATTCCACAAGCTTTTGCTGACTGGGCATTGCACTGTCGTTTGTCAAAATCCCCTCCCATAAGAATGTAATATACTTATTTTTACCCAAGCTAATACACTCTAGGTCATTGCTTATTTCCTGCAGGACCTGCTTTATTTCTCTCAATGTGGCGTTGTTATAAAAGTTAATTTTACTAAGCTGGCACAGCATTTCAAATTAAATACCATTACTTGGTAAAATGGATTATTGGTGATAAAGTCAATGTTCTTGAATTGTAAAGTATTTGCCATGTAAGTACACAAATCCCCCTTGGCCCTTCCATGATGGGATGGTATTGCCTGAGTAAAGTATGTCCTGTACCCCTTCATATGGATGGCCCCAGTAAGCCATGTCTTTTGGAGACAAATAATTTGGCAATTGCTTACAAAATCTGGCCATTCTGTGGTCTGTATTTTACAGCGTAGACCCGCCTCATTCTAGAACATGCATCCAAATTATTCAATTTTAGGTTGGGCTACTTTCTCTAAGTGGGTATCTATCATGGGAACTTTCCCCTTAGGAATGGCCAAATGTGGGGCTATTTTTTGTCTCTTTCCAATATCTTCATGTAGTGTTACTGAGGCAATAATAGAGGCAGTGCCAACTGTGTTTTTGATGTCATTGCTTGTCTGTGGCATTACCTTTCCTGTCAGATTTGCCCACTCTTTAAGTCAATCAGGGCCTCCCAGCGACGGATCGGATCATAACAGATCTATCAAGAGCTAAGGCTGGAGCAATCCCTAGCTAAAATCGTCCCTAATCTCAGTAAACAAGCAAAAACAATGTATGAATATCTACAATAAAAACCTCGACTATTTCCAAACACCAAAGGGCTAGAATACCTAGACATGATTGCTAAATCGATACTATCAACAAAAAGCAATGTTAAACATCATAAGCATTTTAAAATCACAAAACATTTAACCTACACAATTCTACTCTTTTTTAAATTAATTATTTATAATTAGGTCATTTAAAAATTAAAAATGTACATATAAATATATGACATTATAGAACTATTAAAATAAAAAAGAAACAAACAAACCAAATGTAACCAAAAACATTTCCCACCCATAATCATTAAAAATAACTCACAGTTATGTTGCAGTAGACGGTCCTCGAAAACTAACAAATCCATAGTAGATAAATCGAAAGACAAATCCATTCGAAAGAAAGTCCCCAAAAAATTCTAAAATACAGCTGTAGAAAAAAGGCTCCAATGACGCAATCCTCTCAATGACAAGACCCTCAAAAACATGAGAACTAGCTAAAACAAATGCAAAATAGAACTGGTGAAAAAAGGCTCCAATGACGCAATTCTCTCAATAACAAGACCCTCAAAAACCCAAAAATTTGCTGAAAAAAAGCTCCAACAAACCCGAAAAATAAAAGGAAATGTTAAAAATGTACTTGTTTCAAAGAAACAAAATACATTTTCCTTTTTTTAAAAAAAAAAATGGTGTCATCAGCACCATCTGTCCACGATACGTAAAACCTGTAAAGAAAAAATAAGAACACCCTCACACAATAACATGTACAAACCAACAAACCCACAAACATTATTATCAACATTAAATATAACATAACATAACTAAACAACCCATAACTAACACAACATAACACTCTACTTCTATCCAACACTACGTCAAACACTTAAAAACACTAAACTACCAAAACAACACTTAACTACACCAAAACAAACAATTAACGACCTACAAATCTAGCTACAGTACTACTACCTCACCCCTACCCTAAAAGTACCTTAAATGTAGAATAAATCAAACTTACCTTAACTTGCAAAATGACCTAAAAACGAAATAGTTAGACAGAAAAGTGAAAAAAATTGAAACAAATGGCTGCGTAATAAAAATGAAAGTAAGACTGACTCCCCATAGACAAAAATTGAGAAATAATAAAACAATCCCAAATATTAAATGTGCATTTTTGTTTATTATCACTTTTTTTTTACAAATGTTCAAAAAATGTACAGAAAATTGTAAAATATACATTAAATATGATATTATCAAAAACAAAAAATATCCTATTTAATATATATTAAAATGTATTTTTGTTTCAGGCACTCACCTTCAAAATATAAAATTACAATAAGACTATTGTAAATGTGCTACCAATATAACAAAGTTTTATACAAAAAAATATGATACAAAAATATATTTGTAAAACAAATTGTAAATTATTTAATATATTCAATATTACTTTCTTAATAATAATATTTAATATACTAAATAATAAAAACGTACAAAATATAAATATGTAAAATACATATATTAAATGTATTTAAAAATCTGTGAAATAAAATGTACTAAAATGTTGACTTGTTCTCACAAATATGATAAATAATAAAAAATCAATATGTTTATATTTAAAAAACTGAAAATATATTTACTTTACTATTACATACCTATACTTCAGAATATTTATCATTTTTCAAAACTGTTAAAAAATATGTAAGTAAAAATATTTTTTAATTTTGCAAATGTACATGAAAAATATATGTTAAAAATATAATAAATGTTATAATTCTGAATAAAAACAATATTTCTGACTCATGTTTTTAATATTGTCAAAAATGGTATAACAAAACTAAATAAAAACTATGGGGCTCATTAGGATGGATGACTGAGGCACATCTGCGGTGCTGGCGGTCACAGAAAATGTCCTCTTCCACACTCCAGTGGCAATGCACGAGCTCGCCATATTACGATGGGCAAACATAGCCCATATTCTGTCCACTGCGGAGTTACGTGAACCACCAGAAATTTCCACCCGCCACCGCGGCGGAGGGTGCCAATAGAGACACACCGCAGTGTGCAATGACGTCCCGTCCTCCGTACAAATCACGATGCCGCAAACAGCCCATCACACCGCAGCGGAGAATCCACCCAACCGGGATGGCGGAAGGACGACAGTGGAGAGCAAAACCCGACTCCGGTCCCCCCCACCCGGTCCCGACCGCTATGGATCCAGCTCTTAAGCCTTTCCGCTGCTGTACCTCATCCACTACCAGCAAATAATACACCGTCGCAGACAACGCCGCAGGTACGCAAACACACAACTCCGCATACAACCACAACACACAACTCCAGGGCTGACATACGGTTCCTGTCCACATCAGTCACTCTGGTGGGGACAGGAACATATACCCCAGTGTACTCACACTTGTCCTACCTGTTAGAAACTCACCCCTCCGCACTCGGGTCACCCATCAACTGTGAAATCACTGCAATATCCCTGGAAAGTCACTGCTGTGGTGAAGACACGGGAAAACCTGCACACAAGGTAGTAGGCAGGGCCTGCGCCAGGCATGGGCAGTCTGGCCAGATTCACAGGGCTCCATCTTCACCCTTCCCACACTATGCATCACACACCCATTTAGGCACATGCTGTGTGCTCCTCCTGTGCCCCCCTGCACAATTAATCAGCCAGGTGTAGCCAGACCTCGCACCTCACACATCAAAGGACAAGGGAGTTTGACTGGGAAGGTGGGGTGAAGAGGAACACCCTGCACAGAAGCTCAGGGGCCAGACAACCCTCCTCCTCACACCTACCTTCCACTCATGTGAAGCAAACTGAGTATAATTATAAAATGAAGAGTCACACTGCATATGAACATCCACTGAACTGTTAACACTGCCTGTCAAGTCACTCATAAACACCCCACACTGACACCCAGCCACATACTCATACCATAGGTCAGCAGCAATGGAGGACAATAAATGGGCCAGCCAAAAGTGAAGTAGACAGTGCTGGAAAACCATGAAACAAGCCGCATAGCATGTGTACATCACATGCAAGAGAAGGAACATATCACACCACCCTTAGGCCATCAAATCAGACATGGGTGGCACAGTGAGTGAAATTAAAACAAAGTGACCTATATGCAACAACTCAGGGATACATCAAGGCAATCCATGCATAGGCACAGGAATGATCAGAAGTGTCTGAAGTTATACAGTGACCAGCCACACACCTATGTCAACTTACTTGACATGTGTATGTCATCAGCACAGCACACGTGGCTCATTGTCACACTCCCTGACTGTCAAACACAAGTAGGACCATCACACATACCCCTCCTCTACCCACATCACCCTTTCTACAATCAAAACATATTAGAAACACACATAATGGTGTAAATTATGTCCTGTGAGTTTACTGACAAGTAATCACACTCCCTGTGGTGCATCCACAAATATCAGACTCACATTCAGGGATGCCTGAACCAATGCTGACACAAAGACAACAGCCAAACACAAAGCTCACAAACAACATCCGCAGAAGTCCAACAAGCCCAGCCGTGTGCAGCCAAACAGTGAAAAGGCAATGTGACCCTAAACAGAACAGGAATACACAACATTGTCCCTCAGGACCAATGCACAGACACAATACCCCAACACAAACAAGAATTGCAGCATCAAAAGCCAATCATGAACACTAACTGGGATCAATGGGACAAATCAGCTAACACAAACAGAGACACCACACCACTCATCAAGTGACCATGGTGTCATAGTGTACCACAAGCATGCACATGCCCAATCCTGACAAGTGACAGGTCATATATAGGAGGACACACCGCCATTGTATACTCAAAACAAGCTCATGAACAAGAATCCACCTTGCTGCATGTGACAGACACACATTTAATGCACATTACACTTGCAACACACATCTGAATATATCACACAGCATAAACTACTCACACACAATGTCATGCAAATAGAACATCACACACACATAGCATCTGTCAGTAGAAAGAGGCAACACAGGCCAAACACTGCATACATCTATAACAAAAACACAATAGGTGCACATACCACTCAATCACATTGCAAACTCAGCTGGACATCAGGGGGATGCATACCAGGCAAGTGCAAGGCCACATACACTGACAGCACTGCATGCACACCAAGCAGTGTGTGTACACCAACCAAACCAGTGTGAGGGTGAATGTGGAGGGCTGTGTTTCCACTTCTTGGGGATTTGATAGGCAAGAATTGTCTTGGCAGGAGTGGGAAGTGGGGCAGGCACAGCAGCCTCACTCTACACCAAAGGTGTATCAGGTGCAGGTGGCTCTCGCTATGGTGACTTGCTGGATCTAGTGGTACGCTTGGGGTGGCCTTGACTTTTCCCCGACCATCCTTTGTTGTCCAGGTAAACCCCCCACATTGCTCTCCTGTCCCAGCTTCACAGGGGTGTGGGTGGGAGTTGACGTTGTGGGTGAATCTGTCTTAGAGAGCTGCATGTGCTGCCTCTTTGCAGGGACCAGCTTCAAAGCAGACAGGGCAACTGTTTGTTTGTCTTTGGGAGCAGGTGTGGGGATCGGAGTGTCCTTGGATGGGGATGATTTGGATGAATGTGAGCTTGAGGCCTGCTTCTTGGCCTGATGCTCCTGGGTGTCACGTGAAGGGCTTTAGCCTTTGTGCTTCTATGTGTCTGTTTTTTGTTTTGGGAATGGTGTCTGTGCTCTGGGCTGCTTGGAGTGCTGCTGTTGTGTGCTGCATGTGGAGTACTTGGTGACTGAGGGCTGTAGTGTGTGGACACTTTCTTCAGGTGGTGCCACTGGCAGGGTGGTTGCTGAAGGGACTGGAGCTGGACTGGGAGCCTGTCACAGCTGAATGGCTGCCGTCCCTGTGGAGGACAAAGACTGGACAGTTCTGTGTAGCTCACCCACATCAGAATGAATGCCCTCCATGAAGGCAACTACCTGTGCCAGCTTCTTGTCATTATCCTGGAAAGCAATCAGGAGAGTAGTCTGACCCACACACACAGCTGACACAAAAGGTCCACCCCTCCACACTGAGGGCAGCAGGGGAGACAGGGGCAGGGACAGCGGTGCCTGGTGGGTAAGACACTCTACCCTTCCTAGGGCTGCGGGCACGGCCAGCACTAGTAGCCGGGAAGGCGGGCACTGGATGATGTATGGTGGAAGAAGAGGCAGATTTCAAACTCCTTATGCCTGCCAACATCGAGGAGTCACCGCTGGATTCAGATGATGTTGTGGTTGGTGTTTCTGGGAGTGATTCTTCCAGGGCACTCCTGTCCCCCTGCGAGGCGCTGGTCACATCAGTGTCAGTGAGATCATGTGTAGCAGTTGTGCCAGAAGCTTCACCATTGGTGTCTGTCCCCTTCTGTGCCCTCGGTAGATGCTGCAATAAACGGAGACGTAGGTTCAGTATAGTGCCACACTTACAAACATCATACACAAGCAAATCACAAAACTAGAATATGATACCCCCATGTTGTCCACCACCCTGTGCAGTCTGCATGTGCAACCTTAATGCAAAACTCCATGTCTCCTCTTCTGATTTCTAGTCAAGATCCCTCCTTTGTGTCTGTTCTTCCTTCTCCCCCCCTTATGACTATACAGACAGTAGGAAGTAGGACTGAAGCAGGATTGTCGAACAGTGATGGGATATCTGGAACTGATAATTTGGTTGTCAATCTTTCCGGCTATGTACTAAATGAATATGAACTGTCTGGCCTCAATAAGGGCTTAGGCTTTTGTCCTGTTAACAAAGGAAATTTCACTGATATTCATGTGGATCTATTTCAGTTTACCAGACAGGCTAAACTAAAATGTCATTTTTCTTTGAATAAGGTGAATAAAACTGTTGGTCCAAATCTCTCCAGAAGTCTCTGTGTCACACATAAAAGACGTCTCCTAGCTGCTGTCATTGAATGATGATAATACACGGACTGTGGAACAGGCTATGGATGATTTGGGTATTGAACAAGCCTATGCACTAGAAAGTGGCCTACATCCCTGTAGTAAGTTGATGCCCCAGGGAGCCCATCTCACTACTATGTGATGTTTTTCATCAGCAAGTCACAAAAGCCCTCCATGAACTAGAGGATAAAAAATTGTCTTCAAACAGAACCTATGTCAAGGAAAATCTCAGTAGTCTAGAAAGAACATCCCTCTTGAAGATCAGGTACAATAATGAACTGATAATACGGGAAGCGGACACAGGGGGCACTATTGTCCTTATGAACAGACGGGATTATGAGTTGGAGGTTTATGGACAGTTATCTAATATGGTCTGCTATGAAAAATGGGATCAAATATATGCCCTCTTGCCTCTATTACTATTAAGGAAAAACTAAATCATTGGAGGGAGGTTGGTCTGTTGTCAGACGTCAAACACAAATTTGAATGTGTGGAACATCCTAAACATCCTTCTTTATATATTTTGCCTAAGAAACATAAAAAAGAGAAGTTCCCGCATGGCTGGCCAATCATCTCCGGCATCGGTTCACTTACTGAACCAATAGCTCAGTTTGTAGACTCTTTTTTTCAGCCCTTCAACCTTCTGTCCTATATCATGGATACTACTGACTTGCTCATTAAACTAGATGGTCTTGTGTGGGATGATTCACTATGGCTCTACACCCTAGATGTGGAGTCCCTGTACACCTGTATAAGAGAGGACTTAGGGTGTAAATCGGTGGAGCACTTTTAATCATCACGAAGAGCTAGTCATCATGACCACAATAAAATGATACTTGACATGATACACTTGATATTGGATAACACCTACTTTCTCTATGATGATACCTGGTTTAAACAACTGCAGGGGACCACAATGGGGTCCAAATCTTTCCCCTCATATGCCAACCTGTTCATTGGGTGGGTAGAGTTGGTATACGCATGGTCCCATGTGGCCTCACCCTGGACTGAGTATATCAATTTCTGGGGACGCTTTATCAATGATATTTTCATCATATGGTCTGGAACAGAGGAGACTTTTAGATCATATTTTGCCTATCTGAATAGTAACTCTTTAAATGTGAGATTTACTATGACAATGTCCAGGTCAAGGATTCAATTTCTTGATCTTTCTCTATAAGTGCAGAATGACACTTTGCAGAGCACTCTATGCAGAAAAGAAATGTCTGTCAACAGTCTATTACACTTCCAAAGCGTGCACCCCTCGAGTACAAAGAAAGCTATTCCCTATGGGGAGTTAGTACGTATAAAAAGAAATTGCAGTGAAGAAACGCATTATAAGAACCAAAGCCAAGAGCTAATACAACGCCTCAAACGCAGGGGGTACAGGAATCCTGTTCTCTCTCAAGCAGTAGAGAGAGCTAATAAAATGGAACATGTGGAAACACTAGTGCCAAGAGGGAGGACCAATAAGGAACGTCCGTCGTTCATTACTACAAACTCCGCTTTGAACCAAGAGGTGTTTAAAATCCTCAGAACACACTGTCCCTTGCTAAAGGGTGTACCTGGGGTAGGTCCTCTCCTGCAGGATAAGCCAAGCATCATCTACAGAAGATGTAGAACCATCAGAGAGGCAATGTGCCCCAGTTACACGTGACCTAACAAAAAGGTACAGGAAATGTGGCTTGCCCGCCCAATGGGGTCTTTTCCTTGTGGCAGGTGTAACATCCGCCATTTGGGACAAATCACCAAAATCTTTAAATATAACACAGAGAGAACTTATATCATCAGGCATTTCATTAACTGTCTAACACGATTTGTGATTTACGTGATTGCATGCATGTGTGATAAAATCTATGTAGCGAGTACAGTACGTCCCTTAAAGAAATGCATTCAAGAACATAGGAGAACATGTCTGAATGGTGATGCAACATACGCATTAGTGTCCCATGAGTGTACCTCAAAATGTAACAGGTCAAATTTCAAGTTCCACGCCATTTACCATGTACCCCCCTTGCAGAGGTGTGGTGATAGGGAACTGTGCCTACACCAATTAGAAGCAAAATGGATCTGTAGACTGAGATCTACAACTGAGGGTCTAAACTTGCACATGGAAATGCATTATTTTCTTTGACACATTCCTTATGTTTACTGACACCATTATATCAACAACTTGATGTCTATCCGTGTTAGCAACAAAACTGAGAATCTGGTCCTATAAACATGTTCTGAATTGTTTAACACAGATGTGCTAAAGACTATGGTGGACACACCCTGTACATCAAGAAATGGTGAGACTAAATAATTGTTTATGTCTCCCTGTGTGATTCCCTGTAGATGGAGAGTAGAGGCTGTGTGACCTATTAAGCAGGATGTCTGTCTTAACCACATATAAAAGTGCTAGCAGTGTTTATTAGGTCTTCAATGTTTGCAATAGGGTTTTTGTAGTCTGAACTCAGTCGCAGAGTGGCGTTTCTATGACTGTCTTTTGTAGCATAGATCACTAAGGACGGTTGTTAGGACATATGCAATCACAAGGTTCGAAATCTGTTGTCCCTGCAATAGAAAAAACGTTTTGGATATTTCAATGATTTTTCTTCATAATGTTCACGTAATATTTCTTTCTGTATGAATGCGTTGAAACAATGTACCCTGTTGTGGTCTTGATAATGTACAGGAATCTATTGCCTTTGCTTTAAAGAGCATAGGTAGCAGAGAACACTGAGGGGCCTATTAGGATGGTGGGCGGACTTCAGTCCGCCCGCCACCCTAGCGGTGCTGGGACTGGCCGACAGCGGTGGTCCCGCACTGCCAATTAGGATGTGACCGCCACCCCAGCAGTCACATTCCACATCTCTAACATTGCGGGGGGTGCTGCTGTAAGCAGCACCCACCTCAATGTCAAAGACGCATTCTGTGAATTGCCATGCACAATGTGACAGGCACCGCGCGGTGCCTGCCACCTTGTGCATGGCAATGTGGTACCATAGGTACCCCCCAAGTGCAGCCGACCCTGGGGGCCCGCAAGGGGCCCCCAAAGCAATTTCCACCAGCCTTTCCATGGCGGCAACGCCACCATGGAAAGGCCTTGAGAAACTGGCATCATAATATTGATGGCGATGCCTTCCAGGCACCGCCACCATATCATGCCCAGCTCCGCCCGACCAGCAATCGTAACGATTGCCCACCAGCGGAAAAGCTGACTTGGTAATATGGCGGGGGTTAAATTATTTTGTGATGGCAGGCGGATCGCCACCATAATGGCGATCCGCCCGCCATCATAATGACACCCTTAGTACGTTTGATTAGGCATATGCATTAATGTAGTTCGATTTCCACCATCCGTAAACTTGAGGACAATTGCTTGGACATGTACATTTGAAGGGTTTGAGATTGAGATTTTCCATTCACTGTAGTTATTTTACTCTTTTCTTGTAGTGGTTTTTGCTTCTCAATTGTCTGTACTTGGAGTAAAATAGGAAAGTAGTGACAGCTATATCAATGGGCTCGGATAGCACAGCGCATTGAGTGGGATTGATTAAGTATGTGCATCTGCAGGGTTCGAGTTCCTCCATCCCTCCATTTAAAAATAATAATTATAAAGACACAGATTCAAGAATGGTTTTTAGTTTACAATTGGCTGTACTTGGAGTTAAATACGAAAGGAGTGACAAGTGTTTCAACAGGCTCAGATATCATAGCGCACTGAGTACGATTGATTAGGCATATACATCCGCAGGGTTCGAGTCCCACCATCCCTTTTTCTTTTTTTTTTTCCATAACCTTCAATCTCCTTTGTGGCTTTTCTCATGTAGCAAACACGCTGAGACTTTACATCTCTGAACAGGTTTCTACTTTGGTTTTTATTTGGGTATTATTTATGTTTTTGACTTGGCGCGCATCTGTCATTTAAGGTAGTGCTCACAGAATTCATTTTTGTAAACAATGCAGCATGGATGCCGTGGTCGGCATTCTAGTGTTAAGCGTTCTTGCTTTTTTGAAACACAGCTGGTTTAACTTTGATGATCAGCGTGGCTATTTAAACTCGGGTCTGTTTGGCATGGTGTTTTCACTTGTAGATTTGATGTGACAGGAGTTTCCTCGATGGCCGCGTAAACAGGTGATGTTTATCACGGATGTGCTTGGGCTATGTATATTGCTCATTGGCTGCTTAAAAGGGTAATGTTTCACTATGGATGTGCTTGGGCTAAATGGAATTGTTTAATAGTTTAGCGCCTAAATATCTAGTTGGACGGATCTGTTTAGGCTGGCTTCTTTAAATGTTGAATTGCGCAGCGTTGTAACAGCCAGATGGATTACTAGACCGGTCTATGCATCCGTCACAAATGATTTTTCTTAAGCTCCACTGACTATCTTGGGTAGTGAGATTTGTTAGTGTATCGGGCCAGCTCGGATTGTTATTATTTATAAAGATACTCGTGGGTTATAGTGTTTTTTACTCCTTTGTAATTTTGCTCACATGCTTTATCTTTAGGCCTGCGACTGAGCGCGCAACACACCATACATCCTGGTTCTTGACTGGGACCGTGCCTACGGATTTTTATAAAATATCCTTTCTCAGGTATACTGTGTATTCAGACTTTTATATGAGCTAGTGCATGCTGGGTCTGTGTTTTTCGTGATTGGGACATGTTGGGCTACTGCTTTCTTTATTATGGAGGGATAAACAATGAGTGAGTACTATTCCGCTGTTTGTCACTTGCACTCATATAAAATTCTTATAAAAAGAAATTCTTTTTTTACACGAGTCTACGAGGGTGTCTGGTGCCCCACTTTGATCCCGTGCAGAGATTTGAGGGGACTTGTGCTTTGTCTTTCCCAGATCCCTTGATCAGAAATAAATTTAAGAAATCGCCAACCGATTTGGGCTAATACCCTGTGGAATCCTTTGTTTTCGGTTGTGTGGACCATTTACATGGTGGGTAAAATATTGTCTGTTCAATATATGGTCTAGATGTGGTATTTGGGATGATAAAAGAATGAGTGTTTTGTCGTTCTTGTGTTGTAATGAAGTAATCTGGATTTAGCCCACATGCTTATATTTCTTCCTCTAATCCTTCCTCTTCTTTCGGTCTTTTCTTCCCTCTACTTCAGCATCCAACTTCTTTTTCTTTGAGTTTCCTGTACATAAGGGGCATCAGATAAGCTCTTTTCTAGTTTGCCATTTCTTGATCATAGGTGGCCAAAATATGTATGTTCAAAATGTTAGTTCTTTGTTTTGTTACATGGAAGTAATTTAAAAAAAAATAAAAAGGTCTCTGTGTGGGGTTGGTTTGAAACCTATCAATGTATATATTTTAATGGACAAAAATGTTGACTCTTGCACCACTGATGTCTTCTTGACATATTGTACTTTTGCACTATGACTTTGGTCATGTATATCAAAGTAAATATTGGTCTAGGTAGATATTGGTGTATATTTATGTAAATAACTTTTAAATAGTTTTTTTGTAATTATGTTTGTATTGTTATTTGCAGCCCTGAAGAAGCCCGCAAGGGTGAAACGCGTTGGCTGTTGTGTATGAAATAATGAATAAAAGGATCTACAACACCATCTAGAGAAAGAATGTTGTGTTTACAATTATGCCTCTCTCATCTTTTGTTTTCTCATGTGCTGACAACTACACTCAGGTCTGGTGACACAAGATGTCGGAATGTACCATTTTGCATTCACATAGTCTGAATCTGTTTTAGGGGTACTCACTATGTGCATACTGAACATGTGTACAACTATAGCTCAAGCTGTCTCTGCATATGACTTGTGCTGTAAGCTGTTGTTTCAGGCCAGTCATTGTTGGCACTGTGTCAGTCAAAACGTAAGATGTTGGACACATCTCATAGGAGAATTGAATTGACAAGTGTCTCCTTTTATTTTATGTAGGAGGCAACCAAATGTGCATCGTCCATTCACATTGCTGGCGTACATGGAGGATGAGGACATCATATGTAAATTTTGTTTGGATCGACCTACCCTTCAAGACCTATGTGGTCAGTTGGAGCCCCATCTGAGGCCTCGCAGAACCTATCCGACTGCTTTGACACCAACATGTAAGGTGATGGCGGCCTTGCATTTCTTTGCAACTGGTTCGTTCCAGTACACAGTGGCCAGCGTAGGTGGGATGCTCAACCAATGTTCAGCATGGTGCTACGTGATGTCCTGTCCGCTATGATGACATACAAGGACTGGTACATCCATTTTCCCAGGAGACATGAATTGGCAGCTGTGAAAGGTGATTTTTATGACCTTGCCCACATCCCTAATGTTGTTGGTGCCATTGACTGCACACATAATGGCCTGGTTCCACCACAGGCACATCAGCATCGTACCACAGCTGATGGCAAATCTGCATCCGGAGCGTCCGTTGATTGTGGGTGAGTACGCAGAGTCAAGTAGTGTGCTGTATGTGTGACATGCTATCCTCAGCTACAGTTATATTACAAACTTGGTCTGTGTATCTCACACCTAGGTGACTCTGCATATCCCAACCAGCCTTGGTTGCTGAGGCCGCTGAGGAATCCCAGGACCCCGGTTGATGTCCGCTACAATGATGGCCATGAGAGGACGCATTGTGTGGTGGAGTGTACATTTGGTCTTCTGAAGTCTACAGTCCGGTGTCTGGACAAGAGGGGAGGTGCACTACTCTACTCTCCCCAAAAGGTGTGTCAGATCGTAGCTACATACTGCATGCTGCACAACCAGGCCTTGGGCAAAGAGATCCCCTGCTCCTTGATGATGATGAGCAGTAGAGGGCCCTCCCTGCAAGCCCACACATGTCCAGTGAGAAGGAAAGTGGAGAGGAGGAAGGTGTCGACCTGTGCCAACAGCTCATCAACCGCTACTTCCCTTTGTGACATTGTACAACAGTGCCATTGTCTGCTGTCTTTGGTAGTGAAAAGGCCTAGAGGAGCTTTTTAACTGCTGCCTGTTGTTGACTCTGGGCTGATGTTTGTGGCACAGTTTAGTCATGACCAGCCACATGATATCTATGTTGATATTGTTTCTCATTGTAATGTATGCTGGTTTGTGTACCTTGATGACTAGTTTTGTGTACTGTCTGTGATGCCATCACCTAACAAGTAAATGACGTTCTCTTGTGCCTTCAGCCTCTCAATGCCTCGTCACAATCAGAGCTTCTCGTACATTGGAATCTGAGTCAATATTGTACTTACTGTGATAAACATGGAGCTGACACAAAGAGTGTTTATTTACAGAGTGTTTGTGACAGACAAGTGATGTTACAAAAAAGGGTGCTAAGTGACTTTAATGAGTTGTCAGTGATGGTAAACGAGACAATAAAGTAGTCACCACATTGATGAGGTGACACAGTCCAACAGACACCTGCCATCAACATGGCAGTGAGGGTAAGGATAGTCAACAAAGTCAATGTCAAGGTGAACAGAGGTGCCATCATGGCTGGCTCTTTGACTTGCGTTTGGCTGGTGCTTTGCCATGTGATCCCCCCCCATGGTGTTTCTCTGATGGCCCCTTTTGCGTTTTCTGGGGGGGCCACTGCTGCGGGCTCAGTGGTGTCTGAGGAGTCATCCTGTTGCAGCTCACCCCTCTCTGTGGCCGCAGCTGAGGTGATGGGAGTATCATCCTGCAGACCACTGGAGGGGGGTTGAGCTGTCCTTTGGGCCTCATGACTGTCCCTCAGCAGCACACCCACAAGCTGGCCCATGAGGTCCACAATTTGGCCCATACGCGTGTCCATGGACCTCAGCAGCAGGCGGAGCTCACACACTTCTTCCAGAACCTGGCCCGTGTGTTCCTGGGTTTGTTCATATGCCCCAAGGACTCTAGCGATGTTGGGAAGGGCTTTGGTCCCAGGCTTCTCTTCATTTTGTCTCCCAGTTCCTGTATACATTTACAGATTTTAAATTGTGTGGGCATATGCAAAAAGCCCAAGACTGTGAGCATCAAGTCGCCAATTGAAAAGCGCTGCCGTCAGGTCTATGAAAATCAACGCAATCTTTTACACAGAACGGGTCACTCTCCCGGTGTTTAAGAAGGGTAAGCATCAATAGAGTATGACAGCATTACTAATTGAGAAAAATATCGAAAAAAATGAATTTGCACTCTTTTTATGTGTTTGTTCCTGCCTTTAGAAAAGGAATACTGGCCATAATTTTTAAAGAAACTATACCCCATGACTACTCCAAATACTGAAATCGTATGGTGGTTCTAACGGACATAAAACCACGGATAAATTTAGATCCAAAAGGTACGAATTTATTAAATATTAAAAGATAAGCTGTGCTATAACTAGGAGAATACGACATAATGAGGTATCCTATGCTTTATTACTAATAGGCTACCATACTGTGGCCTCTGGGTGGACATAAATCCCCGTATTTGATGACATCAGAACATCAATACCAACATCAGTACGAATAAGGTAATACAAATTTATATATATATATAGAGATTTTTACTAAAAATAGAGCAATGTTAAGAGAACTGACTTAGCAATTCAGTCGTGTGGTCGAAGCATAGAGCAAAGTTAAGAGATCAAACTCAGCAACCCAATGATGTGGTTTAACTAGAGCAAATGGAAAGACATGACTAAATATGTACAACCAATTGGTAGACAACAGAATACTATCAATAGAGTACCTATAATAAGAAATGAACTTTAATAGTAATTTCTTATTTAATGATGTTATAACGGAACTGTGATGCAAATCAAAAATCACAAAGACCTTTTGAATGGGATAAAGGGGACCAAGTGTCAAATAAATGATATGTCAGTCAGAAAATGTAATGTGATTAAAATAGTTAATACTGTTGAATAGCCTGTACGAAAAAATGTCCGAATTTTTGGGGGAATTGGGAGATTATGTATTTTAATTAAGAGCGAGTCACTAGTGACAATTGGACTGTGAAAATAAGCAATTACTCATCAAATATGTTATCCTAAATTAAGTATTCTTTCACCATGCAGATTATTATATAAACATTTTTTGTTAGTCCTAAAAAGGTGCCACCATCAAGAAATCACCAAAACGCTGCGTCGACAAATGTTTTTTAATAGACTCATGTGAATTGTTTTTTTAGATTGTAACTTTAAATAAGGAGGATTGCTATGGTATCCACTAAAGCTAGAAATGGCTTAAAATGTTATGTTTTTAATATTGTTTATGGTGAATAAATTATTGAGATATTTATAGTATTTTCTGTCATTGTCCAATCGGTTCTCACTTATAGACCAGGCTATAATACAGTTTAAGAATAAATAGAACCCTGACATAGACACTTGGTCCAGAGTGAGAGCTTTACCCCATACCTTTGCTCTGCATTGGGGTAACTCCCTTCACTGGTCATCTAACGACTTCCAGCACACCAACTTTATGTGAGGTGTCTTTTTGGTTTGCTCTGCATGGAAGACTTTAAATCTGAGCAAAGAACTAGCCATTGTAATCGTATGCATACCTTTATCATATCATGTACTTTACTGTCTTTTACCAACTGACAATGCATGTTTTGTGTTCATCTGGGCCTTCATGCTCTACCACCATCAAACTTACACATAGCATTCATTGCTGTGCATGATGGTGCCCTGAATTTCTTTAACATGTGACTTTGTGGTTCAAACTTTAATTTCTGTCACAGTTACATACGCTTAGATGTCTGCACACTGGAAGTGGCTATTGGATCTTTGCCACGTTGGGTGACATGTGAGGGCTGGCGTGGTCATATGGCTCCATGCTTTTTGAGAGGAATGTCAGAGTGCATGCACTGTCTACCTACCTGTTCTGTGACACAGTTGAGGGGAATTGCTGCCACATGGTTCTGGGTGTGGGGGATGTACCATCCTGCTGAGATGTGGGACAAGGTGGCCTGGTGGGAGTTGTAGTGCAGGCTTCCCACCCACAAACACCCCTCCCTGTTAAAATGGCTACCTACCTGTTAGGTGAAGGTGAACAATGCAATGTCTGCCACATGGTTGTGGGTGTGGGGTGGAGTACTCCATCCTGCTCATCTGTGGGACAAGTGTGCATGGCGGGAGTTGTAGTGCAGGCTCCCCACCCACAGATACCCCTCCCTGTTAGGATAGCTGCCTTCCTGTGAAGTGGAACAGAGGAAGGGAATAGGCTACACATGGCTCTTGGATGGAGAAGTGTTCCATCCTGTTCAGGGGTGGGACAGGAGAGCATAAGATGGCTACCTACCTGTGAGTTTGAAGGGTGCAATGCAAAGGCTGAAACATGGTTGTGGGTGTGGAGTGGAGTGTTCCATCCTGCTGAGCAGTGGGACAAATGGGCCTGGTGGGAGTCGTAGTGCTGTCTTCCCACCCACAAACACCCCTCCCTTTTAAGATGGCTATCTACCGGTTAGGTGAAGGTGAACAATGCAATTTCTGCCACATGGTTGTGGATGAGGGGTGGAGTGCTCCATCCTGCTGATCTGTGGGACAATTGGGCCTGGTGGGAGTTGTAGTACAGGCTTCCTACCCACACACACTCCTCCCTATTAAGATGGCTACCTACTTGTTAGGTCAAGGTGAGCAATGCAATGTCTGCCACATGCTTCTGACTTGGGGGAGTGTTCCATCCTGCTGAGCTTTGGGACAAGTGGGCATGTGGGAGTCGTAGTGCAGTCTTCCCACCCACCAACACCGCTCCCCGTTAAGATGGCTACCTACCTGTAAGTTTGTGGAGAGCAATGCAATGTCTGCCACATGCTTCTGGCTGGGGGTGAGTGCCCCATCCTGCTGAGCTTTGGAACAAGGGGGCCAGGTGGGAGTCGTAGTGCAGGCTTCCCACCCTAAAATACCCCTCCCTATTAAGAATTCTACCTACCTGTAAGTATGTGGAGAGTAATGGAATGGCTTGACACATGGTTGTGGGCATGGGGTGGAGTGTTACATCCTACTCAGCTTTGGGACTAGGGTGCCTGATGGGAGTTGTAGTGCTGGCTACCTGTACATATTGCCCCATGGAAATATTGCTACCTACCTTTGGGGTGAATCAGGGGGAAGAAATGTTGGGTCTGTGAGACATGTGTTTGTGGAGAGTGTGGTGCACATGAGTGCATTTGGGTCTAGGAGGTGTCGCTTTGTAGTTGTGCAAGACAGTACATAGCGGTGTAATGATAGCCATTTGTTGGTACTTACCAGCCTCCACTCCCCCAGGTATTCCTGTGAGACTCTCTGGATACAGTATGGCAAACACATTCTCCTCCCATACAGTGAAAGTTCGTAGTGAAATGGGAGGGCCACCGCCAGTCATCTGAGCCAGCTTACGGGTATTGTTGTTACTCTCTTTCACCTTGGTCTAGAGGTCATTCCACCTCCTTCTGGGTACACGGGATGGTCCCTACTGCATTGACCTTGTTGACTATCCTTGCCCACATTTGATTTTTGGTGGTAATGGTGTCTGTTGGACCAGGTTTCCAAGCAAATGTGGTTCTACTCTGATTACCTCATCTACCATCACTGACAACTAATTGTCAGTGAATTTGGAAATTTTCTTCTGTGACATGGTGTGTGATGTGCAAATGGGTTAAAGGTGCAGGTGTGAAGGTGGTGTGTGTGTGTGGTTGTGATGGTGTGATGTGTGCAGATTTGCCTCTCTTTTGTGCTGTGGGGTTGGGCCCTTCAGTTGTGGAGTAGTGCAAAGGATTCTGGACAGGGAAGGGACTTGTTTTATACTTAGCTTTGTGGGTGGGTCAAAATGGAGTATTACTGTCAGATGTGTTGTGGGGGTAGACCTGGGTTTGTATTTTTTGGTTGCCATGGGGATGTGTCATTGGGGTGTGTTAGGTGTTTTTTGAGACTGAGCCAGATTAGTAGCCACACTTGGTAGCCTTGTTGTGTGTTAGCTTTCGACCGCAATTACTCTTCCGAAGCGACCGCGGCTGTCGGAATAAAACAGACCTTCCGCCGGCTCTCCCATTCATCAATAGTTGCGATTGCAGTGGTCAGAAACAGCTGATTGTTTCGCTGTCACCACAATCATATCCTAATTTCATGTGCGGTCAATCCGCATCAAATCTGACCGCTGCGGATGGATTTTCACCTGCTCCGCATGCTCCTGGCGGACTTTCGTGAACTGCCCAACTCAGTTGGATTACTCTGGAGGTTCATCCTAATCTGACCGCCGGTTTTCCCGCGGTACATGCGGACGGTTAATTTCCGCTACCACGGCAGTCAGAATGGTTTTCCGGCTACCATCCTAATCGGCCCCAATGTAATTGTGAACAAAAAAAAAATACATGTTTGCAAATCAAAACATTACCCAAAAAATACATCTCCCTTTTTTATATGAATGTACATATAAATTCTTTAAGAAAATACATAATAAACAATAAAAATGTACTATTCCTAACTCCAAAACCAACTCAGGGAAAAAGCTACATAATAAACCATAATAAATTACTATTCCAACTCCAAAACCAACTAAACTCAGGAAAAGTGTTGGATTATAAAGCCAAAACAATTTATATTCAAACTCCAAAAACAACTAAACTCAGGGAAAGTGCTGGATAATAAACCACAAAAAAACTACTATTCCAACTCCAAAAACAACTAAACTCAGGGAACGTTCTGGATAATAAACCCCCCAAAATTACTATTCCAACTCTAAAACCAACTAAACTCATGGAAGGTTCTGGATAATAAACCATAATAAATCACCATTCCAACTACAAAACTAACTAAACTCAGGGAAAGTGCTGTATAATAAACCTCACTAAATTACTATTCCAAAACTAAACTCAGGGTAAGTGCTGGATAATAATCCTCAAAACACCTACTATTCCAACTCCAAAACCAACTAAACTCAGGGAAAGTGCCGGAAAATGTACCCAAAATAATTACTATTCCAACTCCAAAACCAACTAAACTCAGGGAAAATGCTGGATAATAAACCATAATAAATTATTATCCAAACTCCAAAACCAACCAAGCTCAGGGAAAGTGTTGGATAATAAACCCAAACAAATTACCATTCCAACCCCAAAACCAACTAAACTCAGGAAAAGTGCTGGCAAATAAACTCACCAAAATTACTATTCTAACTCCAAAACCAACTAAACCAAAGGAAACTGCTGTAAAATGAACCATAATAAATTACTATTCCAAAACCAACCAAACTCAAAGAAAGTGCTGGATAATAAACCTGAAAAATTACTATTCCTAACTCCAAAACAAAAAAACTAAAAGAAAATGCTACATATTGAAAAAATGACAAATATGTAAAAATATAAAATACTTAAATTATGAAAGTTTTGAAAACATACATCTTTTATCAAAATAAAAAATGCAACATTTTTTTAAACATTTGTCTCCAAAAACTTTAAAAATAAAATTGTTTTAAAAATAAATGATTAAAAATACAATTAAGTAAAAAATTTAAAATTCTCAATTATCCAAGTTTATTGAAACAAAAAATATGAAAGTGAACATTTATTTAATTATTTCTTAATTAAACATATGTTCATAAAATATTTTACACAATTTACATCAAATTATTGTGAGCCTAACAAAATTCAACATTTTTGATTTTTTTTTCTATATTAGTCATATCTTTTAATAATTTTTATATTAAAAGGTGTATTTATAACCAACATTCTTAAATTACTACCCACTCTCATCCCCTATAAATGCAACATCCGGCTCCTAAATATTTACCGAAAATTAAAAAAATGTAAAACATTTAAAATGAATATTTTTAAATTACTCCCTACACTTATCCCTTATAAGCTCAACATCCCGCTCCTAAAATTTTGCTAAAATGTAAAATTATTCAAAATTTTAAACAAATATTTTTACATTCCTCCCCACCCTTACCCTACAAACCCAACCTCCCACTCGTAAAATAAATTAAAATACCATAAAAACAAACATTTCCTGAAAAAAATAAAATAACTACTACCAAATTAATTAAAAAAACAATATTAAACAAAAAAATACAGTCGCTATAATTTACAACAATATATTTGCAATCGATATTTACAAATTCAATATTTCTACTTTACACAAAAATTGATATTTTAAACAATGAAAAACTTACTTCAATATTTTCCACCATCGATATTCTTTACTCAATATTCATGCAATTCGATATTTCGACTTTGATATTCTGTCTGCACCATATACTGAGAACCATAAGTTACAAATTATCTTTCAGAAAACTAAGAAAATGGTGTTTGCTCAAGAAGAAAATGAAAAGTTTGAGAATGGGTTGTATGGTGTTTAGGTGAAGATCCTCAATGAATACACAGGGTTTATGTTCTCTGGGAGTGTATAACGGTGGCCACATCTACTATTGTAATTTATGAAAGCCACCTCAGTAGGCATGGGACTATTATGATTGTTTACCTCCTTGGGAAAGTGGAATAACAAAGCCCTGCTTAAGTTATTGCTTTATATGTGTTTGAGTGTCAGGATATTTAGTCTGTGGTGACTATGAGCAAAGTCAATGGGAAGCTTTTGTAAGCGTACTAATCACTAAGAAAAGTCTGCCTATTGAGATAATATATATCAATGTTGGAAAGGTAGGATCAGCCTGTCAGGGATATGTCAAATATTAGGGATAAGGACTAATTTTCAGCAAGGCCCACAAGGACAATATAAACTAGCAAATATATTTTTGAGAAATGTGGAAACATCTATAATGTTTTGGGGAAGCACCGACTGTGGTGTTAAAATTGTGATTAAAAAGCTAACAAGGGAACAAAAGTACAGTGTGGGTGCATTATGGATATAAAGAAGAAGGTTTTCTGTTTTTCAAGCAGTAGTAGTTGGATATATACAATTTTAATATGTGCTGATTTAGATTCCATGACACAGAATATTTATGTACATTTTAAAATGGGTGTACTTCCAATTTCAAATGATGTAGTTTGTATTTTAATGTTACCAGTAAAAACATATAAGTGTAATCTGTGAAAGACATTATTAGATGTGCTGCTCTAACTGTATACAGGATACTTTCTTTACTATTTATCTTTCTTGAAGAACAAATACTTTCTAAAGCTGCATGTTTGCTGTACTTTCCAGATTTAGGGAGTGCTTGTTATAGGCTTCTAAATAACATTACTTTATATTTAAATGAACAATTGTGTAATTTGGCACTCTTTAAATTAAGTGTGTTGTTTAGCTTGTAAATTATATAAACAATTAAGGTGCCGATTCCGATCCTGTAAAACCTGGGTACAAATGGTCGTACGGAGCGTTTTCTCCGTCCGACTCGTACCCGGGGAAAAACACCTTACAAACTCACAAGTACGATTCGCACAGAAATACCATTTCCGCACGAGTCGTAAAAAACACCGACCGGCAAAAAAATACATACATATCTGATTCTGGGCGGCGCTTACGCGACGTCCGGACGGAGTCAGGCAGCGTTTTACGGACCAGCAAGTACGATTCGTGCCGACGTCACTCCGCAAGTAGCATTTTTTACGGGAGCCAAATACTGCTGGGAAATTGAGGACGACGCGAACAAGGAGCGACGGACAGCGATGGACCCCAACCTACACGTCATCCCGGCCCTCATAGCCTATGACCTCGTGTTCAGAAACCGACGCAGACGCCGCAGAAGGTCAGAACAACCCCCAGGGTCAAAGGGGGGGGGGTGCAAGGGGCAGGAAACATAACCCACACCCCACAAAATACTAATACATCCTGAACATTAATTACCTCCATGGTCTGGTCACTTCGGGGGGCGTGTCCACCAATCCCACGTCCCGCCACAATGGAAGTGGACGTGGATGCGTACCCATCACCACCACAATGGTGGTACAGGACGTACCCACGCCCCCCAAAGCGTGGGTACGGTCCGTACCACCATTGTAGTGGTGATGTAGGGGTACGCGTGTACGGCCCGTACCCATGCCCCCAGAGGGTGGGTACGGTCCGTACACGCTTACCCCTACATCACCACTACAATGGTGGTACGTACCATACCCACGCCCCCCAGAGCGTGGGTACGGGCCATACCATGCGTACCCCTACGTCACCACCACAATGGTGGTACGGCCCATACCCACGCTCCCCAGAGCGTGGGTACGAGCCGTACCACACGTACCCCTACATCACCGCCACAATGGTGGTACGGCCCGTACCCATGCTCTGGGGGGCGTGGGTACGGGCCGTACCACGCGTACTCCTATGTTACCACCACTATGGTGGTACGGCCTGTACCCACACCCCCAGAGCATGGGTACGGGCCGTACCACGCGTACCCCTACATCACCACTACAATGGTGGTACGGCCCGTACCCACACCCCCAGAGCATGGGTACGGGTCGTACCACGCGTACTCCTATGTCACCGCCACTATGGTGGTACATCCCGTACCCACGCCCCCAGAGCATGGGTACGGGCCATACCACACGTACCCCTACAGCCCCATTACATGATGGATACCAGGCGTACACACACCACGGATGTAGGTGTACGGCTTGGTGCAGCACATCAGCTGTAAATTGGGGGTGGTGTATGCCCAGGACAGCAGTGTACCACATCAAGGGCGCAAGTGGGTGGGTGGGTGGGTGCAGAGGAATACCAGCAGTGGACAGGGACATGTGAGGGGTGGGTGCATATCACTCCCAGCAGTGGACAGACATATGGGGGTGGGTGCAGAGGACTCCCAGCAGTGGACAGAGACATGGGGGTGGGTGCAGAGGACTCCGAGCAGTGGACAGAGACTTGGGGGTGGGTGCAGAGGACTCCCACCAATGGACAGAGACATGGGGGTGGGTGCAGAGGAATACCACCAGTGGACAGGGACATGTGAGGGGTGGGTGCCCATCACTCCCAGCATTGGACAGATACATAGAGGTGAGTGCAGAGGACTCCCAGCAGTGGACAGAGACATGGAGGTGGGTGCAGAGGACACCCAGCAGTGGACAGAGACATGGGGGTGGGTGCAGAGGAATACCACCAGTGGACAGGGACATGTGAGGGGTGGGTGCCCATCACTCCCAGCAGTGGACAGAGACATGGGGGTGGGTGCAGAGGACTCCCAGCAGTGGGCACAGACATGGGGGTGGGTGCAGAGGACTCCCAGCAGTGGACAGAGACATGGGGGTGGGTGCAGAGGACTCCCAGCAATGGACAGAGACATGGGGTGGGTGCAGAGGAATACCACCAGTGGACAGGGACATGTGAGGGGTGGGTGCCCATCACTCCCAGCAGTGGACAGAGACATGGGGGTGGGTGCAGAGGAATACCAGCAGTGGACACAGACATGGGGGTGGGTGCAGAGGACTCCCAGCAGTGGACAGACACATGGGGGTGGGTGCAGAGGACTCCCAGCAGTGTACAGAGACATGGGGTGGGTGCAGAGGACTCCCAGCAGTGGACAGAGACATGGGGGTGGGTGCAGAGGACTCCCAGCAGTGGACAGAGACATGGGGGTGGGTGCAGAGGAATACCACCAGTGGACACAGACATGGGGGTGGGCGCAGAGGAATACCACCAGTGGACACAGACATGGGGGGGTGTACATGATTATCAGATGACCACAACTCCATGGGAGAATGTATGTATCCCTAACTTTGGACAATGATGATAGTGCCATAACAACACATCACTGACAGCAGTGTCCCACTCCCAGGAGGATGGTTGTCTTTCCCCCACTGCATGACACACCACATGTGGGTGTGAGGACAAATAACACATGCATACCCACCCCTGGCAGATGCAGCACAATACACACACTGAGATCATGCCACAAGACTGTATAGTCATGTCACTGCCTAATAAACTAAGAGAGCCAAAGAGAACACACACTGTCACGCACATCCCAGGACTGATAGGAATGTTCAGGTGCTGGGCTAGCCACCAAGATGTTGTCTGTCATGGAAGGAATAGGGTGGAGTTCCCACAGATACAATGGCCACAATTGTGAGTCAGGTGTTCAAATACCCAGCAGAACAAGTACCATATGTGTACTAGGCTGGGATTACACACATGCATTGTGGAGAAAAGGGACAATTTCTCCTTGAAGGCATGGCAAAAAACTCTATACACAACACAAGTACAGTGAGTACCAAGGATGGCACAGACGATGCAGCCGGACACATTGCTGAGCAGGCATGGCCAGAGTTGAAGGGATCTATCACCAACAAAGGAAATGTAGACACAGGGCAACACAACAATTGTGCAACTCTCTGCAGGGGAGATGTCAGGTGCCACAGAGGAAGGAACACTCCTTGGGACAATGTCTCCAAACACAAAGAGCATACATGACAAAGAATCTTTGCAGAGACCTTGTGATGGCACGCAGATACCAGGTTCCATCCCATGAGCAGCAGACTACAACATTTCCCTGAAACATAACACATGCCCACAATCCCAACTCCTGTAGCATCAGCATCAACATCAATACCTGAAATGCAAGACTTTTCAAACGAAAAAGAAAATGCTTTATTCAGCATGAAAATAATAATGTGTAAACGAGACTATTCACAAAGGCCAATGGCCAGCCCATATCATCAGTCCTTGGGGGGGGACACATGGCCATGCGTCTCTAGCTTGCCTGCACATCACAAGACTGTGTCGTCGACTGGGGGGGCATCATGTGGGGAAGGACCAGGCACTGCAGGGACAGGAGGGGGAAGGGTAGGTGTGGTGGGTGCAGGGACGGACGACTCCACCACAGGCGCTGTGGCAGCGCCAAAGGTGGAGGCGAGCTCGGTGCTGCACACTTCTGCCAGTTCTTCAAGCGTCTCCCCTGCACCCGTAGAAACAACAGGCCCCAAGGACGGGGGGGTCGGAGGGATGGGTTGCAGTGCTACTGGGGGAGGTGGTGGACGGGCTGGGGGACTTAACTCCCCTACCCGTGGAGTGCCTTGACCGTTTGCATCTAGGTGAACTAGTGGGGCTGAGGCCCAGCCCAGCAAAGTAGGCCTCCTCCTCCGAATCTGGGGCAGGGGAGCCAAGGGGAGTGACATCGGAGGGACTGGGGAGTGAGTCATGTGGACGAGGACTGTGGCTGCATGCCTGCCTGTGTGCCCAAAGACCCAGTGGGTGTGCCTGCTACCCCCTAAGTGTGCGTGTCAGGAGGTGTGTGCTTGCCCTTACGTGGTGGTGTGCTGCTTCTGTCTGGTGGGGTGCGTGTGTGTGGATCTCTTGGTGTGCTTGGGACAGGCATGGGTGTGGGACTTGTGGATGGGGCAGGGGTAGGGGAGGGAGGCAGCGCTGCAGGTGACTCGCTACTGCCATCAGTGACGAGTCCAGGGACCTCAGCAACACCCGTTGGTCAGACATCTCTGATGACATGCCCTCCATGTACGACACCATCTGGGTCAGCAGTCTGGTGTGGCCATGGAGGACAGTCAGGATCGATGTCTGCCCAACTTGCAACTGCCACTGAATGTCCACAGACTCGGCGGTGAGGGCAGCAGGGGGGAGAGGGTCAGGGGGTGCGGTGCCTGGCACGAAGGAGACACGGTGTGGCCTAGCACGGACCGAAGGGACCCGAGCAAGTGGGAGGGTGGTGATGTGAATGGAGGGGGCGGCGAGAGATGTACTGCTGCTTTCAGCTGTGGAGCAGCCTCCGCCCCCTCTGGGAGCTCAGCCTCGGACCCGTCTGCGTCGTAGTCAGTGTTGGTACTGGGCAGGTCCTCCGCCTCACTCCCCTCGCTCTCCGTGCCACTAGATTCCACCGATTCCTCAGCAGTGGTGGAACCACTGCTCGATCCCTCCTCCACGTCCGTGCCGGTGTCTCCCTCGGTGTCCTCCAATGATGCTGTGGGCAAGGTGAAGAGACAGGAAAAAATCAGTCACCTGTATACATCTGACACATGAGTCCAAACAAAATAGGCAACAGTGCATATCAGGAAAGGCATCATGAGTAACATCTAGGATACTCCCCACATATGTAAGCCCTGCACTCCCCAGTTGGTTGACCCACCATGCCACTTGGAAACAATGAAAATTAGGACACAACAGCAAATAACTTAAAATCACAAGATCATGAGAAGCTAGTGTCTGGGATCAGTTGAGCACAGCAAGACTATGAAGGCATGCCACCTCTTGTTCACTGTGAAACAAACAGTATTGTTGCAACCAAGGCCAAATACCACATGCCAATGCAGAAGGTGTCCCCACACTCAGAGACCTGTGAGTACTTTTGACACCCCAAAGAAATACATTGTGACTCCTGGAGAATCACAACCCTTTACACAATGGACATGTCTAGCATGTGTGAATGTGGCACTCTGTGAACACAACACACGTGTGTCTGTATAGCAGAAGTCACACAAGGAGGTGCACACCAAACTACATGTACACAGTCATTGTCTGAGCTGCCAGACTCATTCAAATCAGCCACTGTTAGGCAGAAATGGCGTATCAGTAAGTACATATACATGGCACCACGGTGGTCTGGATGACTTGACACTCGTAAGTTGGTATCAGCAACAAACAAGGACTAACCCAAATGCTAGCACACTGTGGGAACATGTATATGTATGAACTCCAAACAAGTTTTGTTCAAACTGTGCCTTACTTTAAAATGTGCCAGCGTGTCCCTGGAAAGTGTAAAGGTGGTGTCTTGTGCACTTCCTTGGGAGACATCTGTAATGCAGGCACATCATTGTCCTTCACAACCAAACAACAAGGTCAAGCATATGAAACATTGAGACATGTTGACAGGTGTAGTGAGTGCCAATGGACATTTTCTCTGAGTAACAACTTGAATAATGTCATTTGTCACATGGCTATCCGTCACCTAATCACACAGTTGGCTACACATATGACCTACTGACTGTCATCTGGAGTGGCACACATGTCCACACCCAGGACAATGCATAAGCTAATGGGCCTGCAATTGTTTAGCAAAAAAGCCTAGCTGTACTATGGGTTACCCCTCATGGCAAGCAAGAATGTACCCACAGATGTCAGCACACAAAGTCACAACTGTGTAGCATCTGAACCACACATAGGTGCCAAAAATGTACAAGCAGGAGACATGATTGTCAAAAACTGACACAGGCAATGAAGCACCAACATTAAGCACTGGCCAACATCACGGGGGCACTGCACGATGACTTTCTGTACTGCGAATCATCACACACAAGTCAGAACTGGCAATGAAACATCAGGGTTGAACATGTACGCCCCTCCCGCACACACCCACCCATACCTAAGTCAATGTGACTGATACCGATCAAGAAGCGAAACCTCTTATTCAGGGTTACAATAACTGTGCTTGAAAACTAGCTTCATTAACACAACATCACCTTGTAGGGCTGCCAAAACATATTGGTCACAAACAAACATCAACAGATTGTTGTGAATAGCCACACAGGCACTGCCCAGTGTGAGTATGCACAAGCAAACTGGTGCATCCCTGTCCAGTGGGCAAATGTATCACACATGTGAAAACTACTACCTAGGCCAGGGAACAATGCAACAGAGGCAGAGCCATGATGAACCCACAGTGAATGTGCACAGTGTTGGATGACACACATGTGTAGGAGGGCAGGCTGTGTCAGGGGACTGTAGTGTGCACACTGCTCCTTGGTCCTGGAATGAGCTGACTGTTACAGGAGCAACCGTCCCAGCACTATGCATATATCCCACTCATGCACATCATGTCTGAGGCCACAACATTGGTAATGCATGCAGCAAGTCTGTTCATTTGAACCCTCACACTCCTATGTTGGGACTCAGCATCAGTGACAACAATTATGCACCCCCAAATGACTGAACAGGACAGGGCACAGGCAGACCACCCCCACACATGATGCTGAAAGCAGTGTCCACCTTGGCAGCCTAGATGACCATGTGCAATAGTGATAACACACAGACCAGGTAACACATGTCAAGGGGAGGAAGGGAGGAAGAACAGCACAGGTTGACTTTGGGGTACAGGATATGCACTACACATATATAGCCTGGCAGTGTATCCAGGCGACTGAGCAGCTCCAAAAGCTGGTGACACACAACAAACACACATGTACCTACCCCCTTCCTGCTGCTGTAACTCCTGTATCCACCTATCCAGGTCAGGGAAGACCACCGCCAGGAAACGCCGCATCTGGTGGGTCAGGCGCCGGCGCCCGCCATGCTTGCGAGGAGGTGAGTCCTTCAGCATGACCCGGGCGAACCTCCGGGTCCAGCACCGGATGTCCTGCCATCTCTTCCTCACTTGTGGCATGTGCCGACTGCGACGCTCCGCCGATTGCATGGCCTTGACGGCATCCTTCCAGATCTTTCCCTTGTGGTAGGGGGATACCTGTGTAGATGACAAAGTGGGACAACATCACTACACCTGCACCATGTCACAGAGACACACATTTGAACATCTTAGATTTGTTGAACAGGGCATAGTATGCTGGCAAGTAATAGCACCTTAGTCGTAGGGACTTTTTCCACTGGGGACACACCAATACACTACATGGCATAGTAAGTACACAGGTGGCATGAGGGGTGCAAAACAATCCCTGATCATGGCACACACTGTGCATCCCAAGCAACACAAGGCTGATGGACAGCACCGCAAAGCAGTCACATGCCCCAGGCCACTGACGAAACCTCAGCAGAGTACACAGACACACACAGGCACACATCAATCACCTGCCATTAGCAACAGCGGATGCAAACCTCACTCTGCACATGTGCCACTTGCCAGGGGGGGCCACAGGTGTGGGGCTAGCTCAGCAAGTCAGACACACAGCACGGCCTACTTCACACATCAGATGGATTGAGCAGTTGCCTCCTCCATGCAGCTGTGGTGCAACACTCCACATAGACACTCACCCACGTGACAAGAAACATTCACACACATCAATGTCCAGGGGGCGTACACATCATTGTCCCACCACTCTTACCACAGCTCCACTCAACTCTCACACACATCTGTGGGTGCAGTCACCTGTCACACCAGGGTGACCACTGAATCACCGCAGGACAATAGAACAAGAATGCCCAAGAGGATTAGGCTGACGGAATGTGCCATGCACTATGCAGTGAATGTCACAGTAAGCACAATGCAAGTGAGGAGTGCACATATGAACTACATCAAGCCCTGCATGAGAGACATAAGCCATCCCCCCCCCGGGACCCACTCCACCCAACATTGCATGTCTGTCACACCTGGCCACAATGCCAGAAGTGACAGACACAATAAAGGTGCACAGGCAAAGGTAGTGGAGTCAGCACTCACCTGTTCCCCTGGTCGACCATACAGCATGGGGTACCGTGGGAGGATCACATCCAGCAGGGCCTTGTTCTCCTCCTGGGTGAAAGGCTGGGCCCTCTCCAAAGTCCTTGACATGGTGCCAGAGGGAGACAATACAGCAGCAGTGGTATCGACTGACATGTTGTGCAGGCAAGTGCCCTCTCATGGGTTCTGCCTGCCTTGCTGGCCTATTTCATTTACAGGAGTACAGAGTGATTGGTCAGACTCATTTGGATCCTACGTTTCCTCCAATCCCTTTAAACATACACTAGTGACAGCCTTTGCATCTTTCGATTTTGCAGTATCATATCAAGTCAACAATCACTTTGCAACAATGTATAATGTGGCCAACTGCTTTTTCCAGATCACATGATGTAAAATTTTGAACTTGAAACTCGGTATCCATGACAACCAGCATGCATTTAGGCCCTAATATTTGTCCCTCATGTGTCGCCATTGTAATTCTTAAATCCCCACACAGGTACGGTGCGTTTCACACGTACCCCTAGGGCACCATCACTACAGTGATACGGGCTGTACTCACGCGTGTACGGGCCGTACACGCGTGAGTACGTGCCTATCACTATAGTTGGGGGTACCGTAGGTCCGAGTGATACGGCACGTACTCACGCATGTACGGGCCGTACACACGTGAGTACGTGCCTATCAATATAGTTGGGGGTACCGTAGGGCCTAGTGATACGGCACGTACTCACGCGTGTATGGGCCGTACACGCGTGAGTACGTGCCTATCACTATAGTTGGGGGTACCGTAGGTCCAAGTGATACGGCACATACTCACGCGTGTACGGGCTGTACACGCGTGAGTATGTGCCTATCACAATAGTTGGGGGTACCGTAGGTCCGAGTGATACGGCACGTACTCACGCGTGTACGGGCCGTACACGCGTGAGTACGTGCCTATCACTATAGTTGGGGGTACCGTAGGGCCTAGTGAGACGGCACTTACTCACGCGTGTACGGGCCGTACACGCGTGAGTATGTGCCTATCACTATAGTCGTGTTACTGTAGGTCCGAGTGATACGGCATGTACTCACGCATGTACGGGCCTTACATGCGTGAGTACGTGCCTATCACAATAGTCGGGGGTACCGTAGGGCCTAGAGATACGGCACGTACTCACGCGTGTACGGGCTGTAAACGCGTGTGTACGTGCCTATCACTATAGTTGGGGGTACCGTAGGTCCGAGTGATACGGCACGTACTCATGCATGTACGGGCTGTACACGTGTGAGTACGTGCCTATCACTATAGTTTGGGGTACTGTAGGGCCTAGTGATACGGCACGTACTCACACGTGTACGGGCCGTACACGCGTGAGTACGTGCCGTATCACTCGGACCTACAGTAACACTACTATAGTGATAGGCACCTACTCACGCGTGTACAGCAGGTTCTCACGCGTGAGTACGGGCCCTACACACGCCCTTAGAGCGTGTGTACTGCGTTTCACAGCTTACACTGGTGATAGGAGGCGCACACGAACGGAATGGAGGTGTCAGACTCGCACAAGGCTGTACATCAAGTCATTGTCAGTGCAGTCCTTCATGTGCAGGGCCTAGGTGTGTCAGGCAGTGATGTGGCACATGTCTCCTCATGTTGTGGCACAATAGATGTGTGATGAGCTGTTTACACATGTCATGTGTGATGGGGCACTACGTGGCACACTTCCCCTTCACACTTTGCACATGTGTGCATGTACGACACACGTGTCAAGCACTGCATCACTGGTATGGCACAGTCAGCAACACCCGCAACTGTCCCCTGATGCCAGGTACACGGATAATTACACCTGACATGTGGCTCCCAGCGTGGCACGATGTGACTATGTCATGTGTGTGTCATGTGTTCCCATGAGCTTTCCATTGGTGTTCTGTCAACTCCATCTGCTGTTGCAGCATCCAACATGTCTCTGTGTGTATATGTGCATGACACACATATACGCACACCATGCCACATGTGGACTCACACGTTACATGTGTCATGATGGTTAGAAGATGACTTCCTGACATGAGGCAATATCTGCATTCTCTCAATGTCTGTGTCATCAGTTTTTGACATGGACCCCTTCATGGAAATGTGTGTTCTCTGTCCTTTTCCAGATGACATGTGACCTGTGCGTCTAGACTCCCGCCAGCTGTCTGTATGTGGATGTGTGTCACTCATGTAATGTGTCTGGCTTGTCACTTACACTAGCCCACAGCTATTTTAATGGCATGTCACGTCAACATTGCCATGCAACTATTGTGGCTGGCTCTTCGTAGGAGTATCTCCTGGCTGGCCCACGTGTCCTGGATGTATTGCACAGCACAGACTCTGTACTAAGCAGATGTGTATTAGCTGTTGAACATGTGCTCCCCTCAGTGACATTGGTGTGGTAATGTACTCACTCTTCGTTATCCCTTCCAAATCTCTGCAGGGCACCGCCTCTCCCCAGACGAATGCCAGACCTGGATGCCATGCGTGAACATGACTGCATACGCAGATACTGCTTCTCGCAAGAGTTGATAGAGGACTTGACCCGCCGGCTTGCACCACACCTCCAACCACAACACAGGTATCCTACAGCTCTGACCCCCAAGATGAAGGTGATGGCAGCCCTACATTTTTTGCCACCGGCACGTTTCAATTGACCATAGCTGATGTCGGTGGCATGTCCCAGACAATGTTCAGCCGTGTCCTGCATGATGTTATAGAAGCCTGATACCATGCCACTTGATGCCTGAGGCTTGAGCCGGGCAGATGCTTTTACTTGATTCTTAAATATTCTTGTGTGATATTACTCCCTCTGTGTCCTACCCCCCCTGCACAGCGCGCGGATTTATCGCAGCGCGTGTCTCCACCAATTGAGGGTGGAGGCATAGATTCGTTTAATATTTTAAAAATTACCTCCTGCACCCCCCCGAATTCCGCGCTGCACGGACAGTACCTCAGCCTCCCCCCAGAGCAACCGGCCAGTTCAGGGCGGTCTTGCCGGGACACGGAAGGAATACGGCGGCGGCCATTTTGGGTAGGGCTAGATAGTATAAAAATAGTAGAAGGACTCCGTTCTCGAGATACCATGCCACTTGATGCCTGAGGCTTGAGCCGGGCAGATGCTTTTACTTGATTCTTAAATATTCTTGTGTGATATTACTCCCTCTGTGTCCTACCCCCCCTGCACAGCGCGCGGATTTATCGCAGCGCGTGTCTCCACCAATTGAGGGTGGAGGCATAGATTCGTTTAATATTTTAAAAATTACCTCCTGCACCCCCCCGAATTCCGCGCTGCACGGACAGCACCTCAGCCTCCCCCCAGAGCAACCGGCCAGTTCAGGGCGGTCTTGCCGGGACACGGAAGGAATACGGCGGCGGCCATTTTGGGTAGGGCTAGATAGTATATAAATAGACGGCTATGACTCCGCGCAGCGGACGCGCTCAGCGGGCACGCCGCATTCACGCCGGAGTCAAGCCAGAGTCCAGCCCGTCTGCACCCGTCCGCGCACAGGCCGGGCACAGGGCCAGGGACCCTGTGAAAAATGTCATACCCAGGTGCTATGATAGACAAGATCTGCTTGCCTTACAAACAAAGCCCTGCTGTGGCTCAAATAAACTCGATCCCTCATACTGGGCAGGCCCAGTGAGCTGCCAGGCCTGTCGCCACACTTTTCTGTGGTCCCAAGTTTCGGCCTTCTCAACACCCCAGGATAGCTTTAAAGCAGCCCTAATAAATGCCAGATCTGTACCGAAGCATGCCCAGCATATCCAGGACTTATTGATAGATGACAATTTAGATTGTCTCTTCATTACGGAGACATGGCTTAAACCCTGGTGCACCCCTGATGTGGTTCACACCCTGCCTCCTGGATATGAAATACAAAGAGTAGATAGAGAGAATGAACAATGCGGGGGAGGAGTGGCCATTATATATAGGGACTCCCTCAGCTGCTCGACGATACCACTGCAAGAGCTAACAGATGCAGAAGGGATGGGTTTCATAATTAAAATTAATGATAACTTCTCCTTCTCGGGGGCTTTGATCTATCGCCCACCAGGACCCTGTGCTGGCTTCCTGGGTAACATCGGAGAGGTGCTCAGCCCATTGATACTTAGATATTCTAATTTCACTCTGATGGGTGACATAAACATCCACCTAGAGTCCACAACCGATGCACCTGCTGCCTCCTATCGGGAAACCATGGAGGTTTTGGGCCTCACTATTCGAGACACCCTAGCCACCCATGAGGCAGGGCATACAATAGACTGCATTGCCACTAACCTAGACACTTTGACAACTAACCCCCTTAGACCCCAAATTTGGACTGACCATATGCTGATTCCTTTTATGCTTCCCCTTATGTCCTACCGAGAAAACGATCATAAAAAGCAACACAGCAAGGTCACAAGGGATGAATGGAAAACGATACTGTCCCACCCAGAACTTATAACTATAGCCAGAAACTGTAAACCCCAGCTGGTAGTACCTGTAAATCCCATCAGTTTCAGAACATGGATGAATGATCTGAAAGGTACAGTTGGGCAGGGAAAAAACAGAACGAGGCAGGGTAGAAAGAAAACATCTGCACCCTGGTTCGATCGAGATCTCAAAGATAAACAAGGGGAGCTTAGAAGAGCTGAACGAAGCTGGCGGAAATACTACTCTAGCCTAGAACGTAGCAAATACAAAAGGATAAAAAATGCCTATCATGCGCTAATTAAACAGGCTAAAAAAAGGTACTTCTCGTTGGCAATAGAAACAGCCAGCAGCAAACAAAAGGAAATATTTAAAATTGTAAACGGCTTTAATAAGCCTAAATGTTTAGCGCAGGATATCCCGCCCTCGCAGGCACTCTGTGACAAGATCGCAGATTTCTTTGAGGGAAAAGTACAGGGGCTGACGAAGGACTTCGATGTCCCTATATTAGAGCCAAGAACAGAGGATGATATAGTGAGACAAGGAGCCACGCAGTTGACAACTTTCCTTCCAGTTAGCCTGGAGGATACCAAAAGAGGAATTCTGGCAACAAAATCCGGATCCCCCTTCGATCCATGCCCAGTTAGACTTTTACACCTCATTGTGGACATTGCCAATCCAATAATAAATGCCATTGTCAACACCTCACTGTCCACAGCCAAAGTCCCCCCAGAGTGGAAACTGGCAGCGGTGAAACCACTGCAAAAAAAAACAACTCCCTGACCCCACCACATTGTCGAACCTACGACCCATCTCACTACTTCCGGCTCTGTGCAAAGTCACAGAGTCAATTGTAAATAAACAACTTACTCGTTTCTTGGAAGATAGTGATGTATGGCACCCCAACCAGGCAGGTTTCAGGGCCCAACATTCCACCGAATCGGCCCTCCTGTTCACTACAGAAACTATCCGCTCAGCCCTAGACCAAGGCAAGAAGGCCGTCCTGATTTTATTAGACCTATCGGCGGCCTTCGACACGGTCTCACATGCCATCCTATTAGACCGGTTAATAACATCTGGTGTCACAGGGACAATGCTTGAGTGGATAAGAAACTTTTTAAGTGACAGGAGGCAAGTGGTGACCCTGGGGGAATTCTGCTCCAGTGAAAAAGCGCTGTTGACGGGAGTTCCGCAGGGTTCGAGCCTGAGCCCGACCCTGTTTATTGTTTATACTGCACCCCTGATAAAACATATATCGTCATTTGGCATAGACGCTATAGCCTATGCCGATGACACACAACTTATCCTGGTAATGGATAAGGATAACCAAGCCTGGGAGGATAAGCTCAAAGGTTGCCTAACGGCCACCTTTGAATGGATGCGCCTAAATCACCTGAAATGCAACACAGGTAAAACAGAGATCATGCCTATAGGCCCAAAAAATGAGTTCACCCCACGATTATGGTGGCCAGAAAAAGCTGAAATACCACCTCATACAACCAACTCGGCCCGTAATCTGGGGGTGGCAGGCATGTGCTTTGGGGTAATAAAGGGACTGAGAAAGTTCTTTGATCTTTTGCCCCTTGAAGCAAGGAAAACAGTTACGGTTGCACTTGTAACATCGCGCATCGATTACTGCAACAGCCTCTATGCTGGTACAAATAAAGTTGTCACACACAAACTTCAGATGGTGCAACATGCAGCAGCGAGGCTGGTTCTAAAATGGCCGAAAAGATCATCTGCAACCAAAGCCCTCAAGGCATTACATTGGCTGCCCATTACAAAAAGGGTTTTGTTTAAAGTACTGTTAATTACTTTTAGAGCTGTTCACAACCTAGGCCCGTCCTATCTGAGGAAAAAATTCAGCAGATACTGTCCAACCAGACTCAAAACTCGAGGGGGCAAATCCCTGGCGGTACTGGGAGCAAAAGCATGGAATACTCTTCCCCCCCAGTTGAGATTACTGGATAAAGAAATAGACTTCCGTAAACATCTAAAAACCTGGATCTTTAATCTCCAAGATATAACTGCCAGAAGCCTAGTGTAATTCGGGTTCTCAGTCAAGTAAGCATAGGGACTACCTAACATCTGGTGGTCCTTTCTGGGCGCCTAGATGCTCCTTGGAGCGATTGCCGCGCGATACAAATTGGCACTTACATTACATTACATTACATGTTGGTGCACCTGGATGAATTCATCCATTTTTCCACTCGTGAGCAGTTGACAGGTGTCAAGGGTGAGTTCTATGCCCTGGGAGGGATGCCTCATGTAATTGGGGCCATTGATGGGACACATGTGGCTTTGGTACCACCACAGGCACAGGAGGTAGCCTATAGAAACAGAAAACATTACCACTCCAATAATGCCCTTGTGGTGTGTCTTGCTAACATGCTGATTTCCCATGTCTGTGCACGTTTTCCAGGGTCCGCACATGATGCATACATCATGAGGCGTAGCAGGGCGCCAGAAATGATGCTGTAGCTGCACGCGGAACGAGCATGTCTTGTTGGTGGGTATACTCTGTTAGTCCTGTGTTCAGCGCTATCTTTGTATCTTACGGCATCTCCTGACCCACTTCTTCACATGATGTTTCCATGTAGGGGACTCTGGCTATCCCAACATGCCATGGCTGATGACGCCTCTCCGCAACCCTAGAACAGCCGCAGAACACCGGTACAACGACACCCATGGGCAGACGAGGCGCGTGATTGAGAGGACGTTTGGACTCCTGAAGAGCAGATTCGATTGCCTCCACAAGACCGGCGGCGCCCTCCCATATGCCCCGGTAAAGGTCTGCAAAATCTTCATTGTGTGCTGCATGCTGCACAACATGGCAGTGGAGAAGGCCGTGCCACTCATCCTTGATCCGGATGAGCAGGATCATCCACCCGTGGAGGATGAAGGGCTCGGGCACGGGGCAAGTGAGGATGAGGATGAGGACATCCGGAGTCAGCTTATCCGCAACTTCTTCTCATGATGGTGAGTCCCTGTGTCTGAGTGTGCACGCGTTGAGCCTTGTGTGGCATGTGCTGCAATGTGTGTGTCGAGCTGACTGTGTGCTAAGTGACTTGGAGGTGTGTTCTGATGTATCATTCAAGTGATGATGTAATTCCACACATATTAGCGGGGACACTAAATTTATTAAGGGCATGGTGACAACACCGTTCCTGTAGAGTACATGTACATGTCTGAGGATTACTAGCTCTTCGCTGACTTGTTGTGTGTCTGTCCTCACCAGGTTCTTGCGGCTGTCGTCTGCTCATGTCATCATTGCCCTCCTGCTATTCCTCATGAGTATTGCAACGTGTGCTGGATCAGAGCTACATGCACAGACATGGTGAAATGTCATTTGGGGTAAGGAGTGCAGCAAGGCATTTTGTGGGTGGTACGTGTTTGTGATATGTGGGGACTTCTCCTGTGCATGTTGTGTTACCATGCATACATGTCGACTCACCATGGGTCACATGACGTGTTGCATGGCCCCCATGAATTGATAGTCACCCTTCCTGACAGACATCTGTAATGGTTTATGGATTCTGACGAAGGCATCAATGTGTGTATAACGTCCCTCAGGAACATACGGGATGCTAATGGTGGACATAGTGTGGGACATCCCCATATGAGGCTCAATGGGGAATTGTAGACTCTCCGTGTACAGCAAGGGGTGTTAGGCTCAACCCCTTCACTTCTGTGCCAGCTCAGTAGGATTTACACATCTGTGTGTTGAAGGGGGTGTCCAGTGTAGGTCACACATGGTCAGCCAAATGACCTGTGAGTCTGTTCCAATTGATGCATTTCCCTTAGTGTGAGGCTGAGTAATAAAGGTGTTCGTCACACTCCAAGGTGCCTCATCTCTGTCAATGCAGGTCTCTTGCCACTTTGCATGCGGCATATCTGGCATAGTTGTGGAAGATTATGCATAGGAGTCCATGTGTAGTTTAGCAACATGCATGCAGTTGCTCATGGATTAGGCTCCCTATTGGGCATGAAGTACATGGTCGTGTATGTTTTTTGGCATGTTGGTCCACACAATGGGCCATCAACAGCTGCTGAGGGTTTGTCTAATGTGCGCAGGTCGGCCTTCAGTTTCCTGATCCGGTGTCATGCTTCTTTGGTGATTGCGCATGCATTGTCTCTGGGTGTGCCATGTGACACTGGACACTCCTTACTTTACACACGCGCCTGTTGCAGTTGTCCTTCTGACTTCCTAGTCTATGTGTGCAAATTCTGTCATTTCGCAAGGAGATGCCGCCTGCTGCTGTGGCCCCTGCAGCAAGGGCCCACAGAGTATCCAGATTTGGCAACATACACGCCTCCAAGATGCTCCTCACTTCCTCCCTCCACCCATTCATTTGGCTGTCCTCAGCTTGTCTATGCCACTGTTGCCGCCACGCGGTGCCAAAGGCTGGACCATCAGCACATGCAAGGTGCACATTGCACCACCATCCTGTCCTTGCATAACCCACATCACACTACAGTCTGATGTATCAGCCACACTCCGAGCTATGTCCATCCGCACATCTAACGCCTGCTGTCAGACATACCCTGGGCACACACACGACACCTTTGCATGCTGAGTGTGCAACTCCAACTGCCTACACTGCGCTGCCCCGCCTTCCAGGCCCTGTCACACCAACCAGGTCACGTCCCTAATACTCCCCACAGGCTCTGTAGCCCAGCAAGGGCATGGGAGTGGGACTCAAGGCTTCAGCATGTAGTATGGTGTCATCGTCTGGGACATGGCACAGGTCTCAGCATGTCAATCTACAGAGTGTCCAGGACCCCCCTCTCCACCATCACATGCGCACAGCACCTCATCATCAGCTCGTATGCCATTGACAGCCAGGTTCTCCTCACCCTCAACAAAGACACAGACATTGGCAGTTCCATCATTCAAGTATGCATGAGATCCATTGATGAATGGCTGAACACGAGCCACCTGAGGCTGGACTTGTACAGGACTGCGGTGATCATCTGAGGATTGTCCCCTTCCAGCTGGGTAAAGTGCCTGTGTCCCACCCGCAAGAGCCCTGCACAAGCACCCAGTGGCCACACACACACGGTGATGTGCATCATGTTTGGCTCGCTCACATATGCCATGCTAGTCCACACCATCTGTACCTCATGCTGCAACGCCCTCTGCATTATGCACATGATCCACAGATAGATCCACTCCAAGAAAGGACAGACCATCCCCCAGGTCCATGACAACATCCGTGTCAAATACTGCCCTGCCCTCTACGGAGCAAGTACATCCAAACTCCCAGGAAACTGGTCCACTTCCAGGGTGCATCTGCACACCTCAGATTCAACACCCTGCGCCCCGGCCACCTCACCGTCCACCATAGTTAGCTGCAATGGATCACTGTCTGCTGCAGGATGACCTCCACACTCCCCACCCACACACAGGAGGCAGTCCACAACGCCAACCCCAACCAACCTTGTACGTCTGTCATCCTAGATCCCATTGGGCCATCCCCGTGCATCCAACCTTGCCCTGGCCACCGTTCTTCACATCCACCGTACTCCAGCATACAGGACATTGTTCTCCCATCTGGCCACACATACCTGGGACTCCCTCCCCGGGAACCTCCACATGAGCCATAACCTCTACGCCTTGATGATAATCTCCCAAATAGGTCTCTCCGCACAGTTTAGCAAGCACCCCCTCAGCAGCCAGAGGCCATCACAGGTGAGTGTTGTGCTCCATGCCTACATTGAATGATACCTTGTGACCCATGTGTGTCCTGTACCAGACTCTGATCCCAGGGTATGTATGGCTGGAGATAGTTCAACACTCAGGCATAGTTTGACATTTCCACACACATATGTCGTTGAATAATGCAAAATGACAGGAACGTCTCATGTCCAAAGTGATATATTTATTTGCGGTGGGGTAAGTGGTTTGGTAGATGCAATTAGGTGCTCTACTGGGGGAATAGAATCCAAAGTTCACAGGGGGAGATGGTATCCTTGGCATTGGAAGTCATCAGAGTCCAGGGCACAGTGTTGGTCATCATTGGTCAGACTGTGACCAGCAAGTCCATGTGGCAGAGAATGTCATTGGATGAGGTGCTGCTGTTGCGCCAGAGGGCCAGGTGCCAGGCCAGGTGACCTGGGAGATGTGGATGGTCCGCTGACTCTCACTGTCTTTTCCGTGGATGACCCACCTTCCTCCGTGGACCCTCAGATGCAGGCCTTGATGATGCTGGGGACGCTCTGTCAGACGAATCCTCCTCCTCCTCCTCCCTCCCTATGTCTGGTGCTGGTCTATGCCTGGTGGCACAGGGAGGGTTTGCCAGGCTTTGGGCAATCTGACGGAGTGATTGGCTCACGTCCCTGTACACCGCCAGGAGCTCAGCCAGTCTTGCCTCCATCCGTCCTTGGTGTTGTTGATGACTGGCATGATGCTCGACCTGCAGGTTCCTAATCTCATCGAGGGTCCCCTGCATCTCTGGGAGTCTGGACACGACCTGGTTGATGCCTCTGGTGTCACGCCGGTATGAGTCCAGGATGTTGCGTATGTGTGACATACCAGTGTCCTGAGCAGGCTGGTCAGGTTCGCGCCTCCGCCTGCCTCCACTCCCACCACCCCTGCCCACTTGAGCCTGGCCTGCCCTTGTGGGCACATCGGGTCTATGGGACCCATCAGGGATGGCATTTGCAGGGTTGCCTGCCTCCTCCTGGGTGCCTGGAGAACCTTGTCCCTCCTGGTCTGACTGGCTCTGTTGTTCAGTGCGAGCAGGGCTCCTGGGTGTGTCCTGAGATGTGGCAGGAATGGGGGTGGTGGTTGGCACAGATGTACCTGACGCAGGTGCTGCAGGGGCTTGGGCACCAGAGGGTCCAGGTTGGTCGGGGTCATCCACGGAGTCGTGAGAGTCATTGCTGCCGGTGGGATCATCTTCACGCGGAGCCTGGGACTGTGATTCTTCCCCCCCAGTGTTGCGGGAGATCATCAATGTTGCCCTGTGTGTGAGAGAGAGACAATGTTAATGGTGTTTCATGCGACATCTATGTTTCATACATATTCAAGTTGACACAGTTCCTCCAGGTAGTTGGATGTGCCTAGCATTCCCCTCAATAGCCACTTGGGGATGGGACAGATTGGGATGTTCTCCTGAGTGTTTGACCTGTAGATATTTGGCTCTGGATTGGTCTTGTTGTCTCACATGTCCATTGTGGGAGTGTGTAAATCCGTTGCCTGCCCTGGGGGTGTGTGCTTGTGTTAGGGGGGGGGTTGTGACCGGGCGTGCTGTTGTGTGTAGTGTGAGTTGTCATTGGGTCTCCCAGGTGATGTGTCTGTCCCCTCATGGTGCATGCTGGCATGACAGTGAGTGTGAGTTCCTGTGCTAGATACCTGTGCTTGTGGAGTTGGTGTTTGAGTGTACAGTGGTCCCAAGAGGGCCTTGTGCTGCATACAGCAGGGCCAAGTGTCAGCTACCTTGTCAGTACTTTGCCAGTCCCTGTGCATTGCGCATGGGTATGCCATATGGGCTGAGGGCATTGGTGTCTGCGTCTCATTTTCACAATGTGTTGTGTGGGGCCCACCCTCCCAGCCTCCCGAACATCCAGTCTTGTGTTTGTGGTTGTTGTAGCCTTGGACATGGCCTTGCCTTGATTTGTGAAGGGTGCATGGAGACGTTAGTGGCACGAGCGTGGTTTTTGAGTGTGGTTGTGTGCAGTGAGTGCTTGGGGGAAGTTGCGTGCATTTGGTGTATATGTGGTGTGGACCCCATTGCCCCCATGTTACATAAGTTGTTGGTGTACTCACCAGGCTCTGCGACTCCTTCAACTCCGTGTACTCCCACCGGCGGTAGCAGGGCCATCACCTTCTCCTCCCAGGGATGGTAGTGTACGGGTCTGCGGGGCGTCCCACCTCCAATGATGTTACTCTGGGCATACTCTTCGTTCATTTTCCTCTAGACCGCCCTGCGCAGATCGTACCACCTGGCTTGGCATTCATGCCTGGTCCTTCAGATGGGCACAACAGCATTCACCTTATCGACAATCCTCTGCCACATGGCAGATTTTTCAGCTATGCTGGTCTGTCTGACCAATGTTCCAAACAGCTGTGGCTCGACTCTGATGACTTAGTTGACAAGGAGGTCCAGCACCGCCGTTGTGAACTTTGGATTCTTGTCTGTGGGCATGGCGTGGGGTGTGGGTGTGGATGGTTGTGGGTGTGTGGGTGTGAATGTGACGGTGTGTGTGTGAATGTGAAGAGGGGGATGTTTGTGGAGGAGGTTGTGTGAAGGTGTGTGAGTGAAGGTGTAGTGGAGGTATGAGTAATGTGGAGTTGTTTCTCAGTGGGGTCTGGCAGCAGTGGGTCTGTTGCAAAGACTCATGGGTTGTGTGTGTGGGCCCTTTTTATTGGTCCATTTTTGGGTGTGGCTGTGTTTGAATTTTGGTGGGTGTGTTATAAGAGGTGGTTGTGATTTGTGGCCTCTGTTTGCCTGTTTGGATGTGCCAGGTCAGTCATTGAGATGTATTTTGTCATGTAGACGTGTTTTGTGGTGTTGTGCCAGTCGAATTGACCCTCCTTGTGCTGTTTTACAGTGTCCTGGTTCTGTAAGAGTCTTTTTCGTGTAGGTACGATCCGTACATACGTGATGCTGGGTAAGGGTGCTGGGGTACGGTGTTGGAGTGTGGCGCGTACATGCGGTGGGGGTACGGTGCGTACACGTGCGGCCCTGGGGTATGGCGCGTACATGCGAAGGTACGGTGCGTACATGGGGGGTAAGGCGCATACATGGGGGGAGGGCGCGTTCATGGGGGGGAGGGCACGTACATGCGGTGGGGGTACGGTGCGTACACGTGCGGCCCTGGGGTATGGCGTGTATATGCGGAGGTACGGCACGTACATGCAGGGGTGATGCGCGTACAGGGGGAAGGCGCGTACATGGGGGGTATGGCACGTACAGGTGCGGGGCTGGGGTACAGTGCGGACAGGGGGGGTAAGGCGCATACATGGGGGTACGGTGCGTACATGGAGGGGTACGGCACGTACAGTTGCGGGGCTGGGGTACAGTGCGGACAGGGGGGGTAACGCGCGTACATGGGGGGTACGGCACGTACATGGGGGGTACGGTGCATACAGTTGTGGGGCTGGGGTACAGTGCGGACAGGGTGGTGTACGGTGCTGACATATTTGGGGATGGGGGGCTGTACGGCTCGTACACGGGCATAAGTTTACCCGTGTACATGTGTGCTACTGCGTTGGCTCCGTACGGGCCATTTTACGTGCGATTGTGTATTCGGACGGACGTTCGGGATCGTACTTGCGCGCTCGGACTTGTGTTTTACGATTTGCACGTAAAAATGTCCGGCTCACTCTCGTACCCTTTTCCCGACGATATTCGGACGTGAAAACTTTCCGACGCACTCTCGTAGACTTTTCCCGACGCTATTCGTAGTTATTTTTCACGGACGAATCGTACTTGGCAGTTTGTACGGTACTTGTACGACTCGTACGTAAGAAAATACGGATACGGGTCGTACGCAAATTATTTTTAACGGATCGGACTCGGCACCTAAATGTACTTAAGTAACATAGGTCTTCAGAGGTATATATATATATATATATATATATTCACTGAAAAAACCATAGGTTTCAGGGGTGTTATAGTTAGCTGGACATTTCACTCGTACAAACCCATAGAAATTCCGCTGTTATAGTTAGTTCTACTAACTATAACTCGTGCGCCTGTAATGCACTGCTGATGATGTCACATATTACATCATTCATAACATGGTCAGTGACATCACTGATGACATCTCAAATGACATCACTGATGACATCATCCAGTGAATGTGGTTTTGTTTCAAATTTAAATATGTATTATATATATACCAATCTGTATTAAAGAATTAGTGGATATGTAAGTGTTTGGATGGAGAATTTAGTAGTTGTGTTACTGACTGTTTAAGTGATCAATTAAAAGTGTCTTACTAAATACATTGGTTAGTGAATAAAGTGTTTAAATGTCTGTATCACTCTGTCTGTTGTTGTGTAACCTGCTGTATAAGTTGGTCACTAGCTACATGATTATCTATATTAGTTATTGATTAGTGGGCTCAGTATTTGTATGGGAGACTGAGTGTGTGTGTGGTTGGGTGGGGGTGTGTGACTCTGTGCATGGATTTGTGAGTGGTTGATTGACTAGGTGTATGAGTTTAAGAGTGCATGTGGAAACTGTTGTTTGGGTGACTGAGTGTGTTTTTGGGTGTGTTGGTGAGCGAATATATGTCTCACTGCTATATCTCCAACAATGTCAAAAAATTAAAGGCATTGTATGTGAGAGTTGGTGTATATAAATAAGTATACATAAGAGTCAGTGATTGTGATAGTGACTGTATGGATGATAGGGGTGGGCGGAATTTGCGAAAGTGACTTTCGCAAATTATCGCGAAAATGTTAAAAATCTCCACAAACACGCAGAAATATCGCGAAGATGCGGAAGTTTTTTTCCCGCCAGTTCGCGGTATTTCCTGTGTGGTCGCGGCTCGCCAACTTACCCATGCGGTTGCTCGCGGGCGCGGCCATCTTGTTTTCACTCTTCTCGCGGTGCATGATCGCGAGAAGAAAGACGTGATCTCGCGACCAATGACATTACTGGGGGCGCGAACTGTCGCGAGACAGCGCAAATGGCTACCACCAATCCAACATCTCGTGGAGAACGCGACCGGATCGGGAAAACTTGTCAGCGTACGCGGGGATTCAGGTAAGGCGATCGCGCGCGCGCGAGAATGTATTATTTTACAGCGCGAGCAAGAAACAAATTATCGCTAAGCTGCGGAATGCAGAAATTTTGACATTTTTGCGCTCTCCGTGGAACGCGAAAATGTCAAATTATCGCATTTTCCGCGAGCGGAACGGAAATTTAGCCCAGGCCTAATGGATGAGTGTATAATTGTAATAGAGTGATTTTATAACATAGTAGCTGTGAGTTACTATGTGTATGAATAAATGAGGTGTTGTGTGTATAACTGTGTAGGTGAGTAAATGTAAGTGTTATTGATTCTTTTCATGAATGAGTAGGATGACTGCATAACCGACTAGTATGACTGTGTCAATGTCTATATAGGTTTATGAGTGTATTTGATAGTGTTCTATTGATCAGTGACTGTATGTTTAAGTGATTCTGTGGGTGAATGGGTAGTTGTGTGTGTAGACTTAGGAATCAGTGAGTGGGTATGTAGTAACTGGTATTATGAATGGTTTCAAATATGGTACTCTGTATATTAAAGTGAGTGATCAAAGGTTCTACTAGTGTGCGATGAGGTGTATCAGATTGTCACATGGATGATGTCATCAGTGATGTCATTTGAGATGTCATCGGTGATGTCATTTGAGATGTCATCAGTGATGTCACTGACCATGTCATGAATGATGTAATAAGTGACATTATCAGCAGTGCATTGCAGGCGCGTGAGTTATAGTTAGCAGAACTAACTATAACAGCAGACTTTCTATGGTTTTGTATGAGTGAAATGTACAGCTAACTATAACACCCCTGAAACCTACGGTTTTTTCAGTAAATTTCTAAGGTTTTTTAAATGCTAATTTATAAGTATAATAGTAGTTATACCTATGTTTTTTGTACTGAATTTGTAGATTTTAACTGTTTATTTGTAAATATATTATTTATTAATCAATATTATATACTTTTCTGAAAATTCAACAAAAAAAAATTACAAAAATTAAAACTGAAATATGCTATAAATATTTTGGGTCCAATTCACAGAACTAACTTAAGACAAAATCCTAAACCTACTACCATGTTGGTATTCACAGAAGGCACTTACTCATTTTGGTATTCACAGAAGGCACTTACTCATTTTGGTATTCACAAAATTTAGGACTCGTAACTTTAGGACTCCTAAATTCCTTCTGTGAATACCGAAAGTCTTAAAGTTAGGATTTTTCTCAGTTTAGGAGTAGTAAAGTTAGGACTCGTAACTTTAGGACTCCTAAATGCCTTCTGTGAATACCGAAAGTCTTAAAGTTAGGATTTTTCTCAGTTTAGGAGTAGTAAAGTTAGGACTCGTAACTTTAGGACTCCTAAACTGAGAAAAATCCTAACTTTAAGACTTTCGGTATTCACAGAAGGCATTTAGGAGTCCTAAAGTTAGGACTCCTAACTTCTGTGAATACCTAAATGAGTAAGTGCCTTCTGTGAATATGAAAATGGTAGTAAGTTTAGGATTTTGTCTTAAGTTAGTTCTGTGAATCGGGCCCTATGTTTTATTTTTTTATTTTAAGATATTTATATTCTTTCATTCTGGAGTCGCGCACCCAAAGCGTACCTAACAGGACGGGTGTATGTATTGAAGCCACCATTTTGGAAAAGTTGTGAAGGATCCGCGTATGGTGTGCGATGGGTGCGTGTTTTCCAGTTACGTGATATACGTATAATATCACGTGGTGTGCGCGATTGGTATGCGACCGCTGTGTGACTCCTGCTCCTGTGTATTTGCGACACATGCGCATTACGGTACGCGATGTTTGCGCGGCGGCGGGCCCCGTGTGAAGTCATATGTGGGGCACACTGGGTGCACGGTTCTAGCGAAAAATGTTATATATTAAAATTATATGTATGTGTCTTTAATGTAAATATTTGGGCAAGAGATTATCTAAGGTATTCATAAAAATAATATATTTCTACTTGTAATAAACTAATATTATTTTTAAACTATATATTTTCGCGTAGCCGCATCGGATGCGCAATGTGTACGACTCCCATGTGACCTTAAAAAAAAGGATTTGATTGGTTCATAACATTTGCCACTGTAACTATTGAAGGACCACACACATTTTAATCATTCTTCTTGGAGCATCTTCAGAGAAACATCTCTTCTCCAACTTGAACCTGTTTGGTTTTTTTTGGGTGTTTTTTGAGAAGTTGGAACAAAAATGGCATCTAGAGAACAGCAGCTGGTGCAACTATCTTCAGAAGAACTGTTGGAGGAAGACCCACCCAAAAAGAGACCAGAATCTGTGGTCTGGAAGTTCTTCACTTTCCTGAAGGTGAAAAAAAGTTAATGCTACTAAAGTGACATGCAAGATTTGTGGGAGGGTCCTCTCAAGAGGCACTAACAAAGTATTCATGCGGCACTGCCAGCATATACAAACATTTGCGTACCATACATCCTCGGAATCTTGCTCAGGAGGAAATGAGGCGAGCTGTGGAAAATCCAGCACCAGCAGTTGCTAGCACCTCAGGAGCGTCACAACCTACACCTCCTACGGACATAAGGGCAGAATTTTCACATTTGGAGCAGCACTGTGTGAAGTGCAAAAAAATGATCTGCTATGGCGAGCAGTCAGTGGATGAGGTTTGTGCTGCCCAATGCAACCATCAGTGTTAATTTTTTGTTTTTTGTTTGTTTTTGGAATGATAACTAATTCCAAAAGTTACCTGTTTACTTTGTTCCTTTTTTTGTTCAGTTTTTGAAAAAACCCCAAACAAAATACAAAACTGTTAAAAAAATACAAAAAACAATACAAAAGAAAAAAGAAGAAAAAAAGGTCTTGTCAGAAATACCTTATTTGGTTAAATAAAAAATGAAAAATAATTGCTTGGTAATGTCTGAAAGTTTGGATGAATATAGGTGTAGAGTATGATTGACTGAAAGAATGCATTAGTAGTATATGGTGAATTTATATGGGCAGATGTATGAGGAAGTGCTGTAGCGTGTCACTGCAAGCCCTTTTACTGCACCGCGCAGCAGCACTTCCGAAGCACAGGGATGTGACATATTTACATGAATATGTCACAACTCTGTGCTTCCCTCTGCACTGGCGTGCAAACTGTAACCATGCGCTGGCACAGGCACCCTTGCACCATGGTGCAAGGATGCCTGTGTCATGGTGAGATTATTTTTGTGCAGGAAGGGACACCTTTCCTGTACAAAAACAATCACTAAAGGCATTTTCCTCCTTCAATGCGTGCTGTAGAATGCAGCACACATTGAAAGAGGAAAAAATGAGGAGAAATTAAAACATTTCTCCTCGTTGCGCCTTGCTATGCCACCTCTAGGGTGGTGCAGCATTCACACACATCTCCAGATTTATGATTTCTCGTAAATCTTGAGATGTGTCTTGTTCCATGGGTGTTGTGTGGAACATAAACAGCAACACCCATGGAACGCACCTTCAACACAAATTGCTGCGTGTGAAGGGGCCGTATTTACAAGGAGTGGAAAAGCCATGTACGGTGGCTTTTCCTCTCCTTGTAAATATGGAGGTGCCCCCAGTGCCACCACTACATCACAAAAAGTGATATACTAGTGGCGCAGGCGGCTTGTAAATCTGCTTAGGTATTGACGGAGTGATGCGATAAGAACATAGTGCTGGATGGGTGATTGAGGAAGTGCATGAGACTGACAGGAGGAATCCTAGGCTGTATGAGTACTACTTTAGTATTTAGTGGAGTGTACCAATAGTATGTATGTGCTTAGTTGTTTGTAGGGATTGTGCATAGAATATTGGAGGTGTAGTTGTGTTAGTGCCTAGGCCATTCCATAAGAATATCACAACTAATTGGAATTATCACAGTGCTGCAAATAGAGTGCATGGGCAATTTATAAGTGCTTAGGTATTGGCAGAGTGATAGGATAAGTAGATAGTGCTGGATGGGTGGTTGAGGAAGTACATGGGAGTGACATGAGGAATCCTAGGCTGCATGGGTAGTACCTTAGTATTTTCAAGAGTGTTCCAATAGTATGTATGTGGTTGGAGGCCTGCATGCATAGTGCACAGAATATTGTAGGTGCACTTGTGTTAGTGGCTAGGCCATTCTATAAATACATGACTAGTAACTACTATGATGACAGTGCTGTAAACAGAGTGCCTGGTGCACTTATAATAGGCTAGGTATTGGCGGAGTGATAGGATAAGTAGATAATACCGGATGAGTGATTGGAGAAATGCATAGGACTGACAGGAGGTTTCCTAGGCTGCATGGGTACTACTTGGATATTTAGTGGAGTGTACCAATAGTATGTACCTGGTTAGAGGTCTGCATGCATTGTGCAGAGAATATTGTAGGTGTACCTTTGTTACTGGCTAGACCACTCCATAAGTACATCACTAGTAATTGGAATGAGTACAGTGCTGCAAACAGAGTGCATGGTGAATTTATGAGTGCTTAGCTATTGGTGGATTGACAGGATAAGAAGATAGTGCTGGATGGGTGATTGAGGAAGGGCATGGGAGTAACAGGAGGATTGCTAGGCTGCATGGGTAGTAAGTGGGAATTTGCATGAGTGTATGAATAGTATATACCTGGTTGGAGGTCTGCATGCATACTGTACAGAATATTGGAGGTGTACTTTTGGTAGTGGCTAGGCCACTCCATAAGTACATTACTAGTAATTGGAATGATTACAGTGCTGCAAATAGAGTACATGGTCAATTTATGAGTGCTTAGGTATTGGTGGAGTGATAGGATAAGAAGATAGTGCTGGTATTGGCAGATTAGTAGGATAAGTAGATAGGGTAGATAAGTGATTGGAGAAGTGCATGGGATAGACAGGAGGATCCCTAGACTGCATAAATAGAGTGCTGGTAGTTGACAGCAGGGTGAGTTTATAAGTGCTTGTTTTTAAGTACAATGATTAGATAAGGACATAGTTCTACAGAATGATTAGAGTATTGCAAGGAGATCATCTGAGGAAATGCATAACTGCTTGGGTATTGACAGAGGTATTGAATTAGTACATGCTAGTAGTGAATGACTGAAAAAACTGCATTACCAGTAGCATAGTGATTGGTGGACTGTACGGTTAGTACCTGAGGTATTTTAGACATTAATAAGCAGTGAGTAGGTGTTTAAAGGTGTGTATGAATAGTGCCTGTATGAATGTAGTAGTGGATGGATAGTGTTTGGATTACTTAACCTTACCTTTACAGTAGTAGATATCAAAATATTGTAAATTTTTTTTTGCAGTTGTTTGTTATATTTTTAAGTTTCAAAACTTTTGAACATTAGAATTAGGATCTGTAAAAGAGAAGAAAAAATACAGTTATAATATATAATCTTATAATTTTAGAAACACAGCATAATTTAAGTATAATGTAAATTATGTTGATTGCCTTTTTTGCTGTTGTCAGAATATGTTGAGTTTCACTATAAATAGTGATATCAATGTTACTCAACACAACAGTGGGCAAAAAAAAACAATAAAGAAGATTGTTTCAAAAAAACAAATCTGTGTCAAAAATATTTTCAACATAGTGAACTATCTCTGCACATTGCATAAAAATAACATCCTCAATAACATAGCATATAATACAAATAACACATATATAAAATGCTTCTTTGTAAGAGAATTTTGTTACTACAATAAGAAAGAACTGAAACAATAATTCAATCAACAATTCTTTATAATTTCCATATAATCTAAATGATGTTCTTTAAAATATTTGCTGTCAGAATATCACAGAAAAAGTGCTTAATTCATATTAATATCTTTCCTCTAAGCTAAATTATATTCCTGAAGTCCTTTCTACTGAAATTTTCCAAAATAATCGTATTAATACACTTTAACATATTCCCAATAGGCCGAATTATGTTCTTAGAACTTTGGCTTTAAAAATATTAGGTATGAATTTGGTAACTTGTTCGGCAAACGATATCTAAAAACCAGATGAGCATCATTGCAATATGTCCATCCTTAATTGCATTTTAAATAGACAGTGTAATGTCCAGATGTTATAGAAGGACCATTGTGGAAAATAATTGTTACTCCTATAAAAGTTCTTCCTGATATTGATAGTGGACTTGCTACAAAAATTTTAATTAAAGTTTCCACTTTTCTTCCATCAGCTGTACAACGTTGTATTATTAAAATTTTATATTGTCCAAATTTTTCTATAAATGGTGTTGATAACATTTCTGATTTGCATTGGCTACACTCCATGTTTTGATTTGCTGCTTTAACTAATTTGTTGAAAGACACTGTTTTACAGTCTGGTATTGTTAAATATATAAATCTTTCAGGGTCTGTGTTAATGGTAGAAGTAAACCTGCAATTTTCACATTCATGTTCCCATTTATAACGAAGTCCAAATAGATTTTCAATTTCTATTCCTTCCTCTTCTAATACTAAAAGCATATACATTAGAAATTCCTGAGCATCTTGTTGCACATTCTGTTTAAATTGCGTAGAACCAGAACATATATCCAGAAGATTCTGAATATCAGAAACACTTTGGATTTTACTTTTATCAGTTCTCAATTTTTCAAAAATAGAATGCAACAAGGAAAAAAATCTTTTTTCTCGTTTCCTTAAAATTTGCTGTTGCAGATTCTCTAGAAAAAATACAACATTTACCACTACATTAGCATAGCAGTTGATACCCGAACTATTATCTAACTGATATCCGACAATCTCTTCAATACTGTCCTTTTTCTATTTGCTTGTAATCTCACCATTATCTTGATTTTTTTCTTCTCTTTAACTTCACTACAGATATGCTCATACCTTCATTTTGACCTACTACACGCTTTTCATATACAGGATATTCACCTAAATTAGGAGCATACAGTCTTCTTAACCGATTATACTCTCTTACACAGTTTGCATCAGCACTAATCTTTCTCTCATCAAAATCAATCAAATGTAATCCAGATAAAGTTCTGACTCGGGACAAAGCAACATATGCCATACCCTCTTTAAATTCGGTACTTCCAATGTTTACCAAAGCATTGTCTACACTTAAACCTTGAGATTCATGAATAGTCAACACATATGCCAAAGAAAGAGGAAACTGTTTTCTATGAACATAAAAATCTTTAACAAGCAAAAAACGAGAAGAACAACGAGCAATTTGTTTTACTTCTTCAATCTGATCAAATTTGATTTTCAAACATTCAATTCCATCTTTTTTTTGATAATTAACAAAATCAACAACATTTTCCATTGCTCCATTTACTAAACCTTTTTCCACATCTAAATTATGCCATAAAATACCCCGACAGTTCACACATACATTTAATTTTTTTTCTAACCAGCAGTTTTAGATATAGAGTTTTCTAAAGAATCCAATTTTGTTTTCAATTTTTCTGTCAAAATAATAGTAATTCCTTCATGCTCTGTTTTATCAATGGCTTACATTTTTATTATTTGTTCATTTTCCAGCTTTAAAAGTTCTTCATTGAATGTAGAACACTCTCGCAGTGTTGTCATGAGGCAGATTATAGATTTATTTTCTTCAATTTTTTTGTATATTTTTGCAGGAACTATATTTTCGTTTGGAAACAAGTTGGTAAGTAGCTGACTTTGCAAAGCTTGTTAGCCATGTTCTGTCAATACTCCAATTCTTATATCTTGAAGAATGATTCCATAATCTTCATCATTTGCTTGTTGCATATTTTTAATGAGTTCTTTGTACTCAAAATTTGACCAAATGTTAACGTTTCCAACACTTCCCAAAGACTTTCTGGTGTCTTCGTGCACAAGCGTTTTAAATACTGGTTGCCCTTTTACAGGAGTAAGTTGCAGTAGATCACCAAAAACTATCACATGTTTTCCTACAAATAAGACATCTTATTCTGTTTTTAAAATTTGCTGCATTCTTAAATGCGCAAAGGTAAGCATTAAGTTTGAGACCATGCTCACCTCATCAATAATCAGAAGTTTCATTTTCTTTAGCACTCTTGAAACTTCATAACAAGCTTCTCCAGATAGCTTGTGATATTCCAATTTATTTTCATGTTCCACAGGCAGCATTAGTAAATGATGTAATGTAATTCCTTTAATGTTATGTGCTGCCAATCCAGTTGGAGCAGATACAACACAAGACAAATGTGAGTCAGTCATTTTCCGTAGATAAGTGTTCAAAACTTTCATCAAGAAACTTTTTCCTGTACCAGCTTGAACACTGTTATACATTCGGATAGGTTCAAATGATGTGCATGTGCATTCTTTCTTTTCATGAAGAAAACCATGGTCGATCTGTGGTCTAACTTGTTGATATATTTCTTTCTGTTCAATATTTAGTTGTTCTTCCAAGTTTTCTAAGTCCATAATATCTTCTTGAGCTTGATGCATTGCTGTTTCCACTTCATTCATGGCGATTGCTGCTTCATTTTCAAGAATTGGTTGTCCTAGTGGATCTTGACTCAGGGGAGCAGAACTTTGATTATCTTGAGAACTGTCTCTAGCAATCACAGCTGCAATAGTAGTTTCTTGATCAATTTCTTCATTCAACATTTTGAGATAATTTGCAAAAACTGGGCATTCAACGCTATCTTTACATGCATTGAAAGAATCTTCATAGAACTGAAAATCTGCAAGTAATTCCAATTCTGAACACCAAGGCTTGAACAGTTTCAAAAGTGCTTCATAGTAAAATTCTCTTCTATCAGGAGTATCACAACTCAGTTTCCTATGATTAATCAGATTTCCTTTATTTTGTTTCACCAAACATCCTTCTGAACCAATCACTGCATATTTTTCTTCATTCATGTTTTCTGTAGTATTTTTCTTAAAACTGTAAAATTGCAGCACTTCCTAGAGATATACATTCTAAAGATGACGACTTCTATATGGATAGTATGTATCCAACATGTTTGTTTTCACAATATCTGTACTTCCAGGTTCATTTACTGTTTAATATTCGATTTCTTGTATAGGTTTAAGTACTCGATTTAGCGTTGCAGCAAGACCTAGACTCACCCAAATGATCCTTCTTGACTTTGAATATAAACTTGCATATGACAACCGATCCGAGCATTCGTATGCTCCAATCTCTCGATGGGATAACATCTTCAAACTAAAACTGTACAATTTCTTACTAAGACTCTTCTTGTGGGAAATTTCTTCCCACATTTCTTTCAACTCCGTCTTCTCTGATTTTGTTATGTATGATGTTACATACCGAGCAACAGCAATGGAACTGTCCGCAACATACTGGATATCCATATTAGCATTCCACATTGAGAGAATAACTGCATTATAATCATTGATATACTTTGATTCTTCACTTCTTCTCAAATTGTAAGTAATTTTGGGTGATTTTCTAGTGATGGTATGTCTCACTGCTGACATGAAACTGTTTACTCTTCCTTTGGATATTACTGGACATGGAAATCCAAAACGACATTTGGTATAAAACTTTTCCTTCGACTTGTATTTCCGTCGACAATATTTGCAACAATGATGACTTTGGAATCGTAACACTTGTTGTCTTAAGATGTTTTCTTCTGTTCTTTTTGGTGTAGCACATGTAACATAATCTTATATAAAAATAAAACAGTGTCACCAAATTTGGGTGCATCCTTGATCCATAACACCATATGTATATGATGAGCACCTCTAGCTTGATACTCCTTTCTCCAAAATAAATCAATAACTTCTCCAAGAGGAGGATTCTTTTTATTGCAGATAAAAGACATCATAGCTTTAAACCTATGGTTGAAATATCTGCATACATTTACAGGATCCAAAGAACACAATTCTCCAATTGTCTTGTATTCAATATTTTTAGTATTTGAATTTTCTTCCCAAAGAAATTCAAGTAAATCATCCCAAGCGTATTCAGAACAGCTTAGGGTAACAAACCACGTAGGAGTTCCTAAGTTCCTTAGCATACATTTAAATTCTCCATGACGACGATACCAATACTCATTAGTATCGCGCTGACATGCCATCAAATTAATGAGTTGAGATTCTAAATGATCGTCTCTCTGATGTACTTTATCCATAAATTCCTTTGCAGAAACCTTTTTAAGATGTACTCCTGTTTTTAATATGTGGTTGACTGCATATGAAAGTCCAGACAAGTCAGTCTCAAACAAAAGATGAAATATGTATGGGATGCATTGTCGAAATCTTGGATCTTCTGCATATAATCTTGTTGTCCGATATTCTGATGCAGGAATCTGCACTGATCGTTCGTCATATCGACCACCTTTTAAAGTTGGGAACAGCTGCGGGAAACAACGAGCTTCCAAACTTTTTTCCCATACACTCATGGGAGTCCCCTTTGCTTTCTACATTTGGAATAATTCAATAGTGTTCCCCATCACTTATTTTGAATGAAGTGGATGTACACTATAATGTTCATAAATTTCTTCACTTTGGACATGTCAACTTTTTCAATTTGACCACTTGACGTTTCACTATCATCTCCTAAAAGTATTTCTTCTTCTTCCACAAACACATTTTTGTAGTAATCATTGTTTTTTCCAAGATATAATGTTGCCTTTTGCACTTTGCTGACATCTACTAATTCCTGCCAGATTTTCTTACTCTTTGTAGGAACACCATTAACTAGAATAACTGCAGGTTCAGTTTCCTTTTTCTCTACACCAATAGTTTCAATATTTTTCTTTAAATCTAGAGTTAAATATACAACTCTTCTTTTTAATCCTCTCTGTAAATCTGTGGGAGGATATTTACTTGTTTTAGGCTCCATACGAATGATAGCCTGAAATGGGTGTACACATTGAATCAGAATAGACTCATATATGTTTAAATCTATCAGTTCTGGAGGAATAGTTACCAACTCTAGATTAATATGGACAGGTTTAGCAGGCATTTTATTATCGTCTAATTTGTTATAACAATATTTACAAATACGCTCATCAGTACCCACATCAATGCAATCCTCTATCAACAAATAAGTTGCAAATTCCTTCCACTTATCATTATTTTCTCTTTCACTTTTTAAATATAGATCAACAGTCCTAGTTTGATTTTTATAGTGAGTTCATCGACAACAAATACAAGTATAATTTGGCCTGTCACACGAAATTACCTTAAACTTTGCAATTTGTTCTTCAAACTTCTCTGTACTACTATTTTCCACATTTTTGTTCAACACCTACTTCTATCAATGTCTCACTTTGTCCACTCTCTTCTTCAGGACCAAAGTAACGAAACTCTATTTCATCACAAACCTTTTTTACATCTGACACTGACCCATGCAAAATAGCACTGTTTAAATCATTTATAAATATTGCTGGACTTTTTGCGTAATACAATCTTCTGACTAACTTCCGCATTTGAGAATGATGTACTGCTAACATTCTAAAATGATGAAAAACCCTTTGACATACTTTTCTAGAAAGACAAGCCAGAGAATGACCTTGCAAACCAGTATTTATTCTCACTATGCAAGGATCTAGTCCTTGCAACAGCTTAATCTTTTGTTTAACACTTTTTTTTTACTATACTCTCATAAGAAATTCCAAAAAATATCAATAGATTCCTGTCGTATACTGAAAATACTACTACAATCCCAAGAATACACTGGGGCTTTAGTACGTCTTCCTAGAACTTCATCAGCTATCACTTCTTCTACATTTCTGGGAACCATCTTCTCTTTTTCAATTGGACAACCATTTCTAACCTCATAAGCACGGCCACTGGTATCAACTGCAAGCAATAATGTATTGGTTCAGAAATAACTCTCTTCATTAAAAAAAGGCACTGAACTTAAACTGTGTTTATATTCACCCAAAAAATATCACAAAAGTTTGTTCTGTTAATTACTCTCTTCATTTTACTTTTGGCCTTCATAAAATGTATTGGCTTATCTAGTGATCGAATTCTGTTTAAAACTAAAATGAATAACTTCCTCTTTAATTCAAAAGCCTTCTCAACAATAGTTTCAATCTGTTTCTTCTTTTTATAAAACGCTGATCTTTATTTATATTTCATCACATCTTTCAACAAATTAAAAAGAACTCTATTGTAAAACATTCTCTTTCTAATTTCTTCAAACTGATTCTTTCTCCTTTTACCATACATTGATTCTTCCGAATGCAATTTTTCCATTAACTTCTTCTTTCTTTTTATCCTTCTTTGTTGTTGGGGCATTTTTTGTACGTTTCACATTGTGCACACTGTTTTTAGCCTTTGAAAGGTTTTTAATAAATAATTTTGTTCTCTTATTAAAAGTCTTTTTCTTTTTTCCCACATGTTGTATTTCAAATAATACTTTTTTTGTTGTTTCCTCTTCTGTGTTATTCTAGTCATGGCAAGTATTTTTAATGATGATGAACTATACCTGTAAAAAACAAAATTTGTATATGACATTATTAAAATAAATTTATAAAATATACTATTGAAACACGTTGTATATAACGTTGTACATGGCTACTACTTGGGTAATTGCAGAAGTGAATCAGTACTCTGCAGGGGGTTAGGGAACTGGATAGATTGTGCACATTTGACTGTAGTACTGCATGTGTTAATGCCTGAGTCATTCTACAAGTGTATGGACAGTGACTGGGTAGGTCGAGTGCTGGTAGTTGACATCAGGGTGAGTTTATAAGTGCTTGTGTTTCAGCACAAAGATTAGATAAGGACATGGTTCTGTCAGGATGATTGCAAGAGTGGATAGAGAGTAACAGTGTGATTGGGGCACTGCATGAGTACTATGTGGATTATTGCAGGAGTGAATCAGTAGTCTGCAGAGGGTTAGGGGCCTGCATAGATTGTGCACATGTGACAGTAGCACGGTGTCTCTTAATGCCGGAGTCATTGTACAAGTGCATGGACAGTGACTGGGTAAGTAGAGTGCTGGTAGTTGACAGCAGGGTGAGTTTATAAGTGCTTGCATTTCTGCATTGTGATTAGATAAAGTCATGGCTCTGTCAGGATGATAGGAGGAGTGGGCAGAGATTGCTGATCTGCATGGCTACTACCTGGATTTTTGCAGGAGTGAATCAGTAGTCTGCAGGGGGTTATGGTCCCGTATAGATTGTGCACATTTACCTACATACTAACTACGAAATTAGACATTAGAGAACCACAAAAACACTTCTCATGCACTTATAAAATCACATATTCACTACCTTTGCACTCCTGAAATCTATCAGGTACCTCTCATTAATTCAGTAAATATAGATACAACTATATAAATACAATATAAACAAATGCATGACTCATGACATACTATCTACATAAGGAGACAACTACTACATACCAGAAAGAGTAACATGTAGTGGTTTTCTTTTGAACTACATATTGCCAATTAAATCTAGAAATATGCAACATCATCAAGCTGTACCTCTCCACAGACTTAATTAAGAAGAGTAATCAACAACACCTTTTTAATGAGGAGTTCTAAAACCACACAAACTGTACAAACTAATAACAGAATTGTAATCATTAACACCTTATATGATCATCTTGCAAACAGCACAGTTGTACCTCATTTTCCAAACTATCTATACTAATGTCATTTTATTAAACTATACATTTTTACTAAGAAGAAATATACATGCCTAATAAACTGCACCTTAAATAAACATTTTTGAAAATACACATTCTTCCTGCATATTTAACCAATTAATAATAAATAAGAAGCATCATTCAACTATACCTTTCAAGACACTTAATAATATATATATTATTGCATATACTATTTTTTAAACAAAGTTCAAATACAATAGAAATTATCCCAATATATCGCTGTACATTTAATAAATTAATTTAACCAGCAGTTTCATAAAAATGTCAAATCTATATTACATAAATCTCTTATATAACTCACCTTTTAAATAAATCTGTTGAATGAAAAATCTCACACACTCAGTCAGGATTTTCTTTTTCACACAGAGTATGTAGATGAGCACACTCTCCAATGTAAAACCAGTAATGGCAAACTTTCCCTCAATTTTCCATACATATATACATAACCCACAAATGACATTGCTTCTCAGTGTTTTTCAAATTCAAAAACGAAGTTCCATTGGTCATAGAGAATAATACTTTTAAACTGACATCTTCACCCCTTGTCCTTAATATCAGTTTCCATAGCATCAGGTCATGCAACATTCAACTTAGCTGCCAGGTCATGCCAGGTGTGGTTGGCTTTGCAAAGCATGCCTTTATCCTTTCTGCTGTACCTTTCAAACTTTTCTTAATAACCAATAAGAAACATGCTTTCTAAACAAAATAAAATGCACCCTATATTTGAAAGTAGTGTTCTTAAACAGCCAATTAAATCTCTACTTTCTTAAAAACAGCATATTGTCCACCATTTTAGATTTCATTCTACCACCTGCCTACCTCAGCTACAGACATCTTCTGATTACCTACAGAGATCCCTTCAACATGCTTTAAGTGTGGATTGTTGGGCACAGCTATTTTTTCTGGAGCAAAAGGTATGCTGAAAGCAGAGGTATTGACAAAGACCGAGCTTTGCAAAATTTAGATATTAAATGGATTGGACAGAGAGGATTGAAGTGGCACCAATTGATGCCATTGGTTCAAACCTTTATGCACCTCCAACCTCCTGACCTCATGATTGTGCACTGTGATGGCAATGACCTAGGCACATTGACTGGGGTAGGTCTGGAAATGCTAAAGAAGGACACCTTTGCAGAATTGATATTGCTTTTCCCCCAAACTGCCTTTGTCTACTCTGACATATGCCAAAGACAGAAATAGAAGTGGTCCAATCATTTTCGTCCACAGATTGAGAAAGCTAGAAACAATGTCAATAAAGCTGTTTCTGCTTATCTCAGAGACATAGTATGGGGTCCATATACAACAACAATCTGTGTTGTAATATGGATGAAATATACAGAAGAGATGAAGTACATTTCACAGATGAGGGAAACAGAGTCTTTCTCAACTTCATACTCTGCATCGGCACTTATATGTAGCGACCATCGTCTCACAATAAACACAAGGGCTCTTTTTAGAGCCACCCAAGATCCAAACATACAACCTAGATTTATCATTGAAAAATCAAAAAAAGAAATTCCTGGGAGTCACGCACCCAGTGCGGCCAGGAGTCGCGCACCCCTCGCATTCACACCAGGGGCCACGCTGGGAGTCGCGCACCCCTCGCGTTCACACCAGGAGGACGCGCTGGGAGTCACGCACCCCTCGCGTTCACACCAGGGGGCCGCGCTGAGTGCCGCGCTAGGGTCGTGGCTCCTACCAGTAATTTATATCCGGCCCGAGGACCCCATCCCCGGGGCCTATGCACTTCATTGGAGACCATGGGGGGAGCCCCAATGCCCCCACAGTTCCGCCAGCTCCTCGTGTTCTACAGGAGCCGGCATTGCTTTTCCACATGTGGAGCTGCTGACATGCAGCTCCCCGTGTGGAAAAGCAATTCTGCTTTGGATTTTAGAAGAGAAAGCAGGTTTCCCTCGTTTGCAACGATAGGGCAGCACCATACTCTCACCCTACCGTCGCAAACAACAGTGTCCCAGGTGTGGGCATCCCAGGACACTGTAGGAGCTGGCCATGGGTGGTGGTGGTCCCCAGGGCCATCACAGGCTCTAGGAGGGGGGTCGGGCAGCCCTCCTCCCAACAATTCCAAATCCCCGGTGAGGTGGTGATCCCCGTCCTTGTACTCTCGCATTTTAACAGTTAGTGCCCCGGGATGGTGGTGGTCCCCGGGGCATGTGGAGTGGCTGCAGCCCCCTCACACATTTTTTTTTTAATTTAAGAAGTAGAGCCCGGGGAGGTGGCGGTCCCAAGGCCTGCGGGGGCCTCCGCTGGTCCCCGCTTTACATTGTACAAATCCCCCGGCACCTGGCCCACCCAGGGGGTTACAAGTAACAAAGTGAGGAAGCCCTCGCTTCTTCTTTTAAAAAATTTCGGCCGGATCCGCGCACCCAGCGTGTTTTCCACAGTGTTTAAAAAAAAATATGCTTTTATTGGCCCTGGGGTTCCTTGTGGGACCCCCTGAGCAGGCCTAGGGGTTGTTTCTACCCTGCCCCCTTTTCTTCTTTGTCACCTTTGTTTCCCTGTTTTCTTCTGAATCAGTTCTAATGAGTCACAAAATGGCTGCCAACACTTCCTGGTTTGGAGTATTGACAGCCAATTAGATTAAAGCTTGTGGACGGGAGGGTCCGTGGATCCACCACAGCCATAAATATCGAAACTTTTATTTTTTGATTTTCTCAGCAACTACTGAAGAGATTTACTCCATTTCAAAAAAAGGTCTCTTTCTGAACCATAGGCTACCTTTTTGCCAAATTTGGTGTAATTCCGTTCAGCAGTTTCGGCTGTAACGGTGTCTAAAGTTTCCTATGGGAAATTGATTTTTTGACCTCTATTTTTTTAATTTCTCTGGAATTACTGAAAGGATTTACACCATTTAAAAAAAAAGGTCTCTTTCTGAACCAAGGGCTAACTTTTTACCAAATGTGGTATGATTCCGTTCAGCAGTTCGGGCTGTCTAAAGTTTCCTATGGGAAATAACATGGAGAAACACGCTTTGGGACCCCGTTATTTCTCGGCCCCCGCTTGCTGAATCACCCTGAAACTTTCAGGATTGAAGCTGACTGGAGCGCCCCACGAGTTTTGTCAATTTCTCAAAGATTCGTCATCCGGCGCCAAAGTTATTGGGAAAACAAAAAACACTTTTCCTATGGAAAATAGGTCCTAACTATAACTACCTACTGGTGACCGCCAGTAGGTAATGTATGTATGTATGTATGTATGTATGTATATATATATATATATATATATATATATATATATATATATATGAAATCGCATATTATTGCTTGGTACCGCTACATAGATGACCTGTTTATAGTTTGGCAGGGGGACAGAGAGACAGCGGAAGAATTTGTCAGGGTCATCAACATTAACAATCTTAACCTTAAATTCACGGTCACCATGAGTCAAACTAATGTTACCTTCTTAGATACAGAGGTGTACATCTCAAATGGGGCAATTGAAACCAGATTATTTAGAAAAGAAACGGCCGGCAACACTATCTTACATGCGGCCAGTGCCCACCCACACCATCTGATTTCCAGCATACCGTATGGGGAGATGCTCCGCTTGCGTAGGGTATGCAGCAATGAGGCAGAATTCGATGAGGCTCAAGCATCCAGCAAGTATAGATTCCTTCAACGTGGATATTCAGAAGGGGTGATTAACAAAGCCATCACCAAATCCCGATCAAGAATCGGACAGGATTTATTGAATAGATATGATCAAACTATCACCAAAAACCCGGTATTTGATGGAATCTCTAAATTACAAAATGAATTCAGAATCATAACGGGTTTTAATAAACAACATCATGATTTATATCATATCTTTAATCGCAATTGGCCTATTTTAAAGAGTGATTCCATTCTGGGCCCAACCCTTCCACGCAGGGCAACCCTCACTTTGAGTCGAGCTCCCTCAATGAGGGATTGCCTCATGAATACTAATCCTGAAACTATGGAAAAGACTAGTTGGTTGCAAACCAATGGTCATTTTTTTAAATGCAAAACATGCAAAGCATGCACACATGGCGTCAATACCAAATACTACAAGGACGGATTCAGTGACAGAAAGCACAAAATAGATAAGGTGTTAACATGTAAAACAGAATATGCCGTTTATGTGCTTCAATGCTCCTGTGCTCTTAGATATGTGGGCAGCACTAAATTAGAGGTACATAAACGTATCCTGCAACATCTAAGGGCAATTTCAAACCAGGATAATACCTATCCGGTGGCTCGCCATTTTAAAGATGTACACCGTAGTAACAATAAGGAATTAACATTTTATGTTATAGATACTGTACCAGCGAGTAGGCGTGGAGGTAAAAGGGAAGCTATACTACGCAGATTAGAAACCAAATATATACTCCGCCTTGATTCTAAATCCCCGGGTGGGTTGAATGTCACTGAAGATTTACATACCATCTTAGGCTAGGAGAACAATTGTGCATGTACTAGCCTGGGTCGAGCTCTACACAGGGCATATACGACATTTACCTGTACATATATGATTGTGGCTTTTTCAAAATGATTTTACAAAGGGTTTTATCATCGTGAGATTGATGTTTTAATCATTTTATGTACTATTTATTATTTTATAGTAGGTAAATAGCATAATTTTTCAGGTATTGTGTTTTGTGCTCTTGTACTGTATATACAAAAGTACATATATTATGCAGACTAAAATGATAGTCAGCAACAAACAGACCGTAGGCAAAAATGCACTTTCAGACCTATTGCACTTTTACAAGTTGGACCCCATTTTGGATACCTCATTCTCGTTACTCTCACAGTCTATACTTTGAGGATGTATTTATGTATTGACCATATTAGGCACCAATCCATCGTAGACATATAACATCTAATTTTGGGTATGACTGGGATCAGTCTGCCTACCCTATGTTTTTATGCATCTTTGCACATTTGTATTAACAACTACTGCTTATATTTTTTTAACATGGTTGTTTTTAAACTGTATTCTTTTATTCAATAGACTGATATCACTAAACTTATGCACACGGCACTTTAGTACACTCCCTTGTTGTTTGCACAACTGCAGGGACCTGCAGCACAACGCTGGGTACCATAGACATAGTATGGAAGACATAGGGAGTTATCCCGTGATGTTTAAATTTGGACTACCGGTGGTTCACAATGCCCGTTGATGTAATTTGTTAATATTGCACTCTAAACTGATTGCAATGCATGAACAATTATCAATGCCTATAACAAATACGGCGGGTAGGTCTATAAACATTCTGAGCTAGCTATATACATGTGTTTACATAAGGATTATCCAGATAGTTATTACAGTTTATTGGATTTATCTGATTTTAGATCCAATGTTAGTGTCATATTAAACTGTTGTGAACACTATGCATCAGTAGAGCTCGTTAAAACCAAGTATCTGCTAATAGGTGAACAGAATGGTCTTTATTGTTTGAACTCAAATTTAAAATCAATCTTTGTATTCACTGCAAAATAATACTTTACATGTTAAGATGATTTGTATTATCAATTGTACTAGGTTTCAAACATTATGATTTACAATGTACAACCAGTCAGTACAAAGTCATTGTATTTGTAACCACTTGGTCAGTCTTTTTACCATCTCCATACTTATCTCCTGGTATCACGTGCAGAGTGTCTTTTCTCCTACATTACGGAGTGTCAATAGGTTACACGTTGTCATGTGAACAAGGCTCAAGCCGAGCCGAAACGTTATGGCGACTAGCACGCAAACAAGCTAAATAAAACTTTTGCACTGAAACTTCGGTCCGTGTCTGTACTATTTGGGCAGGTGCCACAAGGAGGCAGCCTAGACGGAGAAACAGAAGCTGAGGATATCTATCTATATATATATTCACTGCAAAAACCATAGGTTTCACACACGTTATAGTTAGGAATTAGCATTTAAAAAACCTTGGAAATTCACTGAAAAAACCATAGGTTTCACACATGTTATAGTTAGCTGGACATTTCACTCATACAAAACCATTGAAATTCACCCGTTATAGTTAGTTCAGCTAACTATAACTCGCGCGCCCGCAATCCACTGCTGATGAAGTCACATATTACATCACTCATGACATGGTCAGTGACATCACTCATGACATCACTCATGACATCTCAAATGACATCACTGATGACATCACTGATGACGTCATCCATGTGATAAATTACCGCATCTTCTCACACCCTAATATAACCTTTGATACACCGACTCAAAATTTCAGAGTTCCATTCTCAAAACCATAGATACTCCAATACCAATAACTACATAGCAACTTATTAACTCTTAGGTCTACATACACCTCCACTCATTCACCTGTACAGTCACTCATACTTACAGTCACTCCATACAAGACTATCATATGCATTTATACACCTATATAGACACTCACACACCACCAATCATCCATAGAGGTACTCTCACACCTAGTCAGTCATGCAAATAATCACACTCCCATTTACTCACCTATGCGGTTATACACACTCAAGTTCACTTACTCATAAAAATAGTACCACATTCTTACGCTCTTATAGAATCATATTCACTGAAAAAAACCATGGGTTTCACACACGTTATAGTTAGGAATTAGCATTTAAAAAACCTTAGAAATTCAATGAAAAAACCAAAGGTTTCACACATGTTATAGTTAGCTGGACATTTCACTCGTAAAAAACCAATGAAATTCCCCCGTTATAGTTAGTTCAGCTAACTATAACTCGCGCGCCCGCAATGCACTACTGATGACGTCACATATTACATCACATCCAGTGAATGTGTGTTTTTCTGAAAATTAAATATGTTTTATATATGTATATCTCAAGGTCGATGGAAGAATAAATGAGTATATAAGTGTCTAAATTGATGATTTGTTTCTGAAAAATTGATTGTACAACTGACTGATTAAGTGTATCTTTTTGAATACATGGCTTAGTGAGTAATGTTTAAATGTGTAAATACCTGTATCAGTCTCTCACTTTGTATATAAGTGGCTGCATGGGTTGGTGAGTAGCTACATGAGTGTCTATATAGGTTAATAGTTGGTTTTTTGAGTATCAGTATGAGTGTCTGAGTGTCTTCATGGTGCGGTGGGGGGTATTACATAGTGCATAGATGCATGAATGAGTGACTCACTGTTTGTATGTGTTGAAGACAGCATGTGTGCAGGACTGTATGGGTGGATGAGTGTGTGCATGGGTGTGTTAGTGAGTGAATGACTGTCTCAATAGTGTCTTCATAAGTAACTACATATGTTTTAAACTAGTATATGTGACTATTGGTGTTTATAAGTGAGTATATGTGAGAGTGAGAGATTGGAAGAGTTCCTGTATGAATAAGTATGTGTTTCTATAAGTGATTGTTAAAAAGACTAAGTATGTGTAAGTTTCTGTAAAAGTAAGTGTGCTGGTGTGTGTATAACTGTATATGCAAGTAAATGGATGTTTGATTCTTTATTAGCATGAGTGACTATGTGTGTGAGTAACTCTATGGATGAGTGGGATTGTGTTACAGGATGTTTAGGTGTATGAGTACATATGATGTGTGAGTACATGTATGAGTGACTGTATAGGATTGTTGGTGGATGAGTGGATGTGTATGTGGATCTTAGAATTACTGAATAGATTGTTGTAACTGTTATTGGTATGTCCATTGTTTTGAAAATTTTAGTCTCTATTTTTGAATGTTTGTATCAAAGGTTATATTAGGGTGAGAGGAGGTCTACCACTCTGTCACAAGGATAATGTCATCAGTGATGTCATTTGAGATGTCATCAGTGATGTCATGAGTGATGTCACTGACCATGTCATGAGTGATGTAATATGTGACGTCATCAGTAGTGCATTGCGGGCGCGCGAGTTATAGTTAGCTGAACTAACTATAACGGGGGAATTTCATTGGTTTTTTACGAGTGAAATGTCCAGCTAACTATAACATGTGTGAAACCTTTGGTTTTTTCATTGAATTTCTAAGGTTTTTTAAATGCTAATTCCTAACTATAACGTGTGTGAAACCCATGGTTTTTTCAGTGAATTTCAAAGGTTTTTTAAATGCTAATTCCTAAATATAACGTGTGTGAAACCCATGGTTTTTTCAGTGAATTTGCAAGGTTTTTTAAATGCTATTTTTTTTTTTTTCTTCTTTTTTTTTTTACATATTTTTATTTTAATTTTCTATCCTTTTTTAAAGACTATGGTTAAATTTTTAAAATTCTACAATATGTTTTTTTAACATATTTTATAAAATAAACAGGTAAAATTTATTAGCAATACATTTTTTCCTTTTTTTTTAATTTTTTTTTTAGTACGCGTACCGTAAGCTTACGGTAAGCGTACGGTTTACGCAATGTTCGTAATTTATCTACGCTGTTTGCGTATAGTTACGCAATTTGCGTTGCCGCGCGTACTCCGCGTGGGGCGTGTACGCATGTACGCTACACGCGCACGTTACGCGGAAGTGTCGGGGAGTGACTGTTGTGCGCATGCGCGCGAGCGCGTGTCTTTTTTACACGCATGCGTACTTTTGCCGTAAGCGTACCGTAAGCGTACGGTAGGTCATGTGATCATGAAACACAACTTTTGATTGGTTGAAACTACTTTCAGTTCTAGAACTCTCCTACACCACACCCATTCCCCTCATTTCTGCTTGTGATCCCTTAGGAGAAGGAGCTGGGTTGTCTTTGTGATACGATGGCAGAACAGCAGAGCTCTTCTGAGAGTGAGGCTAGCAGCACTACCTTGAGGCAGAGAGCGAGGAAACAAAAGACCTCTTACGTATGGGAGTATTTTACTTTTCCAGAAGGCCAGCAAAAGGTAAATGCACCCTTAGTGACTTGCAAGCTGTGTAAGCGTGTACTTTCAAGAGGTAATCCTGACAGGAAGTATTCCTTTGGGAATCACACCATGATGAGACACCTTAAGGATGTACACAGAAGGACACATGCTCGACTTACTGAAGGTAACCCTTCAGTAAATCAACCAAGCACATCCACAGCAGCTCAGCCTGGACCATCATCTGCAGAGCCGAGTCCTTCTTCTGCAGGTCAGGTGAGCCCTTCATCTGTGGGGGGAGCATCTCCTTTTTCTGGTCCTCTGGAAATTAACCCTCGGTTTCTGAGGGTTGATATACGGTGCGCCACTTGTCATGATCTAATTTGTCATAGGGAGACCAGTATTTCCCTAGTGAACAATAAAATAGATCAGCACACTTGTCGTACCGACTAATATTCCCACTCTTTCTTTCCTCTGTCCCTGCATGAACACAACGGCTCTTTTAAGAGCCAACCTTACCTTTCATCTATTTTTTATATATTTTTTTAAAAACTTTTTTTTTTTTTTTTTACCGTAATTATTATTATTTTTTTTTTTAAAAACACTAAAAATCAATTATCACATTACAAGGTCCTTGAGAGACTACAATTAAAAACTGCAAATGTGATTGTAGAGAAGTGGAAAAAAGGGACCATGACATTATTGACTTACCATACCCACTCAAAAAAAGATTTATTCATTTAATTTATTTTTTATTGCTTTTAAAATGGTTCTAGTTTTCGAAAATTTTCTATCTCAATCTGAAAAAAAAGAAAAAAGTATTAATATTTAATAAAACATTTAATAATACAGTACACATATTTACATATTTTTCAAAAAATATTTTTGCCTTTTTTTTGCTGTTTTCAGAAAATATTGCATTTCACTATAAATTGTGAAAACAATTGCATTCATCATTTAACAGCAGGCAAAAAAAAATTAACAATCTCAAAGATTGTTTTTAAAAAAGCCCACAATCTCTTTTTCCATAAACATAACTTTAAAGAAATGCATAATATTCTAAAAAAATATCATCTAATATCAATACTTATTTCTTTAAAATACCATCTGATATTTTTGTTTCAGAAGTATAATCACAATAATATATGTCAAATAACTCCACAATACATCTGGTTCCATTTCCTTTAGGCCAAATAGTAATTTTAAAATTCTTTTTTTGTTTAATTTCCAATGGTAATCCAATAAAAAACAAAAGTTTAAATTGTACAGATGTCACCGATTCTCTGTAACATTTTGGTTTCCGAAAGATTTATTAATAATTAAATAAGTCCACAATAGAATTGTTTACTTTTCCGCATGGCCAAATAGTAATTTTAAAAATCTTTTTTGAAAAAATTTCCAATGGCAATCCAATAACATTCCAAAATTTAAATTGTGCAGATGTTACCGATTTTTTCTAAATTTTTGGTTTTCCAAAGTTTCCTTAAAAAATGGAAAAATTCCACATTACAATTGGTTACCTTTCCATTAGGCCAAATGATAATTTGTTAAATCTTTTTATTTGTAAATTCCAAATGGTAATCCAATAAAATGGTAAAATTGTTTTCTCCAGATGTTGTCAAATCTCTCTAAAATTTAGGTTTCAGGAAGATTAGATAGGAATTTGCTAAATCAAAAGGCAAACGTTGCTTAAAAATCAATTGGGAATCATTACACAGTGTCCAGCCTTTTTCACATTTAAGATAAACTGTGTAATGACCAGAAGTTACAGTAGGTCCATCATGGAAAATTATTGCGACTGTTACAAAAGTTTTTCCTGAAATTGATAATTGCTGTCCTGTAAACTTCTTTATTGAAGTATCCAATTTTGAACCATCAGCTCTACATCGTTGCATCATTAAAATTACATACTGTCTGTATTCCTTTAAAATTAATGTTGAAAACATGTCAGATTTACACTCACTGCATTGCATGCTATGATTAGCATCTTTAACTAATTTAGCAAAAGTGACTGTTTTACTCTCTGGCAATGTTAAATAAATAAACCTTTCAGAATCAACATTAGAGCCACATATATTATAAAAGTTTTCACAACTATGTTCCCATTTATAAGAGAGACCAAATAAATTTTGAATGTTAACCCCTTCTTCTTCCAGTACCTAAAGAAAATAAATCAAGAATTCCTGTGCGTCTTGCTGTACATTTTGAGAAAACTGTGTTCGTCCTGAACATACATCTAAAACTTTTCTAATTTCAGTAGCACTTTCTATTTGAGTTTTATCATTACTCAGCTTTTCAAAAAGGAGACTCAGCACAGTACAGAATCTTTTTCCCTGATTTACTATTATCTGCTCTTGCAAACTTTCCAGATAAAATGCAACATTCAGCACTACATTAGCGTAGCAGTTGACACCAGAGCTATTTTCAAAATAACATCCTACAACCTGTTCTTCATTTTCCCTATTCTTTTTGCTTGCAATTACATCACTCCTCTTTTTTTTCCTCCTCTCTACATCTTCATTACAGATATTCTCATTTCTCCTTTTACGAGAAACTACACATTTCTCCAACACAGGATACTGACCTAAATGAGGAGCATAGCTTCTTCTTAATCTATTATACTCCTTTACACAATTTGTATCAGCACTAACTTTTGAATCATCAAAGTCTATCATGAATAAACCTGATAATCTTTTCACTCGTGACAAAGCAACATATGCCATACCTTCTTTGAACACAGTTGAACCAATGTTCACAAATGCACAATCTACAGTCAATCCTTGAGACTTGTGAATAGTTACAGCATATGCTAGAGAAAACGGAAACTGCTTCCTACGTACATATAAGTCTTTCACAAGCATGAAAAGAACTGTACAACGACAAATATCTTTATCTTCTTCTATCTGATCAAATTTTATTTTTAAACATTCAATTCCATCTTTTTTCTGATAATTAATAAAACCCACAACTCTTCCCATAGCTCCATTAACTAAACCTTTTTCAACATCCAAATTTCTCCTTAAAAATACTCTACAGTTCATGCAAACATATAGATTTTTTTCTAATCCAGCTGTTTTGGAAATCTTCTTCTCTAGTGAATCCAATTTATTTTTCAGTGTGCCTGTTAATGTGACAGTAATTCTTCCATCCTCAATTTTGTCCACTGCTTCCAATTTCCTGATATCTTCCTTTTCCAATTTCAAAAGCTCCTCATTGAATATTGAGCATTCACGTAGAGTTGGCATTAAGCAGATGACACTTTTGTTTTCTGCAATGTTCTTGTATATCTTCTCTGCAACTATTTCTTCCTTTGGAAATAAATTATGTAGCAGCCGAGTCTGTAATGCTTTTTTGCCAGCTTCTGTGAGTAGTCCAATCCTGATATCTTTCAGAATACTTCCATATTCTTCATCGTTTGCTTGCCTCATATTAGTTGTAAGTTCCTTGTACTCAAAGAAGGACCAAATATTTGTATTACCGATGCTTCCCAATGACTTCTTCGTGTCTTCATGTGTCACAGTATTAAACACTGGTTGTCCTTTAACTGGAGTAAGTTGCAAAAGATCTCCAAAAACTATGACGTGTTTTCCTCCAAATAACACGTCATAGTCTGACTTCAGAATTTGCTGCATTCTTAAATGCACAAAGGCAAGCATTAAGTTCGATACCATGCTCACCTCATCAATAATGAGAACTTGCATCTTCTTCAATACTCTTGAAACTTCCAAGCATGCTTCTCCAGTTAGCTTGTTGTATTGTATTTTGTTCTCATGCTCCACTGGTAACATTAGCAAACAATGTAAAGTGATTCCTTTTATGTTATATGCTGCTAACCCAGTTGGAGCAGTAACCACACAAGACAAAGTAGAATCTGTTTTTTGCTGTAGGTAGCTTCTGATGACTTTTATTAGGAAACTTTTTCCAGTTCCAGCTTGTCCGCTTACATACATCCTGATTGGATGAAATGATGTGCATGAGCACTCTTTTTTTTCATGTAGAAATCCGTGATCAATTTTGTGTCTGATCTCTTCATAAATTTGTTGCTGCTCTTGATTCAGTTGTCTTTCCAAATTTTGTAAGTTTATAAATTCTTCTTGAGCTTGATTCATAGCTGTTTCCACTTCATTCATGGCTATTGATGCTTCATTTTCAACGATTGGTTGTCCTAGGGGATCTTGACTGAGTGTTCCTGAACTTTGGCTCTCCTGAGAACTGTCTCTAGCTATTTCTGCTGCAATTGTAGTTTCCTGTTCAATTTCTTCATTTAACATTTGCAGATAAGTTGTGAATGTTCTGCATTGTATGCTGTCTTTGCAAGCATTAAATGAATCTTCATAGCTTTGAAATTCTCCCAGTAGTTCATCCTCTGTACGCCATGGTTTAAACAGCTGTAAAAGAGCCAAGTAGTAAAATTTCTTTTTGTCAGTAGTGTCGCAACTCAGCTTCCGGTGATTTATCAAACTTCCTTTGGTTTGCTTCACCAAACATCCTTCCTCACCAATGACTTTATATTTTCCATTGTTGATGTCTTCTGCGGCTTTCCGTGAATAAATGTAGTTCTGCAGCACTTCATAGAGACACATGTTCTCCAGATGATGACTTCTCTTTGGGTAATATGTATCCAACATGTTTGATTTCAAAATATCTGTACTTTCTGGGTCATTCTCGGCCAAATATTCAATTTCTCCAACAGATTTCAGTACCTGATTTCTCATTGCTGCAAGGCCTAAACTTGCCCAAATTATTCTTCTTGATTTCGAGTAGAGACTTGCAGAAGATAACCTATCTGAACATTCGTAGGATCCAATTTCTCGATGCGATAACATCTTCAAACTGAAACTGTACAGCTTCTTACTGACAGTTTTCTCATGAGAAATCTCTTCCCACATTTCCTTCAATTCTGTTTTTTCTGATTTCGTAATGTAAGACGTTACATATCGAGCAACAGCAATGGAATTGTCAGCTACATACTGTATATCCATGTTAGCGTTCCACATGGATAAAATCACTGGGTTGTAGTCATTTATATTTTTTGATTCTTCTTTTCTTTTAAGGTTGTAGGTATTCTTAGGTGATTTTCTTGTGATAGTATGTCTCACAGATGACATAAAACTGTTAACTCTTCCATTTGAAAGAACAGGTCTAGGAAATCCAAATCGACATTTAGTGTAGTATTTATCTTTGCTCTTGTATTTCCGTCGACAGTATTTTCCACACCGATGACTTTGGAAACGTAAAACTTGCTCCTTTAACTTTTTCTCTTCTGTGCTTTTTGGTATAGCACATGTTGCATATTCTTCAATGTAAGATAACACTGCTTCATCAGTATCTGTTCCAAACTTTGGGGCATCCTTGATCCACAACAGCATATGAATATGAGGAGCACCTCTTGCCTGGTACTCTTTTCTCCAAAAGAAATCCACTACTTCTCCTAGAGGTGGATTTTTTTTATTGCAGATGAAGGACATCATAGCCTCAAATCTATGATTGAAATATCTGCAAACATTAACCGGATCCAATGAGCACAGTTCTCCTGCTGTCTTGTATTCGATGTTTTTAATGTTTGAATTTGCCTCTCGTAGAAAATCCAGTAAATCATCCCAAGCGTACTCGGCACAGCTTAGGGTAAGGAACCATGTTGGAGTTCCTAAATTCCGTAACATGCATTTTAATTCACCATGGCGTCGGTACCAATATTCATTTGTCCCACGCTGACAAGCCATCAGATTGATCAGTTGTGTTTCCAAATGATCATCTCGGTGCTGCACTTTCTCCATAAAATCCTTAGCAGACACATTTTGTAAATGTACTCCACTTTTTAAAATGTGATTTACTGCATAAGACAGTGCAGACAAGTCGCTTTCAAATAAAAGATGGAACAAATAAGGAATACTTTGTCGAAATCTGGGATCTTCAGCATATAGTCTTGTAGTCCGATACTCAGAAGCTGGAATCTGTTCCGGACGTTCATCGTATCGTCCTCCTTTTCCTTTAGGAAACAGCTGGGGAAAACATCGAGCTTCCAAGCTCTCCTCCCATACACTCACAGGAGTTCCTTTTGCTTTCTTCATCTGAAATAGATCAATATTGTCTCCCATAACTTCTTTTGAATGAAGAGGATGTATGCTAAAATGTTCATAAATTTCTTCTTCCTTTGACTTGTCCACTTTTTCAATTTGTCCAGTTGGTGTTTCTGTGTCTTCTTGTAAATCTTCTTCTTCTATATAAATTGATTCATACCATTTGTTATTCCTTTTCAAAAACAAATTTGCTCTTTGTACTTTCCGTACATCTACCAGCTCCTGCCAAATCTTCTTATTCTTTGTAGGTACACCATTAACCAGAATAATTAATGGTTCAGTTTCCAAAGTGTCCGCATCAATAGTTTCCATATTTTTTTTCAAATCCAAGGGCAAATACACCACTCTACCTTTTAAACCTCTCAGTAAATCTGAAGGAGGTAATTTACCAGTTTTGGGCTCCATACGTATCATGGTCTGGAACGGATGAACACATTGAATGAGTATAGACTCATATGTATTTAATTCACAAAGTTCAGCAGGAATAGCATCCAATTCTAAATTATTATGTACAGCTCTGGTCGGCATTCTATTTTCCTCTAACTTGTTGTAACAGTATTTACAAATACGCTGAACTTCACCCAATTCAAAACAATTTTCAAGAAATATATAGGTGGCAAAATCCTTCCACTTATAATTATCTTCATTTTCACTCTTTCTGTAGAGATCAACATACCTGGTTTGTTTTCTATAATGAGTTCTGCGGCAACAAATACAAGTAATATTTGGTCTTTCATTAGAGATTATTGCAAATTTTGTTATGTGATCATTAAATGTCTTACTTACAGAGGGTTCTACATTTTCTTCCACTTCTTCCTCATTTACTGTGTCCTTCTCTGCACTGTTTTGTTCAGGACCAAAGTAACAAAACTGAATTTCATCAACAACCTTCTCTACATCTGATACCGTTCCACGGAACAGAGCCCTATTCAACTCATCTAACTTTATTGCTGGACTTTTAGCAAAATACAACCGTCTCACAAACTTTCTCATTTCAGTATGATGAACAGCCAGCATCCTAAAATGATGGAAAACACTATTACACACTTTTCTAGATAGACAAGCCAGAGAATGACACTGCAAACCAGTATTCTCTCTCACTCTGCATGGATCTAGACTTTGAAGCACCTTAATCTTCTGTTTCACACTTTTTTTGCTATATTCTCTTAGAAACTCACGAAATTTATCAATAGATTCCTGACGCACAGTGCAAATACTACTACAATTCCAAGTGTACACTGGGGCTTTAGGACGTCTCCCCATAGCCTCATCCGCCATCACTTGTACCTCATCTCTTGGAACCATTATCTCCTTCTCCATTATGCAACCATTTTTCACTTCATAAGCACGACCTCTGGTGTCAACTGCATGCAGAAAACTATTACTTTGAAAATAACTCTCTTCATTAAAAAAAGGTTCACTACTTGAACTATGCATCCATTTTCCTAAAAACACTTTACAAAAGTTTGTTCTGTTCACTACTCTTTTCCTTTTGCTATGTGATTTCAGTACATTAACCATTTTGTCTAATGTACGCATCCTATTCAAAATTAAAATGAATAGTTTCCTTTTTAATTCTAATGCCTTTGCTGCAATGGCTTCAATTTCTTTTTTTCTCTTATAAAACTTTGCCTTTTGCTTATATTTCTTCACATCCTTTCTCAAATTGGACATAACTCTCCTCTGAAACATTTTTCTACGTATCTCTTTAAACGCTGTTTTTCTCTTTAAGTTCATCTTTTTATTTGCAGAAGGTATATTTGCATTAAATAAATTCTCAATTTTTTCCTGTCCTTTTCGATTGAAATCATTCTTTCCAGTACAGACATTTTGTACATTTTTCCTTTTTTTGAATATGTTCCTTAGAAAATATTTTGTTTGCTTACCAGAAGATTTTTTCTTCTTCCCAACATGAGCATCTTCAACTAACTTAGGTCCTCCAGTTGTCTTCAAATATAGGTTTTTTTTCTGCTCTTTTTTTACTCTGGATTTTGTAGGCATCTTAAATTTTGTTCACTGCTCTTCAGCAATACCTGAAAAAAACTACAAAAAAAATTCCTTTATTTTATTTAAATATATTACTACATTTGTTTTCACATTAGTCACAAAACGAAATTTCTTTGCCAATTTGAAAGCACACTTACTGCTCTTTTTTTTGGCAAGTGATAAACACTTTTACAGACTGACACATTATGAATCCACTTTTCAGATTTTTTAAAAAGTACATGTCCAAACTGCTTTTTCAGACCATCACCATTTGTAACCTGGGTGACTGCCTACACTCCAGCAAGGGCAACCAGCCTTAGTGATGCTGAATGTATTTGCATTACTGACTGAAACCTCAAACCCCACTCGCTTGTGAATACTGTGCATGATTCCACATGGTAAGTAGCTGGCTGTGTGCTAAGAGTCTGCTTCTGCACCAAAAAAAGGCTCCCCCTTTCCTTCTAATCCAACTGTGAAATCACCAGAGCAATACGCAATAAATCTATGCCTGTAATTCCTATTTACACACAGAGTCATGTTTTCACATTAGTCACAAAACGAAATTTCTTTGCCAATTTGAAAGCACACTTACTACTCTTTTTTTTGGCAAGTGATAAATACTTTTACAGACTGACACATTATGAATCCACTTTTCAGATTCTGAAAACAGCACATGTCCAAACAGCTTTTTGAGACCAGCAACATGTGTAACCTGGGTGACTGACTACACTCCAGCAAGGGCAACCAGCCTTAGTGATGCTGAATGTATTTGCATTACTGACTGAAACCTCAAACCCCACTCGCTTGTGAATACTGTGCATGATTCCACATGGTAAGTAGCTGGCTGTGTGCTAAGTGTCTGCTTCTGCACCAAAAAAAGGCTCCCCCTTTCCTTCTAATCCAACTGTGAAATCACCAGAGCAATACGCAATAAATCTATGCTTGTAATTCCTATTTACACACAGAGTCATGTTTTCACATTAGTCACAAAACGAAATTTCTTTGCCAAGTTGAAAGCACACTTACTGCTCTTTTTTTTGGCAAGTGATAAACACTTTTACAGACTGACACATTATGAATCCACTTTTCAGATTCTGAAAACAGCACATGTCCAAACTGCTTTTTCAGACCAGCACCATTTGTAACCTGGGTGTCTGCCTACACTCCAGCAAGGGCAACCAGCCTTAGTGATGCTGAATGTATTTGCATTACTGACTGAAACCTCAAACCCCACTCGCTTGTGAATACTGTGCATGATTCCACAGGGTAAGTAGCTGGCTGTGTGCTAAGAGTCTGCTTCTGCACCAAAAAAAGGCTCCCCCTTTCCTTCTAATCCAACTGTGAAATCACCAGAGCAATACGCAATAAATCTATGCCTGTAATTCCTATTTGCACACAGAGTCATGTTTTCACATTAGTCACAAAACGAAATTTCTTTGCCAAGTTGAAAGCACACTTACTGCTCTTTTTTTTGGCAAGTGATAAACACTTTTACAGACTGACACATTATGAATCCACTTTTCAGATTCTGAAAACAGCACATGTCCAAACTGCTTTTTCAGACCAGCACCATTTGTAACCTGGGTGTCTGCCTACACTCCAGCAAGGGCAACCAGCCTTAGTGATGCTGAATGTATTTGCATTACTGACTGAAACCTCAAACCCCACTCGCTTGTGAATACTGTGCATGATTCCACAGGGTAAGTAGCTGGCTGTGTGCTAAGAGTCTGCTTCTGCACCAAAAAAAGGCTCCCCCTTTCCTTCTAATCCAACTGTGAAATCACCAGATCAATACGCAATAAATCTATGCCTGTAATTCCTATTTGCACACAGAGTCATGTTTTCACATTAGTCACAAAACGAAATTTCTTTGCCAAGTTGAAAGCACACTTACTGCTCTTTTTTTTGGCAAGTGATAAACACTTTTACAGACTGACACATTATGAATCCACTTTTCAGATTCTGAAAACAGCACATGTCCAAACTGCTTTTTCAGACCAGCACCATTTGTAACCTGGGTGTCTGCCTACACTCCAGCAAGGGCAACCAGCCTTAGTGATGCTGAATGTATTTGCATTACTGACTGAAACCTCAAACCCCCTCGCTTGTGAATACTGTGCATGATTCCACAGGGTAAGTAGCTGGCTGTGTGCTAAGAGTCTGCTTCTGCACCAAAAAAAGGCTCCCCCTTTCCTTCTAATGCAACTGTGAAATCACCAGAGCAATACGCAATAAATCTCTGCCTGTAATTCCTATTTGCACACAGAGTCATGTTTTCACATTAGTCACAAAACGAAATTTCTTTGCCAATTTGAAAGCACACTTACTGCTCTTTTTTTTGGCAAGTGATAAACACTTTTACAGACTGACACATTATGAATCCACTTTTCAGATTTTTTAAAAAGCACATGTCCAAACTGCTTTTTCAGACCAGCATCATTTGTAACCTGGGTGTCTGCCTACACTCCAGCAAGGGCAACCAGCCTTAGTGATGCTGAATGTATTTGCATTACTGACTGAAACCTCAAACCCCACTCGCTTGTGAATACTGTGCATGATTCCACATGGTAAGCAGCTACCTGTGTGCTAAGAGTCTGCTTCTGCACCAAAAAATGTCTCCCCCTTTCCATCTAATGCAACTGTGAAATCACCAGAGCAATACGCAATAAATCTCTGCCTGTAATTCCTATTTGCACACAGAGTCATGTTTTCACATTAGTCACAAAACGAAATTTCTTTGCCAATTTGAAAGCACACTTACTGCTCTTTTTTTTGGCAAGTGATAAACACTTTTACAGACTGACACATTATGAATCCACTTTTCAGATTTTTTAAAAAGCACATGTCCAAACTGCTTTTTCAGACCAGCATCATTTGTAACCTGGGTGTCTGCCTACACTCCAGCAAGGGCAACCAGCCTTAGTGATGCTGAATGTATTTGCATTACTGAGTCCAACCTCAAACCCTTAAACTATTCTTTTATTATACCAGTACACCTTAATTTATTGTGAAAACATAGTCCATATTATTTTACATGTTCCTCACATTTAAATTTCTCCCAAAACAGAAAATAATAAACACAACTTCAACAAAAAGAATTGCATTTCTATTATTCATTTCTTAATTTACCATATACATCCCCTCTCAGACTCTAAACTCACCTTTAAAATTAGTTAGTTGTGAAAGAAATGTGGCACTCAAACAGCAGATTATCAGAGCCAGGATCTCTGTTCTCTACACCTCTCTCCTCTCAGCAGAACCAGATAATGGCAAACTTTCCCTCTCTTTTTCCACACATATACATGTTAGTTTCAAATCTCAGTGCTTGCCCCTTTTTTTCAAATGTAATCACACATTTCTATTGGTTGAAAACCAACCCTTTTCCAAAAGTACCCTTCCCCCAACTTGACTTCTGCCTAGTACCCTTCCCCCAACTTGACTTCTGCCTGCTACCATAGCAACAGCTCATGGAACACTGCTGTGTGGAGTCAGGTCAGAAGTTCGCCAAACAATGTTTCAATTCCACAGAGCAAGAGTGCTTGACTTTTCAAACCTAACAGCAAATCCATAGTACTGTTCTTTGGTAACACATTTTTCTGTACCAATACAAAACATGCTTCTAATAATTTACACATACAGCCTAGTTTTTATTCTAGAATGGTATGAAACAGCCAATCAGTTCTTTTTTTTTTGAAAAAAATATGTATGCCTCCATTTCCAAACTGTCTTTCTTTTCATATTGCCATTCTACTGAAAGACACCTCCTGAGTGCATCCAGTTCTCCTTTGAAGATGTTCACAGTGTGGATTGTAGGGCACAGCTATGTCTTCTGGAGTGAAAAGTATGCAGAGAAAACAGATATGGTGAGAGACCTTGCTTTGCCAAATGTAGACATTAAATGGATTGGTCAGAGAGGGTTAAAGTGGCACCAATTGATGCCATTGGTGAAATCCTTCATGCACATCCAACACCCTGACCTCATAATAGTGCACTGTGGTGGCAATGACCTAGGCACTTTGACTGGGGTAGGTCTGGAAATGCTTATGAAGGAGACCTTTGCACAACTGTTTTCACTTTTCCCTAAAACTGCCTTTGTGTTTTCTAACATATGCCAAAGGCAAAAATGGAACTGGTCCAATCATTTCTGTCCGCAGATTGACAAAGCAAGAAAGCACGTCAACAAATCTGTTTCTGCTTTCCTCCGTGACTATGGTATGGGTTCCATTTACCACAACAACTTGCGTTATGACATGCAAGACATTTATAGAGGAGATGGTGTACACTTCAATGATGAAGGGAACAGAGTCTTCCTCTTGAACCTTAGACTCTGCATCGGTACTTACTTGTAGGTACCACTAAAAAAACACTTAATAAACACAACGGCTCTTTTTAGAGCCCCCTAATATCTAAACACTTAAATCTGATTTTCATTTCTTTTTTTCTTTTTTTTTTTACCGTACGCTTACCGTACGCGTACCCCGCGATTTTTTTTAAAATCAATAAATGTTTTCTTTGTACTTTTCTGTCCTTCTTTGACCCCCTTACACATGTTAGGGGGTCTGTAACTCTCCTCCTTGCCGCCTTTTCTTGTTATCACTCTTTTTTTTCTGAGTGAAACACACGAAATGGCGGCCGCCGCTTCCTGGTTTCGACCGATTCGAATGTTTACTAAGATCTAAGAGCCAATCAGAATCGCGCTCGCGCACGCCACCGTACGCGTACGGTAAGCGTACCGTAAGCGCACCGTAAGCTGGCTCAGATATATATATTGATTTAAAGGCTATTTTCTCAGAATCTACTGATTAGATTTACACCAAACCTACAAAAGGCACTTCCTTGACCTGAGCACTACCTCTCTGCCAAATATCTAGTAATTCTGTTCAGCCGTTCGGGCTGTAGCCCTGTCTAAAGGTCCTATGGAAAAATGCATGGGAAAAACGCGTTTTGGGACCCCCCTTTTATCTCAGCCCCCGCTTGACGAATCCCCCCGAGACTTTCAGGGAAGGAGCGGAGCATAGCGCCCCACCTATTTTGAAAAATTCGCGAGGATTCGTCGACCGGCGCCAAAGTTATTCAAAATAGAATGTTGCTGATTTCCTATGGAAACGTGGTCCTAACTATAACTACCTACTGGCGACCGCCAGTAGGTAATATATATATATATATATATATATTCACTGAAAAAACCATAGGTTTCACACATGTTATAGTTAGCGGAAATTTTACTGATAAAAAACCAATGAAATTCCCCCGTTATAGTTAGTGCAGGCAACTATAACTCACGCGACCGCAATCCTCTGCTGATGCTAATACTGTATTTAGACACTTATTTGCCCATGTCTTCTTCCATACATTTTTAGCTATACATATATTACAAATATTTTTTTTTCATAAAGACACATATGTCATCAGCAGAAGATTGCGGTCGCGTGAGTTATAGTTGCCTGCACTAACTATAACGGGGGAATTTCATTGGTTTTTTATCAGTAAAATTTCCGCTAACTATAACATGTGTGAAACCTATGGTTTTTTCAGTGAATTTGCAAGGTTTTTTAAATGCTAATTCCTAACTATAACGTGTGTGAAACCTATGGTTTTTTCAGTGAATTTGTACGGTTTTTTAAATGCTAAGTTACTTTACGCCATTCGTGGCGTGCGCGCCCACTTAACGCAGTTCGTTCCGTGAGCGCACGGTGCGCTTCGCGCACCATGCGCGCACAGTGAGCACGCGGTGCGCTTCGCGCACCGCGCGCCCACTTTACGCAGTTAGTGCCGTGCACGCACGGTGGGCACGCGGTGCGATGACAAAGCAAGAAAGCACGTCAACAAATCTGTTTCTGCTTTCCTCCGTGACTATGGTATGGGTGCCATTTACCACAACAACTTGCGTTATGACATGCAAGACATTTATAGAGGAGATGGTGTGCACTTCAATGATGAAGGGAACAGAGTCTTCCTCTTGAACCTTAGACTCTGCATCGGTACTTACTTGTAGGTACCACTAAAAAATCATTTCATAAACACAACGGCTCTTTTTAGAGCCCCCTAATATCTAAACACTTAAATCTGATTTTCATTTTTTTTTTTTTTTTTTTTCCACCGTACGCTTACCGTAAGCTTACCGTACGCGTACCCCGTGATTTTTTTTAAAATCAATAAATGTTTTCTTTGTACTTTACAGTCCTTCTTTGACCCCCTCACAAATGTAAGGGGGTCTGTAACTCTCCTCATTGCCCCCTTTTCTTGTTTTCACTCTTTTTTTTCTGAGTGAAATACACAAAATGGCGGCCGCCGCTTCCTGGTTTCGGCCGATTCGAATGTTTACTAAGATCTAAGAGCCAATCAGAATCGCGCTCGCGCACGCCACCGTACGCTTACGGTAAGCGTACGGTAAGCGTACCGTAAGCGGGCTCAGATATATATATTGATTTAAAGGCTATTTTCTCAGAATCTACTGAACAGATTTACACCAAACCTACAAAAGGCACTTCCTTGACCTAGGGACTACCTCTCTGCCAAATTTCGAGTAATTCTGTTCAGCCGTTCGGGCTGTAGCTCGTTCTAAAGGTCCTATGGAAAAATGCATGGGGAAAACGCGTTTTGGGACCCCCCTTTTATCTCAGCCCCCGCTTGACGGATCCCCCCGAGACTTTCAGGGTAGGAGCGGAGCGTAGCACCCCACCTATTTTGAGAAATTCGCGAGGATTCATCGACCGGGTCCTAACTATAACTACCTACTAGCGACCGCCAGTAGGTAATATATATATATATATATATATATATATATATATATATATATATATATATATATATATATAATAATGGGACCAAAATGTCTGCTTAGCTTCTTAACACCTACTTAATTACATTATACAGATAATAATTGTTTATAATAAACAATTTACCGAATCTACATTCCTTATTTCCATCAATTGCCATGCTTACTTGTCAATCCCTTATTTCTGGAGGCATCATGTTTGCCACAACACACTTTCCAGCCAACAGGTATGCCACTACACACTTTCTCAGAGGATCTAGGATAATTCTCAGATGTGTTATAGCGTTTGCTCTCATTCCTTTTTGGAAAGAATATAGTTAAATGGCCAGATGACATTTATATAGAATTTGTGGTCCTGCTATTCCTGTCTGCACTATTTACTACGATGCAATATTTTCAACTTGCAGATACCATTTTTGCAGCCATAGATTGATTTAGTGGTGTTGAGTTGAAAATCAAGGGAACAATCCCCAAGTGCCTTCTTACTTATCATTTTGTACTTCCATCACTACAGAAATGTTTTTTCATCCCAGAGATGTTTCATTATATAGGGCCCGATTCCGATCTCGCTCAGAAAGACCTATGGCCGATTCGTGCCCATAGAGCTTTCCGAGCCACTCGAGTACGATGCACTGCAGCGCTGAGGGTCTCGGGTCGCTCGGAGCCCCATTGAAGTCTATAGGAGCCTGGTGTACGTTGCGTACATAGGGGCTCGTTACGATGGCGGGCGGACCTGAGTCTGCCCACCATCGTTGCAGTGTTTGGGACCGGCCGCCAGACATGCAACGGTCCCACCACTGCAATTAAGAGCGCCCGCCATACTGGCAGGCGCATCCAGGGCATTTTACATTGCAGACGGTGCTGCTGGCTGCAGCACCGTACGCAATGTTAAAATGTGAAGCTGTGCATTTCCCTGCATTATGTGGCAGGCACCACACGGTGCCTGCCATGCCCAGTGCAGCAACACCTCCCCCCAAAGCAAGGGGGGCCCACAACGGGCCCCCAAACCCAATCCCTGCCAGCCTATCCATGAAGGCCATTTCCTAAAAACATTCTAATTTGGTGGATGTGCCTGCTAGGCACTGCCACCATTTTAGGCACTCTGCACCGAACTCCAGGCAATCGTTACGACTACCTTTGGCGGTGAAGTGGCGGACAGATTTTGCGTCCACCGCAGGACCCACCGCCATCCTAATTGGGCAGTGGGTAATTCACTGTGTGATGGCTGAAGGACTGCCACCACAGGGCCAGCAGTGGGGGGCCTTCCGCCATCTAATCAGCCACAAAGGCTCCCAAAGACAATAACCGCTTGTCTCTGACCAGGGCAACCCCTGTCGCGGAAACGCTTCGGTCCCACCCGCACCGTGCATGCATGCATGTGTAGGTGGACCCTTGGGGCCCCACCAGTGATCGAGTCGTAGGGGCTCAGGTGAAGGAAGGCCTGCTACGGACCCCTGAAGTCCGCTTCCCGGAGCTTTTTCTAGTCGGAGGCTCCGACTCGATTCAGCTGCTCGTTGCGAGCATCGTACTTGGTTGTCCGGGAATCCACCCCGTTGTGCTGTGCGTGTTGGCCATGATGGAGTCATCTGGAGGGGATCGCTGATGCGTACTAGTCACTCAGAGCGCGAGGCAATTATCGCATCGTAATTGCTCGCTCATACAGCTGTACGAGTCACACGGAAATCACGCATATGAACTGAACTTACCTCAAATGAGCACGCCGCCACTGCCAAGAGTCACGGGGAACCATTACTCCAGCGAGTGTCGGAAATAGGCACTTCTTCGCGTCGCCGCCCCGGGACTTCAGTTCCCGGCTGTCCCAGCGGCGGCACGTCATCCCACGCAGCGCCAGCGCCAGGAGGCGCCTACAAGTCTCGCTGAGACCCGCTCCGCGGGACGCGCGCGGGACGTGCCGGGCCAAGCCCGGGCCAAGCCCGGGCCCGTTTTAGCCCGTTCTAGACCGGACAAGGCCGGGACGGGCCTGGACTCTATCACGCACCATCAAAAACCAAGGTTAGTTGGCGTACCTACTATATAGCAATTTTGATGTTCTCTATCTGCTAACGCTAGGTCAGGCATTAAAATACAGATACAATGGCTGCATCACCGTCAATGTGTTCCGCAAAAGAAACAAGAAAGCCCATGGGTGGAGAATTAATGGGCACACTGGATAGTTTCCTGGTTAGAGTGTCCTCTGCCCTTGCAAAAGACATTGAACTCACAGAAAAGAGACTATCCCTTGATATTGCCTTTGAGAAAAGGTCCTCCATGGGCAGGCTAGCGGAAGCTCGATCACCGATTTTAATCAGGAATAAGACCTTAGTCCCTTCGTCTTTATTGTCATCTGCTGAGGAGGGGGGTGTCCAGGGTTCTTCTGGGCTTCATGAGTCAGCAAGACCTATGATTACTGAGCCTCTTGAAATTACCAATAGCTCGGCTAAGACTTTGGACATGTTAAGCTCTGATGTAACAGAAGGCACACACTATGATAAAATCAAAACTCGATCTACTGTTACTTCCAAGGCGGTGCCCTCTAAAGAAGCCCAGAATCTTCCATCTAAACGAGGTCGCACTAAAAACAAGGTCCAGACCCCTGGCAAGAACAAAAAACCCACTAAAGCTCATCCTGTTAATAAATCTGTAACCCAACCCGGAAGTACTAATCATGCTTGTGAAGACACAACTAACGTGTTCTCTGTCAATCAACTCACTACAAATGAAATGAGTTCAGCTTTTTGGATTAAAATGGAACACTTGATTAAGGATTCCTGGGCACCTCTCAGTGATCGGCTGGACTCTATTGACTCTAGACTTACTTGCCTCGAACTATTGTTAGTTTCATCTCGAGGTAGGGAAGGAAAGCATGTTACTGAGGCAGGTAACTCCAAAGTAGGGAAAGGGGATTCAGGGTCTATAATAATCAGGGATGAAGATGCAGTACCATCTGCCCCCCGGGAGACAGCTCCAAGAGGTAATCCGGTAGTACCCCTGGTAAATCAAATGGAACCGGTTTCTAATAATCCTTCATCGGTTGTGTGCCCTGGCGCAGGGGTTTTGACACCACATAAAGAGCCTGGTTTGTCGGTTAATTATAACCACAATTACAATATAGCTCCAAACATAAAGATCAAAGACCCCAGTGCAACTCCTCTACCCACCATTCAACTCCCACCAGAGGCTGCGCCTTATGTAGTGGTCCTGGTGGGGGTCCCACTATGAGATAAGGGAAGGAGGGAATCACATCAGGAGTTGAAGAACAAGTGTATCCACTGGCTCAACAAGAATCGCACTCTCCCACCATATGTCTCAGCTGAAATTCTCCATGTTAGAAGAGTGGGATGGCTGGGGAATAAACCAAAGACAGTAGGGGGGGTTTGCATTATTGTTAACTTTAGGGATATGAGAACGGTGGAATACATCTGTGACTGGGTTCAAAATGATCTTACACTAACTATTCACCCCCTTCCCCTTTCCTACTTTTATGGGGCAGTGCCCTCAGATAGGGGTTGCAATCAGCACTATGCAACACAAAACATGCGGAGGCCAGGGGAAAACCTGGAGCTATACAATAGGTTCGATGTGCTTTCTGTACTGGAGGATTGCGACTGACTTCATGGGGCTGATTTCGGTCAGGAGGAAGTTTGTATAGCCCCTAGCCTGGCAGAGGTGGCCATTAAAAACAGGATAACTGTTATAGACAACCCAGAGATTAATACTGCCCCTAGCCTGGCAGAGGTAGCCATTAAAAATAGGGTAATTGTTATAGACAACCCAGAGATTAATACTGTTCCCTGCACTTCCACCTGCAAGATTCTGAGTTGGAACATTGCGGGGTTGAGAAGCAAATGCAGGGACAAAATTTGGTTGGAAGAGATAAGGTTATACGATATTCTGGCATTCCAGGAAACTTGGGACACGAATCACAGTTTTTGTATAGATGGATATGCACATTTTTTTATTTCTGCTAAACAGGCACATCATGGTAGGGCACAGGGAGGTTTATTAATGTGTTTTTCCCTAAATGTGAATGGCTCATTAAAACAAATTGAAACGAACTGCCACAATTGTTTGGCAGTAGAGCTATCTCGTCCACATGTCGGGAAAATTTTATTGGTCAATTTTTATAATTCTCCCAATAGTGACAGTACCAACAAATTTTTACTCAACCTAGAGGAGTTTTTGACTGCTTATCAAACAAATAACCCGCGGGCCGAGGTTATTGTTATGGGTGATTTTAATATTCACCCCTGCGACAAAAATTGTATCTTTGATAACCTAGAAGGTCCCCAATATTCGGCACCGGTACACTTTGAACATACTGAGCAAGGTGAGTCCCTCGAGAAACTTCTGGCCACCTTAAATCTTTTTGCATCTGGGTGTGTCAAGAGTGGCCCGAGGGTAGCCACCTTTAAGGGTACAGTTACCGAAACAATCATAGATTATATTTTTATGTCCGCCGCAGTTCTAAGCAGTGTCATCTCGTATAAGGTGGGGTTTTCTGTTTTTAGTGATCATAATCCCGTCATTTTAGAAATGGACCAGGGGGCACAATCATTAATTATAGCGTCTGAACACAGGGTAATTAGTCGAGAGGTGACAACAACGGCTCAAGGAAGGACACTAAAATGGACTAAAGTGATCTCAGAAATCTTTGTAGGGGAAGTTTTGTCCAATACAGAGAAGGAAGTCAACATCTGTTTGGACTCTGATGCGTCAAACACACTGATTATAGATGCTTTTGAAAGTATCTGTAAGCAAATCAGCAGTAAATAGACGAAGCAAATGCCCCTAGAACCTAGCATCAGAGGGAAAAGATGGTTTAACAAAGATTATTCTAGGGCCCACTCTGCCCTTTTAAAAGCACTAAAGCAGAATCCTAGAAATAGGGAGTATATAACTAGGCTGAGGAAATCTTATAAACAAGCTATCCTGATAAGGAAAAATCAGATTAAGGATGAGGCATGGGATAAACTTTTGTCCCCGGAGTTCCTGAGGGATAGTGGAAAATTTTGGGAAACTATTAATGATCCCTATTTCTCTAGTGAGGATAATTCTCGTCTGGATTGTATTATCCAAGATGAGTTATGGATTGCCCATTTTGAGCAAATATACGGCAGTCAGGGGGCTGAGAGTTCACAAGATTATATGCCTAACTCGGATTCATCGTCAGGAATGGTCTTCCAGGAGAAAGAAGTATTAAAAGCAATTATGGAGACGATGATTACCAAGGCACCAGGACCAGACGGGGTCCCGGCGGACCTCTATAAAAGCTTCCCTAAATTTTGGGCAAGGTTATTGACCAACATCTTCAATGCTTTAGGCTCAAATACCATGCCAACATCCTGGTCAAAATTAGGGGTGGGCGGAATTTGCGTAATCGCGTTACGCAAATCTCCGCGAAACGGTAAAAAATCTCCGCGAACATGCAGAAATTCCGCGAACACGCGGAATTGCTTGTTCGCGATGCTTTTTTCCTGTTCACAGTTGCTGTTTGCGTGCTCTGGGAGAAATATCTCGCGAACACGCATTTTCAGAACGCGAACAAGAAAAAATTTCGCGAAGTCGCGGAAAGCAGAATTTTGGGCAATTTCGCGTTCTCCGCGGAACGCGAATTTACCGAAATTCTGCAAATTCCGCGAGCGGAACGGAATTTACCGCCCAGGCCTAGTCAAAATCTACTATCATCCCGGTATTTAAAAAAGGCCAGAGGGATGATCCAGCTTGTTATAGGCCAATCTCCCTGCTAGATTCTGCTGTAAAGATTCTAGACAGAGTTATTTTAGCTAGATTGACAGACTACTTTGAGGGTAGAGGGACCCTCTCTAATGCCCAATATGGATTTAGAGCAAAAAGGAGTACATTAAATCAGTGTCTTAATTTACAGCTCCTTATCAGTAAATATACTGTGGCCAAAAAGGGTTCCCTCTACCTGGGTTTTATGGACCTTTCAACAGCCTTTGATTTAGTTAACAGGTCTAAGCTCTGGCAAATTTTAATTGATATGGGGATCGATCGCACACTAGTTAAATTTCTTGCTGATCTCCATTGTTGTCTCATCCCCTCTATACGGGTTACCCAAGACGGCAGATGCACAAGGTATTTTAAATCAGAAAGAGGTGTTAGGCAGGGGTGCATTTTGGCCCCCCTGCTTTTTACATTATATATTAATGCTTTAGAACCTGCCTTGAAGGGAGCCACATTAGACGTTCCGAGAGTAGGAGGTACAACCATACCAGTTCTCCTTTATGCTGATGACGCAGTTCTTCTCGCGCGTACAGGCATTGGGCTAAATAAATTATTGATGAAGTTTGATACCTTCATGGAATCACTTGATCTAAAAAAATAATGTTAAGAAATCACACGTTATGATAATGTAAAGTAAAAATGTAAAGTAAAAAGAAAAACACACTGACATTCTTTTGTGGCAAAGACGTGGTTAGTAGGGTCCCTGTTTTCACATATTTAGGAATTTTATTTGATGAGAAGGGGACCTGGGGTCCGCAAATGAAACATAAAAGATATGTATTTGCAAGATCTTCATCAGCTCTCATGGGTTTTTCAAAACGTATAGGAGCCAGACCCATGGAAGCTATTATAAAGGTTTACAAGGCAAAATGCCTTGCAATAGCTACTTATGGTTCTGAGATCTGGGGGTATGCCACTGAAAATCAGCAGATCCAAGTGGTGGAAAATACATTTCTAAGATCCTTACTTTCAGTGCCACAGTCGACCCCCACTTTCTCGATACACGTGGAGACGGGGCTGGATTATGTTTTAGATAAAATAAAAATGGCCCCAATAATATGTTGGCTCAAGACCTGGCTTAACGTTGAGATCTCTTTAAATCACATGATTTTAAAAGACTGTTTGGCTTTAGATTTAGCCAGTAAAATTCTGTGGTTAGCATACATTAAAACAACCCTTAAAATACTCGGAAGGCCGGAGATTTTCTCGGCACCAGAATCTATCAAGAGAGCAGACCTGGGTTTGATAAAAACTGCTATGGTAAACTTTCAACTTGCAGAAAGAGAAGAACTAGAGTTGAAAAAACCTTTGGTAAGAATACACTACGGGTTAGTGAGTTTACCTGGTATGGAACCCTATTTGAAGCTAGTAACACGCCCCTATCATCTTTTTCTGTTAATCAGATTCCGATTTAATTTAATTCATTTTTTTCTGGGAGATTTACCCAAATGGGGCATTCCTGATAAAGCTGAGCCCTGCAAGTGGGATAACCTATCTCTACAAGATACTCTACATTTTGTTATGTTTTGTAGGTTTTACTCAGAGATCAGGAAAAAGTATTTACTACCGCTGCTCAAAGAAATAGGGTTTGCTCAGGTTAGACCAGCACTTGTATATCTACAATCAATGAGCAATGTCCGGACAATTTTCCATGTTGCTAATTTCTTAGTTGCTGCAGCTCGTATTAATAATAAGAAAAAGAAAAGAAATATAAACACAGGGCTAGACATACTCTGATCTGATAAGCTGCTGTAGTTTTTATTGAGTTTTAATAGTTGGTTATGATTCTTAATATGATCTTAAATTTAATATTTATTAATGATCTTAATTGTATAGAATTTTTATGTATACCCCTGTATGAATTTGTGGGGACTGTGTCTCTTGTCCCTGTTTATTGCCTCTATAATGTTAATAATTGAAGCCATATCTGTTTTCACTTTTTTATTGATGTAATATTTCTGTGATTGTCTCTTTTTATGATATTAATTTTATCGATTAAAAGTATTTTGACTGACTGACTGACAGACGGATGCCGTCAGGAGCGCTTCAGAGCAAGATCGGAATCGGGCCCATAGTGGTAAACTGAGGTGAGCAGTGAAGGTCCATTTAAAGTGGCACCACTATCATCAATAGTTGGGACCACAGCCCCATTTGGTCAAAAGGATGTGCCAAGGACGTGATCCCTACAACACACATACACAAGAGAGATTAGCTGCTTTTACATTCCACATAACGTGTGACCTGATCCAAAGCTAGCAAAACCAAGATTGATTGGTTTTAACACAAATTGCAGTGGACATTACGGAATAATTGCCACACCCAAAGAAGCCAAGTTGACTGTAAACATTTTTATAGATGACTTCCCACAAAACCGTACAACATGTAGATGAAAGCTGCACTTTGAAATGATGGGTTTCCTCCAATATTGGAGGACAATGTTTAAATTGTGTGGTCACTTGGCCTGGGCTCTCAACCACTGTTTCTGTTCACACCAGATAGACCTGTCAGCTGCATAAGAATTCACGTTTTGACTCAAAGAAGCTCTGCACACCAGAAAACGAGTCATAGGCATGAGGCCTCTATCTAGTCACTGAAAAAAGTAGTGACTGCTCCAGGATTGAGAAAAAGACCTGCTGTTTTTACCTGGAAAGTAAATAGGAATAAGTCCTTGTGTACTGAGAACTTGCCCCACTTCTCCATGTGCGATTTTGAAGACCTTTGAATCCCAAAATTTGCCAAAACTAGAGGCCTCTGCTTAGCCATTGCCATGATTACCAATTCTGAAGGCTAAGCTCGCCCCAGTTTTCTTCATGTTCCAAAGAGAAATAAACTGCAAAATGTTTTCTGCTAGGTTAGATGAGGGAGGTGTCAAAAATCTGTAATAATAGACCACTGCTAATAATATGAATTTCCTTTAGTCTCTTTCTTGTGTCTTGGACTTCATGTGCCATGTAGTGTTTACTGACTATGTTGGTCATGGCTGCTGTTGCCACTCTAGTGCCCTATGGTTACGCCTACACCAAATTTCCCATTGTGTCAGCTGCCATGTTCTTCCAACTCTGATCTTGGTTATCACTATCCCTATTGATATGTGATATTCATGGCAGCATTTACACAAAAACTGTAGTAACTACCGCTGCACCGATCTACTTTTTTCTGCTCCTCACATTAGTCCTAACTATCAGAGCATGCAGTGCTGGCAGAAGCCAGATGGCACCATGAGTGTGCACTAGGTTGAAGTACGACTATTGTGCGAACCTTCCATCTCAAATGCACTACTTGCTTAGGCCTATCTCTGCCTTACACGAGTTGCACAACTGGAGGAAGACAATATTGCCCAGTTGGGGTCTGTATTTTGTGATACTAATTTGAAAGGCCAGAGTCACTATCACTTCTTTTTAACAGGGGACTTTAATTTTCACATGTGTGGAGACGTTAGGCAAGGAGGAGTGGAAGCTATAGGCTATGCATGACAAGCAGGCTTGCACACGGAACATACACCCCGGTGTACTGAACTTAACACCATCTTGAATGAATTTGATTTAACATCAGTTATGAAGAAGCTGCCCCCAGGAAAAACTGACATTACTCCCACCTTTATAGGGCGCTAGACTTTTATTGATTTCACCTTTGTTTCTACCCCGTTCTTGATTACTGATTTTTCTGTCCAGGCGAGTGTATATAGCAACCATAATCCCGTCTGTGTTTCAACAAGTTGGTCACGAATACATAGTTATATCAAGGAGGAGGGGGGGCGGGATCTCGTCCAAAAGTGGTGGAAGCAGGAAGGAGTATAAAGTGGGGGCATATAGTTTCAGAGCTACTCTATTAATCCCTCTTAACTCTGTGTCGTAGAGAGTTTGACATCTCTATTGATGGTGAGGCAAGTGCTTCGGATATCATGGAAGCGTTTAGGACAATATCTACTGCAATGGGAAAGTTACTATGGGACCCAGACGAGGGCCGCAAGCAACTAGGCCCAAGATGGTTTGACTTGGCGTGTTCCCAGGCTTCCAGGAACGTGAGACAGGCTCTGGGTGTTGAGCCCTGAGATTGGGTGGCAGTCAAGGCCCACAAAAGAGCATACAAGGCTGCTCTAGAAACCCACAAGTCTGCCCTGAAGGAGGAGGCATGGTCTGATTTAGTGGAGGCTAGCACATTGTGCAACAGCTCAAAGTTTTGAGGCAATATTAATAGTGCCTTTCTATCCAGAGACAATGGCAATTCACTTGATGTATCCAACCCAGTAGAGACTAGTAAATAAGGCGTATAAAAAGTTCTCTATCAGAAGGTGATCCAATCAACTGCTAATACCACTATTGGGAGCAGTACCTCTTTGTATAGTAACCCTCACACACTTTAGTAGGGTCATGCTTCATCATCGGTTTCACCCTGGCTCCTCAAGGTCAGGGTGAGCTTAACATTTTGTTTTGTGCCCAACATGCACAAGTGGCCCCCGTGACACAAGGGTGTTGTTTAGCACACTATGTGAATTAAAAAGTTGACTCTGTCGTCCACACGAGTTAAAAGCACGGATCTCATTATCGTATCGTACCAAGTGGTATGTCTGAAGATATATAGTGTGTAAGATTTGTACTGGTAATGCCACATAGACTTAGAATCTTACCAAGTTATGGCAGACCACACGCCTCCCATGAGTGCAGGCAAGAGGCAGTCCTGTAGTCACACACTAGAGGGGGCAAAGTCCAAAAAATGCAGTGTAAACATACTAGAACCCACATAAAAAGGACCCTTCTCCCGCAACCTGGCTAGAGCCCCGGACTTACGTTATCAAGGATCCTGTCCCTGTGGTATTACCTATTCTGTCAAGCGACTCCCGGCGTGAGTGCTGGTCTTGTGGGATCGCAGTCTTTTTCAAAGGAATGAGCCGCGTCCACAAGTTAATCCAATGTTTAGTACGCAGCACATATTCTTTTTGTCATATTAGTAGTGACTAAATAGGGAAACAACGGACTACAAAACCCTGTGGATAATCATGGGAAATTTAGTTTTTCTCCAGCTAATGTGTGGTGATGGCCGGTTGTTTTTTATATACAGCTAAATTTATTGATATCGAATGTTATGTACCAAGCCGCTTTTTGGGAGGGCATTAAGCAGTGCAGCCAGTCTGCCCTTTCTGTACCACCAAGCATCCCATCCTATGTCATGCAGGAAGAGCTGGGGATACCCTTCCTTTCAGATGAATTGACTTTTCATCCCTTGGCATTGTGGTTTGAGATTTGGGCTAAGCAAGAAAAACTCACCAAAGATGTCCTAAAGGATTTGTCTTTCTCTTGACCATCTCTCACGCATCTGATGGCTCCAGTACATAAGAGTAAGCCTTTCAAAGTTCGACAGAGCAGAACTATTCACTAACCCTGAGCGTATATGGAAGAGGGACTTTGCCTGGGCCAGTGAGGGTTTTTTAAGAAGGAGCCGCTGTGAAAGAGAGGAAACAGAGCTGTGCAAGCCCAGTGTGCATAGTTACATAATGTTAAAAATAGTGCCTACCACAAAACCATATATTTTAGGGCTTAAAAGCATTTATGATCGTTTTTTATTGATGAGGTTTCGGTTTGACTTTTTCCACTACCTCCTGGCACAACCTAGTGGCTCCCAAAGAGGTCAGTGCCTCGTGCCCTGTGGCTGCGATGGTAAGTCTTCATAGGACATGATGCACTTTTTAATGTTCTGCAGTTTTTATGCTGTCCCTAGAAAACTATTTATTATTCATATCCCTAAAAAAGCTTGTTTTAGAACGGCAAGACCAGCCTTTATTTATTATTAATGACACGGTTTTATACACACTAAGGGGCTTAGTTACAAGCCTCTTGTGCCAGTTTTGTGTCATTTTTAACATGGGAAAAGTGATGTACAGGTGGTCCAAGGGGCTTGTAAATAAGCCCCTATATTTTTTACGGGTTGCTGTTAGACTCATGTCAAGTAGCGATTAATCTTTGAATTGTAATTCATGTATTTTTACCTTGAATCCAGATTTATTTGGATGTACCACATTTGTTAATTTGTATTTTGGAAGATGTTTCATTAATGTTTGCCTGACTTTTATGGTTTTACTCATAAACTGAATAACGTTTTGTTGATGAGGAGTCTTGGAGCTTCTCAGTGTCCAGACGCTGCCTGCTTTGGTTTCTAAATATTTGGGGGGGGGGGGTTGTATAAAGCGTTTTGATGTTTGAGCAGATAGCAAGATGTTTCTTAGAATCATCTTCATTGAATCTCACAAATGGGTGAAAACAACATTGACCGTTCAAACAGGGTTTCAAGAAAACATTCCACCATTTTTCAATATCAACCCTGGTGGCCTGGATCTCAATCAAGCAGATGAAAAAGAGCTTTCCTCAGTCTGCTCCATATTGATTCAAATAAAAGCAGATTCAACACTGTAGAGAAATTATAGACTTTCTGATTTTCCTGAAAATGTGAAATATAAATGTTTCAGAACAGATAAGGAATGTCATTTCCCTAATATATGAAAATACCTTGACCATGGTAAACGTTGGCAGAATCAGTTGTCAGAGTAACAAAGCCCCTCCTTCAAGGGGATATGAACAAACAAGAATACTTGTTTAATCCTCATCAGTTTAATTTATTTCTGATCAGTATAATATAAACGATAATGGGTCACCACTGAAAGTGAAAGATTTGCATCTTTGTGCATTGGTTTATGCAAGTTACAAGAGTAATACTTAAGGCTTCCTGTTTTTTTCTGATTTTTACTGATAAATACAGACAAAAAACAATTGGGGCATATTCTCAAGGAGCTATCACCGAGTTAACGGCATTTCATCGCAGCCAAAGTCGTGATAAATTTATCACCCCATTCACAAGCTGGTGCCAACAGCCCATAGCACCAATTTACCTGCGATAGCAGACGGCAAAAACATTGCCACAGATTACCCCGGCAACTATCACTAATGAGATGCAGAGTAGGCGTTCCTGTGCCAAAAGCCACCACAACACCACTCCGTAACATTCTCAATGACCAGCCAGATCGGCGATATGAACTCAAAACAGGCGATAAGGCACGTTAATTAACACCTGCCCTGACCTGGTGTAAAGTTGGATGGCAGCCTGCACCACAAAAGAGAGCCCAGCTCACAGCCACACATGAAGGGCAACAGATGCCATGGAGCTACTCATCATGCAGCTCGGAGCCCCAACAGGGCCACAACTAGGCCTGGGCTAAATTTCCGTTCCGCTCGCGGAAATTGCGATAATTTGACATTTTTGCGTTCCGCGGAGAGCGCGAAAAAGGAAAAATTGCCGCATTCCACAGCTTAGCGATAATTTGTTTCTTGCTCGCACTGTAAAATAATACATTCTCAAACGCGCGCGATCGCCTTACCTGAATCCTCACGTTCGCCGACAAGTTTTCCCGATCCGGTCGCGTTCTCCACGAGATGTTGGATTGTTGGTAGCCATTTGCACTGTCTCGCGACAGTTTGCGCCCGCAGTAATGTCATTGGTCGCGCGATCACATCTTTCTTTGCGCGATCATGCACCGCGAGAAGAGTGAAAACAAGATGGCCGCGCCCGCGAGCAACCACATGGGTAAGTTGGCGAGCCGCGACGACGCAGAAAATACCGCGAACGGGCGGGAAAAAAACATCCGTATCTTCGCGATATATCCGCGTGTTTGCGGAGATTTTTAACATTTTCGCGATAATTTGCGAAAGTCACTTTTGCAAATTCCGCCCACCCCTAGCCACAACACCCACCACCACCACCCCAGGACCGCCACCCGCCTGGCCTTCCCCCCGGACCGCCACAGAGGCAGCGCAGACAAAGACAGTGGACCTTCAGGAAATGCACCAGCCTCACAGACACAACACCAGAGTCTGTCATTGCCCACTACAGGCTCAAAACGGCAACCATCGTCTGCATCCCGAACATCATTTCCACAGGCTGATGGTACCAACACAGCAGACAACCAACATCCCTCCGCAGACAAAGCTGCTGGCTGTGCTGCATCTGTTGGCCTCTGGTACCTTCCAACCAACAACCACCAGAGTCGGAGGAGTCTCACAGCCAGCCCTATCAGAGTTCCTCACGCCTGTCTTGGATGCCAACATCAGCCTGGTACCCCAGTACCTATACTTTCCCCACACTGCGCAGGAACAGCTGCAGACCAAGCAAGGCTTCTGTGCCATAGCCGGATTCCCGCAAGTGTTGGGGGCAATCGACTGCACACACGTCCTACTTGTGCCCCCTGCAAACACTGCACACAATTACCGCAACAGAAAGCACACGCATTCCATCAATGTGCAGGCAATAGTGGACCACTAGGGACTCTTCACCAATGTCGTCGCCAACCACCCAGGCAGTGTGCATGATCCATACATCTTCCAACAGTCCACCATCAACTGGCGCTTCCAGGATGGCACCTATGGAAATGCACTGCTCGTTGGTAAGTTCCAAATGAACACACCACACACCTCAACTCCACAATCATACAACTCACAACTCTGGCAATGCACACGTTACAAACACACATACAACATGCCAAACAACATGCCCACCCACCAGACACAACAGCACAACTTACTGTGGGAACCTAGCCATGTACATGAACAATCAACGGCATGGCCCCTTAGCCACACATTAGCAAAATGTGGGAAGAGGAGGGAACCAGACATGTGCAATGGAGGCGAAGTGACCACACACATATCCATGTCGACATGCACCACTGGTGTTTGATGTAGTGGACAGTGGACATAACTATGTCACCTAAGTCAGTGGGGAAGATCAAGGAAATGTGGCTTGTTACGTCTCTGTAAGCATGAGAGGAGTGGGCTGGCCCAGTGTACGCCAGGTCAGTATTTGGTTGTGAATAAAAAGCATGTAGCCCTGGGCGTGGTCCTCTTCCGGAATGCCCAACGTCCCTGCCAGGGCGGCGCCTCTCACCCTGCCACAAGGCCTACGCCATGAGCGGTGTTGCCTGAGATCCTCTGCGCCTGCTGCACCCCAGCCCGCTGGTCCTTGAAGCCGTCATGGCCACCCCTGCACATCCAGGCATCACTGTTCACCAGCCGACACCGGCGTGTGTCAAAGAGGGCCCACCACGTGCCGGTGCAAGCTTCAAGCCCGAGGCCCCCGACCTTGGCAGACTCCTCGGACCATCACAGCCTCCGCGACACAGGCCCGTGGAACTCCTTTCTCATTGATGTACTCCACCGGCATACACAGCAGACAAGTAGGACACACATTTGGAACCTAGTCTTGATTACACCATAGCAGAGTACATGATTTAAGGCTGAGCTCATGTCACTATACTCCCTCCGATGTGGTGCCAACAAGTCTGTGTATAGGACTCCCACCAAACGTGTTTGTGGGCCCTTGCTGACTCAGGCCTTTGGCCTGCACTGTGGTCCTGCAGGCCTCACATCAATTCAACGTAGTTCATCACAGGCAGGACACGGCCTCCTCGCCGGCTGCACACCCGCCTAGCTCTGGTGCCACTACCTATGTCACCCACAAATCTAATACAAATGCCATTCCAACATTGTGTGTGCGAGATCCAGGAGGAGATGGCTGGACAGCGGTTGGCCCGCACTGACCACTGCCTCCGTCCGACACTGCGGCCATCCAGGTCTCACTTTTGGAACTGAGTCTTGATTTCTTTATGGCAGTGTTCATGTCACAGTAAACAAGGAGAGACATAAGAGGAAGACGCGCTTCAGTCCGGTGGAGAAAAGGCACACCTATACGGAGGTGATGGGACACTACCAACAACTGCACTGGTGCCACTGACTCTGTGCAGCGCATGCCTACCACACGTGGCTGTGGGTCCCTGCTGACCGCTGCCTCCGGCACACACTGAAGTGGAGAAGTTCACACAATTTGAACTGAGTCTTGCTCTCTACGTAGCGGAGTCCATGTCATTGTACAGGCCTCATCGCAGACTGCATCACCTTCCAGCTCTGGTGCCACTGAGTGTGTGCCCTGAAATCCATGGGCAATCTCTGTTTTGATGTCGGTGGTGTCTGAGCCCATGGGCTGTAGGCTGTCTTCGTCTACATGTGGCTGATACTGACAAGGTGGAAAAGTGGGCTCTGTAGCATTCAACTCCGCCATCTGCCTGTTCCTGCTTGCTTCTGCCCTCTGCATCATGCTCTGGAAGGACACCTTCCACTGTCCTCCGCAACCCTCTGCAAAATTCCTCTTGGACATCGACGAGTACATGCTCAGCTCGTGTGGCACTACCTCAGTGCACCGCAAGTCACCGACCCATGGCAGTGTGCCTGTGCCGGCCGCTGTGCATCCGGGGCCACATACTCTGTGCTGCTCAAGTCAGGGACCCATGATGTACGTACCTTGTACTGCTGATTGTCTGCTCACTGTTGTGGTCTTTGCCAGCTCCAACCAACCCCTGAGTGGTGGCTTACATTACCCAACACCCATCCAACACAGGCGTCACTGGGGATATGAGCCTGGCAATAAAAGGGGCCGGGTTTGAAGCAAAACCTAGGCATTTGACTGGTCGTGAGGCGACCTACAAAAAGCTCATTGATATATTGATAGACTACAGTGCACTAAACATATAATTTAAATATTTCCATCTTTATTAATATAAATTCATGTTAAAAAACAGATTAAATCAAAAATTGGTTGATCATACATAATATTGAGATGATCTAAATACAAACAAATATAACTTTATTTAGTGTGCTACAATTCGAACAATCAACTAGGGGTGGGCGGAATTTGCGAAATCCACTTTCGCAAATTATCGCGAAAATGTTAAAAATTATCGCAAACACGCGGAAATATCGCGAAGATGCGGAAGTTTTTTCCCGCATGTTCGCGAGATTTTCTGCATGGTTGCGGCTCGCCAACTTACCCATGTGGTTGGTCGCGGGCGCAGCCATCTTGTTTTCAGTTGTCTCGCGGTGCATGATCGCGAGTAGAAAGACGTGATCGCGCGAAGCATGACATCACTGCGGGCGCGAACTGTCGCGAGACAGCGCAAATGGCTAAAAACAATACAACATCTCATGGAGAACGCGACCGGATCAAGAAAACTTGTCGGCGAACGCAGGGATTCAGGTAAGGCGAATGTATTATTTTACAGCTGAGCTGCGGAATGCAGAAATTTTGACATTTTCGCGCTTTCCGCGGAATGCGAAAATGTCAAATTATCGCAATTTCCGCGAACGGAACAACATTTTAGCCCAGGCCTACAATCAACACAAGACACATAGTAAACATATAATCATTAAAAAAACAGTGGCCAAATGTTGGACAAGTTCTCAAAATGTCTACGTGCGTTTTGGCTTTCAAGTGCCTTCTTCAGGACAGCCACAACATAACCCTAAGTTGATAAAACAGAACCAAGAGGAAAGAAGGAGGAGGGTGCCCAGATTGAGGATATTGGGACCCGATGTAAATCAATTACCTATTTTAATTCGTAGGGCATGCATGAGATTCGGTTAAGGGATGAAAAAATTAATCGAAGAGAAGGAACTGATATTAGGTACTTTTAAGTAGTCAAGCTAAATCCAGTCACTAACAGCAACATCCAATAAATTGTTCCAGATAGAGTTACATATATAATATCAAATAAAAGGACTAGAGTATAAACGACTCAACAGAAGATGGTTTACAAGGTGGTATGTTGCCTTATAACCACAAAATCATTCCCAGATACGGAACATTTCTCATCCAAGTTCCGACGTCTCCTATCGTGGCATGCTACACAGGCGCCAATAAATAAAAGAGGCCAGACGCATGTGCCAGTGGCCAGTCCCACAAACTCACTCAGTGTGTCTGTGTGGTTAATATGTATGCATGAGGGAACGGGGTCATTCAACATGACATTGTGCTGTATACAGTGTGCGCATCCATGTCACCGCAGGCAGTGGTGTAGACCTGGGACATGAAACCGTGTCGTACCGTCCTGTGAGCGTAAGCAGGGTGATCAGGTGTACGAAAGTACTGCATAGGGGTGTGGCTCCTCCACACGTGGATTAGGGTGTGGTGCAGTGTAGGCCTTGCCAAGGTTGTGGCTGATGCGTCTGTCTCTGTTGTAGTGTCTGCACCACCTGTCCCGCAATCCACAATGTTGCCATGCGGCATGCCCCCAGTGTGCATGCTCGGCCAAGAGGGTACATGGGGGAAAGCATGCTTGCTCGGGGTCAGGGATCACACATGCCAACTGTTGTGTGTGTGTCGCTATTATCGCTGCATGAGCTAAAGATGTACCCTCAACTGCATGTCAGGTTCAGCCAGGCAGGTGCTCTACATCCCTGTCAGCCCTGTACTTGCAATGGACCGACACACACGTGCCCGGCCACATTCTGCGCAGCATAATTATTGTGTCATAGTCAGGCTTATGGACTTGCGCAGACATGCATGACAATGGTGTGCCGTAGGGGTGCATGTGATGCATTTGCGCTGCGCACAATAGTGAATGTGCTCGGGGAGGGAAGTACGGCTACGTAATACACAGTGATGCCTCTCATTAGCAACGCGCAGTACATGTCATGCGGGAATCACTAAGTCACACATATCACACACCAATGAACCAGTGAGCCTGCCAACACATCATGCAGTACCAACTATTGACTCAAGTCTCTCTGCACTGTCACAGGTGACGAAGGATATGAACTCTGCGCTTGGATGAGGACACCCCTCCGAGCCCCGAACAAACAGCCCCAGAGGCGTTACAATTTGGCCCACATACGCACCAGGGGCATCGTGGAGCGCACATTTTGCGTGTTAAAGTCACGTTTCAGGTGCCTGGATGTCACAGGTGGAAAGCTCCTGTACAGCCCAGGACTCGTGTGCAAGATGATCGTTGCATGTTGTGTGTTGCACAACATGTGTGCGCAGCAGAGCCCCATGGATACGAGTGCCAGATGCACCGGACGATGATGATGAAGATGAGGCAGGTGGACTACACCCCACTGCAGCCGCAGCAGGTATTGCCCGTAGGGACAACATCATTGACAATTTCTTCTCTGGTTGACGTCACATTGTGAGGGTCCTAAGCAGTAATTGCACAGTATGTTGACTGACCACAGGCACAGCATGTGCTAATAAATGCATTCCAAAACACATTCCCTGCGTGCATGTCACTCAGCTGTACAGACACTTCACTCAGACAAGTGTGGGTGCGACATGTTGTGCAGACAATTTAGGTATTTGTTGATGGATGGTGGGTGTGTCAGCTCTGTGAAGTGAGGCTGTTTAGAATGTCACGTATTCGAACTGCCAGTTCTGTGTGTCACAGTTGTTACGGTATCGACTCTTCGGCATTTCACATGTGTCCTAATTCATTCCATTTTGGCTGTCATTTGTGGCCTACAAGTGACAACAGGGCTTCTTTTGGGGTATGATATGTGCCGCCATGATGCAGGGATGCACCCTGTGACTCAAGTCCTGTGACATGGGCAACATGTACGTGGGGGGAGTCACTGCCCCTACAATGGTCCATGCTTTCATTATTGTATGGTCATGGCTATGGCACGTCAGTGTGCAGGGGGTGTTGTTTGTCACTCTGCATATGCAGAGGACATGCGGTTTCACAGTGTGTTCCATGTTTATTTCAGCATTGGCGCAGGTTACATACTGAATGCATGTCAATGTGCATTGTGGCTGTTTGTGGGGAACTGCCTATCTGATTTGGACAATGGTCATTCGTTCTGCGTTACAGCTGTGGGGTTGTGCTCGTACGTTGTCATCTCACCGTTTATTTGGTCTGCTTTTAAGGTGCATTTTCCCACCAGACGCGTGTGAATTGCAGGCCTGTCGCTGGTTTTCGCTGCTTTTTGTGTCACGCTTGGCCTCATCGCAACGTTTTTTGCATTCATGTTTCGAATTTTTGCAGCGTGGCATTGATTTTATTGCTTCATTTGACACGTTATCTGGGGACTATCACATGGTGCTGCCGTGTTGTAAATACTTGGTTATCACGGCGTAAATTTCCTGCGATAGACTGCCATGTTGAAGGTTGCGTTAAGTAACTTTTGCAATGGTTATCACACGTTCTTGAGAATATCCCCCAATGTGTTTCCTGTCTGCATTCTGAAAATGGTGCTCCTTGTGAGAGACTCTCCATGCTGTCTTTAATGAATTCCTGGCAAGAAAATAAACAGATAGATAGCATGCAGAGTTACAAAACAGGATGTGTTTTCCTTAACTACAGGCATATCTTAACATATATTTGTGGTATAACGCTAATAGGTACCTGTGAATGTAGTCTTTTGATACTCATGGATGCTTAATTTGCTAAAACACAACAGACATCCATGTATGAGTGGACGTCCAAGAGTTAAAAAAGATGGGAATGTACCATTTTACAGTTCTGTTTATTCCCAAAACACTAAATAATATGGATAAATACTAATAAGATGACAAAAGAATTAATATGGATAAATACAGGCGAAAATGTAAAAAAAAAAAAAACCATAAAATGGGGAGCCCTAATTACACCTAATCACGCACTCCACTACTGTTAAACAAATTAGTTGTACTATAATGCAAGCAGTTTTATAAAATAAAATAAAAGTAAAACCATGTACTTGGAAGTAATTATAAAAACACATTGGGCCCGATTCACAATGGTAAACTTAGAAATTACCTCCAGACCTGAAGCCTAAGGGCCTGATTCACAAAGGACCCCCACATTCGTGGGGGAGGCCCTGCAGTCATAGGGGAGTCTCGCACTTGAGGCATAATCTCCACAATGAGAATTCTCAATGCCTAGATTCTGTCTTGAGTACGGAGACGCCCCATGACTGTGGCCACGAGTGCAGAGTCCTTTGTGAATAAGGCCCTAAGTTTAGACCTGAAATCTAAGTTTACACTTCATGCCTAAATCTGGGCTTCAGGACTTCTGTCTAAAGTTAGACTTCAGGTCTAAGTTTACCTTTGTGAATCAGGCCCTTTAATGTAAAGTGCTAACATTTGTCTTGGTCTAATAACTGACTATGATCTGAAATGCAAGCCATTAAGTGGTTAAATTGTGAATTGGGGGAACTCTTGATTGGACCACTATTGAAGACATACAATGCAAGCATCGTGCCATTTATGCCTTGTCTATCCGCACACTAACTCATCCATTTGTTTGGCTAAACTTGAGGGGTTGGGCAATTCTGTGAAAGCTTAAGCAGTCAGGTTTGAATTGGACCTGCGTTCTGCAAAACTGAGCATACTTCAGGAAACCATTCACCTCTTGGCCCAAATGAGGAGGGCAGAGGAAACTAATGTGTTAGCTTTAGTAGTAAAAGATTCTAAATAAAACTTTATCTACAATAAACAATGCACAGCTCCCGTAAATGACTTGGGAAACAAGTGTGCAATTCCATAGTATTCACTTGAAGGGGTTATCAAAAAATTGACAACAGGCACCAGAGCTATATGTCATGAGATCATTTAAGTTGCTTTTGCTAAACAGGACCCGAGTAAATGGTGATGTACTCAAGAGGTGGTGGGAGCAATTGATTATGTTATGGGAAGATGCAGACATAAGTATGTCGATCAGTAGTGTTGTCATGGTATGTGCCTAGCTGAATGATTTGAACAACTGGGTTATAGTACAAGTGGTTGCTGGTGAGTAAATGATGCACCAAGCTGATTAGTGGCGCGTTTTGTTTGTATGAGTAGTCATGGTCATACATAGCATGATGGTAATAGGCGAGTTCTCAGTGGTTAAGGGTAAGTGGATAATAAGCAGAGGTCTTTTGAGTAGATAGCCTTTATCTATGTGGTTGAGAGTTATATGACCGCATGTGTCGGGCAAGTAACAAAATGTTGAGGTAGTAGTGTGCATAGAAGTGTCGTAGTGAGTGGTTTCTGTGATGGTGAACGATGGATGACAACTGTTGGACAGTGGGTATTCATGACTGGGTTTGACAGTATGGGTCAACTGGTGGAACTAGTAACGGAGAAGGTGTAGTTTAATCATTTCATTGAATTCATTGCCTTTACAAGTCCAGGGATGACACAGTATTTTCATGCATTGACAATACCAATAGAGGTGCCCTTTGTAAAGAGATTTTAGGAGTATAAACAGCAAAAAGGTAGAGATCCATATTTGGTATGTTTTATTTTATGAAAACATCAACAGAATTTTAAAGAAGAAAGTAGAAGAAAGTAAAAAAATGCAGCAATATGGGATTTCAACATTTGTATGCTATCATGCATAGGATAGTGCAAAGACTTAAGAAAGAATGTGAGCACCACCAACAATGTTTATCCACAGGTATTGTAGACTGCGTTTATTCTGAGGTTAGCAGCTGACTTTAGTGCCTTAGTTATTCAGAAGCCATTTGCAACACCAGTTAACAAAGAAGCACTCAAGTGATATGCCCAAAAGCAAAGGGCGAGCAAGGCTACATTTTAAAACTACGAAAGACCAGCAAATGACTGAATTTACTTCATTTTACATTAAATCTTGCATACTAATACCTCTGTTCAACCTCAGAAAAACTTTGGGATCACAATCAATCAAAAAAATAACTATTTTTGTGTTGTGAGTCAATAATAAGTACTAACGTAAAGTTCTAACGGAAACCATTCTGCTTAGCTAGGGTTTAGATAGTTGTTGTTGTGTATGCTGCGTTATACCGCAGGTATGCCACCTTTTGTTAATGTAAATGGTAATTGTTAATATTATTCAAACTGATAGTGTTGGACTTGGACCTTTAGGCAGGTTCAGCCCTAAACATTTTTTGCATTTATCCTAGCCTTTTCCCTATGTAGTGTTAGTGGTTTTAGACCCCTAGGCACTTTAGCACTGTGTCCCAGTGTAAAGTGCGTGCGCACTCTGAGTGTGTATGGTGAGATTGGCTTGCCCTCTCATAGCAATGCATGGGGGATAGGTGTGTCCATGGTAGTTCCTGATGTGAGAGGAGTGCAGTGGCAAGTTTGGTATGTGCAAACTCGTGAGAATAAATGCTGCGCAATGGTGTGCGCAGATTTATCGTGACTGGTGGAGAAGTGCCACTTTTAGAAGTTGGCATTTCTGTGTGCTGTGTGTCTGCCTGCCTGATGTGGAGTGCATGACTGGCTTGTGATTGACAGGCACTGGATGGTGTGGGGAATTCCAGGAGCCAGGATGGGTCTGCCCGGTGGTGAATGGAGAGATCTGCATGTAGATGGGAGAGAGGAGTTGCACCTGGGACCTGAATAGGAATGTGCCTTCCCTACACAATGCTGGCTCCACCTCCTGATCTGATGTCGCTAGCCTGTCCTGTGAATAGGGAGAGGGGCTGAGCAAAACAAAGTCCTCCAGAACCAGTTGTAACTTGTTCTCCCCTTGCCCTACAGTTTGTGACAAAGGAAATGTGTGTTAAGAAGGGGCTGTGACCCCATGTATCTCTCTCTGCTGCTCCTGACTTGAGGGGGGCCTGCTGCTGCCAGGCTCCAGGAGGAACCGCCACAAGGGTCTGCCTCCCTGCTGGAGAGCCCTGTGAGCTGGCCTGCTTGGGCCCCGCCTTTGCCCCCCTTCATTCTAAAAGACTTTCCCTGGACTTTGGGGCTGCAGCGCCTGTGAGCGCTTTATTTTTTTATTCTGAAGAAGCGCGGGATCTTCCTTTCCTGAGGAGCGCTTTATTGTGGTGCCTTTCTTTAGCGGAGCAGCGCTTCTATTGGTTGGCTGCAGCACAAAGCTGCAATCATCTTTGTAAAGGAATCCCCGACGTGGAGATTCCCCCGCAATCTGACTTATTTTCGGCACGGGAGCCCACCCCGCATATCTGCTGTTTTCCATACCCCTAGCGGGTGCCCACCCTGCTAGGGACTTTGTGCAGTTTTAATACCCCTAGCGGGTGCCCACCCCACCAGGGACTTTGTGTTTAATAACGGGAGCCTACCCCGTGTTGTGCTGGTGGAAGCCTGGGTCCCGAATCACCGCCGCTGGCCCGGGGGCTTCCGTGAGAGTGCCGCGCTGCCATTGGCTAAAGCGCCCCCTGAGCCTGGAGGCTCGTCGCAAGGGCCGCGCTGCCATTGGCTAAAGCGCCCCTGAGCCTGGAGGCTCGTCGCAGGGCCACGCTGCCATTGGCTAAGGCACCCCTGAGCCTGGAGGCTCAACGCAAAGGGCCGCACTGCCATTGGCTGGCCAGCAACTCTGCACCTCGAGCCAGGGGAGCTTTCCAGAGGTGAGGCTGCGCCGCCCGGAATCGAGACGAGTTGGAGGTCTCCACTGCCCCACACATCAGAAGTTACTGGTGCTGGGGGGGGCGGTGTGTCCGGATGGGCTGTGGCTGGCCGCCTTTCCCTACAGAAGAGTAATCTCTAGCGCCAGAGCGTCCCGCGCTACGGCAGAGATCCTTGAGGCCTATATCGCTTCCTTACTTTGGTTTCACAGTGGCGCCGCAGTTGCAGGCCGCTGCAACGTTTTGGCAGTTCTTTCCTTTAATTATGAGTCACGGAGGGGACTCCAACGCCCCAGTACTTTGCTGACCTTCAGTTGCACCGCCGTAGCGGGCAACTGCAATGTGGGGGATACTTTTACTTTAGAGTCCCCGAGAGGGGCTCTGTCGATCCGTGGGGGTCAGTGCCATTTTCACCAGCTGCCCCACTTGGCAGTGGGCAGCTGCAACACTGCCCATAATTTTTTCGTAAGGCCCCAGTGAGGGGTCAGGGGCACAGTGGTGCCCAAGGTTGAATTGCTACTTTCAGCTGCCCTGTGAGAGCGCAGGCAGATGCAACGTTTGGGGGCACATTCATTTTGTTAGAGTCCCAGTGGGGGACAGAGGGTGTCAGTGGCCATATTCAAGATTTCACAGCTGCCCAGCAAGTAGGGGGCAGCTGCCACGTTTAGGCCGATCTTTTGCTTTGCTGCTTTTGTTGCATGCGCAGCTAGCCCGGACATTCTGGTCATCGGGCATTTGAGCCCCTGTGAGAGGCCAGTTGGCCTAGGGCTCGGTTCAGAGTGTTGTGCCCCCGATTGGGGCACACTGTTTTTAGGCTAATCTGTTGCCTAGGGTGTTTACGCTTGTGATGCCTAATGTGATGCTATGGTGTTTATGCATAATGTATTTATGACCCTGAGGTTTATGCAGAATATGTTTTAGGCCTAATGTGAGGATTGTTGCACAGTGTGATTTACGTTGCAGGATCTAGCCCTTAGTCCAGTATTTCACCAGTAGTTACTGGTTCTGCTCCACATTTATTCCTTGTTCTACATTTACATTTGGTGATTTGTGATTGTTCTGGCAGTGGCCCAATTGGCCCTGTCAGGTGTATATAATCCCCTGTAGATACTGCCCAGTGCCAGTTGGCACAGTGTATATTATGTGATTATGATCTAATGTGTTTATTGTAATACAAAGGCTATTTTCATATATAACCTTGTGTGGAGTTCCCTTTGCGGGATGCCTGGGGTGTTGTTGCTGTGTGCGTGCGCAAACGCTTTACACATTGCCTGGGATAAGCCTGACTGCTTGTGCCAAGCTACCAAAGGGGTGAGCAGGGGTTATCTTTGGCGTGTAACTCCCTTTCCCTGACTAGAGTGGTGGTTTCTGCTTGGCTTTGGCGCAAGCCTTAGCCAACCAGAAAACCCATTTCTAACAGATAGCATACAAACTAGATACCTTGGAAAGATGGCAGGCTATGTTCACACTGTGGGCAGTGTTCACACTTGACACACTGTGTGTAGTGGGTGTTGCCAGCATGTGTTGTGTCTCCCCTGTATGCAGCTAAGCAGCAAGGAAATAAGTGATTGGGGTGCAGTTTGGTGGAGGATTTGGGAGGGACACTGGCAACACCGGAGCACCTGTTACTCAGAAAGATACTGGAAATGAACGGCACACAGCACAAATAGTGCTTTGTTCTGACCCAAACATTAAAGTTCAATAATGTATATACCTAAGGTCTGCATATCCTAACTCTGTGACTGTGAAGGTCTCGTCTTACAGACACCATTAGCTTGTAGTTTGATGTCTTTCTTCTCTATCTCAGCTTCCAGCTTCTCATGTCATAGTATTGCTCCTTATTGTCTTTACCATGCCTGAAGCATATTTTCATTGGCTCAGTAGCAGCTGTCAGTACCTAGCATTGAAGTGCATTAAAAACTATTTTCTCCTCTTTCTCTATCTCTCTACCTCTTTTCTGCTGGTGCTGTCCCCAATTGTACATCCATTTGGGCTCTTTCTTTTTAACATCTTCTGCTGCCCCCCCTTCTTCGCCCAGCACGTCCACCTGCTGGTAACACACCAATGGGTGTGATGGGTGACCTGACATGGGTTCTTTGAGCCCTGTACCACTGGAAAAGAAAATTTACTTCTGGCCACTTGGACATGTAATCCATCAAGACAATGGCAAATGCAGAACCTCTTCCCAAAAACAATATGGAACTTGCAATGTCCAAAGCCAATTTTGCCCAAGGCACCAAGGGATAGCTGGAGATGGTTGGGTCACCTGAGTCTTATTGCTCCTAATACAAGGATCATAATCCCTTGCAAAGTATTCTACAGCCCTGTCTATATCAGGCCACCAGAAAACGTCTCATATTCTAATTTTCATTGCTCTTATGCCTATGTGACCCTCATGTTCGAATTCTAATACCCTCTTTCTCATACTGACCGGTACAACCAGTTGTCCTAGCTGACATAAAAGTCCTTTCTCACACATCAGTTCTAAGGAAACTTGGACATATGGTGTAAAACCCACATCTAACTTCTTGGAGTTAGGCCACCCTTACACCAAAACAGGGCTTCGCTGAGCAAGGTGTCTTTTTGTAACTCAACCCTCTCATCATTCTAGGGCTTCTTTTTCAATGGTAGAGTAGGTGTGCTCAGCACCATGGAGTGCTCTGGATACAAATGCGGCTACATCCCCTCTGCCATTTCTACTCCTTAACATGAGAAAAGCTCCCAACCCAAAATTGCTGGCATCAGTGACTATGATAGTAACATCCTTCGTGTCAAATAACTTTAGCAATCCTGCAGATAATATGTTGGAACACATTTTATCAAACGCATCCTGACAATCCCTTCTACATATCGCACCTTTTTTTTATATGACTCTTTCGAAGACTAGTTCATAAGAAAAATGAGGAACAAACTAAGAGTAAAATTCCTTCAACCCCAAGACCTTAATTGTTTATTTAGTTTTTGGGATTAAGAGCTTCCTCAATTGCTTTTTAGCAATTTCACCTTGGTACTGATTCCACTTTTAGATATGTGATGTTCCAATAAATCCACTCCCAACTTTCCAAACTTACATACATCACTTCTGTGAGTTAGTTATTCATCTGGTAAGGTGTGCAATACTTTGTCAAGTCGTGTGTTGGGTTGCTGAAAATATTGGCCAAGCACTAGTATGTTATCCTGAAATTATTAAACATGTACGCAATCCTTGAAAATTTCCCTCGTAAGCCTTTGCCATACTGGTGACATTGATGCTAATCCAAATGGCAAGCATTTGTAATGAAAAGCTCCCTCAGGAGTTATAAATGTGGCAAGATGTCTTGGTTCTTCACACAAAACTTCTTGATGGTGTGCCGCCAACATGTCTAAAGTGCAAGCCCGGGTGGGTAACAACGCTCTGCCAGCGTGGAGTTTACGTAGTTTTGCCTACTCTGCATTCCGTTACAAACGTGGAGTTTAGGCAAAACTCCGACTCTGTGGTGGAGCGTAGTTAGCCGGGCCCTCCACCCTCCCAAAGTAATTATAAAGTAGGAAAAAAGGCACTTACCTGCCATGGCTGTCTCCTCCTTGCCATGGCTGCTCTCTTTCCTTGCCGTCCTTCTTTGATAACCCCTATGTTGTACGTCTTGTGAGTGTGCATACGCAAGACGTACAATGTAGGGGTTATCAAAGAAGGACGGCGAGGACAAGGAAGGCAAGAAGCCATGACGAGGAGGAGGCAGCCACGGTCGGTAAGTGCATTTTTTCTTATGTTATAATTACTTTGGGAGGGGGAAGGGAGTGGAGCAGAGTGGAGTTACACTGAGTTACTTTCCAGCTCCGTGGAACTCCACGTAGAGGCACTCCACCAGCTCCACCTGAGGTTACTAAAGTAGTAAACACCGAGACACCTCCAGCGTGCTTAATATTTCAATAATGTTGAACAGAGGTTCTCTATCAACCCATATAATTTGGTTAAAGCCTTTCAAATCCACAAACTAATGGAGTGAATGGTCACTTTTATGTGGTAAAACGACAGATGCAATCCATTGAGAACTTTCAATAGGCTGTGTGACATCCAACTCATGCAAATCTACTCTGCTGTGCTATGGAAATAGACCCTGTTTTCAACACTATTGTGTGCTAAAATTCTTTCAACTTGTCAAGCTGTTCAGTACATACCATAAGAAATTTGCATACCCCTTGGATCATTGGGGAAACAGTTATGCAAGCAAAAATAAGTTTATATCTGGAAATTACACAATCAGGATGCTTGGGGGGTAAAATCATGACAAACTCTCCCTGGCCATGCCAACCCAATCTTTTACAACATATACCACTCCTTGGGTAGATTTCTCTTTAAATTTGAAGAGCTCATCAACTTGGTTCTCAATCTCAATCCTTTTTCCTCCATAGGCACAATGTTTTACGCTTGAAGTTTTAGGTTCCTGTACTTTTAAGTCCTGTAGTTCCTGGACTTCCTGTAGTTTGAATGTCATGAAGACTTTAGGACCAATCAAAGTAAAAAGAGAACCTGAATCTACCATCAAAGGCACATCTACACCATTAATTACAATATTGCAGAATAGTGGTTTCCTTCTAAGGGACTTTAACTCTGCCACAGCATTACCATCATTTGTATTTTTTTCAAAACTATCAATTTCATCATCCAAAACTACAGTCAATATCATGTCATTATCATCCTTGGATAACATACTCTAGTCCAATTTAGATACTATAGATTTTTGCGCACCATGACACAGTCTCGCAACATGCCCTTTACATTTGTACATAAAACATGCTTAATATAATGTAGGACAATTTTTTGCTGAAGCCCCATGATTGTGACTCCAACACCTAAAAACTTGTAATTTCACTTGTCTTGTGTTTTTTGTTTTCTCCAGGATGCTCAACACAGACAATTTTCTTTTCATACTTGCATTCATCCTTTCAAGTGCATTCAGCACTTTAGCTGTTCCCGTGTCCCCATTAGCTGATAGATCTTTGAAATAAACATCCAAATTCACAATTGCCCTTGCTATGGTGATGGCCATTTCTATGTTAGGGTCTTCTTTAGAGAGTAATCTTCCTTAAATTTTCTTGTTACACATTTTCTAAACTAATTGATTGTGATTTATCTTGCTCATGAATTTTCGGTAGTTTTATGTTATTGCTAGTTGTTGTAACACAGAGACAAAGTTATCAATTGATTCTCCTCATTGTAGCCCTCTCTGCAAGAATGTCTGTCATTCTCATACCGCATTCCAAGCTGGAGAAAATCTTTTGCCCAGCATTTGAATGACAGTAGCATATTCGTCCACCTCTTCAACTGCTATCATTTCACCAAATGCTTCTTCCTGACTCAACTGCAACTTTACTTCATGTAGGGGTAATGTTTATAAAATGGAACTCCCTTCAGGACCTAAACTGCGTATGAGCAATGCTTTTTCTTTTCATTGGTGAAAGAATCTCCATAAATGGCATCTAAATATGCCTCAAATGTCTACTTCCATTGAATGCAGTTCAAAGGAGGCATCCCCGATGTAGCTAGAAAAAGAGGAGAAGCACTGACACTTTCCAAGGTTACAGTAGCCTCAATTCAGCAAAAATAAGCTGAACAAAACAAAGGTTATTGTTTTGATTAAATATTTTGATTTTGTGCCAGGAGTGCACGGAACATTGTTGTTGGATGGTCCACATGATGTTGACATATAGTACTCAAAAGTGAGTGAGTTAATGTTGATGGGCGACCGACTTTGTAAAATTGACTAAAAAGAATAAATAATAAGGTGCCGATTACGATCCGGTAAAAAATTTCCCCGTACGACTCGTATCCGGTCTTTTTACCGTACGAATCGTACAAGTGCCGTACAAACTGCCAATTACGATTCGCATGTGAAAAAGACCATACGAATCGCATTGGGAAGTATTCCCCACATGTCCTCAGGTCGGAAAATGTGTCGGACGATTTACCGTACAAATGTGAAAAGTGAAGTCCGACCGAGGAATCACGATCCATCCCGTGGGTCCGATGTTACAACCGTATGGAAAAAACACCGTCCGCACCGAACACCCATAGCAACCATGGAGACATGTGCCCGCATACGTGCCCAACACTCCCCCCAGCCCCCTATCGTCCGAGACGTACCCCCCGTGTATGTACACCCCCACCCGTGTATGTACACCCGTGTACGTGTCGTACCCCCCCTGTATGTACACCCGTGTACGTGTCGTACCCCCGTGTATGTACACCCCTGTACGTGTCGTACCCCCCCTGCATGTACACCCGTGTACGTGTCGTACCCCGTGTATGTACACCCGTGTACGTGTCGTACCCCCCGTGAATGTACACCCCTGTACGTGTCGTACCCCCCTGTATGTACACCCGTGTACGTGTCGTACCCCCCCTGTATGTACACCCGTGTATGTTTTGTACCCCCCCGTGTATGTACACCCGTGTATGTGTCCTACCCCCCCTGTATGTACACCCGTGTACGTGTCGTACCCCCATGTATGTACACCCCTGTACGTGTCGTAACCCCCGTGTATGTACACCCCTGTACGTGTCCTACCCCCCTGTATGTACACCCGTGTACGTGTCGTACCCCCGTGTATGTACACCCGTGTACGTGTCCTACCCCCCCCTGCATGTACACCCGTGTACGTGTCGTACCCCCGTGTATTTACACCCGTGTACGTGTCGTACCCCCGTGTATGTACACCCCTGTACGTGTCGTACCCCCCCTGTATGTACACCTGTGTACGTGTCGTACCCCCATGTATGTACACCCCTGTACATGTCGTACCCCCCGTGTATGTACACCCCTGTATGTGTCGTACCCCCTGTCTGTACACCCCTGTACATGTCGTACCCCCCGTGTATGTACACCCCTGTACGTGTCGTACCCGCCCCTGCATGTACACCCCTGTACGTGTCCTACCCCGTGTATGTACACCCCTGTATGTGTCGTACCCCCCCTGTATGTACACCCGTGTACGTGTCGTACCCCCCCTGTATGTACACCCGTGTACGTGTTGTACCCCCCCTGTGTATGTACACCCGTGTACGTGTCCTACCCCCCCTGTATGTACACCCATGTACGTGTCGTACCCCCGTGTATGTACACCCCTGTACGTGTCGTACCCCTGTGTATATACACCCCTGTACGTGTCCTACCCCCCCCCGTATGTACACCCGTGTACGTGTCATACCCCCGTGTATGTACACCCATGTACGTGTCCTACCCCCCCTGCATGTACACCCGTGTACGTGTCATACCCCCGTGTATGTACACCCGTGTACGTGTCGTACCCCCGTGTATGTACACCCCTGTACGTGTCGTACCCCCCTGTATGTACACCCGTGTACGTGTCGTACCCCCCGTGTATGTACACACCTGTACGTGTTGTACCCCCCCTGTATGTACACCCGTGTACGTGTCGTACCCCCGTGTATGTACACCCCTGTACGCGTCGTACCCCCCTGTATGTACACCCCTGTACGTGTCGTACCCCCGTGTATGTACACCCGTGTACGTGTCGTACCCCCCCCTGTATGTACACCCCTGTACGTGCTGTACCCCCCCTGTATGTACACCCCTGTACGTGTCGTACCCCCCGTGTATGTACACCCCTGTACGTGTCGTATCCCCGTGTATGTACACCCCTGTACGTGTCGTACCCCCACCCGTGTATGTGCACCCCTGTACATCAGAGTCGTACCCCCATCCTTGTATGTACACCCGTGTACGTCACAGTCGCACCCCCACCACAACCTCCTAAGTACGGAGTGCACCCCAGGCCCCAACTTCACAACCGCATGTACGAGTCGTACAAAGCCACACACAAGGACAGCACTGTACAACAAAATGGCCCATGTACACCCCGTACACACACTAAAAACGCACGTACACAACCAGGACAAAACAAAACAACACAAGAATACACCATTCGAATGACACAAAGCCACTAAACATGTCCAACAACCACTAAAACAACACATTCACTGACCTGCAACTGCCAAAAACAGAGGCCCAAAACACCACCACTCCTTATAACACACCCACCCAAAGTTCAAACACAGCCACACCCACCAATGGACCAATAAAAAGGACCCACACACACAAACCATGAGCCTTTGCACCAGACTCACTGCTGCCAGACCCCACAGACAACCTACAGCACCAAACTACAAGCTTTACCACACCTTACAC